>NC_134117.1:12158076-12771730 GCF_040939455.1 Microcebus murinus | reverse complement strand
AGTTGTGGTCTTAGAAATAAATCAGTCTAATTTGAGCCTTTCTGCCTTTTTAGTGGCAATAAAATAGTGGCACATCTTACAAATAAGGTATCTTATACTTGATGAAACATGGTCTTTGTTTAGTACTTCTAGCATCCAAGCTGCTGGGAAGAGAGGTACACAGATAAAATCAGGACAATAAAAATGCAAATGTTAAAATTCATGATAATTGAATAATTGACTCTTCACAGGAAAAATTTTAAATTTCTGGCAAATTTTTAATTTTGATTCAAGAGCTCATATATAAATGCTAATTGCTTCTACACCATCTAAAACGGGAAGGAATTCCTCTTACAGGTAAGAAGCACATCATCTTTGGAAGTGCAGAAGGAGAAGCGTCTGATGACAGCCTTGTCGATTTGGTAAGTGCTGGACGCTGGTCAACTGCAGAATTGCCAAAACACTGCTTTTATCATGAATTGGTATTTCAGAGAAATGCAGTCTTTGGTGGAGAAAGTCATGTAACCTTTTATGAAATAGATTTGCTTCCTACCAGACAGCTACCTTTTGCAAAGAGCTAATCTTTGAACTTTTAAAAAGAAGAAAAATTGAAGTCCAGAGAAAATGATGAGCACACTTAAATGACTGGGGTGTTCACTTGCAATCTTCCCTCCTAAAATGAAGTGAGAAAGGCCAGAATGTTCTTAGATGAAATCAGCATGCCTATAGGACTAGTAAAGCGCCTGATGGATAGTCAGTCACACCATCTGTTTGCCTTTCAACACTCTCAGCTTGTGAGCGGGCCACTTTGCTTACCTAAAGATAAAATACTAAGTTAGAAGAGAAAAATTCCAACAGCACACCCTGACAGTTTCCTTTCTCCTTAATGAACTGTGTAGTTCAGCAAGACATGACTCCCCCATTTAAAACAAGTTGTTTTCCCCTTTTCAGGCTGTTGGGCTTGGTGTCCGGTTTATCAAGTTGGGGGGTCTTTCTCGTGGTGAACGGGTGACTAAATACAACCGCCTTCTTACTATAGAGGAAGAACTTGTCCAGAGTGGAACACTGGGTATGCACAGTTTCTTGCTTTGTTTTCACTTAGCCATGAATAAGAGAACAAAGACTGGAGGAGGGGGAATAGAAGTCCCTCCGCAGGAGGGCAAGGGAATCCAAAGACCATAAATAAGTGCTGACAAAACTAGGATGGCACTTGCCACAATGTATATTGTTGTCCTAATGGATTATCTATTTACCTGAATGTTTTAAACTCTCGCCCTTTTTCTTGCTGAATAGGCTGCGTGATGCTTTTCAATAGAATTAATTGATCGGAATCTCCAAGCCTCGCTTTTGTTATGGTCCAAATTATACTTAAGGTTTCTCTGCACAGCTCATGAAAGTTAAAGGCAGATGTTTTCCTGATGGTTCTTGGAAACAACTTGTTTTATTTAAAACAAGTAGGCAGCATGTTAACATTGTACCTTGGAAAAGCTAAGGTCTCAAGAGAAATGAACCAATCATTGATGAAATCAAACCTTTATAAATTTGTATGGTTAGAAGTACTGAGTAACTGGAGAAAAACGCCCCAAATGTGCAATTTTTTATATTACTGAATTAATGGCCAAAAGGAGGCACATAGCATGGCATGTAGAGACATTTAAAGAGACAATTATAAACTTGTCATGTTTAACATACGTAAGGATCTTGAAATGCACCCTAAGGTTCATAGAAAATGAAGATGGGAGACTATTTCTGAGTCATGTAAGTAAGAGCTATCAAAAAAGTTAGTATTGTTTACATTGTTCCACATGCCATCTGATTATTTTTTATATCATCCTGACTTGTAGAGGCCTTAGATTCCTTAAATGACCTATCACATTTCCAGCCAGACTTTACCACAAGGGAAGCAGCTGCTTCGGGGCATCAAAAAGGACTCTGGTGACCGGAGGCCCAGCCCTCTCTGGTGATAGCACAGCTGCCTCAGTATTCCAGAATGGATTAACAGGATAATGAGAATTCCTCTGACATTGGCAGTGGTGAATAAATGTTAAGGGAACCAAAAACTGGAAAGACAAATCCCTTCACTTTTCACTTTTGAGCAGGAAATCTTGGCAAAAGCTCAGCCACTAAAATACCATCATTATTTACATGGACCTGCCTGGAACAGGCAAGTGTGCCATCGTTTACCATGGAGCAGTTACTTGGCAACGGTTTGTGTTCATGTGCAGGACTGGCTTTTCTTCTAGTTCATCTTCTTCTTATCCTTTTCTGCTAAACTTCTGCCCAAAGTCCGCTGTACATCAAACATTCCAAAATATTTAGAGTACAATGCAAACTGAACAGAACAAACATATTGCATAATTTATGCATAACCAAAGACAGGCCCAGTTTTAAATGGTTCTGGAATCCTTTCTGGTGGTGAGGTGACACATCTGCACAGTTCTGAGGATGATCTCGTTCAAATCATGTAATAAACAAAAACTGGCACCATTGGATTAGACAGTAAACTTTATTGTTGCTTTTTCTAAATACAGGTTTCAACGAAGAACACACTTTTTTGTACTTTAATGAGGAAGCTGAAAAGGCTGCCGAGGCACCTGAAGTGCTTGAGCCCCTGGAGCCCACCTTCCCCACCGAAGTCGTAAAGGAACCTCACAAAACACAAGCGTCTTTTGCATAGGGCTGGTCCACACCCCGGTCCGCAGCCACACCGTTGTTGGTATTATCGGACCAGCAGGTTTGGAGTGTGTCTCCACAGTGGGTTTGCTCTTAAATGTCACTAACTCATGTGTTCTTTTTCTTCTTTGAATTTCACTGTTTGGTAAATACATATGTGGTGTTTTTGCCAGAAATTGTATATGTGAACTTTGTTTCCCAACCATCACATTTCCATGGGGATTTTATTTGTGTGCTTAGCCCTACTGTCCATCTTTCAGGGTCACGGTCCAGTAAAAGAGGTCAGTATTTTTGCTACCAACTCCACACTCAAACACCTTATCCTTTATAAATCAGAACACCTCTGAAAGCAGAAGCCTAATGACACCAGAAGCACTCTGTGCCAGGAACAGGTGTACATCGTCTGTGTTTATTGTATACATATGTGCTGGAAAGCACAGGCACATTTTTATAGTCAAGCTTATGCAGAAGTATGAGAGCCTCACTATTTTTTGTAACATTCCAACAACTTCATCTCACTTTCCTGCCCTTAATTCCCTTTTCCCTGATTCCCTCCCTCTTTTTAAGTTTTAGTTTTTCTTGCATTATTATCTTTGTGAGTCTCCTCAGATCCTTTCTGGAACAAGAATGGGTATAAATGAATAAGCACATCAGTGAATGAATAAATATTCTCAAGGTTATTAAATGCCCATTTATACTGCATTTAAAAAGTGATCAGCAAGTGATTAAAAACAATGTGACATACATGCTAACTGAACTGCCTCTTTTGTAAGCCAGTTATAGCAGCAGTACCAGAAATAAACATATTCAAACACATACATACATAGACATAATAATGTTCCAAGAGCTTTATATGACTTAAGGTCTCTGTTAAAAGTGTTACCATTTGTCTTTCCTAAAAATTATATAAATTGCTATGTAATGACCTGCAGGAGAGTGGCTAAGTTTAGACTTCTGGTATATTCTATTTACTAAGCACACTGAGGACCTCTCCTTTTGAAGAGTATTAAGAGGGAAACTTAATGTCCTCGTGATAGGGCCAACTCCTTACTCTCAAAGCTATGATTTGAAATGGGTTCAGTGGCTGACTCTCTCAGACCATGGGGCAGGAGAACTGGTATCACTCTAAGTTGGGAGAACTGTGTCCCAGTTTATGGTTGCCACTGCCTCTCCTGATGCTTGGCAGCAAACAATGGGGCAGAAGAAACTGGAAGGAAAAATCATTTTAAAGGCAGGACAAACATAGCTGGGTGTTCACATAGCCTTTGCAAATGTCCTGACTCTCTCTCTCTCTCTCTCTCTCTCTCTCTCTCTCACACACACACACACACACACACATGAATCATGAGGGTACACCCTAGAACTATGATATAAATCATAATTAAATTAATGAAACCAGAACAAAAATGTGCAGTAACAAAATAACTAAATTAAATTAACCAAAGAAATGATTTATTGCCTTAACCAGGTCAGCACTTTAATCTCAACGTACAGTACGGTCTACTCACCTATCCTCACTTGAGGACCAGGCTCACCAATGGATAGGCAGCATTTTATCTATTTTTTAGAGATGGGGTCTCGCTCTGTCATCCAGGCTGGTGTGCAGTGGTGTGATTATAGCTCACTGCTTGAACTCCTGGACTCAGCCTCCCGAGTAGCTGGGACTACAAGTGCATGCTACCACACCTGGCTAATTTTTAATTTTTTTGTAGAGACAGGGTCTCTCTATGTGCCTAGGCTGTCTTGAACTCCTAGGCTCAATCGATCCTCCTGCCTCAGCATCCCAAAGTGTTGGGATTATGGGCTTGAGGCACTATACCTAGCATTTTAATGCTAGGTATAATTTTAATTTAAAATTAAAATTATAGAATTTTAATTTAAAGTTCTTAGCAGGCTAGGCACTATTTCTATTTATATTTTCTCTCTCTCTGTTATATATGATAAAAAGCACATTTATAGGACAATAATAATTATCTGTAAAATAAATGATAGGAACCAGTCATACTCGATATTAAGATAATTAACAATAATTTTTACCTTTACTACTCCATTTCCAACAAACATTTTACTGTGAACAAAGAAAGGAAGGAAGGAGGAATTACTGGTGAGTAGTCAAAGCCAAAACATCCATTCCTTTCACTGAGGCCAAACAAGGCTGGGTGCTACCGGCCCTGCTGGCCTCTGCTAGCCAGAACTTCCACGGGACTGTTCAACTCCGAGACGACTGCAGGTGAGTTTACGTGAGATGCGCTCGGATGCAAAAGGGTGCAAGAATTTTAATTAAATTCTCATTTTTTTAGAAAAGCAGGAGGCCTTTTTTTTTTTTTCTTTAACAGCAACAGCATGAAGTACTCTATCCTTTTGCTTCACCCTGGCTATAAAATGCATTAACCTTAGTTAAAAAAAAAAACTCTGCAGCAGAAAAGACTTCATTTATATTTCCAAAATGGAAGGAAGAATAAATAACCTTTTAGAAAAAACAAAAACATAAAGATGCAGTCCTTAGGACTTTAAATAGGATGTATATAATTTTGTGTGCAAACAGCTAAGAACGTACCTTGAAGATACAAGCACTCCTATGTCTTCCTCTCCGGGATCAACCATTTTTGTTGACGTCACCCCAGCAGGGGCAAAACCTCCTCAAAACTGAGGTTAAGAGGAAATATTGTAGGGAGAAAAAGGTGTGTAAATATCCTGCATCAAATACCTTTATGTCAAATTAATTTAAAATGCTTTGTAATTGCGGGGAAGGAAAGTAAGCAGCTTTAAAAAGGCAACGGCACTTTCAAAATACCAGATACTAATTGTTGCCTGGTCCAGCTAACACATCTCACCAAACGCGTAACTTCTTACTCTGGAAATGAGAGTGTTCTGATAACCATTTTATTCTGCGATGTGTGTGATGAAATACAGAAAGATGCCGTACATCTTTTTATATTCCTAAATGTATGTGAGATGCACACCAGCAGACAGATGGCAGATGCAGGAAGGAAAACAGCATGAAGAATAAAATTCCTCAAAATAAACCATCTTGGGGACTATTCAAAATTACTCAAGTTATCAACACTCATAATTTTCCTATTAAAGAATGTCAAGCTTGAGGAAGTAAACCAAAAACATCAATAACCACAATTGACCCTTAATGTGAAACTGTTGGTGCTTTTTTAATAGGTTGTGGTGAGGAGAGTTCAAATCACAGCATAACAGAACTTGTTTAAGTGAATTAATGCAGTCTGTAGCTAGTATATCATATAGCGGTATTATCCAGTTAAGGAAAAATACAGGTTGAAAAACATTACATTTTAATTCCCCATGAGTCAACCGTAAAATCATCACCGGGAGAACATGGAAATAGTTAAGCATAACGAACCTACAGAAAGATAATTACCTCCAAATTTAGGAAGTACATTTACCTGCCTACCAACCTCTTCAAGCCTATGCTTAGCACACGTGCAAAAAAATACAATACAACTACTGCAATTATTACTATCATTTTCTTTTGCCCTTAGGTGAGAAACACCTGACAGCTACATGCTGAGCCATGCTAACAAAACTAAACCTTTCACTTTCTTTAATAGTAAAATTACCATTACTGAATCATTGTCATAAAAAGTGCATTCAAGTACATTACCACTTATTTTAAATAAACACCAATTTTGAAACAATCAACTTGGAAAAGCTGCATAAGTTTTTTTTTTTAATCCCTGATTACATTTCTATTTATTCACTGTGGTGGCCTGAAACACTGTATTTTTAGAGACTAACTACCACTTAATTTCTTAAAAAAAAAAACAAAAAAAAACACACATACACACAAACAAACCTGTGTAATATAGAACAGCAGTGAAGCAAGAAAAATGTGTGCTTGTCACTTATCTTCACTGTACATAAGAACTGTGATAAAATATGGTACTTGTGCCTCATTAGTACATGGGAAAACACAATTAACTCATAGCATAGAGCACATGGTTTACCAAGATATTACTGTCAAATTCAAGGTTTGTACTTTCACCTCAATTCTGTATTCAGGCCATCGGAGCATCCCCACTGAGGTCTTTGGGAGGCTTTGGACACAATCAATAGCATATATTTTTCATCCAATAGTTAACAATCTGCGTAATTAATATTGACTATAGAACTACCAGTTTGATGCCAGCTCCTGAGTTTGAAGCTTATCCCAGTCTCCCCTAGAAAATAACTTGTATGCCACAGTACCCAACAATTTCCATGCTGCTGCAGTTTCTTCATCAAAAGAGGATCAGACTCAAAACAGAAGCTTCTTTGGGGGCTTTTAAAATCACATTAGGTTGGGCAGTTTTGTTTATCCAATTATTCACAAGCACTTCAAACTTTCAGCATTCCATATGATGAGTGGTATGCACATTTCCTAAAAAGACATCAATTATCTGAATTTTGTATAACCTTCTAAAAGAAGTCATACTTAATACGGTAACTAGGAACAATCTTACCCCTATAAAGATCGGAAAACAAAACTACTTAGAATGTGTATTTTGCTAAACAGCTTATTTACGTTTATAGTTGCTACTTACAAAAGTGACACCAGAAAAGAATCTGTATTCTGAATGCAGTGACCAGAACAGAACGTCTGTAGCCCTTGCCAATACACCAAAACTAATCACGTGCTTATTGAAAAGGATTTCCAAACTGTCAGCCTTCTGGTTTACAGATCAGCAGTTGGAGCTGTCTGTCTCTCTCATTTTTTCAACGCTGTCTTCTTTGTGTTCTGGTTTAATTTCGCCTTCATCTTCCTTGTGTTGAGTTGGATCTTTTTCAATGACCTGGTCTTTGGTTTGGGGTTCATGTGTGGAAACAGGATCTAAAACTACAACTGGTTGAGCTTGTTCTTCACCGCCAATGTATTTTCTCCTGTATCCAATGCTACTGGGAGGCCTATGGGATGAAGAGTTAAACAAAAAAGTAAAAAGCAGAGAGAAAACAGTTGTCTTTCACATTCCTGGATTCAGACCAATAAAAAACCCCAAATGTGCTAAGTCTAACCAACATGCACACAGTAGTCTCTGAGATGCCAGCCATTTAAAAGAAAAATGAAGCTATTAGATTACATAATAGGAGCACAAGGCCAGAAGAAAGAAGGCGGAGAAGTCAGAGCAATTAACTACAAAAGTATTAAAAGCCGAATGCACCTACCTGCTTAATTGCATTTCTTCTGAGGAAGTGCAAAGCTCACAGACACACTGTGCATTCGTCCGCACTGTCTGCAGCCCAGCCCGTCCTGCCCTAGTTTACACCCTCACTCCCTCATGTCCCTGCGTACAGCTGGTTGCAGGTCTGCCCTAAGGAGTCTGCACAGACTAGGGGAAGTAAATCACCCCTGGTCACTGAAGGACGGTGAGAGCTGTGCCAGCTGCTGCCATTACTGACCGGCAGAGACCTGGTCAGACCTGAGGAGGAGCGGGAGAGGAGCAAGGGCGGATGGGAGAGTCACAGAATAAGCTTAAATGCTAAGTTACCATAAACTCTTCTAAGAAGGAGAATCGGGTTTCTTGAGAAATTTCTTAATTGAATTTTAGAGGCAGTTTCTTTTTCCACAGAAGCTTCCTTTCTTCTCTTCTGATGCAAGAAGCCATTGCTTCGCAGGCTGAATGAGTGACAATTTCATTGTGGAAACGGATACTCCCAAAACATTTTCTCTTGCCATGTGCTAGGCAATGAGGCTGTCCGCACCCAGTCCTCTCAGCGGCCGTGGTCAGAACCCCCCCTCCGAAAGTGCTGGGCTGCTGACTTGCTGCCTGAGGGCTGAGGCAGCTGCAGTGGGCAAGAGTGGAGCTCTTGGGCTTTTCTAGTCTTCCCGGCTAATGCTAGGATCAGGCCTCTTTGTCCCAGAGAAGTGACGGCTACCCATGACCCAGCACACTGCCACCCCACCTCTGGATGTTCCAAGCAGTGCTGGGGGCTGCTGGCCAGCGTGTGCCCAGTGCTCTGCCAGCCTCTCCCCAGGAGCTAGCTTCCGCTATTCCCGGACCCCCTCAAGCAGGCCAGATGGCGGGTAGACACCCTCACCACCACGCACTCTCCCTTGTTGGACTCGCCACAGTCAACTAGTTGTTTCGTCTCTGCTTTTTCCAATACCATGTACACATCCACGAGGCAGGGACTGTTTAGCTTTGTTCATAAATCTGTCCCCAGCACCTAGCGCCAATTTGTTTATGGAGCAAACAAATGAGCAAATACTAACAAGCTGTGAAAGGGTCAGAATGAATGGGGAGAAACCAAAGTTTTGGTGTGAACAGGTTTAGAGGCTTCTCTCGTACAACCAAAACAATGAACTACTGGAAGAACACGGCCTGCATGACCCAGTCACAGGCACAAAACACTCAAACCCAATGACCACACCATTATTTCATTACATGATTAGTAGAAGATTTGTCCAAATGCTTGAAAACCACTCCCTCTGGCTATCAGGTTAACCTGTGTGACTTGGTCGTCATCGTAAGTGACTAACACATACCTCTGTCTTCCTTAGGGGTGCTAAAGATAATGAGGAGCCTGGGGAGGACAGATTCCTTTATTTTTGCCTGAACATGGCAATGCCCAACTCATTTGAAACCACGACACTGTCCATATACGCTGGCCAGACTTTTCAAGACATCTGTTCCAATGCTTTGGGAATCTGTATGGGATGTATTAATGATTTCCCCAGTGGTACCTCTTTTGACTTTCTCTGACTCAGGCAACATCTAAAAGCCTGTGATCGGGGAAACAGAACCACTATGAGTGATATAAAGGATTTATCATGGAAATTAGAACTTAGGCGATGGAGGGCGCTAGTCGGGCATCTACATAAGTCTGCTGCCTCTGCATCTAACGTTGGGCCTGCAGTCAGTTTTCCTGGCAGCTGGGAGGGAAGATGGCCGTAAAGCAGCAGAAATCCAGGACACACTAGAGCTCTGTCTGTCTCTCACAAGCAATCCTGATGACACAGAAACCCTGCAGAATACGCTAAAGCCTTCCACATGGAGCTGCGCATGCACCTGGCCCAGAATTTGGAGAAGCGGGAGGAGGAGTTTAGGGGAGTGGAGACACTGTGGGTCAGCCACTGCCACTGCCACATGCCAATTAGGTGAGTCAGCACATCAGCAATATCGTGCATGAGCTGTAACAGAGCCTTCCCCACATGGACCTTCAGAGGGTTAAAAAAAAATTTTTTTTAAGTCTACTACTTCACTTCTGCCTTCTAAATTTCATGTAAATTTTTCTTGTGGTCAACCAGAAACTGGAAACAAATGGGTAAGGGAATTTTAGGAAATGAAGTTGCAGCACAGCTGAGGTAGCAGGGAAAGCCCTAACAGAGCATGCAGGTTAAGGCACAGGTCTGACTTTACATCTTGGGCCTGAGCCCGCTGCTTTATAAGCTAGCCCATCTGCTCTGAGCATGCAAAGGAAGTATTTATCTCACTCTAGGTGAGCAACTTCCATCAACCCATACTAACCTTCATCATTTCTGGAGAACTGCCATGGATGTTCCCATGCCCATGTATGTCTGCAGGTGAAGGGGAGGTGAACACATCCTAGAAAAGCTTCCTTCATCAGCTGGGGGCTAAAAACTTCCAGGAGTGTTCTCTGGGCTCCACAGGGCAATAAATGGATGTTGATTGAACTGGAAACTCAGAAACCTTGTATTGTCAGGCTGAAATTTTCCTGGAATTCTCAGTCCAAAGAACTTTTCGTCTGTCCTGAAGTAAGCTTCTCAACTGCAGATTAATCTATTATTAAGTCACTGGTAGGCTACAATTTGAGAACTCCTTTATTGATTATCACTGAACTAGGCACAGTGGGCAATTTCTCTGAATCTGTGCATTGAGGGAGAGAAATTGGTTTCTCAAGGATAATGACCACTGTCTTGGCATCCCAAAGGGAAGGCGGAAAGGGACTACGGCAATCATTTCGTCTGACCTGTCCTTTCATGGAGGAGGACGATGGGGCATGGAGAGAAGAGCCTGGCCTAAAACCACACAGCTCATCAGTGGCAGAATGGGAACAAGAGCTGGGAGCTCCTGTGCCCCTGTTCCTGCTTTTTCCACGGCACCAAGCTATTTCCCAAAGGCATCTTCACCTAGAAACGTGAAAATGATACAACAGGCTAATTTTGGCATGTTGACTGATTTCTTTTTGAATCCTCGATCCCATTTGCATCCTCCAAATCTGTAAATATAAAGTTCATCCCTTCAAGCTATCCCTTGTTTTTTATTTTCCCCCTCTGTGGTTTGTAGCTCCTCTTGGTTTGGTATCACTAGATCTGTTCCAGGCTCCCATGGGGAGCTGCACAAGGCTCCTTCTGGAATGAAAGCCTTTCTCCTAGGCCTCATTCTATCTCCACTCCCATCCTACGGGAAGAGCCAGAGAGCCCTATCAGTGATGTGCTCTCCTCCCATGGTGGCAGCTTCTAGAGGGTTAAATCTGAAGCATCTCCCCAAGGTAGAAATCCCAGAAACTCCAATGCAACAATTCAATAGGAATTGTAATATACTATTATTCTGTTCAATTTTTCTACTTTAATGCAACATCTAAGGACAATGACCACAAATAATTTAAAGTCAGCACTTATAAAAAGTAATAGCAACCTTTCTCCTGCATACTACAAAATCTGCAAGTAAAACCTAAATTTTAAGGTGATAAGACGACTAAAATCATGGGATGTTCAGGCTGAGAGGAATCACTGGCGTGAGCTAGTCTAACCTCTTCATTTGTCAGATGAGGAGTGAGGTTAAATGATTTGTCCACCAGCACATACTTAATAATAGCAGATACAGGACTAAAATTCTGGAATCTTGATTTCCTGTCCAATATTATTTTCTTACCACAACATACTAGTAGTCATTTATGATCCAGTCAAAGAGATATTTTTCATGGGTCATTTAAGACCATATGCTCAAAGGCTATTTCAAGACAAAAACAACAAGCAAAATAAAAGCTAGGAGAAATATACCAATCTACACCTCTCTACAAAAGTTGATGCCCAAGTACAATTTGTGCATCCTTTTAGAAACCAGCTACTGTTCCCCAACTGCAGGAGAGCCTAAATGTGGGGCCTGGGCAGGTGGGGCCACTTACTGGTAAAAGGAAAGACCTGACTCCAAATCGCACTGGTACAAGAAGAATCAGAACAATTGCAAATGGCTATGCCAAAGCCAAACTTTATAAAGGGACTCAGTGATTTCTCAGACTATGTTATGAGAGATGAAAGCTCCAGCATTTTAATTTTTAAAAAGCACATCATTGTTTGCATTCAATGAAATTCCTTTCAAAATCAACTTTCCACGTTCCAATTATATTCAACAACATCCTAGCTAACATTTCAGCTGCAATTCAAATTAACTAATGCCCCAAAGAGCCCTAATCGAAGTGGTTCTGAGCTCAATTGAATACAATCAAAGCTCATGAAATGAAGGGGGAAATGCTTATTTCATGCAAATTCTGCATATCACTCAAGCTTAATTTTACTGATAATATAAAGGTGGGACATTTTGAACATTACAGTGAATGAAACTTTTAAGCGGTGAGAGTTATTTTATAAAATGCTACCTCTGAAAAGCTGATTGCCAAACAGTATAAAAATGGTTTGAGGCATAAATGCCAAGTTCATTTCTATTTCACTTCAGAGGTAACTATCTTTCAAATCGCAACAGCTGGACTATTTAACACAATCTGGTGAATCAAAGTATAGTTCTTCTCTGGTCTCCCAGTGGGACGTCTGCATTAGTCTGTGGCAGCCATCCAACAAATGACGCACAGCCGGACGGTCTGAACTCTGTTTCATTTACAATAAAAATGGATAAAACCACAATCGTATTTACCACCTTCAAGGACAGAAAACGGAAAGATTTAAATTTGTCTTTATAAAGTAGTTTCCTGGGAAAACTCCAAAGAGGAGGTTGGTTTTATATTTTCTCTAGTGTAAAAATAAGAAGTCTTACTTTTTTTTTAAGCCCTTTACACAGTTGCTACAGCAGTGAACAGTAGTGGCATTACAGCAGAGGTAGTTTTTATTGTTTCTTTTGGAAACACTGTTTTTTCAAGAGCTTTTAATTTACTTGTCCAAAACTTCACAAAATAAAGTTTCAAACACAGGTGAAACTTTCTATATTATTACCAATTCTAATACTCCTCTTAAATATAACGAAGGTAGAGCAAAGCTCAATTCTTTAGGCTTTGTGTAATTTTTTTTTTTTTTGAACTCCATTTTAGCTCTAAGAATATATTAGTTTGTCTTTGGGGTCTGCTTTCTATTTGAGGAAAAAAACAAATTTAATTTTTAACTATAAAAAATAACATTGGTAAACAAGAGAATACCACCATGCTTGAAAATCTGACATCAGCCTTCTAGATGCTGATTTTTCCTCAAGATTAATAAGAATTCCTTTTTAACACAGGTTAACAATGCCTGAGCAAAGACCTCTGTGTCCACGCTCAGCAATACTCTCTCTGGTTGAGTAACTGCAGCGCGGGCATCCAGCACACAGCTTACCCCCCAGATCACAACGCCACGCTGCGAAGCCTCCAGTGTATGATGGACCGGGACGTTTACAGATTCCAAAATCCACCGACACAAGGAGGCTCGGAAACTGGACCATTCTCGCCGGCAAAAGCAATGCCGATAATGCGTGAACTACAGCTGATTTTAGCTCGGCCAAAGATTCCGAAATGTGTGTGACACTTTTCTTGGGCTACTTTTTTTTTTTTTTAGCATTTTGTAATTCTGCACAAACATTAAGTCACCATAGAAAATCCATTCAGATCCCAGCTATTAAAAGCTGAGTGTTACTTACAAGAAATATTTTGAGAGAAAGTCTTCCACAAAATTCACCATATATAACACTAGCTCCTTAAAAAAAAAAAAGCTGCCATGCACGAAATACTTGCATTTCCATTCTAAGTTTTGAGAGTAATATTTTTAAAAATCTTTCGAGTTTTTCTGTTAATTTACTATATGATATTCTTTAAAAATGTTATTTTAAGATGGGAAGTCACAAAAAATCCATTTGCTACTCTTCATATAGTTATGATATAATAAAGTATATTTCAAATGAAATGCATTTATCAGGTTTCAGAAGTTAGGTCAGTTATTAATAGATCTGAAATTGAATTTAAATTTTAGTCAGCTACTTCTATTTGAATAAATTAAAAAACTCTCCTCTACTCCACTATACATAAATAAAAGGAAACATAAACACTATAGAGACTACTGAAAAAATGGTTTTTAAAAAAACCCTACAAGATACCAAAAGCAACTTGGTTCTCTATGTAGAAATAATATATTTTATACAAAATCTCTTAAAATCGTAGGTGCTTGCAACCCAAGGCAAATGTTAGAAGGAAATTAATTCTTTGAAGAATTGAGAATTACTCAGCAGCATTTTAACAGTCATTTTTACACTAGGTGTAATACATCCTCAACAATTAATCTGGAAGAAGTAGCTGTCTGCACAGCTACTTGGGACACTAGTAAGACAATACTGATAGGCTGATCTTTTGGGCGGTTCTCACAGGATAACTCCTGGGGGGTGGGTGTTGGGGGGGACTAAGTGAGGGGATCTCAACTTCCAGAACATCTAGCTGTTCTGCTAATTTTGTTGTTAAAACTTAATTGTCCATGTACAGGCGCACATGGAGAACCTTTGTAGTAGTGCTTTGCCAAACAGAGCTGTTTCCTGCAGTGTCAGTACACAATTCAGCAGTACTAAGATTACAGGTGAGTGCAGAGCAAATCCTTTAATTGTATAAGAGCATCAGATTAAGCAGTAACGTCCAAGCAGTTCATTCTGTTAGCTAGTAGTCTCTTCTCAGAAACAAATGTTTACAAAGTACAGGGAAGGTGCCCTCTCAACCCCCTTCCCCCTCCCCACCGGGCTCGGAGAACACACACACACAGGAGAAAAAGGGAGGAGGTGATAAGGAAATGGTGGGGGGCGGGAATAACAGGAAGAAAACCCACTCCTTTCCATCAAAGGGGCTAAAAGAACTTCCCTAGTCTCTACCTGAACAAAATGTTGACCCAAAACCTCTGTTAAAAAATGACTATATGGCCAATCAAATTAATTTCTAGCCAAAATCAATGTTTGAGAGAATAATTTTATGACAAGTTTTCCTAAAAGCAAGTTAAGAATTTCACATTTCTATTTGTTAACATATTTCAAAAGCTCAGATTCTCCACTTCTAATCAAAAAAAGCAGTACTTTTCAATTTAATTTTCCTACATTAGTTTCACATTGGAAATAATGAATAAAACTGAAGACACCAGTTAGAGGTCAAATAATGATAAAAATCAATCTTACTTTTAGTTCGAAACCATGAAAAGCAATTAAATTTTTTTCTTTGATGGGAATGTTTGCCTGGTCATATCAACCAAGAGACATCTAAAATGTATCTTTTATCAAGTACACTTTGGTATTCAGATAATGACCCAAACAAGATGAACTCTTACGAAAATAAATCTGTATGGGGCCAAAAGTCACATATATTTATAGACACCCTAGATGCAGAAATTAAATGCAAATTAAAATAAAAATGGTTTCACTGGAAATGAACATTTTTCTATTGAAAATGAAGTCCTATAATTACTACATGGGTTTTTGTTTTTTAAATTCTTCTAGGGCAGAATGTGACCTGTTTTGACTCTCCAAACAAAAAAGCAAGCCAACTGCCTGTCTGGTGGTTAAAAAGGAAATTTAAAAGAGGTTGATAAAACTTACAGTTTTTGAGGGGGTTGTGGGGTGAAAAGAAGCATGATGAGCTAGAGAAATGTTAACAAGAAGAGTCTCTGGGCAATTGTGGCTTACGAGGATCTTTGAGAAACCAAGAGATGAGGAGGGGGCTATGAAATCACTGTAAAACACATTGCAATGGAACCTGAGTTTCCTATCAAATGGGTTCTCCCTTTTGAAGTAAGGTTTTATAAAAGCAATTAGATAAAATGAAAAATCATCTCTGAGGTTGATTACCTTATTTTAGCTGTAACTGTTAGAAGGATCTTCACCTTCTTCAAAGTAATTAATTAATAGAAAAAGTGAATATGGATGAACAAAGGTTAATTCAGACAAGCAGGGCCACTTCCAGCCAGATGAGACTGAGGGACGAAAAGCAAGATGGCAAGAACACAAGATACTCTTGAGCCTCTGCCTGACTGTGATGCAGACATTTTAAGATCTGTTCACCTCTTTCTCCATACCAGAGGCCCACTTGTTCTGCCTCTTTATAACAGAGATGTCCTAAAACATGATGACCAATGGACAAATTCAAAGGGGCTAACTGGACCTCTCTCAAAAAAAGTAGATACAATAATAAAAACTATTTTGGGCTTTAGAATGTATGTTTTTAAAATAACTAGATTCACAGACAGTGATTCACCTTTATATTATCATATTACATTATTTACTAAAGCACCTTTCTAATCCAAAGATTAGGGTCAGATATTTTCAAGGTATTTGACTTCTGGGAATAAACTACTCTTCAGCATGTTTGAAATGTTCAACAAAATAAAAAAATGTGCAAATGAAACTTATGCTGTAGTCTAAACTAGTTGAAGCTGATAGGCTAATTTCCAAAGTTTATCTTGCAACATGGCCCTTTGTTGTATATTTGGCATGAAAAATATTAAAATAATTATTCTTTAAGACTTTTTGCTAATGCTGATTGGCTCTCCTTTTCAGAACTTTTAGTTTTACTGGGTAACATTTTCTTTCCTTGACAGGAGACCTTTTAATTGCTTAGATTAGCCTTAGAAAGAGGATGAGAAAAGGAAGAGATTACACTACCTAGCAGTATGCAGGGTCAGAGGAGCAGGATGTGAGTATCGCCAATGAAGCAATTTACTGCAGAATCCTTGCTTGCTATAGAAGCAATCCTATGGTCATTCTTTTTTCTCCCCTTCTTTAAGTTCTTAAGAAACTAAACACAGTGTGCTATGTCTCAAAAAGCATGGTCTTTGGAGACAGACTTTAAAGGTTCAAACACAATCTGACCCAACTATCAATTAGAAGTATAATTTGGGGCAAGTTGTTTATCTCACTGAGCCTCAGTTTTGTCATGTATAAAATGGGGATGATGTCCAATCTATAGATTTGGGAAAATTAAAATAATATACTACAAGTACCTGGCTTAATAAATGTTAGTGTAGAAATACAGTCACAACAATAAAACATCACAGAAGCAAATTCCAAAATTCTCAATCCTTAAACCGGAAACTAGTTCAATACCTATAGTTTCCACCTATAATCAAGATATACATCCTGTCTACCATTTCAGCACATTTCCTCTTAGATGGGTATTATGGCTATATATTGATGAAGAGTAATAGAAAATATTACCTTAAAAAAAACCCACACACAAAATGGAATGTTGTAGGCTTTTTCCTCCCAAACATTTTTCTAATTTATTGTACCTGTATCAATCAATAATATCAGACTTATGCATTCTATTGATAACAGAGTTAACATGCTTCAGGTACCTCAAATAGGATTAAAATGGAAGACAAGTTCATCCACATAGAAGTATACTGGGTTTTCTTATTTATTGTTCAGCTTATGTTTCTGTTTGTGAAATATTAATTTCCTAGTTATTCATTCCTCAGTGCCCCAGAATGTATAAATGTGAGACCAGTCAACCTAGCTGGAGTGAAAGAAAAAGGGTCAGGCACCAACCAACTGTAGCTCGACTCTACTGCATGGCACTCTTCTGCTCATGTGGTTGGGAGCAAGTATTTATGTCACATTAAAAAATACATACATCTGCAGTGGTGGCAAACTGACAGCTATTTCCAAAAATTGAATCTACTTTCAAAAGCCGAAGTCACTTGGAATATATGTTCAACGTATATTAATAGTAGTGATTAAAGTGAGCCGCATCATCTTTTGATCAAAATAAATACTAACACTAATTCTCCTATAGGACCAACAGAGTTGGCTCTGAAGCAGTCTTTACTTCACATTCACTTTCTCTGTCCCAAGATAAACAGATAAAAATAAAAGATGGCCCAATTTATTTGCTCTGTGATCAGATATTTCTAACTCAAATAGGTCTAAAAGCCTTTGGGGCTACAGTGACAGGGTTGAAATGAGTATGCTGACTCCCAAGAGTACTGCTCTGAAAGACAACACTCATCTTGATTTGGACTTGTAAGTTCTGATGGTATATTTTAAAAATTAATTATTTTACAATTCTGATTTTGTGTGTGTCTTACTATAAATCTATACTGAGAGACATGTTGTAGGTAGAAAATATGTACTTATTTCTTGTTTTTTATTCTAACTATGATCATCTTTACCAAGAGACCACATTTGTTAGGAATTACTGGTGTTTTAGAGCTGCAAGGGACTCGAGAGTGCCTCATCGAATGGCCTCAATTTTAGAGTAGAAGAAACATAATAAAAACATAACCAATAAAACACAATAAATAAAAACATAACTAAATACAGAGAGGTTAAATGACTTATTCATGGTCGTCTGGCCCAGTCACTAACCCAGATGGACCAGTATCTTAGCTTTTGTCCTTGATGGTCCATTATCCCAGCACTATAATTCTAATGTAAGATTAAAAAGGAATATATTGAAATACTTTTCAATATGAAAAGTATATGAAAAGTATTTCAATACATGTATTGGCATGTATTGCCTTAATGTACATGACAACCCTACAACATAGGTGTTACTACCCTCAATTTACACATGAGAACACTAAGTCATAGATTAAATAACTTTCCCAAGGCCAACTGACTGTGGAACTCAAGCCCTGGAAATAACTGGACGTTGCTTGCCACCCTGTTAGTACGCAGGAAGGCACTGATTTTAGGCTTTGTTGTGTGATTATAGATCATTTTATAGCTCACTATAACCTCGAACTCCTGGGCCCAAGCGATCCTCCTGCCTCAGCCTCCTGAACAGGCAGGACTACAGGTCCAGCTAATTTTTACATTTTTTTTGTAGAGACGGGGTCTCGCTGTATTACCTAGGCCCATCTCAAACTCCTGGGCTCAAGCGATCCTCTCGCCTCAGCCCCCCAAAGTGCTGGGATTACAGACATGAGACACGACACCTAGTCTACAGGATCTTATTGATGCAAATGTAAATCATTTTTATTTTTCTGACCCTGCGCAACGCTTGATTAGCCTATTTCCAGTTACTACAGCTGTCTGAAAGTGGTAACGGTTTCTTTGAAAAATTCTATAATTCTAGAGTTTCCTCTTTTTTATATGGACCATCCCACTCATTGATTAGTCTGAATCAATAAGTCTTACTATATTTTAACATTATCAGATTAATGTAGATCAACAGAAAGAACACAAAAGCAAAAATCAGGTTTACGCTGTTCACGTGCTAGGCCAGCTCCTTATACGTCATGACAAAAAGGGTGATTTCGAGCATAATTCCTAGCTGAATTATAATCAGAATAAAATTCAAATTCACTGTGAGATTTAAGATATTATGACTAGACAGTATATACTTATTAGAAATAATTAACAGGATACAAATGTTTTCAAAGCTATTATTAAAATAGAAACAATACATTAGGCTTCCCTAAGCCCTGATTATCCTTTCTTTTTTTTTCCCCTTAAAAAATACCCTTGCTTTGTTTATGCTAATGACAAGAACATTAATGTTAATTAATCCTTATAATTAGGTATTAAAATTATTTCTTGCTTTTTCATAGGTCCCTAGGAAATAAATCAGTACATCTCTGACTTTATAATTTACCAGACAGGAGTTACTTAATTATTTGGAATAGATGCATATGCTGATTTTAGGAATTTATTAAAAATAACTTTTCTAGGGATAGCTTGATGCTATTTAATTTTCTGGTGAAGATCTCATGCAGAAAACATCTTTATTTCTACCTTTACATTTAAAACCTTTCTTAGTAGATTAGCAAACATTTCTGTCCATTTGAGGCCAATCAAGTTAGCCTAGCTAAATATTTCTTTTCCAACTGAGTATTCTATTGTCTCCAATAACTTTATCTGGAGTAGGTATAAAGGTGAAGAAGATATGCAAGTTTGAGCTGCATGTAAATGATTCATGACATGTAAGAAATGTTTTTAAAAACCAAATGATCCAATAAAACAACCAACAAACAAAAACCTCTAATATCTAGCTTACGTGTGTAGGAGACTGTTCAATAATGGGAGAATGCTGGTTAGTTGAACATTCTAATTAATTGAGGGAGTAAGCCATGAAGCTACTAGGGGATACCGGCGTACAAGGTAGAGGGTTGGCAAAAGCCAAGGGCCTAGGTGGAACAGTACCGGGCCAGCAAGGTCAAAGTGGAGGGAAGAGGGGAAGGCAGAATGGTAGGGTCCGGGGTGGAAGGGGGGGGTGTTGGGGCAATAATGTACACATTAGAGGCTACTGTGATTGGCATCCTCCCTTGACCTTCATTCCTGTCAAGAGCCAGTAGTGCCGCTCACCTGAAACACTATGGTGGTGTTGCCACAGATCAAAGTAAAGGCATGACTACGAGAGTACAAAGACAGTTTTAAAAAGCAAAAGAAACATTTCACTTTTTAATTGCTGACCTGACTTCAAAGTGCTTTGAGGTAAGACAATGTGATTGCTTCTACCTTATGATTAGTATAATAGAGTGAACTTATTAGTCAAAGCCAGCCAGAAACAGCCCTGAAAATAACCCTTCTTGTTCCTGGCAGCTAGGCTAAGAAGTTTAACTTCATGTAGTTATATATAAGCTTGTAAGTTCTAAGTTTTCACTTTTAAAGCTTACATGTAACTACATTAAGTTAAACTTCTTTTAGTTATTAAAAGGTTTAAACACAAATGAATGAAGTGTGCCTGTCTGGGAAGCAAATAATTACCCTGCACATACACAAAATTCTCAGATTCATGTGGATAGTCTAATTGTACTTAAGAAACAGATTTTTCAGAAAGGCACTCTTATTTGCTAAATGGCTGTCAATATGAAAATACATGGCATTAGTTATTTTAGCTAAAGAATGTCAAGAACTGAATAATCAAGCATTAGGTTACAAAATTTAAAAGTTAATACAGCAGCACACAGTATCTGTATTAGTACTTTAAGTAGATAAATTAAATTGAAATGTGTCTCTTAAGCAGTCATTGAACAAGCAAGATGAGAAATAAATTGAGCTTCACATCGGCCTTTATGGCATCTAACAACTGTGTCTGTCAACACATGGATCCTTTTCACTGTCAATTCAACACACATTTTGCAGACCTTGGGCCTGCAATTATTTCATTTCCTTTCTTGGAAATGTAATTTCCACTTACTTTTGGAGAATAAAAGGCAGACAAAGGGAGGAAAGAGTTGCAGTATTTTCTGATTAAGACTATCTGTGTAAAATGGTAAAGGCAAAAAATCTATACACACACACTGAAGCATTTATCAGAAACTAACTTGTCTCAGCCAAATTGCTTTTGTGTCTGGATATTGGTTCAAATGTAGCCAGATTGTTGATGTCAAATTAGGTGTTAAACAAATTTAATAGAAAAGATGAAGAATGAATATAGATCATCTTTCTGTAAGAACTGTTCAAATGACTCTAGTCAAAAGAAAGGAAGCACATGACCACAGGAGAAAATGTACTTTTAAACACAATGAAATTAGATAAAACTGTAAATCAGCAAAGAGGGCCATTCATTCCAAAAGAGAGGAAAAAAAGTTAATAGTACCAATGAGAGAAATGCAAGAGAGGAAGAAAATACCAGTTGGCAAAAATAGATCCAAATTGAATTTCAACTTCATTTGTCCACCTTTTAAGCTAAGACAGCTAGAACTACAAAAAAGGGGTTCTTTCTTTCTTGATAGAACAGGAAATCAGAGGTTTAATTAACCATGATTACAATATTCGGCTGATCTGATTTGTCTCACCTCTTCCTTTTCTCTAAGTGACAAACTAGCTGACATCCTGGCAAGAGAACTAAAGCAAAACCGTAGACTAATTTCAAAAAGAGCTTGCCATTGTTATAAAACAAATTGATCCTCTACTAGGTCTGTCTGAAACACATTCAACAGCAGGATTAACTCTTTGACAATCAAAGTGCCACTTTGAAGTAAGACTATATAGATAACTCCTTAAATAGTATGTTTTCATTCTCGAGATAGAGCAATATTAGGCTCATCTTTAGCTGAGGACCAGAAAATAAGGTTGTAAAAAGGTACCCTGCAAAGTAGCCTCTGAAAAATCTAGTATCTTCTTCAGCTGTTCATGAACCATTAAGAGGGATGATCGAAGCATTTAATCTTGAAAGACTGACTGTTTCCTGATGCAGATTAAGTATCATCTAGGTCAAGTCTTTGTGTAGAAGAAGAACCTGATTACCAAACCAGTTTAGGGGAAGGAATTAATTCTCTTCATACATGGTATTTGCTTTGGATCCGAATTGAGAACTCTAAGCTATTATAGGAGCGTTGAATCAAAAGCTGGTTCATCAAATCGAAGAAGAATATTTATTGGCTAGCTAAATGAAAATCTCTCTAAAGAGAAACAAACCAAAGAAACACACAGTCATTACAGATTCTTCTACACACTACTTAGTAAAGAGCATCGTTACTTACTGAAATGTAACCTTGGAACTTGTGCATCCTTCCAATTTACGGGACCCTTCACCTGGCTCAGGTGTTGGGGGGGACGGGCTGTTGAATTCTGCCTCCAGAGTTTTCTTGTTCAAGGCTGTTTTTGTTACACTGGATACAGAACCCAACACTGGCATGGATTTGGACTCTGAGGTGGCTAATATCCCGGTTGGACCTTAAAACCAAACACATACCTCAAGTTTAATAATTCCATATAATGCTTATTAATATGGTTTTGAAAAACAGATTAGCTGAAAATCCTTCAAGAAGTGAAAGGGCCAAGTTTGGTAAAAATTTCAAGAGCATGCTGGAAAATGTCCCTATTGGAAATATGCTCTGTTTTGGGTGGTGCTACTGCTTTTTAATGCAGCAGAGGACCACGCTGAGAAATTGTGTACAGACATTTAAGAAACCACAAAATCCTGGGCCATACTTCCCTCACTGACCAGAGTCCTCAGTAATACTGGAATTGTGAAAACTCTTTTCTTCTCACAGAGTGTGGCTTTCTGACAGCCCTACTTGAACCATTTTGTCTCTCAAGAGTTAATTCTTCCCCAAAACTCAGCCCTGCATTTTAAACAGAAAATGGAACAATGTCAAAAGGCTCTTTCTAAAAGGCTCATGAAGCCTTCTCAAGCATTAAACAGCTTTTATGAACATTTTCATTTTAATATGAATGAGAAGTAAGTGGATTTATTTCCTCTTAAAATACAGACACAGGATCATAAAAATTAAGTGGAAAAGAGTTTGGCTATTTACCTATCGGACTTTTCTGTTCTTTGGGACAGGATTTTAAAACCATAACAGTGCTTGTTACTGAAATTATTGGCATATGAATCTAAAAATTCTGGGCAGTGACGTTAAGCCCTATCATGACTTTTTTCCTGACTCTAGGTAGAAAGAGTCTATCATAGGCAGTTTTTTTCTCAAAGTAAGATTCTAGTATGTCTTTCTTAAAACTTCAGAAGGTATGCCTTTAAAATAGAGATTTATAAAATAACTCACAAATATGCAAATTAAATAATTTCTAAGAATGAAGCTTGAGGACAACCTGGAAAGGTGTCACTCAGAAAAGCACAACATTGGGAGTTTCCTTATTCCTAAGAAATGTCAGATCATCTCCCAAGATGGAAAGTGCTAGTGGGTACAATCCAAAATGCTATCTAATCCCTGACCATTAATATTAAGCTTTGGAACATTATTTTTGCATTTGGATATGATGTGTCTGATGTAATACAATAGCACAACATAACAACTCTATAAATGAAGGTCTATTTGAAAAACCTACCTAAAAGAGAGACTGAAAAACTGTTCAGCCATTCTGTTGGATACCTCCTTTAGCCTCACTCTATGTGGGAGACACAGAACCCCTCTGATCCGGTGGAAGAAAGCATTAGTGTCTGCCTTCCTTATTTATTTCATCTATCCTATCTGGGCAGACAAGTTGGCAACATTATTGATTATTCTAGTTTTAAGGGTGTTTTCCTCCTTGCTATGTTAAGTCTCATGTTTTATGGGGATGTGGGAGTAAAGAGAAAGGCAGAAAGATCAAGAAATAAAGTTTCTGAAAATATGAATATGAAGTTGAATTCAAGATTTGCTACAGATCAGCTCTATTTTGTCCTTGGATAATTGTTGACTACAACACTAGACAGCTTTAAACAATCTGTCCTTGTAAAAAAGCAACTTGTTCTTGCAACTGACACCAACTTAAAAAAAGGGTGAGTAGTGAGCTGAGCCAGAGCTCTTATTTTTCTCTTATACAAAGAGGAATTTTGAAAAATCCACAGTGTTTAGGATTATTATTACTGCATCCTATTTAAGCCACCCAAAGTTCTCTAAGCAGCAGCACTGGCTGATCTTTGAAATGCCAGTTGGGTAGGCCACAAGGCCAGATAAAACAAGGGAACATCAGCTAGATTCATAAGAAAAATTCTAAGGAAAAGGAATGGTTCGTGCCTTGCTCCTGGAGGAAATACCCACTAACCTGGTAATTGTGTTCTGCAAACCTCAGGCTGCCTCTCTTATGATACTTCCTGTCCCCATTTGTGACCTCACGTCTGCTTTCCCATAAGCCCTTGTGTGCAGAAGAAAACCACCTCAGAGAATCAAGTACCTGAGGCACCAACCTGTCCAACTCCTCATCTCTGTCATTATACTCCTGCCATGCAGCTGTGCTGTTTTAACTTCTTAATTTTTCCCTTGGAATTTTCAGATCCATGAACTTTATATTAATAAAAAGATTCACATGGTAAATGCCTCTTCTAGTTTGATGCTAGAAAAATGTTTGTAACAACTAAAAAATAGTGTGCTTTCTTTTTTAGATGATGAGCGTCTATAAGTTTGTTTCCTCTCCTGCCTCACCCCCTTTTTTTGCCTTGGCTATTAGGAAGCTCAAAGAAAATTTCTGCTCAATTATAAGGCTCTCCTTCAGTATGTGTTTCCTCTCTACATCACCAATGTCAGTTCTTATTTCTCCATGCATTTACTAATGGTTCTGTTGAATATATATCTTTTATTCTAACTCCCTTCAATATCAAATTGAGTATATTGGTGAAATACAATAAATAAAATGAAAGATCCTCACCATGCCTATAAAATGTGTGCCTTGCTCTGCTCTTTGAAATATCCAAATTTCCATATTGACTAAAATGAAAATGTTTCCTTATTTCTTTCATCAAAACTCTGAAACAATGAGTGTTGCAAATGTTTGACCAAATTCATGAGTGAAGTAAGAGTGTTTCTGAAGAAACTAAAAGGTCAGTGACAAAACACAAAATGTAAATGACAGAACACTAAAATGGCACTGACAAAGCCCTAAAACATGAAACAATGGAAAGGATGATACAAGCACAAAATGAGTAACAATTCACATGGAGGCTGTGTAATGCTCACAGAGCAATCCTAAGAAAAAAATATCTTGTGGCACACCCTTGATTTTCCAAGAGGTGGTTATTTTGCATGGTAGGGAATCCTCCCAGGATTTTAATGGTAGAATCTCCAGACCAAACTAAAAACTGAATGGTTGAATTTTTTACAAGAAGAAAACAAAGGTTTTACCTTTTTATAATAAAAGTTTGGCTGGTATTATGCTGCTTTGGGTTCAAGGAATCAATTTACTCAATTATTTGGGTAAATGTACATATGAAAACTAGAGTTGGATTATCAAAAATCCATCTTTAATATTCTAGCAACTTAAATGTGGTCAACATTACTCAATATTTTCCAGATTTCAACTGTTATGATGGACTATTTGGAGCTGACTGAGCTGAGTCTAGAAGATTCAGCCCATTAGCTATGGCTGCTGACTTATTTTACTTTACAGTAGGTTTTTTTTGTTGTTGTTTTTTTTTTTGAGACAGAGTCTCACTTTGTTGCCCAGGCTAGAGTGAGTGCCATGGTGTCAGCCTCGCTCACAGCAACCTCAATCTCCTGGGCTCAAGCGATCCTCCTGCCTCAGCCTCCCGAGTAGCTGGGACTACAGGCATGTGCCACCATGCCCGGCCAATTTTTTGTATATATATTTTTAGTTGGTCAATTAATATCTTTCTATTTTTGGTAGAGACGGGGTCTCGCTCAGGCTGGTTTCGAACTCCTGACCTTGAGCAATCCGCCCGCCTCGGCCTCCCAAAGTGCTAGGATTACAGGCGTGAGCCACCGGGCCCGGCCTTTACAGTAGGTTTTTAAAGTCAGCCTCCTACCTGGCCACAAGGGAAAAAAAAAAACCTCATAAAGGTTTCTGTTAATTCCTTATGACCAAGCTGATGAAAACAATTGAGGACATACACAGTTAGTTCTGGAACAGATCTTGAGGCCTAATACATGCTTAACATGACAAATACAAACTGTGAGCTCAAGGCTTGTTCAGATGGTATATTATACTTGGTAACAGAGCTGTAATGTCTCACTTGCTTTACAGGCAGGGACGATAAGCTAAACAGATACAAAGAGTAAAGATGACTTCCCTGAGTCTGTAACTGATGTGTAATTACTAGTACCACTACTAATTACTGTGTGCTCACTTCTTGCCAGACACAGTGCTAAGCATTTTTCATATAGTGACTGACTTACTCTCTAGAATAATTCTATGAAATAGTGCTTTTATTATCCTCATTTTATAGATGAAGAAATTGAGGCATAGAGAGGTTGAGTAATTTGCCTAAGGGCAACCAGCTAATATACCACAGAACTAGGATTCAAACTCACATGGGTCTGGTCCCAGGGCCTGTACTTGATGCTGTATTGTTGCCAAAACCCACCCTGAATGTCTTTACACAGGGTACCTTGCATTAAACAATCAGATCTATAAACATCTGATTATCTTCAAATAAACAAATAAACATACCAATAAATAAAAATGCATAAGAGTTCTTATGAGATATCCATATATACCTTTGCCTATCCAATACTTCTCACTCACATTAAAAATGAATATTTTAATGATTTTTAAAAGATCATTTCATATTAAAAAAGGGACTTAAAGGAAGATGTTTCAGAGATGAAGAGTAGGACCATGGAGAATTCAAACCGGCTTACTACTGCTATCTGCTTCTGCTGTCACCTTTCTGCGACGCAAAATCCTTTCTAACTCAGTTTCACTGTTTTCAGGGTCAAGGGATTTTAAGCTTCTTGAACTAGTGGATTTGTTAAGTGTCCCCTAAAGTGAAAACAAAACAAAAACAAAAAGGTTAATGTCTTAATACAATATACAAAAGAATATAAAAATCAAACCAACAAAACATTACCAGAATTTAAATGGAATTAAGAAATAAAACAAATTTTATATATATATATATTTTTTAGTGTGTAATCTTCAACAACACAGAGTGCTGAATCATTTAGAAGATGCTACTGATGGTGCAGATGCTAGCTTTCGCATCGGAAGAGCAGTGAAAGAACAACTCTTGATGAGCTCACTACATGAAATTCAGCGGTGGGAAGGTACCTGCATAACGATGATTAAGATTCTGATGTGTGTTGACCGGGTGGGGAAGAGAATGGACATAATAAACTCACCTTAGAAGGAAATCTTGATATGCCATACACGAGCCACTAAACCCAAATCCTTGTGGCACTGAAAAATGTGTGGCTGATTCTTCAGAGAAAGTGAGCCTGCTGGCTGCAGGCCTGATGTCAGGGGTGTCATGGCTGCCAAAGGAGGCACGTGATGCTCTCCGGTGGCCTAGCCAAAGGGCTGCACTGAGCACACCTTGATTTCAGTGTGAAAGAGGAAAGTTATAATCATACACAGAGGCAAACAAGGGTCGGGCCTCTTAATTGCAGATTCCTAACAGAGGAGGCAGTGAATATATTTTCCAGGGCCCAGAAGACACTGAAGGAGACAAGAGATGCTATGAAGCCGTGCTCGTGCTGAAACTGACACTGGCTTTCAAGAAGACAGAAAGACCCCTGCGGTGGTTCCCTGCCCTGGCTCCTCTGAGAAGTATGTTACAGAGGGAGAGCTGTGGTTTTCCACCTCTGTTACTAGGCAAGTGTTGGAACAGAACACTGAATGATGTGCTTTTTCTCAATTATATGTAAGAATTTAATACATATATTAAATTCATACACAGACTCAACATTACAAGGTTTTTTTTACCCCCATAAGAAATGCTCACTATTTCTTTGAAACGGTCCTCTTCAACTGTGCCACAGGCTTGGGTAGTGGTTGAAGGGGAAGCCAGGAGAACTATAATCTTTTGATCGGAGGAAATAGGAACCTCAAGTCTGGTATAACTCGCCAGACTTCATGCCAGAGTCAGAAGGCGGCTTTTGTCCACCAAGGCTAATGACCTGCCAGCCTTTGTGATGGCCAAACTCACTGAGGGCTTGTCTTACTCCTGCTCCCTCCACCCTGCCAACTTCCTGAAGGATTCTAAGAATTCTACTGGCTATAAATGGTAACCCATGTTTCTTCTTTAGTCTATAAAATAAAAAAAGTTACTTACAAAATCAGATGGTTACAAATCTCACATGGTATACCTTAGGTTGTTTTGTTTAGAAAAGCTCCCCTCCCCCAATGCTTAAAGTTATAGAAAAGCAGCCGGTTGTCATGGGGGGATATTGACTAACAAGATTAGGAGATTATATTATTTTGCTTCAGATAAGGCTCATATTTCAATCAGGCAGATGATATTTTTTCCCCTGGACGTATCTCTTTTTGCTTTTCATTCAGTGCAAAAATCCATAAAATATAGTAAGAGAAATATCGCATCACAGGTAACACTTTAAACAGGTTATTTTACAATTAAAAAATGAGATGATTTGGTTTCTTTGACATTGAAGATCTGTATCTGCTCATGGAGGAGTCACAAAGTAAATTATGGTTGACACTGATGACTTCTTCAACTATTAACATGAGTTGTAAAACTATTACATTGCTTAAATGTCAAGGACACTCTGTTCTTTTCCAACGGCTGGAATTAATTCAAGGAAAAAGAATAGGTGTGTAGGGTACACACACACATAAATATACCTTCCAAGAATATCCTTTTTTTGATGAATTTATCTTTCACAATATTCTCTAGTTTTACACTTGGATAACAACATTATTTCCCCCAAATCCCTGGCTGTAGTAAACTACCCACCCATACCTGATACTAAAGGAATCCATTTTCCAAGTTCTAAACTTTGAATCTCAAATTTCTTTCTCTATTTACCGACAGAAGTGGTTGATTCAGCTAATATATGAGTAAACTTTAAATTTACAGGGGAAATAATGGAGGGAAAAAGAATTCTGCATGACTCTCACCTGAAATGATGAAGAGCATGACTCTCAAAGAAAGATTTCTGCATGACTCTCAACTAACAGAATACCAAGATTATCTTATTTACCTATTTACGGGCCAGAGAATTCAAACTCAGCAATCCTCAGCCTCTGGGTCAGGTCCCACAATAAATCAGTGATGAGGCTGGACCTAGAACTTACATCTTCCAACAATCTTAGCCTCCACGCTAATTAAATGTTCATAATACTGATTAATCTAATTCTCAGATGGCAAAATTATTCAACAATTTCTAGGTACTTTAAAAACTGAGAATGTTTGAAAAGACCCATAAGAGAATTTCTAAAACCTGTTTTTCTTTTCTTTGATTTATAGCCAATTGAAATTGAGAAGGGATTTTTGGCTTAATTTGTACCAATTTATTATTGAGAAATCACCATTACCACTTAGAGTGGCTTTTCTTTCTTTCTTTTAGAGACAGGGTCTTGATCTGTCTCCCAACCTGGAGTGCAGTAGCGTGATCATAGCTTACTGTAACCTCAAACTCTTGGTCTCAAGCAATCCTCCCACAGTGCAGGGATTCACAGGCATGAGCTACTGCATCCAGCCTACAGTGGCTTTTAAATGACTGGGGTGACTCAAGAGGTTTCATTTCCTATGCCTCAAAACCTTGTGTGACTATGAAAAATGGACTATATATATATATATATATATATATATATATATATATATTATCTGCAAAATATACAGCTTTAAAAATTAAGTGTAAGTAGGTTTGGAAAAATGAATTCTGTTAACACTGAAACTTTAAAAATTGGCTTGAAAATTGTACAGCTCAAAAAATAGAATAGGGTTTTCCAACCCTTCCAAACCAGAGACTGGTTTTCTACATGTGCACTAACTCAGCAGAAGGCCAAATTTCTAAGTCTTACAACTTGGGTCACATTTCATTTCAGCAAAAATACCTGAGCTTCTTTCCTGGTCTCTGTTCTACAAAAGAACTAAACATAGTGTTTCCTGGCATCTCCTGGCACAGGTGCTGGCTTTCCACTTCAGCACACAACTGTAGGCTTTCCATGTTCTTTCATATTTGTTTTTCACATGTCATGATTGTGAGGTTGGCATCATGTGCTTTTCTGGGTACTAACTTTGATAATCCAAATAATCTAAACTTTAGCAAGAAGCACCAATAAAGATCCATCTGTTAGCCAAACTGAGCTGGGGGCTGTTGCTTTCTCCCTTCCCTCCCCTCCACCCTCCCCTAGAAGAATAGGTAAGATTTCTTGGCCTCAGGTGATTTTCCTGTTACAAATGGTCCATTTTCCCACAAAGAAACAGCTGCCATTTGGCAAAGAAAGAGTAGGAGAGAGGATCATGAGTTTCACTTTTTAAAAAAACTTAATGCAAAGAAATAATATTGTCAGAATAACTGTTGGTGATATATTAATGCCAGACAAGATTCAGGGAAAGAAGGATGGGGGCAATTTGCAGAAAAAAAAATGATATTTTAAAAATGTTTATAATTTGTAAATTAGTTCAAATTTCTCTCCTCGAAGTGGGACAAAATTATGGTGAATATGATATTTATGCTGTAATTTACTAAACTTGCTACCATCCAATGCACTTGCTAATTTATCAACTTGCATTACCAGGGAATGGGATATCTTGAACAATCACATAATATCATATGCATTTCATATAGATGTCTGATTTTTTAAATAAACCTAATTTTTAAAAAGTCAAAGTCAGTGTGGTTTACTGTTTCATGGATGATCAGAACAGTGCCACAGAGAACATCTTTATGGACATTAATTAGCATCATAATGCAGACACAACAAAGGTGCTCTCATAGGAAGTTCTCCACAGGGGAACACTGAATAACAAAATTTTCCCATCAAAGAATCCATTGGATAATAACCACATATTTTTTCAATGATTTTAGTACTTTATTCTGTAGGTAGACCACCACTGCTAACCAGTGATATACCTCTCTTCAGTGCTAATCCCACTCACTTAAAACTGCAGCAAACTAATTGAGCCATTCTGAGTTAAGTCTACTGTTTAAAGACATGCTTGATGAAAATAATCTTGTTTACCACAATTATGTGCATGTCTACATGCAATGCATAATTAGCCCAGTAACAACAGACATGGGAGTATTTAGTCCTATACCTCCGCCCCTCTGTTTGTTGACTTACTGTGCATAATAACTGGGACCGTAACAAGATCTGAAAATAGAGCTCTTAGTATCTGAAACATTTTCAAAGTGGCGCGTTTGTTTCTGACAGCAACTGTTGGAGAGGGTAGTAGCCATGTATTCTGTTGGCAAAAGCTCACACTTTGGAAAGAAGTACGACTAGGGAGGGACATGAAGCATCCTTGCCAACAGATATGAATTGCCTTTAGAAAATGAAATTAGTAATATATAGAAAGGGCCTCTTATTTTATTCTCCAATTTATCATCAAATAATTGTTTCAACTGTGAGCAAAGGCAGATTGGGATCCTGAGACTAACATATTTGGGTAGGAGCTCAGATTTACGTTTAGGTGTCAAGAACTCCACTTTCATGCCTCAAAGTAAAGCACTACCCATCTATCATATTTCTGTTATTCATAAACATGTACAGATTCTTGCACGTGGCCAGACACTTGATCTTTAAGCTGTAATGCCAGGATTGAAGGACAAGAACAGGAAACAATGACTTTGGTGAAAGTGTAATGACTCTTTTAGAATAGAAATAGCAAAGTGTTATTTGATACATTATTAACACAAAAAGTACAATCAAATAAACTGACAAAAGACATGAGGCTAATTGTAAATGGGAATAAAACATACCAAAAATAATTATTCATAATTACACACATTTTAAATATATTCGCCTTTCATTTCCCCATTAACTAAACAATAAACTGAGATCTATTCTTACCAGTATTCCTTTTAGTTCATCCACTGCACTTTCAGAGGCTTTTGAAGTTTCTGGCTACAATTTTAAAAAGAAAACAATTACTAATTCAGTTTTAAAATACCAATGATGTTTACATGGCAAAGTATTGGTAGCTTATACTGGTGATATGTATGACTATATATTTTTAAATTTTTATTTATCTATTTTTTGAGACAGAGTCTTGCTTTGTTGCCTGAGCTGGAATGCAGTGATATCATCATAGCCCACTGCAACTTCAAACTCCTGGGCTCAAGTAATCCTCCTGCCTCAGGCTCCCAAGTAGCTGGGAATACAGGTGCACACCACCACACCCAGCTAATTTTTCTTTTCTTTTTTTGTAGAGATGGTGTCTTGCACTTGTTCAGGCTGGTCTCGAACTCCTGACCTCAAGTGATCCTCCCATCTTGGCCTCCCAGAGTGCTAGGATTACAGGCGTGAGCCATGGCACCTGGCCATATATAGATTTTTTAAATTAGGTCATGTCTTAAGGTTAGGAAAAAATATTAGCCATGTTAGTGCTCCCAAGTGGCAGTTAAATAGAAAATTAGAAGTATATATTCGAAGCAAAAGGAAGCATGCTACATCTTCTAAATATCATTTTATTGCCTCTTGGTTATCACCATAGATAGAAAAGATTTGGTAAACACTAGATCTCAAAGATCTGATTCCAAATTATTCAGAGCTCTTTATAAGGAACTGTTTCCACTTGCAATGCTGGATTCTACCAGCAAGCAAGGACTAGGGAGAAGGCAGCAGAGAGTGCAAGCAAGCGACAGGGCAGCAAACCTCTCTCAGCTCTACCAGCTCCAGGTGTAGGTCAGCCTCCAGGGGCCTGGCACCCTGGCACGTCTTGTTTGATGAATTCCACAACAGGACCAGAGGCAGGAGACCTGGGACCAGCCAAGAACCTGGCTTGCGGGAGAATGCTGCATAGCTGGCTGGCACAGCAGGAGAGGGCTCAGAGGGGGCGTAGTCCAATCACTAAGTCACCTTAGCAGGAGACTTAGAAAGCAGCATTTGAGTCAGGTGTCTCGAGTACAAGCCCAGTTCTCTTCCGGCCATACCATGAACAAAATAATCTGCAATAAAATTCTGGGTAAGATTCGCCTGTCCCACAGTATCTAATAATCTAGTGGATCCCTCAACTGATTCCCAATTTAATGGAGAGAAAATTCAGCATGAGGCCCTCATGAAAAAGAAGTTCAGGAAAGACTTCTGATCTCCCCGGCCCCACCTCCTTCCACAAGAATGGAGACGGACAGAAAACTTGTAAGACACAGTGAAAGGAGCTCCTAGGGCCTCTCACTCCTGCAAAAGAGGTAAGGCTATACATTCTCTCTCACCAAAAAATGGGAGTTGATCAGTAGGTTGATAACAGCCTATCATCCTTGCTTCTCAAAAGAGAATACAAGAATAAGATCTCATTTCAATTTTTAAAAACGGAAGCAGAGAAGTGAGAGAGGTCTGCTGCTCGTGTACAAATCTGACTGTGGCACTCAGCTTTCATAGCCCGGGTTTCCCGTGTAATACGCATGCCAGTCAGAAGCTCTAAGACACTAATTTCAACCACGCTGGCACCAATGCCACCACTAAGGAATTTAGAAAATATGCAGTTAAATTAGTATTCTCAAAGCAAGCTTAACTTCTGCAGGTCAGCTGTTCAGGTGATAAGCTGTGATATTTGAGCAAATACCCAAAATGCTGCCATGCCACTCAGGCTGCCCTCTGACTGCACACGCCTTTTGAAGCCTGTACGGCACATTCTCATTAACTGGTGACATTTCAGGAAAGCCATGTTGGTCCTGGGGGAAGACGTGTGCCCTCAAGCATGCAGTGGCCATATGCCTTAAAGGTTACTGACCAGGTCATTCAGCACTACGTCTACCCAGCTTAATGATTACCAGCGAAAAACTCAGCTGTCCACTGATCCTTGTTCAGTTGCATCCCAGATTTTGAATTGACATTAAATAATGTGTAACTGTTGGAAGAGTCATGAGAAGAAAGAAAAAGCACATAGTGATACTCTGAAGATGAAAGTTCGTACTGAACACTGATTGCTTATGCTTTAAGAAGTATTCAACATCTTTCTTTCTAAACTAACTTTTTCTTTATGGCATTGCATTTTCTTCCAGTAATAGTTTGGTTTTGCTTATTCTTTCCATAATCGTGGTGATATGAAAGTCATAAAAATGTATTGTTTCTCAAAGATGGCACTCAGACCTTGCATTTTATTTATTTATTTTTGTTGAGACAGAGTCTCACTTTGTTGCCCAGGCTAGAGTGAGTGCTGTGGCGTCAGCCTAGCTCACAGCAACCTCAATCTCCTGAGCTCAAGCGATCCTACTGCCTCAGCCTCCTGAGTAGCAGGGACTATAGGTGTGCGCCACCATGCACGGCTAATTTTTTGTATGTATATATTTTTTTAGTTGGTCAATTAATTTCTTTTCTATTTTTAGTAGAGACGGGATCTGGCTCTTGCTCAGGCTGGTTTCGAACTCCTGACCTCGAGCAATCCGCCTGCCTCGGCCTCCCAGAGTGTTAGGATTACAAGTGTGAGCCACCACGCCCAGCCAGACCTTGCATTTTAAAGTGTTTTCATACTTTATTCCAATGTATCCTGACAACAACCCCATGGGTCAGGTGGCAGGTGCTATCCCATTTTGAAGAGAAAAACGTACAGGGAAGCTGGGTGACAGTGCCAGGGCCTGACTCCAACAACAGTGCTCTTCCCTCACTTGCCAGACACCAGCCCTGGAACAGCTGTACCAGATCATTCTACACACCCAGCTTCTCCTTCAGTTTTACGTTCTGTCCTTTACTTCGAAAACTGCTTTCTGATCATTGGCACAAGATGGAACTATTTTACACAGCTGGCCGAAGCTTCTGTTGCACCAGATGTAAATCTACCCTCAGAGATGAGTATCGTGTCTCTCTTTCCAACTCACTTTCCACTCACAGTCCACGCCAGGGCCCCTCCTGCCGTGCCCGGGACAGACAAAGTGGCAACTTCAGAAAGCCCATCGGAATCTGTACTCAATAGTCATAAAACCAGGGGACATTTAAGCTGCTGAAGAGGGGAATTCTTGAGAGGAAGAAAAGTTTGGTAAAAAAGGAAGAGGAGGGGGAGAATGAAAAGGTGGAGGAAGAGGAAGATGAGGAGAAGGAGAGGGAGAACCAATCTGTTCACACCTAATTAAAGAAAGAAACAATATTCCTCAAGGAAAATGTCAAAAACGATTATGTAAATGTAATAGATAAACAAAGGGACTTATGTAAATGTAATAGATACACAAAGGGAGGGGAGGAATACTGAAATAGACTCTAAGTGCCTCAACAGATCCTGGAGGTATATATGTGCTGATGGTATATACAAAATTTTCTCCTTGAAGTGACCTGGAATACGTTTGTGAAATTTATAAAAAACAATCATATAGGTCGCACTACTTTTCAAAAGTTGTCTTAGTTCTTCTGTTCTGCTGTTATTATGTGCGGTCCCCCCCATTAAATAGAAGCTTCAGGAAGGCAAGGGTTTTTGTCTATTGCTTTATCCCCAGTGCCTAAAATAGCATCTGGCACATAAAACATAATAGAACTACACAAAAGAGTCAGGAATCAAAGAAAAGAAAGAGTGTAACAATTGTTATTTGTTGGTACAACAGTTAATATCAATGTCTCTCTCATAGAGACCACAACACCCTGCAAATAACATGGCTTACTTCCTATACTGATATAGGTTCACCATGGGTCAGAGTCTTCCTAAAACAGGCTTATATGGAAGTAAAAGCTTTTATGACACATTAGCCTTATCCTAAGATTTGATAGTCAGTCCTGATGTACCTTTCAGCAAACTTCCAATTTTTACATTGACAAAAGGGAATATCAAGGAAGCAGAAAAATGGTTAGCCACTCTGTACCTTTGCCTTCGGTCTGGCTGTCTGATTAACTGGTCTGAGATGAACTCCCTTTTTAATTCTATCCATCATCTCTTCAACTGCTTGCCTCTTTAGATCTGTGACTTCTTCAGCTGTTCAAAGAACACATAAATAAATCACCTTATGTTACAAGAAAACAGCTACTTCCTATTTTGGGTGACTTGGAAAGACCATACTATGTGATTAATCACGGTTACTTTTCAGACAGAGTTGTGGAACACCAATAATTTACTAAGGTTAACAGCTACCACGTAGCAACATATTTTTAAAAAATAAAGGATATGATAAAAAAATGAAAGTATAAAAATTTGTAGGATGGAAGTCAATACAGTCTCACCTATGTAAAACAAAGTAGATTTTGTTCATTTGTCAACATGAATTTCTCCAGGTCTTTAAAAACTCAACCTGGTACCTAATCCCAAATATTCATTCATCTTTGATCTCAAAAATGTTTTTATAACTTACAGTACATCTTTTGTTAAATCAGTCCAAAGAAGAAATAACTACCAAAAACTCATTTGCGAAAAATCAAAGAGATGTTTTCATTTTTGGAATAAATCCATAGTCTAAAGAGGAGCAGCAAATAAATAGAATCTATTTTTAAATTGCCATCTTTTGTGTAGGAATCATGCAGAAAGGAAACATTGAAGCAAATCTTTTTCAAGTCTCTTAAAATTGTCAATGTTACAAGAAAACACACATCTAGAAGTAATTGCAATTAAGTAATTAAATTTGACTTAAAAATCTCAACTATCTATTGCCTAACCTTTGCACTATTTTGCTGCAAAATAAATAAAGCTGTTGAGATGTGTACCAATTAGATAAATGCATCTGAGGTGAACGTAAACATATTGATCAAAATAGTGAAATTTGTCTCTCTTGCAGAATAGCTTGACCAAAGCACAGAACCATTTTGGAACATTTATCACCATAAGTGCAGTTCTAGATCTTGTGTTTACCTCCATCTAACTGCAGCTGATTTATTTACATTAAATATCTCATAAGGACCACCCAATTAGTATCTCTAATAGTGTCTACATTACCTGGCATATGGTGGGCACTCATCCAGTATCCACTGACTGACTTGTGTACTTGTGGCTTTAAATGGCTATTAATATTTTTACTATTTGAGTAAAAATTACTAAACCCCAAAAGGCTGACTTCTAAAGGGAGGCCATCACAACTGTATCCCCAAGCTAAATTTAGCTCTAGTGTCAGGCTTTACGCTAAGGAGGTCTAAATCATGGCTTTTTTTTCCCCCTCCTACATAACCAGACTCCACTTTAACCCTGGGTAGCCATTCCTCTTGTGCAAGTGCCAAAGAGAGTCCAGAAGTTTCCATTATCCTCACATCTACAGCTCCACAGTGATGGACGCTGCTACATTCACTGCACAACCTGGGTTTTCTGATACAGTCCTAACTTCAAATAGAGTTCTCTCATCCTCAGAAGCCACTGAAATGCTGGGAATTCACATTTCTCAACATCCAAACGTTTTTCAGATCCACAAGTTACATAAATATCTTTTGCCAGGCAATATGGGAAAGAAACATGGCCACCAAAGTTAGAACTCATCCACCAGTAAATGAAAGATGACAAAACTGTGGGTTGATCAACCATGTGCTCTCAAGTGGCATTTTCTTAGAAAGCTTCTACTAATGGCTCACAAACATCAAGGAGGGGACAAATCAATTACCATGGGTAGAAATCCATTCATTCATTCACTCACTCACTAGATACATGAATATCTATCTACTGTGCGCTACACGGTGCTTTTGCTCACCCTATTCAAAGGCAGAGGAGATAAAACCCAGATCTTACATTCAATACCTGGTATGGTTGTGGGATTTATTGCTGGGAATTTAGAAAACACGTTAAAAAAACATTTGATTATTCAGAAAGGCTGCCATTTTGAGACCAGGAAGAGCTGCGTGGCAGTAGGAACACCGCCTACAAACGGATTAGCACTCTGTAAGGAATGACTGAAACCCAATTAAATGCACCATACAAAAACTAATTAAGGCAGACAGATGGAGAATTATGGTCAACACCATTCAAATCTGCTACAGCATCTAACATAGCAGGAATTTAAAGTAGTTTCTTATATTTGCTTGCCAGAATCATAGTGATAATTCAGAGAAGTGCCACTATCTGTATTGTACACAGATTATAAACCAGGCTTTAATTTCTCAGTCTTTTTCAAATGTAAAGCCTTAATTGGTTTTAAGGAAAAGAAATCACTCTTATCAGATTCCCTACTCAGGCGCAATACAAGGGCAACGCTAGGTTAGCTACACAAGCTTTCTCTCTCACCAACCCTGTTTTTGAACCAGCAAAAAGCAATCTATACGAACTTCTAAACTATTAAGCAGTTCTAATAAATCTGCAAGAATCACCTACAGAGAGCTCATGGTATGTTTTGTAATTCTTTCTGCAATCACACAGTTGGTAATTGTCTCACAAAAGCATGTAATCAGGGGGACAATGGAAATATGCAGGATACTGGAGATTACAGAGAAGGGACAAATGAAGACAACAGGTCTAATGTTATTGAACTGCCACAGGAAAATAAAATCAAATGTTCTTTGAGTTAGTGCTTCAAGGTCAGTCTTGGATCAGAAAGCTACATGTAATTAATTGGGGCTTAAATTTTAAGACCCACTTGAAAAATAAGTTAGTTCCTCAAAAAAAAAGAGACCCACAGACAAAACCATCACCTTATTACTCAATAAAACCTTCTGTTATTACCTAGAAAAACTAAAATGAATTTCTAAATTCCACAGGATTACTCTTCCCTTTCACTAACTTTTTTTATAAAGGCATTTTAAAAAATCTTATGCCACCACAATGTACAAAATTTCTAAAGAATACATTATGGTTGAACAAGTTCAAATTTGACACAAGGTCATAAAGTTAAGGAAATTTCCTTAACTACAATAATTGTAAGAACCTTCTGAATAAAGATGCCCTTTGTCCCTCCAAAAGGGTGGCTGCCACCTTGTCCATTTTTTTTTTTTTTAGCTAACCCATTTTGAGCATTTTCTGTGCTGGACACTACTCTAAACACTTTTTATGTTGTAAGACTCATTAATTCTCACAATAACCCCATGAAATAGGAACTACTATTACCCACATTCTACAGATTAGCAAACTGAGGCACAGAGAGGTAAGAAAATATAAACAAACTAATGACCTAAATATTTGATTAAACAGCAGGCATACCTTTGAAATCTTAGATCTGGTCCGATAAATACATTTTTGTCAAAATCAGAGTTATTAACTTCAAAGGTTGTAATGACTTCTTACAATCGTATTGTAAGAAAATAATAAAATATTCCATAGACCTTCCTTATAATTAAGCTATTTATGAGCCAAAAGTTAGGAATCAAAGTTTTCCCCATTTTAAAACTCTGTGAAAACCTTACCAACCATAGGTTAAATGCCCTCATAAGATGCCAAAAGAAAACACAGTGACAGGGAGACTAGTCCCTGTGTTATAAACGCAAACATAGATGATCCCAATGTTTGATGTTCTACATTAATTCATCATGCATTTTATCATTGTGGATTTATTCACTCAATAATTTTTAATTTTTAATTTAAGGGTGATATCGAGGTTGACAAGTTGATGGTGTGATCTACTTTAAAGGGAAAATTATTTTATTTGGACTTCCCCCAGCCCTCTAGGATATACCAATTGTTCCCCTCCAAAAAAATCAAAATAAAATTGAAATTACAGTGTCAGAAAAAGCTAATAGCCAGTAATCCAGGAGCAGGGCTGCCCAGCAGATCACCAAAGGAAGGACTGCTTCAGAATCCTGCAATGCCTTGTGCAAAACAGAATTTGCCTTTCAGCCCCACTAATGTACATAGGAATAGATTCCAAAGGGTTACAAGAGGTGGGCACAGAAAGCCAATTCACAGAGATGAAATTGGCTTCCATTTGTAATGGTGCTGGCAAGGTTCCTGCTAAAAAAGAGAAGACTAAGTCCAAACTTCAATTCATTCAACATTCAGGAAAGCTACGGGAGGCTGTGCAGAAGAGCAAACCCTCATAGAGCTTGCAATCTGCTCAGGGCCAGAGAGGTAGAAATAACTCAAACACCAGAGCCCTCTACAGTCTGTCCTCTGTGACCACTACAGCCAGAGTGTTTGTTTAAAAAAAAAAAAAAAAGAAAAAGACAAATCTTATCACATTACACCCCTACTTAAGACTTCTACTGCTCTTAGGAGAAATTCTAGAACCTTCACCTTGGCCTCCAGAATGTGGCTCCCCTTACCTATCAGACCACCTCTCTCGCACCTCATGTTCTAGCCATATCAACTTTCTTTTAGTTTTCTAATATACCAAGCTTCTTCTCCATTTTGGACCTTTGAATCTGCTGGTCCTCTGTCCGAACTGATTTTACCCTAAACACCCCCACCCAATGTTCTAAATGCACAACTATTGAGCTTGAACATCGCTTTCTAACTCCCGCAGTCCCTTTCTATAATCTCTCAGAAAGGTGTACTCCTCCTTAATTGTACTTAAGTAATTATACATTTGCTTGCATGGTCATTTGTTTACTTCATATCTGGCTACGCTAGAATGTAACTTGTATATCTTGCATCTCCAGTACACCAGACTGGAGCAGTACATAGAAAGTACTTGATAAAGTCTCAGCTCACTTGCTATCGACTCTAAGAAGTCTTTTCTTAAATCCCTCATTTGGACTTACTCCTCTCTTTCCTTTGCACCCCAAAGTGACCTGTCCCTAAATGAAAACATATTTCCTAGCATATCTCTCATGACAGCAACATGTGTACATTTTTATCCCCTCTAGACAATAAATTATAGGAAGAAAACAACGATTATATGGTCCATTCTTACAGCTATTAAGTTCTTCACACTTCTCTCCTGACAATCTGTTCACAGTCAAAGAACTTAACAAACGTGAATTGCTGAAAAACTGCACAGCATTAACCACTTAAAGCAAACTGAATGGAAGCAATGCTTACTTGTTTCTGGTTGAGCTGCCTTTTCTTTCTTAGCACCACTGCCACTGGGGTGGGATCGTTTCCGGATCATGGACATGAGGGATCTTTGGGAGAAAAAGAAAAAAAAGATCAACAGGAGATTACTGGATGCCTTATGATCCAACAAATAAAATGTATAGATTCTAAATAATCAGTAGAAATCCAACTCTTCTGTACGTGCATGAATATATAACTAGAATTTAAATAACCTACTTTCCATTTTTAATAATGTCAAACTTTTCCTAACCTTACAAAGAAAAAAAAACAACATGTCTCATCTCTTTCTGTGTAAAACCAAACTAATTACTACTGGAGGGAGGGCACTGCTATAATTACTAATACAATGCATACATATTTACAAAGGAAAATAGATACAGAAAAAATTTCAATATCCACTCATAAAATTCAGAAACCGCTATCTATGTAATACATTTGAAGGAGAGGTGAGGATGAAAAGAATTAGAGAATGCTTCATATAAAAAAACTATTGTATATTATCAGTAAATATCTACTTATGAAATATGGGCACAAAAACATCTGAACCTGCATGGTATAGACCAAATAAGCTCTAGTCCATTTTTTTAAACCTATGTAAAATAAAATGATAAATTTTGCCACATTAACATTTTAAAACCCCAGTATATTAAAAGATCCTATAGAGAATGAAAAGTTATAGAATACATAAATTATATAAATCATGAAAAAAAGCAGATAATCCAATACAAAAATGGACAAAAACACTGAAACTCCATAAAAGAGGGTGTCCAAATTTCCAATACACACACAAAAAAAGGTGCTTGACTTCATTAGTTATTAAGAAAACACAAATTAAACTACTCTGAGGTATCACTACATAGTCATCAGATAAGAAAAATTATGTAAGCAAAAAATTATGTAAGTCTGATGATATCAAGTGTTGGGCTTGTGAAGTAACAGGAATTCTCAAACTGAAGAGAGTACATAAATTGGTAGTACCACCCTGAAAAATTGTAATTATCTAGTAGGACTAAAGATACACATATCCTATGAGCCAGGGATTCTACTGCTATATATCTTAAAGAAATGCAAACACTTGTACACCAGGATACATGCACAAGAATGTTCATGTAGAATTACCATAATTTCTCAGAACTGGTAATAATTCAAATGTCCATCAGCACCACAATGAATAAGTACCTTTTGAGATGCTCATAAGATGAATAATACACTAATGAATATGAATGAAATTCAGCCACATAAAATAACATGAATCTTACAAAACAATACAGAGTAAAAACAGCAAGACACAATGATATACGAAAATTCCAATTACATAAAGTTTGAAACCAGGCTCTATAGATAGATATTTATGATAATTTAGAGATACATAGGTAGGCAGGAAAATTTTTCTTCAAAAAAGGCAAGGAAATGATTCCATAAAAGTCAGGATAGTGATTAGGGAGGGACGGGTTATGTTTGGGAAAGGATAAAAAGAAAGGATTCTAGGGTACATTGTTCTATTCCTTGATTTGGAGGTGATGACATGGATGTTCATTTTATATTATTTTAAAACTGTACATAAGTTTGTGTGCATTTCTGCACATGTTATCATTTCCCCCATAAAAAGTTTACAAAAAACAAATGAATCAAGAATTTTTGAATTCTTTCAACTAGATTGTAAATGTCTTCAGTGTGGTAAACTATATATGACAAAATACAGTCCTGAGGAAGCCAAGCTGGGAAGCCAGCAATGGAAAAAAAATACTTGGAGGAAAGGAGAGGGATAATGTGGCCCTTAGCAAAAGGGACAAATGGACCTACGGAGTAATATTTGCTCAGAAGGTGGAACAACCCAATGTTTCTTAATCACTGTAATTTTTAGATTTTTTTTACTTTTCACTTCAACTTTCAGTTATATTACTAATCCGCTAATTGTCTTTTCTTCAAATTCCCAAACACACTGGACAATCTCCAACAAAGCACAGTAAGAAGAAAAAAACCGTATCCTGCTCTATGTAGGCTATCTAGCCTTCCCAATTGGAAAACAATCAATCACTGTACTTTTGACTTCATCTAGTTTATCTTCTTTGGGCTCACAATGGTCCAAAATGGAATTAAACTATTTACACAAAAGTTAGAAACCATAATTTGAAATAAACAAATTTTATTACAAAAGTTGTAAGGAATGAAATAACGTAAATTTTATTTGTTCATTTTTCCACCCTGTCAACTGAATAACAAGAGTATTCAATATGTCCTTGTCACTGCTCCGTGGCAGGGTGGGCTTGAGCATTCTCGTTACTCAGAAGCCCCTCCTCACCCTCTCCCCATACGCTGTAATGACCCCACCTTTGGTTTTGAGAGGAAATGTTGAGAATGTGCATTACTGTACATAAAAATCACAAAGCAGAAATTTATTTGTACTGCTCAGAGTATTTACAAATATTTACGCATTTGAAGAATTCATATTCGTCAGTATAAACTACCAGTAGATGACAGAAAATGTTAGCTTAAAATGTACTGAGTTGAAGCATTAAGTTGAAGACATATGGTACCAAAGAAAAATCATCTGTAATGAAAAAAAAAAAAATTAAAAAAAATCCCAGTCAAGATGGAGCTTAGATTATAAAAAAACAGACTGGGTAGGAGTCATGGGACAGACAAAAAGTAGGACAAGACATCTGGGACCCATAATCCAAACCTCTGGCTATCATCGCCACATTTCGCTGCCATTTCAATTGAATGGTTAAAAGATTCAAGCAAGTGTTACCCCAAGGTAGAACACCTGAGTGGAGAATTTTCACCTTGAAGTTAAGATGTGTTCTTGGCCACTGTGATGGTTGTTCTGTGTGTCAACTTGATTTGGCCATGGAGAGTCCAGATATTTGATCAGATATTACTCTGGGTGCTTCCGTGAGGGTGTTTTGGATAACATCAACATTCAAGTCAGACTGAGTAAAGCAGACTGCCCTCCCTGATGTAAGTGGCCCTCATTTGAAGGCCTGAATAGAACAAAAAGGCTGACCCCTCCCCCAAATAAGAGAATTCCTCCTGCCTAAATGCCTTCAAACTAGGATATTTGCTTTTTCTTGCTTTTAAACTTGAACTGAAACATCACCACTTTCTGTGTCTTGAGCCTGCCAGCCTTTGGAATGGAACTATACTGCAGGCCTTTGGATTCAGACTCGCACAATGCCATCAGCTCTTTTACGGGGCCAGCTGGCTGGCCCTACAGACCTTGGGACTTGTCAGCCTCCATAATTGCATGAGCCAATTGCTTATAATAAATGTATATTTATATCTATCTATATCTGTATCCACATACACACACATCCTATTGGTTCTGTTTCTCTAAAGAATCCTAACTACTACCTAACTTCTCCCCATGAACCATATCTGCCCGGGACCTGTCTTATTTTTACTACCGCTAGTACAAAAATTACCGAGGTATGCCTTCTTCCTCTCCTTCCTCTCTCCTACCTATTCTCTAGGTCAAATGACAGGAAGAGGAAGGAAAAGCATTAAGGCCACTTACAGAAGCCATGGCCCTAATCTTTCTTCCCCCTACTTTCATTTCTAACCATGATCTATATGAAGGTCAAACAAATGGCTCAGGAACAAAGTTGGGAAACTTTAATTGGTGGATTCAAAATCCACTGAAACTCGATACGTATGCAAATGTATTTCTCTGACAAGAAAGCACTTTTCATCCAAAAAAAAAAAACCTTTTCTGAAAAATTATGTCCCATACTATTAAATTCATCTTAAAATAAAAGTCATTCATATTATTTAATAAAAATTTTCTTTAAAGAGCCTTATAAACGAGTTCATACTTGAGATATACGTAGTCCTAAACCCCACATTCATTTGTTAGTATAACTGTGAAGTGCTCTTTAGGAAAAAATTCTATTTAGGTTATACTTTAAATTCTAGGGCCTCTCAACATTTCTCTGAATACAAATTAAAGGCCAACAGCAAGATTGTAATTGCTTTTTAATAGTTCTCCCTCTTCATACACAGAAGTGACCTTTCTTATCAGCTCAAAATTCTAGACCTTAGAGAAAGATCAAAGTGATGAATTTCCAATTTTAAATGTCAAATCCAGAATATCTCCTACAGATTTAGCTACCCAGGAAAGAAAGAATTTAAAATACCTGAAATTCTTTCAATTGACTCTTGGATCTATCATGTGTAAAAATTATTTTGCCTTAACTAACTTCAATGGCGTAAAGTAGATTATGTCATATCCTACCCAGTAAGGAAAACTAATGAGAATCTTTTTAAAAAGCAAAGTCCCATTTTCATAGTTGCGTGGGAGGAACATGCTACACATTCAATTCAGATGGATCAGCAAAGGTACAAAGTACGGATAAATGGCCTCTCTGTGTGAAAGGATTAAAGATTAAACAAATCACATGAGTTAATGAAAGGTAAAGAACCTAGCAAAAGTTTTTAAATGCCATTTATTCAAGAATAAATTATACAAAAGCAGCTACTAACATCATGACGCGAGGAGGTAAGTTGTCACCACAGCAAGACGGTTGTATTATGTAATTCTGGGTGGTGGCATATAGAACCACAAAGAAGGCAAAATTTGACTCTAGATCTCCTAGTGTGTATTGTGCTTAAGTCAGCTACTCAATACCATTCGAGTCACCTTAAGCTTCAGAAAAAGTGAATTCCTGTCTGCATATGATTTCCTGTCACAAGAAATCAAACATAATTCATTTTTCTTATGGAAGTTTCCTCTCTCAGCCTTATAAAAGGCTTACAGATAAGGTTAGTGATAAAAAATTAGTCATTTTAATTTAATTACTAGTTTTTAACAATATGTTTAAGTTTTAGTTTAGCACTTTTATTTTAAAAATAATTGAACAAACCAGAGCGTTTCAAATTCGAATTAGTGAGAGAAAAAGATAAACGCATTCCAGAGCAGCCCAAAATTCCTTTGTCTTACAGGTAAAGGAAATCTTAAGGGTATGGAATAAAAATTTAACACTAGAGTATCTAAGATGAAAAAATGTTTAGCTCCTTGGGTTGGAACATCTATGTGGAATGTCAACATCTACAACAGAAGAACACTTGTAGGCCACAAGAATTTATTCGACAGATGTTTTCTAAGCCCCCCTAAAAGAAGGCAATAATAATATACTGGCCTTTAGAAAATTTTCCAAGAGAATTGCCATATTTTCCATGGCCCGTCTAATGATGCAAAATTATTAAACAACAATAACAAAAAAGGATACCACTGACTTGTTAACATATGTCTGACGCAGAGCCCTCTTCCTTGGTGCGCTTACCGGATGGGATTGGGAGGTGGAGGGGGCAGTGGTGGAGGAGGAGGAGGAGGTGGAGGCACTGAATTCTCAGACTGGTTCACTCGTTTCTGGAGTTCATCGACTGCACAGAAAGCAAGCATTCAGAAGAGAGCTGAAATAAGCAACTACACACCGTTTATACATGTAAAAGAAAAAGCAAGCTCTTTTTATTAAGGCCAACTTGGAAATGTCCTTATGAAACTGCAGCACTTTTTAAACACTTTATTATCTAGTCTCTCACTAATGCAAGAGAGGCCTCCCATCTGTTAGAATATTACCATCTTTTTGCTGTCTATACAACTTCAGAAAAGAAAAAAAAAATGCAGAACAATGGCCGACAGTGGGAAGCAAGCACTGAGTGGGTTGAAGAAATATTTGTTAACAATGGGGTATGCTACTCAAAAACACTAAGAAATTGTTAATACTTGACTTTAGAAGTGCAGAATTAATTTTAAAGGTGACATTTAGTAATGAATTTTAATAGCTGCATACTTCTCTCCTCTGCCTAATTTCCTTCAAAAACTAGAAAATGCTAGAGTCCTTGATTTTAACCAAACTCAGATTCCTAAATGTAACTCAAGAAAACTTTTTGCTCTTTTGATGCATATTCTGGAAATAAAAGAGGTACTGAGTACTGTCTGCATTCAGAGGTGGCTCTCTCTGTCCACAGCCACTCCACTTTCCATGACTGACTGTACCCTCAGTGACTCATCCACTTGTTTTTACTCTCAACACTTAAACAGGCAGCGTGGACTACGTTCTCCAACACCAAGAATCCTCCAGTCATGTCATGTGCACGTGTCTGTCTCTACAATGGGAATTTGAGTTCTCTGAAGACAAAAGGCCTGGTCTCTTATCTTCTCTATTTCTTACTTATCCTAGGGTACAGCTGGGTACACACACAGCAGACACTAAATAAAACACATTCAAAACTGAATCTCAAATATCTCTAGTGTCTGCCTCCTTCATTCATATTAAAGAGGGCTTTGGCCACAGGATACCCTGATATTCACTAAAAAGAATGGAATAAAATTTCTTAACTTTGAATCAATTTTTAAAAAATTATAATCAGTTTTCATTGTGGATTAGAAAGCACTGAGTGTTTTTATAAGGAAAGAAGCCTACATGGTTCTTCTGCACAGATTTCAAAATTCTAGTATAAAATTAACCAAAAATATCTGAAGTGAATATTGAAGCTGTTATAAAGGAAATGTACCTGCCTCCTTAAATTACCTACTTTCCAACAGAGACTTATGCATGTGTAGTAATCTAACTCACACATTCCTGTTAAGCCTTCTAGAACTGAATGAATAAATCTTTTGATGTAAGTATTCCCTGGTGTTTTAAAAGTTTTTCCATTTAATGTATATATTGTTGCCTGTTTCATTGTTCAGTGTGATATAGAAAGTATTATTTCATGTGTATAATTAGACAGCAAAGATGAAGGTAGTGTGAACACCAAAGATGATGGCAGTATTTAAAAAGTTTAATATTTTAACAAAAGCACTCTAAAATGAACAAAATAAAATACTCAACACATACTCATCTCTGAAGCTCTAAGAAATGCTAAAATGTTTGGTCTTCCCATGCTAATGGTATCTCTGTCATAATTCTGTATGTTATGCTCACAAAGATGCTAGGTTCAAAAAAGAGGTTGAAAATACTGGTGAATCATTTGATCACAGCAGCTGTCTAACTGAATTGCAATTGTTAGAGATGGAGGAATTTAAAACCAAATCTTGATATTTTTCTATAGCATTTAGTAAGTGTTCTTAACTAACTATATGCTAGATTTTATACTGGGCATCAGTAATTTACAGATTAATAAGAAGACACAGTAGCCTACTCCGTGCTTTTACCTGAGTGCTTTAAATTTCTGGCTTTCTCCTCAGAATTCTGGTATTTCAATTCCAATTCCTTTTTATCTTCTTCTAGAAGCTCCAGTTGCTGTTTGAGGCTGTGCATCTCTTTGTGGAGTGTTTCATTTTCTAGTTGCTCTTCTAATTCTTTGACCTATAAGTTATAAACAATATCTTATGGGGTGATAGTTTTCCCTTTGTCAAAGAAAAGGGAAAAAATAAATACATATTGCCCTTTGACTCTGTACTTCACTGCAAAAAGATTCCATCTTTAAAACCACACAAATTCTGGATAAAAATAATACTTAAAATCATGATCAGCTCTTTGATTTAATATAAATTTACTGGGGAGTTATGTACCAGACATCTTAATCTTTACATCTTTTTATACAAAAGTAAAATAATTAAAATTCATTTAAAACAGATTAATGCTTTTGTACCCATTTTTTTTTTTTAGGGAAAAATTCAGGTAGGGAATTTTTTCACCTGCAAAGGTGAAAACACCTCTGCAGGCACAATTTGGTAATTGGTATCAAAAACCTTCCCAAGAACAGAAGAAGGAAAGGCCCTTAATTCAGTAATACCACTTTTAGGAATTTGTTTTTAAAAATATTCAGATACGGGCCAGGAGTGGTGGCTCACGCCAGTAATCCCAACACTTTGGGAGGCTAAGGCAGAAGGGTCATTAGAGGTCAGCAGGTCAAGACCATCCTGGGCAACATAGTGAGACTCTATCTCTACAAAAAATTTTAAAACATTAGCCAGGTGTGGTGGCATACATCTGTGGTCCCAGCTACTGGGGAGGCTGAAGCAGGAGGATCACTTGAGGCCAGGAATTGGAGGTTGCAGTGCGCTATGATCCTACCACTGCACTCCAGCCTGGATGACAGTGTGAGACCCTGTCTCTAAATAAATAGAATATTCAGGCAAGTGTGTAAATATATTCATTAAAGTGCTCTTTATGACAATGAAAAGCTGGAAATAACCTAAATGTCCACCAATATTATTGATTCAATAAATTATGGCATGTTCATTAAATGAAATACTATGTAACCATTTAAAATCACATAGCTTACCATAAAGTGACATGGGAATATATATTACCAATTGAAAAAAAATCAAAAAAAAAAAAGAAAAAAAGAAAAAAATCAGATTACACGATAGTATGTGTGGTATGATTCCATTTAAACAAACAATATATATGCTTGTAAAATTATATATTTACATAAAGTTTAGATATGCACCAAAATATGGGATTAACTTTCCCTATATTTATAAAATTGTTTATTATAAGGAACATAAGTTATTTTTATAACTGCAAAAATAATATGCTGTGCTTAAAAGATTGCTGAATCTACAAGGAATTTACAGACAGGGAAGAAATATTTTAAGCCACATACAGATGGTCTGGTCCCCGACTTATGATGGTTTGACTTACAATTACTTGAGTGTACAATGGCACAAAAACAATACACATTCAGATATCATACGTCGAATTATGAATTGTGATCTTTTCCGAGGCTAGCAATATGTGGTATACTATCTTACGAGGCTGGGCGGCTGCGGCCAGCTGCCACTCCCAGGCGGCCTGTGATCACCAGAGCAAACAACCAATACTCCGCAGTGTTCTATGCTGCCAGATGATTTTGCCCAACTGTAGGCTAATGTAAGTGTTTGAGTATGTTTAAGGCAGGCTAGGCTAAGCTATGATATTCAGGAGGTTAGGTGTATTAAATGCATTTTCAATGTACAATATTTTCAACTTATGATGAGTTTATTAGGTCATAATCCCATTGTAAATCAAGGAGCATCTGCACATGAAAGATAATCCAGAACAACTATATAGAGAGCATAACAAATCAAAGTAATTATTGCTGTAATTTCATTCATGACTTTTACCTAATCTTTAGTATCTCTATCCCTATCCAACAAGGTATGCGTACAATAATTTATTCCTATAGCTCAGTTCAATTCGGTACATTCTAGGCATGTATTATTTACTAAATGACTCAACTGCAAGTAGTTGGACTTTCCAGAACCAAAAGTTAAATTCTAGAATAAGCTAAAAAAAAAAACAAAAAAAAAAAAACATTTTTTCACCTTTATTTGAAAAGGTAATTCCTGCACTTGGGAACAAAAAAGAAAGAAATTCTTTCCCTCTTACTCTGTTTCTCAGTCTTCTTTCCCAGGGACGATCACCACCTATCTGTCCAGAGGCACTCTACACATATACCAACAGACACGTCTTCCTGAGGAAACATAAAATCAACTCAACCTCACCACTGATTTCATAAAAACTTCAGAACTTCCAAGGATTAAATGTCAGTGCTGCTGCTCACAGAGACTTTGACAGGTGACAACAAACAGCAGCTAACAGCCTTTCCTTCCCCAAGTAGGCGCATGGTAAGCAGTACAAATATTGATGTAATTTTTCTTAAGTGGTTTCTTTAGGTTGAAAGTCTTTGTTCTGCCTCTTCACCTCTCCTCTCCCACCTCCTCTCCCCTCCCACGATGACTATCCTTTCTGCCTAGCACACAGAGGTAGGCTGTGTCAGCTGGAATAGCTCCACTCATACAGACTGAAATAACCACTTAGGAAGTCTTTAAACATATACATTTGTACAAGTTTACCAAGTCAGAAATTTTCTCTAAGCAAACAATTACTACTAACATGGACTTTTCTTTTACTCCTTCTTTGAATAAAACCTATGACCTCCAACAAGCTCTCTGAGACTAATATAGCCTCTCAGTGTACAGTCTCCTAAAAACGCAATGTTTCCAAAAAACGGAAGTCCAGACTCTGCATTATCAAAGCTATTTTTGAGTCATATCTCTTTCCCTTTGCTTCTTATGACCCCTTGGACAGTCTAAAGATCAATGTAAAGTCTACAACAGTGTGCTATAAATTTTAGTTTGGAAATAAATTAAGTTCATTTGGTATTTTTTTCTAAAAGGTCACTGGAAGGACTTAGTAACTAAGGCAAAATATAGAACTACAAATGACTGGCTGACTCCTTTCATTTTAAATATACGTGTGTACATATGTCTGTGTGTACCTAAGACTCCAGAATAAAATCCGTTACCTTTTGCTGATGCTGAATTTTCTCTTCTTCAAGTTGCTGGATGAGTTTTGCATTTTCATCTAAAGCTTTCAAAAGCTGCTGGTCAGGGACAGAGCTCTGTAGCAGAAGGTGACTTTGTCTCTTTAGCTTGTTTTGTTCAATGAACATCTGCAAAAGTTCAGTACAAGAATACATATATACCAATCCATCCCACATATTTCAATGGCAACTTCAGCAAAAGCAAAGTACACAGTTTTTATTAAAATGTTAAAGGCAATTTCTGAACTGCCTAAGAGTTTTAAAAGCAGTGATTGCTATAATTTCATTCCTAATTTTTATACAATCTTCAGTACCCTTACTCCTGCCCCCAACAGGGGTGGAGGTGTGTATAAATAATTTATCCTACACATCCTACAATATTTTACACATCCCACATATTATCCTACAATAATTTTATTATTGCTTGAAAATACATTAATACTAATAGTAATAGCTAATATCAAGAACTTACCTTATATACTCTACTAATTATTTTATATGTATTATTTTCATCTCTTACATCAATCCTATGGTTAAGTGCTTCTACTATGAACAGGTAACATTTACTAAACACTATGTGATAGATATGGTGGTAATCATTTTATATTCATTGTATCATCTTATCCTTACAACAACACTGTCAAGTAGTTTTCTCCCATTTTACTAATAAGGTAACTAAGACCCAAAGGGGTCAAAGCAGCTTTCCCAAGAACATAAGTAGTAAAACCAGATTTAAACCCACATCTGTCTGATTTACATGCCCAGGCTCTTAATTATCTGGCGAATGTCCTCTGCTATTTATTAGATGTAATGTTTTGTGTTAAACCATTTAGTTTTTCACCATTGATGAAAGTAGTCAACAGAAGAGTAAAGGGGAGAAGGGAGACAGTATACTTTTATTGAGTACTTTATTTTAGTATTAGTGACTAATATATGTAAATTGCTTAATAAACAATTCTACACACCTCCTTTTCTAAAAGGTATTTCAAAATGCTCAGTTACCAAATACTAATGAATTTGGTTTTTAACTAGGGTAAGAACTTATCAGTTAGAGTTATGAAATTGGTCTCTTATCAGACAAATCACAGGACAGGTATTAGAATTTCAGAGAAATTTCATAAACCTTTTTGAAGAATAAGAAGAAAATCTTATGTTGTTAATATATAATTCACTCTTTCCAAAATAACACTGAAATATCACCTGAGTTGTTTGGAGAAAAAAAAGAATTGATTATATAATAGTCTCACATTATACTGGGGATAGATGTTGAACAAAGTACCTATAACTTAAAAAAGAAAAGACAAACTATGCTAAATAGCAAGAAAAATATATTCACAAAGTACAAGAAAAGTCTTCATTTAAAAATTTAGTATAGTTATGGAGACAACTGACTATTTTCTTCTTATTGAGGGGGATCATGTTTTGGGTTTTGTTCTTTAAATAGGAATAGGAGGAGTGGGGAAGAAACTTTTAATTTTCACTACACATTTGAGAATTGTTTCTTTTTACAAAATACATATATTCCCTTTGTAATCAAAAATATAAAGCAGATCATATTTAAAATTGATTCCCAAAGCTCTAGACCGTGAGCCCCAAGAGGGCAGGGTTCACATTTGCTTTCTTCACCATTCCATTCCCAATGTCAACACAGTGTCTGGCGCAATAAGATGTTTGCTGAACTCATTGAGGAACAAAATGCCAAAGAGTGGGACCCTCTTGTGAAACTAAGTCATGTGCCTTTCAACAGTAGTTTTCTGTTGAAAACCTAAGAATCTGTAAACCATGTAAAAAGGAAAAATGCTCATTCCAATCTAGCACTACTTAAAAAAATTTTTTTCTTCTCACTATTATGTAGACCGAATCTAGACATTGTAAAATTATTGAGCACCATGGCAAATATTTGTGCTACCAGTAACGTAAGCCTCACTGCTCTTGTTTTCTCTCTTCAAACTTCTACCTCCTCATTCTGTCTGGGTTAACATGTCAGCATCACTGTTTCCACCAACCACCGAGGCTTAAAACCAAGTGGATGGCAGAGTAAATCATTCATTTGTGTCCTCTTACTGCAACCTTGCTTCTTCTGTCTATCTTCTCTGCTACTGCATGGCCTTCAAGTTTTTATCTGAGCTGCTTTTTATTCTAACATCATTGTATTATACAAACAACAGATGGAAAACTGAACATGTCTTGAAATGAGACCCTGGCATGAGGGTCAAAACAGCCAACCTTTTCAGTTTTGCAATAAAGGCAACTTCATATTATCTCAGCCTTCCACTGATTATTTAGTTGCATTATTTATGCTGCTGCAGCTTTTTCCAGAGAGCTCTGACACACTTCAATTCTTTTTTCTTTCTTCCAAGTAATAAGAGAACAATATTTACTCACCTTTCATTAAACTCTCTGAATAAAATGAATCATAATATTTCAAATCAGATCTACTTGGCCTAAACCTTAGGTAGGGTTCATTGCTAGCACAGCAAGGCTTAAGCATAGAAAGACTCCCCCACAAAACCATCATCTGATGTTCAAATGTCATTCCCATAATGCCATGCTTTGTCTTCCTTCTATGTCTTGGGTACTTCTACCTAGGACTGATTTACATTTCCTTAGCTGCTCTACTTTCCTTCAACCCGCAGTTTGCATACAAATTCAAAATACTTATACAGGATGCATATCTCTGCAGATCAGCTCCATTCCCCTGGAAACCAGCCCCAGAGCCATGAAATAGCCAATGACTGCATGTCAATAGGTAAACTAGAATAGGAGAAGCTCAAAGCTTATCTCTAACATTGAGAGGAAAATCATCACACTGGTGAAAGGCTGAGATAATAGATGTACAACATGGCAATGTTCCACAGCTAGTGGAAGAATCAACTTGCATAATGAGAGCACAGTACAATGGCTAAAGAGAAATACTGATACCACCATACTGTTATCTGAGATGGCATATGGAGATCAGATTTTAAGGCTACATGAAGCATATAGACATCCTGTACTCATCCTAGATTTTCCGTCACAAGTTTGGGTATCTCTGAATGCAATTTCTTGCCCATTTTATAGTTTACAGAATATTTTCTTAAAATTGTGCCCTTTGATTCTAAAATATACTTTGTTAGGTTGGTATCATCACCCATTTTACAGATGATAAGAGGAAAGCCTCTAGGGAAGCCTAGAGGCTAAGAGACAGCTCTGAGGTCATACAACTAGTAACTGACATGCCCAAAACTTGAACACAGATCTTCAGATATCAAGTTCCGTGAACTTGATACTATTCCCTATCTACCTCCTTAACCAGATGACCCTTATTTCAAACTGGTAAGAGCTCTCATTCAACCTCAAAAATTTTGTTCATATGTCATCTGCAAGGTCCCTTAAAAAAACAAAAATAAAAAACTAGGTCTCTACAAGATACCCACCTCTTGTGCAAATGACTCTGCTTTCTTTCGGAGGTCCTTCTCCAGCTCCAGGTTTACTTGCATCTCCTCATACTCTTCCACAGCTAATATGGACACTTAAGATGAGGAAAAGAAAACAGACAATATGCCACACAAATGATCAGGAATATGAATGAAAAACGGTGTTGAAGATTCTTCATACAGGCACTGTCAACCATGTCTCACTGGCACTATAAACTGATAAGCCCCTTTTGGAGGGCAACTTGGCAATGTAAATCAAGAATGTAAAACTATCCATACCCTTTGACTCAACGACTCCACTTCAAGGAATGTATATTCTAAGAGATAAATCAGGAGCACATACAGAGATCGGGTTGTAAGGATGCTTTCTGCATCATTGATGAAAACAATGAAATAACCTAGATCAGGGGTCCCCAACCTTTCTGGCACCAGGGACTGGTTTCATGGAAGACGATTCTTCCATAGACGGGGGTTGGTGGAGGGGGACAAGGAATGGTTTTGGGATGATATAAGCACATTACATTTATTGTGCAGTCAAACCTCTCTGCTAATGATAATCTGTATTTGCAGCTACTCCCCAGAACTAGCCTCAGATTATCGGGCATCAGATTCTCATACGGAGGGTGCAACCTAGACCCCTCACATGCAGTTTACAGCAGGGTTCATGCTCCTATGAGGATCTAATGCCACACTGATCTGAAAGGAGGCAGAGCTCAGGCAGCGATGGGAGCAATGGGGTGCCACTGTAAATACAGATGAAGCTTCACCCGCTTGCTCACCTGTCACTCATCTCCTATTGTGCGGCCCAGTTCCTAACAGGCCATAGACCAGTACCAGGCCCAGGGGTTGGGGACCACAGACCCAGACGGTCTAACATTGAAGGATCAGTAAATTGTGGTGCAAGAAATATTATTCTGTCATCAAAATTATACTGCATAAGCATATTTAGTGAATGGAAAGATAGTCATGAAACTTTTTTTTTAAATAAACAAGTTATAAAAATTAGTGCAAAATGAATTCATTTTTATTCTTTAAAAGTCACAGATAGAACACATCAATAGGCATTTCATGGAACAGGTAACATATGAAAGGTCAATAAATGTGGAAAAATGCTCATCTTCACTAGAAATCACAGAAATGCACAGTAAAAACACCTTTCCACACCCACCCAAGAGACAATTGGTAAAAATTAAAAAGGACAGCTATATTAAGTTTGAAAAAGACACAGAACAATGGGAGCAAATGTACTGTTAATAGGACTGTAAACTGACAGATCTACTCAAAAAGTAATTTGGTACTTTGTGGTGAAATTGAAGATAAAGTTTTACATTTGGCATTTATCTTAGTGAAACTGTAGGACATGTGCACCAGGAAACACATACAATAATTTTAATAACATAATTTTCATGACTCACAATAGCAAAAAACTGGAAACAACTCAAAAATTTCCACCTATTGGATACTGGATAAATTAATTTTGGTGTAGTCATTGAATGGAATATTATACTGCAGTGAAAACAAACATAACACAACTATGTTCTCACTAACACAAAAGCTGCAGAAGGTTATATGCAAAATGCTTTCATTTATATAAAGTTCAAAAACACACAAAATTAAATAATGTGCCTTTTAGGGATACATACATACTTGGAAAAACTATAAATAAAAGAAGGGAAGTGATAAAAACTCAAGGGAAGGACAGGAGCTGAGATGGCTGTTCATGGGTTTGTAAGGTACCACTAGGCACAGAGACATTTCTTTTATTGGTCTTCTTTTTGTCTCTTTGTTATAAACATATTTAACAAAAACTATATATATGTATATATATACATATATAGCTTTTTAAGATTAGAAAAATATACACTAAAATGTTAATAGTGCTTACCTCTGGATTATAAAGGTTGAGATTTTTCTTTCCCTACATGAATCTAAATTTTCCACCATAAAAAGAAAAAAATATATATATATACACATATGTAAGTTATTTTTAAGCATTCTCCATGTTTACAAAGGAGAGAAACAACCTTAGATCCATTCAGGCCCAAAGAATCAAAGCTTTGTACTAAAGAATTACTTTAGTAGGACAGAAACCTTCAAAAGGAGGGTCCTGTCAAATAAAAGCAACGTGAATTCTTTGCTACTTTTGACAGTTAGTGGTCTATTTTGTTTAACAGTGATACTGACAGGACCGAGGGGGTGATGACGCTACTGAAATTAGGCACAACATAACTTCTTTCAGAATCCGAGTCAAAAAGGCCAGGATATGCGAAAATTCGCTTTTTATTACAGTGTTCCGGATGCAGAAAAGAGTCCATTATCTGGCCAGGGCTTTGGATACTCATAGTCTTCTTTGTCATAGTCTTCCTCTCCGAGGCATTGGTGGCCTCACCGGACACACACCCTCCGTCTGCCTCTGATGAGGCACCTCGATCCTGAGCTGAGTCATCTCAATAAAGTCTTTAAAAAGGCTCACTTAATGGCTGCTTTCACATGCTGTTCCGCCAGAACACTTCAAGCCTAACTGACTAAGGACGGGTTTGCTGGGTAATGACATAGAATTTCAGACTCTGTACTCTGTAAATCTACTGCCTCCTCAGAAGAAAGTCTAATAGTCTTACTCAAGCAAAGCAATGTAAGTGGTGATTTGTGGTGGGAATTATAGGTCCCCGATAGCTAAAGGATTTTCAAACCTATTTTAAAAAGAAATTTCATGAGGAAAACAAAGAAGACTATGACTATCCAAAGCCCTGGCAAGATAATTGCCTCTCTTTTCTGTGTCCAGAACACTGTAATAAAAAGTGAATTTTCACATATCCTGGCCCTTCTGACTCGGATTCCGAAAGAAATCAGGTTGGTCCTCGTCATGTATTTATTACCGAATCTCTCTTCCTAGAAAGGGGGCTCTCTGAAGGCAAGAGCCATGTGATTAACCTTTGCAGACCCCTCTGTTGCTAGCACAGTGCGGCAAGACTGAAAATTCTTCTACGTCATTTTTATCTTTAAATACATAAAGACCTGAAGAGATGTTACAATCTAGTGCCCCTCCCACACTTCACTACAAGGTCCTTCATATACTCAAAAATCCAAGCTGACGAATGAAGAAAAGATTGAGAGCTACCACCAAGAACAATGTGGAAGGCTCTGGGTCAGAAGTTTTTTCTGATTAGTGCTGCAGCTTCTGAACTAGGAAAGACAGTGGCTGAGGGGAAAAGGGAGAACAAGCAGCACATTAAGTCCTCTCTCTTAGAATTACTTTTGTAGAACCAAACTTTGTCATCACTTCCTTGTCCTAAAGTGGGGACCATAAGAAACAGGCCCCCATGAGACGTGATGCTATGTTTTACAAGGATGATAAGGTCACTGTTGACAAAAACACACAGTTTCCTCTGGAAATAGCCATTGGCGACATTTTCCACTTATCAGGAGACTAGGTCTGCTTTTCCTAATCATTAGGTTTATTTTCATGTGATTCATTTAAATGATCAAGAATCTCTTATTGCACTGGCTGCTAGACAGCTTAGAGTCAGATTTCAGACACACAGGCAGGAAATGTGCAAGACTTCAGAGCAAGTATGCACGTTGTGTATCAGTGGAATTCCACTTTCCCTTTGCCCCTTTTTCCACATCTTCTTTATTTATTTATTTTATTATTATTATTTTTTTTTGAGACAGAGTCTCGCTTTGTTGCCCAGGCTAGAGTGAGTGCCATGGCATCAGCCTAGCTCACAGCAACCTCAAACTCCTGGGCTCAAGCAATCCTTCTGCCTCAGCCTCCCGAGTAGCTGGGACTACAGGCATGCGCCACCATGCCTGGCTAATTTTTTCTATATATATTAGTTGGCCAATTAATTTCTTTCTATTTATAGTAGAGACTGGGGTCTCGCTCTTGCTCAGGCTGGTTTTGAACTCCTGACCTCGAGCAATCCGCCCGCCTCGGCCTCCCAGAGTGCTAGGATTACAGGCGTGAGCCACCCCGCCCAGCCCACATCTTCTTAATTTAAAATTTTATTCCATTATGTTGCATGTTTTATATAGCTATACTAATCTCACCTGGATTGAGATTTTCTATTAATAACCTATAAAATATACAAATATGGAGGGGATAGCCAAAATGGCAACAGTCCCAGGATATATGTAGAACAGAAGCAGTATTTAGATTTGAAGTTTCAAAATGAGTTGGGTTCCTAGTTTCTCAACTGAAATCACTTTTAGATGTCACCAGACTCTAATTTGGGTTATAAAATAATAAGAATGAGAGAAACCTGCTATTAGGAAAGCACAGTATAGGAGAAGTTTTGTGTATAAGAATCTTTAGGATAGGCACAGGTATAAAATGACACAAAACAAATCACACAAATTACGAATGTATTTGAGAAAAAAGACTAGAAAGACATACCTCTATTGCATTTTTCTAAGACTTTTCTCTGTTCAAGAACTTCTGAATTTAAAACAGCATTTTCTTGTTTAACTTTATTTACCTAAAAATGTGAGATTTTGAGGGAAGAAAATACCCAAAATTGTAAAATAAGACATATGGCAATGTGTGATACTCGAATTGCTGTTCAACTTTCAACATAAAATTACAATTTAAAGCTGAAATTGGCTTCACTGTGTTAAGGCTTTTATTAAAGCTCTTCTTTAAAGTTTCAAAGATAGCTATTTAAGTTAGGATGAACACTTAGTATAGAACTTATTTACATATTCCAATTGGCATTGGTCCCTAAACATAACAGTATTCTAGCCATGCAATGTAAATGATTCATATTCTTAATGCAAAAATCCAACTAGAGATCAGTCACAAAATATACAAATCATTTAGTCAAAGATCCAGTACTCAATTTGTTATTCATTCTAAATTCTGATGACTTTTGGCTTAAATAAAACACACATTAACTTTTAAAACAAAAAATATTTTGAACTTTGATGATTTTTGGCTTAAATAAAATACATATGAAAACATTTGCACAAAAACTTAAATTTTTGAAATAACTTTTGATATCGATCAACAGGGAAGAAGAATACCATAGAGCAGTTAAGAAAGAATATAAGGCTACACATATCAAGATGGATAAATCTAAAATATATTACATTGAATTAAAAAAACAGGTACATTTATAGTTTAAAAATATTCAAAATACTACATATTGTGGTACACATATAAATACATGAATTGGAATGATAAACACCAAGTTCAAAACAGTGGTTCTTTAGTAAAACTGGGCAGAGAGTAAGGAAAATGCAATTGAGAAGGGGTATACCCAGGTTTTTAATCTCTATGCTAATGATCTATGTCACATAGTAAGTATATGAATGTTTGTTATTTTGTTCTTTATATCTTTTTTTAGATATCAAAAAGTCACAATAAAAATAATTTCTGCATTGTCTTCCAATAACACCTCTAAGTAGGAGAGGAGAAAATCATCCATCAATTATCACAACTGAGGAGCACAGCACATCAGAATGTGTTCCCTGTCTCCCTCCTACAGCCATACTCAAAAAACAAACTAAAGGAACGGTCCCGAAACTGGCTCCGAATCCATCAGTACCTCAAGATAATCTGTGAACTGGTTTTCATAGTATAAGCCTTATTTTTGATTTTGGTTTAAATTAATAACTGGTACACACCATCCAACAATAAAGTCCCTTCCAAAATACCATCTCATCCTTCTGCCCATCATAACAATGTTTTGTCACAATAAGCAAAAGCAGCTGGGACTGGGAACCTTTATTACACCTTTATTACACCTTCAAGAAGATGACAATATATGTATGGGAAATGCAGTCATCGGCTCACTGCAGGGATCAGTACCTTGGCATACGTGTAAGCCACACAAGGGTTATTAGTGCTGTAGCACATCAGCTGTGAAGCTCTGAGGGATAGAATCTAAGACTACAGACACGAGTTAAATCAAGATTGTGAAGGCAGATCCTTGAAGCCTCAAGCAAATAAAAGGCAATTTTGTGGTCCTGTTCTTAAGACAGTTCAAAAGGAAAAGGAAAGATTCTCTAAATAGCCTCTTGCATGCATTCTACCACTTGTGCACATTCTACTATCTATCATATACACCTGTGCTGGAGGTCCACAGAGGGACCGTCCTTCCCAACTGAGCCAACTACCCACTGAAGAAGCAAAACACTCTTCTTCCTTCCTCACCACTAGCAGTAAGGTGTAAGACCTGAAACTGTAACTACCATTCTTACAAATTTGCCTCATGCAGTAAAAAGTGGGGGACAACAGGGAATACATCCATGCCATTTTAGTGTTTCATTTATTAAGCTAGGTAGTAGACACATTGATGTGCATGATCTTACTTTCTCTATCTTTTTATATGTCTGAGAAGAGGAGATTAAAATTGATGCATGGTTCTCATGTCAGAAATTAGCTTCTAACAGCAAATTTTTAACTTAGCCAGTCCCCAAACACCTTGAACACTAAAGGCCTTGCCTAAGATACATACTTCTTCGATGACTTCTGCAAGTTTGCTCTTGAGATTTTCCAGTTCAATGGCTAATGTCTTCTTTTCCTCCTGAACAGATACAATTTGATCTCGAAGTTCTATATTTTTAAGGAAAAAATTTAGAAAAAATAGAATAAACTTATTTTTAAAAGAAGAAATCTATCTGTTCAAAAGAATTAAAAATGCCATACTATATGCAGCTTATGGTCAAAGCTATTTAACAATTAAAAGGAAAATAAAGAACCAAAGGACAATGGGAATCTCCTTTATGTAGGTGGCCCCTACACAGCCAGGCTATTAGTAATTTTCTATCAGGCAACCTCAATACATTAAATGTACCAGATCATGTTTCTTTTGCATTCTATCAAACCTACAACCCCAAAAGCTACCTGGCATTTGAGAAGCAAAAATTTTTAAGCTTTCAGCAAAGCAAATTAAGGCATTGTACTAATTTCTTTTTTATTCCATTATGGCCATGGGCTCTTGTCACAATACAATATAAACAAACAATTGGGCAGTTAATAATTTAGAGATTTTGATTTGAAGAAAAAGATCCTGACATGCTGCCAATTTATAGCCCTTAAACATTATTTGAACTTACTCAAAATATAACTATTTGAAAGAAGGGTTAATTCTAGTAATTTTCTCTCCAGAGTTGTGGGTGTTTTGTTTTTAATTTATTTCATATTTTTTATTATTGGAATTAAATAAAAAATGTGTGACTAGAATGAAAATATCAGCAACTAGCCCAGGCATGGTGGCTCACATCTGTACCATGTTTCCCCGAAAATAAGATAGGGTCTTATATTTATTTTTTCTCAAGAAGACACCTTAGGGCTTATTTTCAGGGGATGTGTTATTTTTTTTTAAGTACAGTACAACAATCTACATTTATTCAAATATAGTTAAGTCGTCTTCTTCTGGAACATCATCATAACTCTCCAAACCCCGAATTCTATCCTGAATTTCTTGTGACTCTATTTCCTTTAGAACCATTGACCCCAATCTCTCACATTGAGCAACAGAGCTCTCATGGGGCAGATGAGAAGGGCTGCTTGTCTTCACTGCTTGGCGATGAAATGCATGGGTTGTGCAGATATGCTGCATAGCCAAGCCCATCACTAGGTCTTATTTTCAGGGTAGGGCTTATATTGTGCAACTGCTTAGAAATCCTGCTGGGGCTTATTTTATGGGTAGGTCTTATTTTGGGGGATACACAGTAATCCCAGAACTGTGGGAGACTGAGGTGGAAGGATCACTTGAGGCCAGGAGGTCAAGACCAGCCTGCTCAACAAAGCAATACCCCATCTGTACCAAAAAACAAACAAACAAAAAAAAAAACTAAAATTAGCCAGGCGTAGTGGTGCATGCCTGTGGTCCCAGTTACTTGGGAGGCTGAGCCAGGAGGATCACTTGAGCCCAGGAGTTTGAGGTTCCAGAGAGCTATGATGATGTCACTGCACTCCAGCCTGGGGGACAGACTGAGACTCTGTCTCAAAAAATAAAAAAGAAAAAGAGGCAGGGCAAGGTGGCTCACGCCTATAATCCTAGCACTCTGGGAGGCTGAGGTGGGTGGATCGCTCAAGGTCAGGAGTTTGAAACCAGCCTGAGCAAGAGTGAGACCCCCATCTCAACTACAAATAGAAAGAAATTAATTGGCCAACTAAAACTACATAGAAAAAATTAGCCAGGTACGGTGGCGCATGCCTGTAGTCCCAGCTACTCGGGAGGCTGAGGCAGAAGGATTGCTTGAGCCCAGGAGTTTGAGGTTGCTGTGAGCCAGGCTGATGCCACGGCACTCTAGCCTGGGCAACAGAGTGAGACTCTGTCTCAAAAAAAAAAAAAAAAAAAAAAAAGAAAACAAAAGAAAAGAAAAAAAGAAAGAAAGAAGAGAAAAGAATACAATAGCAACTGTAAGTACAAAGGCTTCTGGTGTTAAAGTTACTTCTACAACTCAAATGTTTAAAAATATACATGATTTCCCATAGACTAATTAAATTTATACCCAAGCCTACCGTTTTGCCTTTAGTTTTTAACTGCTTTTTTCTTACCTTTTCCCAAAGGCAATGAGAAACTTGCTATGCAGTTATTTGTAAGGTAAGTCAAACTTTATATACGAATGCAGCCTGAAGAAGTTCTCAAAGACTTATTTCTAAATCCCTTTCTCTACTAGCTGGCTAATCCAAAAGGAAGAACATGAGACCATATTGTTCAAGACCTAACAGAAACTTCCTCTCTCCCTCTACCAACATAATTCTACATGGAGGGACTGAAGAGTCCAGTAAAGACAGTGCCTGTTACATCCTTTCTTTTTTATGCTTCCAACTGAAATTTTATCTACCAAACAAACTGATGAGTATTGCTTTGGACATATGCACTAAATTAAAATAGTCTGATAGTTATTGAGCCCAAAACTGCTTTCCTACATCTTCAACATAAACATGTGTATGAATAAAATTAATGTGCGTTTGACAGGTGTACCATGTGATCTAGCCTTATAGCACTGCTTGCTGACCAACACGGTTGTTCTGAATATCTGAATGTTGCTTAGAGCTCACTGCCAGAATCAGATGGGAAGTTCTTGGAGGGCAGAACCTAAGGAATTTGGGGAAAATCTTTTCCAAAGATTTCAAGACAGAACCAAACAAAAAGGGAGTGTTGGCTAAATATATTTTTATCCATTCTTTCTTTCATTTAACAAGAATATCTTGACACAGAGTCCATATTCTTAAGTTTATAGTATAACTAGCTATTTCTGTTGAGCTAACACTTTCAAAAGTGCCAATTCCAAAGCATCACCTTCTTTAGGTAATGTGTTTATGTACATAAATCACAAATGTTATAACCTATTGTGATTCTCAACCAGGCTACACCCTTTTTAAATCAGAATTTGGGGGAGGTAAGACGCAGGCAATAGTATTTTCAAAAGTTGCCAACTGGTTTGATGTGCAGTCAGGGTTGAGAAGTGCTGTCAGAAACATGCCCAGTAATGAAGCAAAGAGTTCCACCTTTGATTTGCTTCTGACACTGTACTGAGACACAAGTCTCGGTGGCACCGTCCGTGTCTGTAGTTGAATCCTCATCATCAATGTTTATCTCTTCAGTTATTACATCTGGTCCCAGCTTGGCCATGTATAACATGCTGATTCTTTTCAATGTTTTATTTTCTTTATTTAGCTAAGACAAAATATAAAAACGGTTATTTTAACAGCAGTCAAATGAGCATCTTGGATTTTAAAACAATAGACAAACTGACTGTATTTTTGTCTTACATATTCATCAACATTCACAGCAAAACATAACAATTAGCAGATTCATTAGATAAGGTTTTTTTTTTTAATTTCAGCATATTATAGTGTTACAAATGCTTAGGTTACGTGTGTTGCCTTCCCCCCTATTAGATAAGGTTTTATTCATACTTTTTAATATTAAATGTATTACTTTAAAAGCAAGACCTGCTACCTGGATTACAGCTAGCAACAAGTGGAAATGCTAGTTATAACTGACAAATATAAGGAATTAAGATAGTGGTAGAGATTAAATAAAATTTTGATTTATTTATAGCCTTTAATAATCTTAATTAAGGCACTTTATTTTAAGCAAACTTTCTGTTTGATGTCATGCTGTGAACACTTTTCCATGTCTGTTTGCCTAGCATCCCCTCTTTCCAGAACACTGCCATTCTTCTTCATTGTTCCACATGACTTCTGCAGGAAGAGCCCTGGTCCCTCGGAGCACACCCATCCCTCTGGCCACAGTGAATTAGTCCAGGGATTAGGCACCCCAGGTTAGTGCCTGATCAAGATTTCTTCTGTAGAAATTTGTAAGTTGGAACAGAGAGAAAAGTTTCTTTCCATGTGTCTGGAGCTGTTGGCAACCATACTCCACTACTAAATCGAGGAACAGAGAAAGGTAGCCTATAGCAAAGCCAAAAATGAAGCTCCTATATAGAGGAAACCAATGGAGAAAGGGTTTCCCAGACTCCAGTCTATTCTTAAACTGTTTCTTGCTCACAGACTCTATGGGATTCTCCAATATTCCTCTCTAACAAATTCCTACAGTTTTTCTTTTCTTGATTAAACTAGTTCAAGATGTGTTTTTACTACTTAAACATAGAGTACTAACAAGACACAACAGAAGTTCAAGATATGTTTCTACTACCTCTATAAAAAAGAGTTCTAATTCATAACAGAAAAACAGATTCCTAATTTGTTAATGCATGCGTTGTTCCCTGATGTAGAAATAAGAGAAACGAGCTGGTTTTTAGATTTACTCAACCATCATCACCTTCTTTAGCTAATGTGTTTATGTACATAAAAATGTTAGTAACAAAGTACACACAAACACTAAGCTTGGTCCCATCTCTACAGAAGGAAGATATGGCTTTGCTTATGTTTCCTCTTCTCAAGACTAAAAACTCAAAGGTCTTTTTAAATTTGAGCACATGAAAGTAGTTAATAGATTATTTCCTCCAGAATAAAATGTAAGCTATAGAAATGCAAACACATTCCTTTATTAGAGCCACTGGCCACCAAGATTTAATAATTGATATTAGAAATAAATCAACATAACTCATTGGAAAGCTAACTACCCTTCCCCACTGTACCTGAAACCAGAATAAGATGTTTGGTATGGTATTAGTCTGGCTTTACCTCTACTGTGGATTCTTTGCTTTGCCAAAATGTGTAGGTTAAACTGATGTATGTAGACCAATTATTTAAACTGTACAATCTAAAGCCATTAAATTTGCTTGTTTTGTACCTTTAAATATTTATGATCTGTATTTGTGATCATAATCTGGGCTCCTCCAAGCTTCTCACAAGGAAGCCCAGCCCACATCAATCTAGGAGATCTGATTCTTACGTCAGTAATATATAGCCAAAATGTTTACCCCAGATGGCATGGTCTGGAGAACAAGAGGTCTCCCTGCCCTCTCTGGGGAATCATGAAGAATCTCTTAGAAATGGCTATCAACCCTTCCACAGGTTCTTCCTGGGAAGAAGACTGATGAGTTCTATTTGGGAAATCAGACACAGCCCTTTATCCCTTGTTCCCAGTCTACAGCGGCAGCTTCTATCTCCCCACATTAGAGGATCAGGGATGAGAGACGAGCCCCATAATTTCCCAACCCCTCTTCTTTAGGATGGAAAATCCAAGAAAGCACTGTGTGGTTTCTTTAAATCATGAATGCCACAGCATGGCACTAGAAGCTCAAGGACCCTTCTTGCCAATTCTCAAACTATCCCATATTTCCTGAATGTTAGAAGAAAATACCAATTCAAGAAAAAAGTGAAAAATCTAAAGACTTAACACATTGCCACACTAGCAAAAATAATTGTTTTCCTTGGGACCACGGTGTTTTATTACAAAAACAGAATAAAAACTTCAAAAACAAAATACTCCTTTCTAATTTAATGAAAAACAAAATTTACTGACTCCTATTCATTTAATACACATTTTTAGAATTAATTTGCCAATATTAGTTGTAACAATAAGAACATCAACAAGTAAGATTTTCACGAACCAACTGCAGGGTTTTGTCCAGGTTTTGCTGCATGAAGCTTCAGGCTCAAAACTAGCATGAGTTAAATACAACTTGCATGGCAGTTAACGTGTTAATTTATAATTCTGTCTCCTAATGTTTACACTAATGGTCCTCAATTCTGTACATCAGAATCTCTGGAGAGCACTTAAAAAATCCCAATGCTTGGGCCCTACACCATACCAGAATCTCTGGCAGTGGGACCCCACATAGTTTTCAGAGCTTCCCAGGTGACTGCAATGTACATCAATCTAAGAATCACTGATGTAGTAATGCAAGGCTTTATTTAGTATACAACCTAGCTCTGCAATAAACTTCTGCCTCTGCCTCTACAATTAACCTAATCTTTGGGTGTTTCAGTTTTCTCATCGGGAAAGGATAAAAATAGTCTCTATCCCACAATATGAAGATTAAAAGAGACATACAAAGTACTTAATATAGTAACTGACATACAGTAAAACTTCAGTAAGTGTTAGCTATTAATAGGAAGAAGAGAGGTTTGTGTGTTAACCTTTGGAAATCATTTACCAGTTAGTTTTCTTCAACCAAATTATTCATCTATTTTTCTTATTCCTCTAAGATACTCATGAAAATACTAATTTTTTCCATCTAGTGCTTAATATATTACCTCCCAGACCACCATCACAATAATGCTTTATAACCTGATAGTCAAGTTTTGTTTTCAAAGAGCTTAATACCCCTACTAAATAAATCAGGCACCAAAGTTTACCAGCTACTATCTGTCTGTAATACAACTACTCTATTTAACAAAGTTACTAGTTCAAGAAAAGAGGCAACCAGAAAATTTCTTAAGTCTTCTCTAAAACACCATTTTCATATTTTAAAAGAAGAAATAAAAGACTTATACATGACGCCTTGTGTGCATACTACTTGAACATTTTTGAGAATTCTGAATTTGCAAATTTGGGCTAAGCAATTTCACTGCAGTTATTCATCCAAGTTATAAGTTAATGGCATGCTACTTGTTGTTTAGAATCCTTCTATGTTACAAGCCAAAAATAAATCTTTTATAACCCTACAGTAACAGAATCTACTACTATATTCAAATTTAAATAGAATTTTTATATTGAGCACAGTTTAATAAACATTTAAAGGTACAAAACATGCAAGTTTAATGGCTTGGATCATATGACTTAAATAAGTGCCCTACATACATCAGTTTAACCTATACATTTTAGCAAAGTATCTACATTTGCTTTTAAGAAATTATGAGATCAAACTGCATCATAAGAATTAGACATTCCATTTGTCATTAATTTGATGGAAAAGATTTAGAAAAATAAGAATTACAGAAATTTTGCTGCTCAGAAAATGAAGCCTACTTTCAAAAAATGTATATAAGTATAAACAAAATGTATACTTAAATCAGAATATGTTATCATTTATTGATCACACATATAAACAAAGCTTTCAAATTCTGCATCAAGTAATATCATTGGCTAGGCATGGTGGCTCATGCTTACAATTCCAGTACTTTAAGAAGCTGAAATTGGAGGATTGCTTTAGACCAGGAGTTCAAGACCAGCCTGGGCAACACAGTAAGACCTGATCTCTCCAAAAAATTTTAAAAATTAGCTGGGCATGGTAGCATACACCTGTAGTCCTAGCTACTGGAGTGGCTGAGACAGAGGATCCACTGTGCCCAGAAATTTGAGATTACAGTGAGCTATGATCATACTGCTACACTCCAACCTAGGCAACAGAGCAAGACCCTGTCACAAAAAACAAACAATCTTTCACATCCAATGAGCACATAGATAGTGTCTGACTGAATTCTCATTTTTTGGTTTGTTCTTTATTCCAGGCCCAATGAGTGCATAAAATAAACAATATGTCCATTTTTTTAAAAGGCTTCTTTAAGAATAGGCAACAAACAGCATAAATTAAAGAGCCTATTGCTACGACTAAATTGTAAAAATGGCCTTAGAGATTAGGTAACACAGTGGTTCATAACCAGGAGTTAACAATCACTTGGCAGCTTTTCTACATATACATGCTTGGGTCATATACCCCAAGAGCCAGTGGGTCTGGGGTGTTCTCAAGAAACCAACCACGGCCCATCCTGGCATTTAGGGCAAGACAATCAAACCTCAAAGAGATGAATTCTCTTGCCCAAAGTCACCTATTCAATAAAAGGGGAGGGAGGAAAGAGTAATTTTTTTAAAGGGTGTCATAAAGACCAATGATTAACTCTAGTCCAGCCTGCCATTTAAGATGAGACACTGCAGTCCGGAGAACAGAACAAGCTTGTCCAAAGTCACATATGCCAAAAATGACATAACCAGGAACAAAATCTGGATATACTGTCCCCGAATAAACTCTGCCAATTGGGAGAGGTAAGCAGTGTCCCTACTCTGGATGTACTAATGCAACAGGAATACTTAAAAATAACAAGAGAACATATAGAGAGTATCCTTAGACGCCAGAAGATTCAACGCAGCTAGTATTTTTTTCCCTACTTGTTCCAAAAGAAGTAAGAGAAATGAAAAGAATTCACACAACATTATGGACCAGCAAACTCTATCATATGTAGCAGAGTAAACATGATGCAAGAGTAACCATGTTATTATTGTTTTTAAAGCAATGGCCTATATTGCTATGAATTCTTTAGACTGGGTAACAGGAGAGAAGTTACATACACAGATTTATATTCTTAGGTTCAGACTGAATATCTTATGAATTCTAATGTAGTGTCATTATGCAAACAATTAAGCAAATACCTCTAGCAAGCACGCTGCTGATGCATACTAATTAAATTTATTTACTTATTTATTTGTGGGTAGTGGGATTTCAGTCACATCCAAAGAAATACTTTGGAAGTAGGTGATGGGGGGGAGGGAAAAGAAATACAACCAGCATTACTAATGAAATTTGGTTGAAAATTGCTGTAATCCATTTTCTGATGAAGTGGTTCAGATGCATTTTACCCAACCCAAAATACATAAGACAGATAAAAACATTCTTTAATAATAATGTACTTCTGATGAGACAGAATATAGAAAATTACACACTTGGTAAATTCATCAGCTAGAAGCAATCAGCGGAGCACTGGAGGTCACCTTTAGCATGCCCTCACTTTGCTTTCACAAATAATCACCTGAAATGTACGGCTTCAGAATGACTTTTTCATCTGATTCAAATATGAAACATGCATTGGTCTTTTATGTCACACCAGGTTAGTTTTAAACTCAGTTCGCATTTTAACTAAATGCATAGACATTTGGAAAGTTCATTTTAACTGACTACCCTGAGACTATTTTTCACAGGCAAAAAAACACAAATGCTGAAATACACATACACAAATGCTCCTTTTACGACGGAAATAACCTTTTCATTAAGGCGAATATTTACATAATCATATTCCAGGATTCTGAGACCTTACCACACTTCCCTCCCTCATCAGACTAGATAACTGATTGGAGAACTAGGAACACCACCGAAGGACAGAAGCCACTGTTTAGGAAAGCAAGTGGAAATAAAAAAGCTCAGGTAAAATTCCTTCATGTGAACAGGCTCACCTTTGTTGCCAGAGCTTCAGCACTTTCCCGACAAGTCTTTTCTATTTCAAGATGGTTCTGCATGAAATTAACTTCCTCTATAACCATGTGAGAAACTAGGAATGAGAGGAAAAAAATGTCTCAGCATTCAGAGATTAGTCAGCTATTCCAGAAGCCCACGCATTGTTCCATGATTAAGAATACTTCAATTCTTTAGTTGGCCAAACCTTTAGCTATCATTGAAAAAAGTTTTTGAGAAGCAGCCCTGGTTGAATCTTTGCTAATATTTGAATGTAGAAAGAAAGGAAAAGAACACAATGAAGAATGCCTCACTGCTATTATAGATATTTTAAGGAAGCTATTTAGGAGACTTTTTTAATTTTTATTTATTTTTTTTTAATTCTAGAATTTCAAGAGCATAGGAGACTTTTTTAAAGCATCTATTTTCTATGCAGCTATATACATATCCATAGACATATCTGCTATTTAAACAAAAGATCTCTCATAAATAAAGAAGATGGCAACATGACTGCCTTTTCTTAGCATGATACAATATATGGATCTAAGAAGGAAAATCAGCTAATGATAATAAAAGAAAAATAAATCTTAAATTGATCTTATGACTGGAATAACAATGTGGCAGCTTAATTAAGTATTGTACATTAGTATTTATTAGTTACAAAGTAGTTACTGTTATTCCATAAACTCTAGGGCAGAAAAGTGTAGCAACAGGATTTATGTATCATTCAATGATGAAAGCAGATACTAATAAATTACTTCTTGCATCACAGACTGCCAGGAGGTACAGAAGTAAAATTTTTCTTGATATTGTACCAACACTTGAAAAACAGTAATTTTTAGATTTTTTGAGAGCTGGCTCATGTAAATTGAGATTTAAAGGTATAAAGTAGTTTAGAACTTGAATTATATTTTGAAGACCAACTAAGAAAAATGCTAATTCCTTCTGCCCATATTTCTAGTTAGAAGAAAATTCCTAGAATCTCAGAACTTAAGTGTAGACATGTTACTTATTGACATGTGTTTGGCTTAAAAAAAAAAAAAAAATTAAAGGACACCCAAATGTGAAACCCAACAAAGTTAGGCAAAAAGCACTGGGCTCACATAACACAAAGAGAGATTACTTTTGATTCATTTAAGCTTAATTAACCTGCAATTATGATTAAACTCAGGGGAAAAAAATTTCTCTCCAAATTAAATACAAAAATGTATTACTTCCTAAGTCTGTCCAAAGTTCTTATTATGTTAATATTCAAATTCATAAAGCAGCACTAAATGGCCAGAAACATCCCTAACCTTGACATTTTTTCAGGGGTAATAATAATCTGCAGCAAATGCAGGCCAACCAAAAACCACTTAACTAATTAGTAGTTGCAGTCACCGAGAAAAACATGAATCAACACTGTTATTACAAGTGGCACATTTGAGTGGCATCTAATTATGACTTGATGAGCACGATACTTGCATTATCAACATTACTACTGCATCCCATCAGGGCCTAAAAGCTGCTGATGGCATTGACTTCGAGAAACTCCCACTCAATGGTACAGCAGCACCCAATAATCGGCTTGGCAGGGGCCCCCCTCACTAAATGACACGTTAAGCGTAATTACTGGTAGACATTGTAAATAAACAGGATTGGAAGTGAAAATTGTACCAAGTGCATAAGACACAATCTGACACATTGGAAGTGGCAGCCTTAATTGAGAGTTTCTTTGACTGCTCAAGATCATTTCAACTGCATTTCTCAGAGGACAGTGATTATAACTGTGGAGACAGACGGCATAATGGTATCAGCACTGCTGACAGAGCAGTGAATTAAATTGTATCTGCTCTTGTGTGAAAGCCTTGATGAGAGGTACAGATGCCTTAGTGGTCTTATCATTATAACACAATGGTCATGTTGTCATCAACCTTTCTGGCTCCAATTGAAAAGAAATGATTGTGTGTTGAAGCTCCCCCCCCTTTCCACACCACCCCCCTTCTTCTCTTCTATCTCTTGTTCTGAATAGAACCAATTTTCAGAGAGCTATGAAATCACGCAATAGGTCCTAAAATGCAGCTGCTTGGCATACAAACGGGTTCCCATTAAACTGGAATCACACACAATATGTGTTTATGCCAGAAGAACAAATAGAAGCTGAACACAGGCCAAGTTTATTCACACACACAAAGCCCATGTAGCTCTTCATCAATATAATTGCCTTTTATATTGTAGTTTAAATAATAGGCTCTATTATTTCCTTAAAATCCTAATATTCCTGGCATTTTATCACTATGTTTACAAGGTAGGTTCTTCAAAAATGTGAAGGAAAGAGAAAAGAAACCTATACAATTTTTACAACATCAAATATTACTTTGAATTTTTAGCCTTAACTACTTGACATCTTCTGCCACAATCTGGTATTTCCACTATCATAACAAAAACATAAACACTCTGCATTTTTCATAGGAATCTGACTTTTTATTCAATAATGTTCTTGCTTGGGAAAGAATAAGAAAAATCATTCCACAGTAGTGAGGTTTAGGCCTAGCAAATAGGAGAGGGAAAAAAACCACATTTATTTTCTAAACATTTTGTAAAAAGCTGCCCTGTGATTTAACTTGATAAACTTGGCTGGGTAGTACTTGCCCACATTTTCTCCCACTCTGATATGGTATATTCCATCAGCTGGGGTTGTTTATTTCTTCTTCAAAGAGGGAACAGTAGAATTTAAAATTGTACTTTAACTTTTAGTTTAAGAAATTATCCCAATGCTAAATTGGTAGCATAGAAACCTACTAATCAACTTTCCAGGTTCAGAAAAGAAGAATATATTTCCCATGGCAGTTATATCTTTAAAAAGCATGACCCCATTTTCAAAACCAAAGTCAGATCACATGATGTAAAACAGAAATTTTTTTTTTATTTCGGCATATTATGGGGGTACAGATTTTAAGGTTTCAATCAATGCCCTTCCCCCCCTCCCCCCACAAAGAAATATTTTTGATATATAAATTTATTTGTATCTTTCAAAGAATAAAAGTTTTTAAAAACTTCAGCTGTTTATTTTATGATTTGCCTCATGGTCTTGAATTTCAGTTTGTCTCATAGTATCCACAATCCACGGCCACTACACCTATATTTTTGGATGACATAAGGTTTAAAGATGAGCTTTTATTAAAGTGACCCTAGTATTGCAGTTATATTAAAAAGGAAAAAATCCTAAGCTTTTAGGATATATACTGAAGTATTTACAGTTAGTAAATATTCAAATGATATTACGAGTAGATGAGTTTCAAAAGGTGAGAGTGAGTACACAGATGAACGAAGATTGGACACAAGTTGATAACCGCTAAAGCAGGATAATTGGTACACTCGGGATCATTATACTATTTTCTCACTTTTGTATAACTTTGAAATTTTTCATAATGAAAAACATTTTAATGACCCGGAGAACTCAGAAGCATAATAACCCTAAAAGTACATCAACGATTGTTTCTAACAGGCTAGTTGAATTAGCAAAGTTTGTCTCTCCACATCTATGACCTTAAAGCACTCTTATATACTTGCCATCATAGTATAGATCACATTGTAGGGTAACTTTTTTTTCTTTTACTTATTTTTGTCTTCTACTATGAGCAGTAGAGCAGGGATTTTATCTTATACACGTCTGATTCTCTTGTACAGCACAATGCTATGTACAAAGTAGGTACTCATGTCTGTGTTTGTTTGAAGGACTGAAAAGATACATCGGGCCTAAGTTCATCTGTGACCATCCTTTTACATGAATGTTCTCTTCTGTATAGAACAGCTTAGGAAACAACTACCATCACCATTTACTCATCACCATTTACTGAGCCTGAGTATGTGTCCAGCCTCGTGCTAAACCCTTTACATGTGTTCCTTCATGAATCCTGACAACAATCCTATAATACAGGTATTAACAAAGCAATTTGATTATATATTTCAGAACTCTAAGGCCCAGAGAAATAACATATTCTGAATCACGGAGTTTAACTGGTAAAACCGAGCCAAATCCATTTCTAGGTGACTCTAGATTTCTATGGTCCTTTCTAACTATGCAAGGTGTCACCACCACTTCTCCAAACTCCCACATCCAGCACTGTTTTAGATGTAGAATATGATTTGAGCATACATGGTGAACATATCGCAAATTCCTTCTTCAGCATCAGATTACTTTAAAAGGTTTTCATGTGGCAAGAAAACAGCCATGAAAGTTGGCATATATGTAGAAAATTGGTGTGTCCTAAAACAGAGCAAAGGATCTAATATTGTGTCCTAAGAGATATGAAAGGACTTTGATTACTTCTCTTTTCACAGGAATCTGTCTTCCTAGGGAAGATGGCTTTGCTATGTGGCGGTGTTCTTTGCGTAGAAAGACTAAGAGAAAGGCAAAGAAAGAGCCAGCAGAGGGCCAAGAATGGCATAGAAATATGGATAAAAACGCATTTATCCTGAGAAAAGCATGCTAACCTAGGGCAAGTAGAGCCCTATGGCCTAACAAAGCTTTTCCTGAGCCTTATTCAGCTGCTCTTCCTACACTTCAAGACCTAGGTCTAGTACATAGGTTACAGGGATTTCAGATTTCAACTCAGCACCAAAAGAAACTTTCCCCCACAGCTGCCCAATTGTGGAGTCTGGTATCCAGGAATTCCCTCCCTAAAGGTAAATGATATGAACTCTTAATACTGAAGGGCAGTCAGGCACTGGATGCTTCAGTAGATGAGGCCGGCAACCAACATTTATTGAGTACTTACTATCTGCCACATACAGTGTTATATACTTTTTACAAAAGATTATCTCATTTTATCCTCAAACAGCCTACAAAGCAGGGTCAATCATCACAATTTTACTAACACAGAAACTTACTCAGGACTACATGGATTCACACCAAATGGTGCTTTGCCCTGGTGATAAATTATGGCCCTTGCCCTGGTGATAAATTATGGCCCCACTTCCTTCCAAATCTGAAATTCTACCCTCTGTTAAAAAGCCATAAATCTCTTATCTCACATATATTTTTTAACAAATAACTAATGTTTTCTTAGTCTACATTTTCTCTTAAGACTGGGTAAAAAAGTTAGCAACTCTGTTTTTCTGCCATCCGAATTTTAAATAAATTAAGCACATTTAGTAAAGGTAAAAACTAAATGAGTAAAACTGAGACTGCTGTTTAATTAATCCTTCCAGACTTTGAGTTGCTCATAAGGAAAAACATAAATTTTTAAAACTATCAAGGTGTTTAGAGGAAGAACCAAGGAAAGGGAAAAGAGAAATGGTAGATAAAAGCAGAGTTTACATGTTATTCTAAAGGCTGATTTGTGGGGAAAGTTGCCTCTGCTTTTGCATAATGCAGGAGGCAAAATCCCTACTACCTACCTGGACCAAAACATCTCATAAGTCCAACCATCAGAAATTTGAACTTTTCCCGCTGTACACAGTATACCAATCCACTATCAATAATTCAAGCACAATAATTGGTAACAATGCCAACGGTATAACTCTTTCAGATGTGACCTCGTGTCAGCACAAGTGTAAGCATATTTCATAAATCTTGCATTAAAGAAGGAGAAAGTGTCACGTGATTATAATTCCTACATTCACAAATATGAGGTAGTTCTACCACAGCATACTGGCCTCCAAGGATAGGTCCTATCAACAAGATTCCCCTTAGACATTCCTTGTTACAGCCAGATGCTAAACTAAACTTTCTATTGAAATTTAACTAGAAGGCTACATTTTTATGACCGTTTTACCTTCAACAGAAATAAAATGTTTTGTTGCATAGTTGCCAAGTCAACACTTTGATATAATCCAATAGCTTGACTGATACAGCATCTGCAGAATGATGGAGAAAGACCTTGGCTCCCCCCAAGGAAGGGGGCCACTTCCTCTGCTATGGTCTGGCCCTTTGCCCATGACATACTTCCATCTGAATCTTCTAGGTCTGATCAGCTATGTTCTATCTCAGGGGATAAAGTAATAACAGATTTATGTCACATACAAATATTACATAGCAAAAATTAAGAAGATCATTATAGCTTTTGTGGGAATTTAACTTCCCTTGAAAAGAGGGCTAGTTCAAACATTCAAACTCTTAAAAACATCTAAGTTCTGTAAACTTGTAATTCTTTTTCTCTGTTTTTAAACCACTTTATTGAGGTACAAGTGGCATGTAAAAAGCTGTACATATTTAAAGTATATAACCAGATGAGTTTGGGGATACACCTGTGATACACCATCAAGGCCACAGACATATCCCAGAATTTCCTTCTGCACTCTTTATTTACTTATTTATTTTTATTTATTTATTTCCACGTTAAGAACACGTAACATAAGATCTACAACACAGTGTTGTTAGCTATAGGCACAATTCTCTATAGCAGATTTCCAGTGTAACTCCTTTGGTATGACTTAACCCAAGAAACTATTCATATTGCTATAAAGATATATGTATAAGAATACTTGCCATGGCATTATTTGTAATAGCTAGAAACCAGGAATAATCTATCAGTGAAGGAATATTTAAATAAATTATGGTACTAACATAATGGAATACTATGGACAAACAATTAAAATTGATGTACATCTCTACTGAAACACAAAGATGACCACAGTACACTGTTTACTGAAAAGAGCAGGCTGCAAAACTGAATACAAAACATGATTGCCTTTTTTGTAGATACACACATTAGACAAACGAAAGACCAGGAAGGATAGGCTATAAAACACTAGCATTGGCTTTTATCAAGGCATCAAGATAACAAGTAATTTTTATTCTCCTTTAATTTTTCTACATAGTAAAATCTTTTGTAACAATTATAAACTTTTATAATACCCTTATAAAACAATAACACTTATTCCATTTCTTTAAAAATTAGTAATGTCAGGGCATGTTTTTAGCAAGTGAGAAGACAATTCTTGCTTTCTTGACTGTATGATCAAGGAATCAGCAACTAACTAGGATGTGTCTAGTCACATAATCCCCACTGATGCATCATCATAATCCCACTGAAATGCTTACGCACTTTTCTGAAATTCCTCCAGTTTTTTAACAGCTTCATCTCGTTCTTGCCTAATTTTGTCACACTGAAAAGAGACAGAAAAGAAATGTTAAATTTTTATCATAAATTTAAAGTTTGGAAAGCAAGCAAGAGTAAACTTATAAACAATACCAACTTTCTGAAAACAAAACAAAATTTAAAACCTTTGAAAAGCCTCAATGGTCACATGGTATTTGTACTGCTCAACCAGGATGATATTATTCCATTTGTATCTGGCCTGTTTTCTTGGACCTTCTAAGATATGAGTCACCTTACTGCTCATTATCTCCTCAGTAACAGACCGATTTAACATCCCTGAGTTAAAATGTATTCATTCTTTACGAGGCTGTTTGTGCCTCTTTTTATGTAGGTTAATGCACTGAACACCCCATTTATCCACAGGTCTGCTTCCCAACAGTTTCAACTACCCAGAGCACTGGTGCACACTTGGTAGTGAATGGAAAGACTACTGAATGAAGGCAAAATGCGGCCACATACCCTGCACTCCACTCCCTAACCCAGGAAAAAATGATCTGTGTGTCCTCAGAATTCTGAATAAAAGAAGGTAGCAAATTAAAAGGTAGCAAATACTTCTCCTTCATATACAAAACTAAAAAAAAAAAAAAAAGGTAGCAAATAAAAATATTCCACAATAAGCATGCATCATTTACATAAACTGATTTTTAATTTTAAAATGTGAGAGAACTCACTGAAAAGACTTTAAGAGGCAAGATCTTTTAAGGCAAAAGTACCTTTTTCCCCCCCAGAGACAGGGTCTCACTCTCGTCACCCAGTGCACCTTCAAACTCCTGAGTTCAAGCAATCCCCCTGCCTCGGCCTCCTGAGTAGCTAGGACTACAAGCGTGCACCATCACACCTGGTTCAAAGTAACTACTGAAGTATGAGGACCTTTTAGGGCATCAGGTATAGAAACAAATGCCTCATGTTTATTAATCAATTTTTTAAAAACTTAAAGTTCATTTATGAGGACTGAGTTCAATTCATCCTGAATTTCATAAAACAAGCAAATAAAACACATTGTAGAGAGCTTCATCAAAAGTACCTAAAACTTTACAAAGTGAATTTTAGCTATTAGAGTAATAATGAAAAATTTAATTTCCTAGGAATACCTTATTCCTTAACAGAATGATAGGAATTAAAGCACAACGTTAAATTACATTTGATTCCTAACATGCCAGACAAATATGTTAGGATTTCATCCCTTTGGATGTTTTTAATTTCAAATTTCAGTGGCTAAAAAATTATGATGCCACTGGTAATTTGAAAAATTCAAATTAAAATGATGAGATATTCTCACCTATCAGACTGGCAAAAACTGAAAAAGTCTGATATCAGGAGTCAGAAGCTCTCACAGACTGCTGGTGAATGTGTAAACTGGTATGATTCAGGCTTTCTACTTCTAGGTGAAGTAGAATATATACCTAAAGAATCTCTCCCAATACATACAAAATGACCCGTACAAAAATGTTCAGCATTTATAATAACAATAAATCATGGTATATTCATATAATACACTACGGAGCAGCCAAAATAAATGAACTAATGCCATATGTATCAACATAAATAAATCTCAAAAAACATGTTAAATAAAAAGAGTTGCAGAATACAAATCAAATACCTTGAGTACACAAAAACATTTCATATGTTTACGTATCTTTCATGATACATATTGCATATATCAAATATAAAAACATGAAAGGAATATAAAAACATGGAAGGAAACATACAAAATTTATGACAATAGTTGTCTCTTAGGAGATAGGGAGGAGAATGAGACTAAGGGTGGGTGACACAGGAGACCTTCAATTGTATCTGCTGTATTATTTTATTTTTGAATTTCAAAAGAAATAACAGCTAATGCTGTTGTTATATTATTTTCTGCCTTTTTCTGTGCTTTTAAAATATTTTTAAAATAAAAAAGAAGCAAGCAGTTCAGTTCTCCCCTTTAATCTCTAAAGAACCACTGAAACATTAAAAACCCATCTTTGTTGGTATGGGTAAATCCATTCTGGCAAAAGAGTATGAAGCAAGGACACAGCACTAAACCAGCAAAGCTGGTTACTAAATCTTGACATAGAAAACTATACTTTCAGGGATCATTTTTATAGTTCATTACTAAATCTTGATTTAGACTCTGCCCAAAATGAGTGAGGCTGGACCAAAGGTTATTTCCTAAAGCAGAAGGTATACTCTTTCATTAAGGTTTCCCTATAGAAATCTACCCTCTGTACAAAAAAAAAAAAAAAAAAAAAAAATCTAATATAGTTTCTATTTTCAATCTACCAGATAAACTACATTTACCATTTTTTGGTGTTTAAAATTCTAAACACTAGAGTTCTGGATTCTCATAAAAGCTTTTCTTAGAACCTTCCATAACCCAAGCGGACCACACCAAACAGTATAATTAACCCTTAATTCTAGGAGACTGCTGGCTGTTTCAGAAATGTTCCTCTTGTTTTCTAGAATTGGCTTCTGTTTATTTTGGACTTCCCCACCACTACTGCTAATCTGCTCGCCCCCCACCTCCAACATGCACAGTATAGTCTAAGCTGTGGTCCCCACCCCCAGGGCTACAGACCGTACAGGCCTGCAGCATGTTAGAGACCAGGCCCCAGGACTCTGCTCCACAGTCCCACTCCCATGGAAAAATTGTGTTCCATGAAACTGAGGAATGGGGGGTGCACAGCCGGAGGTGAGTGGTGCCTCCCCACCTCTCATCCCCATGGAAAAATTGTCTTCCATGAAACTGTCCCCTGGTGCCAAAAAGGTTGGGGACCACAAGAAGGAACAAGTAGAAACCTAATTTCTGACCAGACTCAAATTCCTGAAGTTGTCATTGCCAAATGAAATATACCTAGTGTTTTAATTTCAAATTCATTTCATATTTCTTAATCTGGCATTTCTGAAAAACATGAAATGCCCTGTGAAAAACTGTCTTCACCTAAGAGCTGGTGCTTGAAAGTGCTGCTCCTGAGTTAGTGTCACTTGGGTAGTTCTGTGTCTCTCTCAAAATTTTACCTGAAGGAATTAGAGGTTTATTCAATTCTCACTTACATCAAATAGCCACAGTCTTCACTGAGACTTTGTGTGACAAGAGCATTAAACAGGAACGGTGCTCCATCTAGACAGACCTGAAAAGGGCCACCAGTTGACAACACACACAAACCACCAAGGCACCGACCATTGCAGTTAACTAGCAATTTTAGGTAGGCTTGTACCAGCTGCTCAGAAGGAAGGCTATGTCCATACTCTCTCCTGTTAAGGCCCGGGCAAGACAGGCTCTGGTTAATAACGGGTCTCAATATCAGTTTTACCTTAACATGTAGGTACCCCCATTTCTATAGTTCGGCCATCTACGTTCACCCTAACCCTATAGTTATCATCAGCAGATTCACAAGCTGTCTCCCAACCCCAGCTGTGTTCTATCAGGGGTCTTCACGTTGCTTTGCTTTCTATTTTCTGCAACCACATTATGCTAGAACTGGCAGTCACAGAATTTACCATCTGTTATGCTGAAAAGGGTGTGCGTTGGGGGTGGGGAGAATCTACACACGCTGTAAATGCAGCTCACTTGTTCCAAACCAGAACTGAACAGAATGTGGAGGACGCACCCATTTACTAAGCAAGAATCCAAACACCCACTTATTTCCTCATTTTAGGTGAACCCAGAAAAATATCTTGCAACCTTTCTCTCATTCTGCCAACAGGGAGAAATTATCAAGGATTATGGGCTTTTCAGAAGAATGTTTCATCTTTACACCACACAGAAGCCCCTCACCCATCCCACCCCCTACCCTGCTCATGCAGCTGCACCATTTGTAAAAACTGCCTCTTATTTGTGTGAGAATTGCTCATGAAGACTTTGCAATAGCAACAGATGTTTTGGTGCCCACATCACTTAATTATGATGCCCAGCGATTCCCCGTCTCTCAAAGCTAGGGTAGAACCCAGCAGAGTGAGTGCTGGCTAGTGTGAGCAAGCTGGATAACATTTCATTTACTCTAGAGCCTCTATCGGGGCTCTTTATGAAGTGGTGAACTGACCTCAGGTTGGCCTTGCTGGTTTTGAAAGCCCTTAGCACAAGAAGCCCTGGCTGTTTTCCAGATCTCTTCCTTGAGCCTTATCCAGGCAGATACCTGGCTTCTGAAACTGAACCAGGACTTCATAGCACTGGCAGACTGATTTGCAGGAGAAGGTCTCTGCAGTGTGAACTGGCATCTTCCCTGGACCACTCCCCGCAAAATGGGCAGCCGAATTCTTTCTCCTTCACATATCATGCAACTAACTATTATCAACGCTAAAATGTCTGCTTAAAAGCAGAAATACAGATAACCAATACAGAAACCAACACATCTTTATATTTGTTGTGTGTGTGTTTCATGCAAGAAAAAACAACATTCTAAATGGTGTCTAACTTCCACTATTATGAACATTCATCTTCATCTCCCTGGTGAATATAAGGGAGGATTACCTATAGAAGTACATACATGTGCTGCATTCACACGACTCCAAGAAAGCAGACAATCTATACATAGGCAAGTACCTTACAGATGACTAAATTAGACTCCTAAGCAAGTATCTACTATAATCATCAAATGTCTCTTTCTTTCTTCTGGAAACTGAACAAATTTATACAGGACCCCCATGTGCCAGGCACCGTGCTAAACACTGAGGGAAATACAGGAACATAATAGGCAAGGTGTGCTCACAAAACTCATGGTCTACCAAGAAAGATTAACAATGAAATAAGCAATTTATAAGGACACTTGATATAATGAGAGAAATACTGCACTAAAGGAACACACAGCAGAGGCCATAACATGAAGTCTGAGAGGTTTAACCCCACACCATTTTTCTTGAGGCTTATTTATGTCCAGTTATAATAGTTAAAGATGTAAATATGCACAGCACCAGAATTGTGTATATTTGCCTGTTTTAGAATCCTTGGTGATGCAGCGAAAGTACCATCAAATCATTTTTAATAATCAACAATTCTATTGTTCCACCTATGTAAGTTTGGCTAGGACTCAACTGTGCTTTCCAGATTTCTACACACTTATCCTTTAAGACTACAATACACTAAAATCATTCCCACTAGGACGGAATTCCTTTCACTCTCTCTCTTTTGGTGTTCTTCTTTCTTCCAATTTTCACAGGCAATAAAGAAATAGTAGCTGCCCCCCAAAGCTGTCTTTCAGCATTCTCCAAATTCTAGGTATTGTGTGTTAGATGGAAACACATGTCATCAGAACAGAGATCCTTGCTCTTTGTTTCTGGATAGATTGCTGTTAATAAGAGACTCATTTTCACTTTCAAACTGCTAAGTAATTACTTTTTCTCTGGCACAACCACTTGCCACTCTGTCTCAAAGAAACTGCATGTATGTGGATGTATTATGCATGAACAGTTAGCATAATGGATGCATATTTTGCTCTTTAAAGTGGCTTCTTTATTGATTTTTTTTTTAAAAAAAATAAAATACTTTGGGACCTTCACCTCTGAATATGACACAAGAGTAAGAAACGTTAACAATAGACAACTGAGCCAAGATGCAAACAGTATCATATATCTTGCTTCTTGAAACGTAAGTCTTGGAAAGTGTCTGCCTCGTTCTTTTCATTCATTGTTCCTGGCACGCTGACAGAACCGCCTGATGCACTGTTACAGTAGCTCACCCAAACGCCTTCTAATCAGCCCACTTAAACATTTATGCATTTCAAAACTCGATCTCAGAGCATAATATTAAACATACTTACTATTTAAAGGCAGACATTCTCCTATTATACAGATTTCCTTCTTCTTATGCGCACTCCACACACACACCCTCCACCCCGAGAAATGTGAAAGCCACTCCATTCAAAGCTCAATGAGGCCTTTCCCCCATATAGGAAAAAACCCCAAACGATTATGACAAAGATCCTGAGTGAGTCACAAGAGAATGCCCTTCAATTGTAGAAGCATGACTAATATTTGAATGTGGTGATTGCTACATAAGCAAAGTAAAAAACATTTTATTTGGTTGATCCCAAAATACATCATCTATTTTTCCGTACTCAAAAATGTAGATTGGGAGAGTTGTTCACTTCAATGATAGGCTCCCTTACTTTTTTCACATCCTGTCGATAATTCCATTTAGAAAATGGGTAAAAAATAATGGAAAGTAGCAAGTAGCCCCTTTCCATAATCGCCATTTATCTTGATGTTTAAAAAAACACACACAAAAAAAATCTCAAGTTTTTTACATTTTTATCCAACCCACACTGCTTGTTTATACCCTATTTAATATTTTGACAATAAATTTTGGTTGCTAAATGTGACAAGCACTTAATATGCAGACGTTTTATTACAAAAAAAAGCAATTAATTCTGCCTGTGAGAGAGAGAAGACTCTGAAAAATACAAGTGACATTTAAGCCAAGCATTAAAGGCTAATAAAAGTCACATGGAAAAGAATAGGAAGCTTGTCTTTCTGTTCTTTTCCTATCCCACTCCCAACCTCCAGGCACTCACTTATAGCAGCATAATTGGCTGTAGTTATTTGTCAACTTATTTGTGACCCTCGGTGTGGTTTCACTTAAGAGTAGGACCTTTGCATTTTCTTTATACCCAAATATTCAGAAGGTAATCAACAAAAAGTTTTCTCTTCAAAAAAGCTTTCCTTATAAACTCAAACAGATTCTAGTTCTATCCTCAAAGTCAATGATAAAAAGCACAAAATGGCCAACATTCCATTTTTCCTAAAAAGGGAGAACTGCAAAGGAAAAGATCCATCAAACCATTGGCCCACCCTTTCCCCCAAATCTCCTCCAATTATCCTTGGAATGCATTATGTCAGGATCTACATGTGTATAAATGTATATATGTACACATATGTACATGTACATGGATTTTTCTGACATAAAATTGATTTGACATTTAACTTGCAGTCTTTCAACAAAAACCGACAGACGGTGAAGACAAATGACCCAGGAACGTACTCAGTCTGATAATTTGCTGTGAAAAATTCAAGCGCTAACGATAAAGAATTAATAACAAGGCCGGGCGCTGTGGCTCACGCCTGTAATCCTAGCTCTTGGGAGGCCGAGGCGGGCGGATTGCTCAAGGTCAGGAGTTCAAAACCAGCCTGAGCAAGAGCGAGACCCCGTCTCTACTATAAATAGAAAGAAATTAATTGGCCAACTGATATATATATAAAAAAATTAGCCGGGCATGGTGGCGCATGCCTGTAGTCCCAGCTACTCGGGAGGCTGAGGCAGAAGGATCACTCAAGCCCAGGAGTTTGAGGTTGCTGTGAGCTAGGCTGACGCCACGGCACTCACTCTAGCCTGGACAACAAAGCGAGACTCTGTCTCAAAAAAAAAAAAAAAAAAAAAAAAAAAAAAGAATTAATAACAAAATTAAGACCTTTGTGGAAAAAGAGTCAATAAGCTCCCATGAGTTTACCTGCCTCTAAAAGAACACTGTGGTCAGAAAACCCATGTTTATATTTAGTCTCTGTTACTAACTATTTGTATAATCTCGAAAAACTCACTCAAGCCCTGAGGTCCTGTTCTCTCCTCTGTGAACCGGGGATGGCACAAGGCAGTCTGGAGCATTAGATGAGGGAGACAAGAGAACGTGGATGTCCCATTTCAGCTTCTTAATCAACAGACTCTTTAGCAACCATCTCCCCTGAAGAGCACCAAGTCCAACCACCTGTCTCAACAGAGGTGACTCCAAACAAGGCAGAAAAAGATCCTACACAAAAGAGTCACATCCACTGCCTCCTTCCATTGACAAGGTTCATGCCTTGGCAACAAAGATAGTTAGATTTAACATGGACACGTGGAAAGGAGAAATACCTTGCCATTTATTTTTCCTTTCTCCCCCCATTCGTGCAAAATTTCCCCCACATCAAATTAACCATGGCAAAAAGAGTCCAATTCCTTGAGATTGCTATCCCCGACTGGTTTAACCGAACCCTGGTTTGGGGCCATGCCGGAAGGATGGCCACGTGTCATTTGCTGGTGCTGACGGGACAAAGCTCACCCGGCCAGGCAACGAGAAAGTGCTTTCGCAGAGAAAATGGTGTTCTCCATTTACCACCTCCAGAACTAAAGCTGCTTTTACTCATTCTATGCTCTGTAAAAGGCTTTTATTATATGCTTCCCTCTTTTGTAACACAGCCCCCCTTTTTGGGGAAAAAATCTCCAGTAATAAGCAAGCTAGTCTTCTCACAGAAGATAAACAGAGCGCGGTGAACTTAAAACCACTCTACTTTGTTTTACCCAACCACACAGCATTCCATATTGCTTTCATTTCTTTTCTTCTCGTTTCTGTTAATAGTTATTTTGAAAGAATTGAACAGAAGCAGGTCAATAATGCCTACAGATGTTACAAAAGTATTAGGCCATACTCTGTGTAGGGAAACACGTAAACAGTTAATGGGCTGAGGTACTTTATAATCTTTCTTTTACCAAATGCATTTTACCTATAATGCCACGTGCATAACAGATGGTTCACTTAAAACCTCGCTGCAGAAAGTGGCTCTCACTTAAACAGCCATCATTCCTACCAACAGTAGATGCTTACAGAGCAACTACTACGTATTTTTAGGGCACTGCTACATCTACAAGCAAGGGTGAAAGAAGACTAAACAAAAAATTTGATCTTCTTTCTCTTATGTTATTCTTTTATATCCTTCTCAATCGTATGAAGACACCTGTTTGCTTTCCCTCCTCTTATCGTCTAGGTTAAGTCAAAGAGTTCTCCTGAATTAACCCTCCAACTTGCTTTGTTCTTCCCCTCTTGGGACAGGAGCAGCTGGGAAAGAGACTCAGTGGCTGATAACTTCTCAGCCTCTTTGTCCTCCTAGCACTGGAAGATGGGTGGGTGTCTTAGGGGAAGAGGCTCAAGCTACCTGGCCTACGCATCACCCACTAGATTCTCTTGGAAATTACAGGGCATCAGGGACCCAGGACCTGAGCACAACCTCCCCACATGTTTATATTCTCAAACCATCTATGATCTGGAGTGGTTACGGTGTTAGAAGTAGAAATCTTCTTGTCAAACTATTTTCTGTGACCTTCTTACCATATTATAGATGTATGCATCAGCCACCTTCTACCAGGAATATTTCTATCATCCACACTTACCATTCCCTGAATAACCTGACGAAGGAAGAGAGGAAACTTAAGGTTTCACAGGACACTAAAGATTCCTTGAAAGAGCAAAGGAGCCTTAAAACTAGGTGAAAAATAATGATCTAAAAATATATGATAATCTGCTTTGAACTAGTGTACTTACCATTCATATCACCAACCATACTACAGCTATGTAAGTGGCAAATTAATGCAAGTGAAAAAGTTTAAATAGGATTCTTAAGAGCCCAACAAATAATCCCAAATATGACACAAGTTTTATAAATATTTAGCTCGCTGCAAATTTTTATTACAGCTCTTACTCTGAAATGTTAAAGATGAGGTTTTGTAATTTATAGCAGTGATGACCACCTTCAATAACCACTAAGGATGCGACCTATTAATAATCTACCATGGACATTATGTTTTGAAATATTTGACCCAAAGTAATTTTTAAAGTAAATTTATTGATATCTGAAACCAACAATGAACAGTTCTGCTTCCTCTCTCCTAGTTTTCATTTTCTGTTCAGTCCCTCTGTTTTCAGACTTTAGCCTGCTCTTCTGTTTGTCCTTTCCTTAAATTTACAAGGAAATATATATTAGCAAACATTCACAAATCTTAAACAGACATTTTCAGCAACAAATAGGATACAGTTTGTAAAGGTTAGGTAAAATTTAATCATTTAATAGTTACAGAATAAAACTAACAGAGTCCCTGAAAATATTACTGGACTTCCCCTAGTTCACATGGGTGTTTTTCAACTTCTGCTACATTATTCATATAGATAGAGGAAGTAAACACAGAAAAGGTTTATGGAGGTATTTGGGTTAAACACCAATAACTAATTCCTAAGAGTTCTCTCCAGGATCTAATGTGCTTAGGTCCCAAAGGTACATGTCTCAGGCTTTCAGGACCATCACCAGAATCCCGAAGCTGGCTGTTAGGGGGAAAGTACAATTCTTGGGGACGTGAGTTGCTTGGCCTGGTGCCTTGCTGCACATTTAGTCGTGCAGTTAATCTCCCAGAGCTGCGCCCACTGTGGCAGGCCTGCTATTCTTTACCATCTGGAGCCTGGAGTTGATATTAGCTTGAACCACACATGCAAGAGAAAAGGGGGAGAAAAAAAAACACCCTCATTCACATTTAACTGAAATTGGTGGCTGAACAATGCACTATGCCGCCTAGGCTTTTACACATGTAAGAAAGGGGGGGAAAAAGGGTAAAGTACAAACCTTCTCCTTTGTTTTCTGGTTCTCTGCTCTGAGGTCTTCATATTCGCCTATTGCTAAAAGAAAAAAGGAAAGCAACATTATAACACTACTGAAAGTTTACTGTAGGAAAACCTGGGAACCCAACTAACCTCCCGTTGTCTATTTACTAGGTTGGGGTAGGGTGGAGAAGAGGCCACAGCAGAAGAGCTTCTTATTTTAAGAGTAAGGGGGAAAAAAAGAGATCATGGCAGATGTGAGAGCCCACCAAGATAAATTTCAGTTCTCCCTAGGTCATTAGAAAGACCCTAGAACCAAGACAGGTGACCTAGGAGAAGTCATTTCTCCTCTTTGATGCTCAGCACCTGGTCCTGTGAAAGGATTCAAGTAGGTATTCCCTGAAGTTTCTCCCAGCACTATTAGTAGTTTCTCGTGCTATCATCAGAGGTTTATTTAGAAAAATCAGCCTCTGAAAAATAAAGTAAGTTTGTACATTCAACTTAATGTCACATATCTGATTTATTCACAGAGCAAAAAGTTTATGCCATGAGTGTTCAGCTAAGAACAACTATTTTCAGGCAAGTCTGTCAGTCATCAAGACATGACCAGAAATCAGCCAGGCTCAATTCACTAAAATGGGGATGTATGTAAATTTTTTGAAAATATTTCCAACTATGTCGGAGAAAAAGTTTTCTACCTAAAATCCCTTCTTGCCAGAGAAATAAAATAGCCTAAACCACCACATTCATCTTTCAGTCAGAGCACCATTTTTAGGAACCCTCACTGTTGAGAATATAAAGTTAAGAGCATGTTCAATGGGGGGAAAAAAGAGAATGACCTAAGATCAATGATGGAGCAGAACACTTAAGGTAAGTCTACAGCGGCTGTTCACCCCCAGGGGCCAACACTTCACTGGCACCAGAGAGTCACTAAATCACCAGTCCTTTAAAAGATTTAACTGGGATTTATCCACCAAAATAAACCCTTCATTTTTTCTCAAAAAAAAAAAAAAAAAAAAAAAGACAACGACAATGATGACAAAGAGAGCTTCCTATTTCTACGAATAATCTAAAGACAGATATAAAAAAAATCTGAAACCTGTAGCGTCAAGAACGTCCCAGATAGGCCGAGCGCTGTGGCTCACGCCTGTAATCCTAGCTCTTGGGAGGCCGAGGCGGGCGGATTGCTCAAGGTCAGGAGTTCAAAACCAGCCTGAGCAAGAGCGAGACCCCGTCTCTAAAAAAAAAAAAAAAAAAAAAAAAAACCGTCCCAGATAATCTGGTCATTAATTCTAGAAATGTATGATTCTAACCATTAGGACAGAAATCACCCCAGAAACAGACAATTAGCATGGTAAAGTACGTGTTTTGTTTCCTCCCACAGTGATCCAAAGGGTTCAGAATAGCTACAATGATGGCAGTACTGAAATCTCAAAATGCAGTTCAAATTGACAAATAGTCAAGGGCTTATTCCACCAAGGTCCAGATGTTTTTTATTAGCACCCCATAACCATTTAAATAGAATGAATGGGCAATTTTATTGAAGCCACATTCCAAAAGAATCTTTGAAAATTAGCCCATAAAATAGGTGAAAGTATACATGTAAAGATATTGCCCTTTTGAAAAAAATTATATTTTAAACAGAAAAGACTTAACTGACCCCAGAATGAAAACTTCTGCACAACCAGCTCCTCAGCCCCCACCACACACGCACCAACACCTGAGTATAAACTAAATTGTCTTCAGGTGCAAAAACCCAATAACATGTGCCCTTCTTTTTAACAGAAAGAAACAAGAACTAAGAGATCCCCAAAACATGCACCATTGGGTTGTCTATGGTCATGGTCCCCAATCTTACTACTATATCTAATATTGTTTTAAAACATGTACAAATATTTTATTGAGGGACTTTGATTTAGGTTACTTGACATTTAAAAGTATCTGGAGATGAAGTTGAAAACATAAAAACGGATTTAACACTCTATTATTGGTGACCTACTTTATAGACATACAAACAAACAATAAAAGCTTATAAAACCATGATCTCACATTGACATTGTGAAATTTTTTTCTATTTAAAACATCAGATAATGGCTCTGAAGGCTTTTTAAAAATACTGATACTAATCTTCCATTATACTGCCAATAGAACCCAAATGGAACATCATAGACTCCCAATTACTGGGTCTTTATGAAAACATTAATTAAGAACTCTTGACCTATCATATTTTAATGGAAACCACAGAAAATATGCTTTCTTGTGACTATGCATGACTTTTTAAAAAAACAAAGCAAGGTACAAGAAAAAGAAGGGGAACGTATGGAAACAATTCCACCACTAGGTGAAAGGAAGGGAGCAATGGGGAACAGGCATAAAAGAAAAGAAAAATCTTTACTTGCATTTAAGTTAAAATACCAAACTCACTACCCTAAACAACATTTGTACATACACACACATACATGTGCACACAAATATATACATATATATCACGGTGAATAGATACATAACCCCACCCTCAGTAAAACTGGCAAAAACTGAAGTGACCTGTATTATTCAGCTACTTCTTTTTTGGCAATGTTAGGGGGTCACAGAGAAAGATTTCTTGTTGTTTCAGAACAAGTTCACAGTATGAATATTTTTAAAAGTGAGCTTACACAGCTCAAGTAATTTGATAAGAAATCCTCCAAACCCTGAATTAACCAAAAAAAGAGATGAATCTAACCAATTCTCTGCCATATGAAAGATACCCACAGCTTGAGAAGACACCATCGCTCAGGTTTACAGGTAGAGTATAGTTCACAGTGTACTAGAAGGTCATATAAGACAGTCCTTAAAAAGCGTGGTGGCTCATGCCTATAATCCTAGCACTCTGGGAGGCTGAGGCGGGAGCATCGCTCAAGGTCAAGAGTTCAAAACCAGCCTGAGCAAGAGTGAGATCCTGTCTTTACTAAAAATAGAAAGAAATTAATTGGCCAACTAAAAATATACAGAAAAACTTAGCTGGGCATGGTGGCACATGCCTGTAGTCCTAGCTACTCGGGAGGCTGAGGTAGGATTGCTTGAGCCCAGGAGTTTGAAGTTGCTGTGAGCTAGGTTGATGCCACGGCACTCTAGCCTGGGCAACAGAGTGAGACTCTGTCTCAAAAAAAAAAAAAAAAAAAAAAAAAAGTGCATCCTAATCCCAGCCTGAGCACCTAGGGGACCTTGGGCAAGCTAGTTAATCTGAGTCTCGGGTTCTCATCTGGAAAAGAAATAATAATTATATATCTCTCATAGTGTTGTTATTAAGAGTAAACGAGTTAACATATGTAAGAGTGTTCAGGCACAGTAAATGTTCAAAACATGTTAGCCGTGGTTATTACTAATGATACAGCAAGTACATCAAATCTTGTGTGCATGACAAAAGAAATTAGGCTGATCCCTAATGTTCTCAAGTCTCTGGCTTACTTTTGTCCCACACGTACTGAAAGATGGCAGACCAGAAAGATGTCTGAAATCTTGCTATCCTCCACCAAATACAGGAAGAGAAAGAGGACCAAAGATCAACTGCAAATATTTCCTTGTAGTAAAGAAAGTGGCAAAGAAGTGGAAGCACCTGAGAGCTGTGCCTGTCACTCCCCGCTGCACATCAGCATCACCTGGGGTGCTTTTAAATCACACAGAGGCCTTGCCCCTCCCATCCCAAGACTGATTTAGCTAGTCTGGGGTGGAGCTGGGGCATCCATAAAAATATATATCTATTATTTTTTTTAATTTTAGAAGTGAATGTTCCAGGCTGTACAGCCAAGATGGGGAACCACTACATAGCAGCATAGAATGGAAGAAAAAGGAAGGTGGTGGAGAAAACAAGGAGAGTATCAGGCAGAGCATGTGTTTCAAGAATCATGCTGCTTTTCTATTTCTAACTCCCCAATGCCAAGAAAAGGAGTTTTCTTTTCAAGCTGCAAATCATGACATAGCCAGCAGCCCAGGAAGCAGCTGAGTAGACTCAGCTGTTTCAGAAACGTGGCAACTGAAGTTCTTAACAGCACACCTCTGGCTAGGGTTAACAACAATCATGGTTTACCTGGGATTTTGTATTTTTAGCACTGAAATCCAGCATCCCTGGACACCTCTCAGTCCCAGGCAGGCTAATCACCCTACCTTTAGCACTACCTCCAGACCAGTATTTCCAGCCAATATATTCTAGACCTGCACTGTCCGATATGGTAGCCATAAGCCACAAGTAACTATTTAAATTTTAATTAAAATTAAATAAAATGTAAAATTTGGTTCTTCAGTTCCATTAGTCACATTTCAAGTGCTCAACAGCACCCAGTGGACATAGAACATTTCCAACACAACAGAAAGTTCTACTGGCCAGTACTATACTGGACATCTCTGTCCAGATGCTTTCAAGTATCTCAAACTCAACTTTTGAAAAGTGACTTCAACTTCCCTTCACCCAAACTTCTTATTTTCTTTGTGCATGGTCTCCTTTCACTGGTATCATCATCTATCCTCAAGCTAGTATCCACAGGATCACCCTTGAGTCCCCACTTTCTTCTACCTCCAAAGGATCATGAAACTGCTCAGATCTCTAAAATGTATCTCCTCAATCTGTCCTTCTTCTGTAGCTATTATCTCTACCCTAATTTAGACCCACAATAATGACCAAACCCTCCCATCTAGCTTGAGCTTCCCTCTATCCGAAGTGCACTCTTTACAAGGCAGTTAGTTAGCACTGGCAAAGCAAGCATTTCCTTGCTTAAAAACCTCCAAAGACCTTACCTTCAGAACCTGGAATCCCACTCTACTGCCCACCATTTAGCCTCAGAAGCCACAACCCACTTCATCACACCCAAAGTCCCAATGCCTCCCTGAACCCTCCAAGACTTTTCACATTTAGTTACCTTTGCAAATGTTTTTCCCTCTGCCTGCAAGGTCTTCCCTTCCCCTCCCCTTTTCAACGCAATTAAACTGTTAGTTCTTCTGAGAAGCCCATATGCCTCAGGAAAAATCAGCCTTTATATCTTAATATATCACCAGAGTAAACTGTTTATATGTCTCTATTAGAGCATTTACCTATAACACTATAAATTATCTGTGCACAGATCTATTTTCCTGTCTTTTCTCTCAGTGCACTGCTATATGCCTTATACTCAGCAGAATACCAAGCAGCAAGTTCATGCTTATACTGAATAAATGAATAGTTTGTATAAATCTGTGATGCAAAACAATTAAGTCAAATATTAACATTCCCATTTTACAAATGAAGACACAGATGCATAATGATGTCAAATTCCACAATACGAAGTGGTGGAGACAGAATCAATCTACTGATTCCCAAAGACACTCAAGCAAAAAAAGAAAAAAAAAAAAATTACTGAGCATTACTGCATGCAATGTGCTAAAACTAGATGAGAAACAATCCTCTCGGGTGAAGGCTATGTCTCCATCCATCCAGATGCCCACTGGTAGCACATGCCTGAATACAGTTGCATATGTGATAAATGTGTTAAATTAAGGAAGAATGGATCTCGGTCTTCACATGAGAAAATCATGATACAGCATATATTCTCTTCCCCATAGTAAAAAAGTCTCTTACATCATATGTTATATCAGGATACTTAATAAAAATGAAGCTTTAAATAGCCATCAAATATAACCATAAAAACACTGCCACTGTGAGATCTTCTGATGTAGATTCTCACCCACTGAGTCTACATGGGTCTTTGAGACTGAGGGGGGACTTGAAACACCTCTTACTAACAGGGAATAAGGACATGGGTCATAAAAGACAGTGCTCAACTAGGACATTATTCCTTTTGCACACAGCCCAATGGGTCCTCTTCTTAAAGCCAGAGTAGAAAAAGAAGTCATTTATACCTCACTTGTTAATTAAGCATTATGAGGAAAAATACTGCTGGAAAACCTGATCGAAAAACAAAAGTGACATATTTCACATCTGAAAAGAAATTATGGCAAACCTGAAATTTACTCATTACATGGTAGAACACACAGTCCAGTGTTAATAAGTTAACGATGCTTAAGAAGTACTATCACAAACTGTATTAGTGACTTCAAATTAACCAACAGGAAGGAAGGAAACTGAGTATCTTGTCTGCGTTCTGGTCTGGCATGTAAGGAACTTATAAATGCCTCCTCACAAAAACAAAAAGGCAAAACAAACTGAAAATCAACAATTCTTCTTAGAGCCATCAGAGAATTGAGGTCACAGAGCAAACCACTACCTACCAAAATGGAGACACACAGGAGATGTAGAGAATCACAGTTTATTAAAGCAGAAGTCCAGGAACAGAAGAGCAGAAACCTCCTTGGAAATCAACACTAAGATAGGAAAACCTCAAGTGTATTGGACGAATTGCTGGAGACTAAGTTTGGACAAGTTTGAGAGTTAAGAATGCCAGGGGGGCCCAGTGGTAGGGTGCTCCTAAAACTTTTATGAGTTTTACCTTCAGGAACCCTACTGGGTTCTCACAGTGAAGGTCAGTAGGGGAAATTTTCCTACTACTTCTGGCGGGTGGAGGAGAAAAGCAGCCACTGTGAAATACGCCCAGAGCATTCTGTTCTTAACAAGGCCTCTTCTCAGGAGAAACTATTTTACCAGAGTCTAACAGACTCAGTGGAAGGCAAATACCCAACTCTAGCCTCCTCTAGCCTTCCTATCTCACCTGGGGGGGGGGGGGGAACAAAACAAAATTCAAAAGACCTTGTGAAGGTTACAGCCCAGGGACCCAGGGTAACTAAGACCTAATCATAAAACTATGATCTACTCATAGGACTGCAGAACACTTCCCTTCCTTCCATACCTCAACACCACACAAAGGTTTATAGCAGCAGTTTATAGCATTATTGCCAAAACCTGAGAACAAACAAGTTGTTCTTCAACAGGTGAATGGGTAAACTGTGATATCTCCATACAAGGGAATATTACTCAGTGATAAAAAGAAGTAAATGAGCAATCAAACCACAAAAAAAGAACTGGGAAAAACTTGAACACACATTGCTAAGTGAAAGAAGCCAATCTAAAGAGGCCACATACCATATGATTCCAACTATATGACATTCTGGAAAAGGCTAAACTATGGAGACTAAAGAGATCAGTGTTACCAGCCCAGGAGTAGAAAGGAAGGGATACACAGGTAGAACACAGGGATTTTTACAGCAATAGAACCATTCTGTACAATAACGGCGCACACACGCATCATACATTTGTCCAAAACCCAATGCAAAAAGTAAACCCTAATGTAAACTATGGACTTCAGTTAATAATAGCATATCAATACTGGTTCATCAATTCTAACACATGTACATTAATTAAGGCAAGATGTTAATAATAGTGGGAATGGAGGGAGGAAGGTGAGGAAGTGTGTGAACATTCTCCATACTTTTGGCTCACTTTTTCTGTAAACCTAAAACTTCTCCCAAAAGTCTTATTTATTAAAAAAATAAATACACACACAGAATCACACACAAATTTGTGCCACAGAGGATTTGAAATGGAATCAAGTAACTAAAAGGATCTTGATATATTACTCTTTATGGTACCATACAAAAATTTCAGAATTCATGTTTTAATGTTTAGTTCATAATGCTTAACAAGCATCATGAGCAGAGAAACACAAAAATTGTGTTCCTTCTGTATTTTAAAGCAAAGCTTAACTGTTAACAGCTTTAGAGAATAAAACTGAAGTCCAACAAAGTTTAAAATACACATACTTTTTGGATCCCACAATTCCACTTTCAAGAATTTTTCCTGTACTCCCGAAATATATACAATTATTATTTGTCAATTAAAAATTTTTTGTTAAGAATTTCTCCAAGGGAGAGGAGGAAGGAGGCGAATAAAAAAAAAAAAAAGAATTTCTCCTGCACCTGCACTTACAGATATATGTGTATATAAATGTAAGCAGCATTATTTTTTAAACAATTCAATTTTATAAGTTTTAGATTTACAGAAAAATGGCAAAGGTAGTACACAGTTCCCATATATTCCCCAATTATTAACATCTTATATTAGTATGATATATTTGTTACAATTAATGGACCAATGCTATACACTGTTATGAAGTCAAGTCCATATTTTACTCAGACTTCCTTAGTTTTTACTTAATCTCCTTTTTCTGTTCTGGGATCCCATTTGGGATATCACATTTCATTTAGCTGTTATACGTCCTAAAACAAAAACAGTATTTCTCCCCAAAATATAAAGGATTGTTGAGTTAAAGACAATTAGGATGCAAGGGAGCTTCCTGCCTTTACTCTGGTTGCCTAAAAGCAGGACAGAGAATTAAAAAGACAAAACATCTTCCTATCCTTTCCTCCTTTCCCTCCTGAAAACAAGAGAAATTCTCCTTCATAGCCCTGATCAGCTCAGAGATGGTGCCAAAGGAACATGGGAGTTTTTACCCTATTAGTTACCCCATAAATTTGCCTCCCTACATTTCAAGAGTCTGGGACTACTTTCCTTGGTCCTGTCACTTCTTGGAAATTCACCATTCTTTATGGAGGATGATATATAAGCCAGAGTTTTAAGCCACTGCTTGAATTTACTTTTCTCCCACATCATGTGTGCTGCATGTATTTAAAAAACTTGCTTGTTTTTCTCTTGTTAATCTGTCTTTTGTTACAGGACTTTGTACCAATAACAAACCTATCAGAGTCGAGGGGAAAAGAATTTTTTCTCCCCTTCCTTTTGGCACAGTTGGCAGGATATTCTGAGCCGCTCCACTTGCTCTGGGAGCTGCAGATGAGATTCTGGAGCTGACAGGAAAAGGTAAGAATTCTTACCAATGTCAGATCTCTACCTGTCATACACGGTCAAGGGAAAAAGGAAAAAGATTGTCCTCATTCCTTCCTTTCCAAATTCAGATAGGCAGGAGAAAAACATTAGAAAGAAAAAAAGAAAAAAAAATAGTTCTTTGAATTTGTGACTCTTGTGGATTTGGTTTGGGTACCTATTGGTTATTTATCTTTATTTATCTCCCAGAGATGATCCTTATTTTCCTTGTCTCTGTCTTTTGTGTGGTTTCTCCTAAAAAGGAAAATCATGAGATTCTCCTTTCATCTTTCTCTTGAGAGCTTAGCTTTGTAGTAAGTGAGGTTTTTGTCCGATTTGTGTTAGGCAGCTAGCCAGCCAGCGACAGTCCAAAATGTTGGTTTGTCCTTCTGCATCAGCTCTCAGGGAAAGAAAGTTGTCTTTAATTGTCTTCATTGCCTTCCTAACAATGAGGGTATTTGCCTTTGCTAATGGAATAAAACCAAACTCTAAAATAAAGAGGTTTATTCCAAGACAATTATGAGTGACCACGGCCTGGGGAGCTATACTCGAGAAGCCTTGGGCAAGTGGTCCTGAGGTGGCTGGGTTACAGTTTGGTTTTATACATTTTAGGAAGACAGAAATTGTAGGTAAAATCATAAATCAATACATCGAAGGTATAGATTGGTTTGGCCCAAAAGGTGGGACATCTCAAACCAAGGCTTACAGGTCACAGTGGGGTTCAAAGATTCTTCTATTTGTAATTGGTTAAAAAAATAATAATAAAGCTTTGTGGAAAAGCTTCGAATCAGCAAAAAGGAATGTTTTAGGATAAGAAAGTCTGTTAATCATAGAGCAAGCCACAATATACAAAAAGTGATCTGTTAAGCAAACAGATGGCTTCCAGGCATGATTTAACCTTTGCCTACATGGCCTTGGGTTCAGTTTGCAATTAGTTTGAATTCCAAAAAGGAAGGGTATAAGGCAACGTATCCAACCTCCCTTCCCTTCATGGCCAGGAATTCAGTTTTAAAGTTTTTCTGGAGTCTACTGGCCATGAGGGGGTCCGTTTAGTTGGCAGGTGGCTTAAATGTTATTTCAGTTTATACTTCTTAGGCTATCTTTGGGAGAAACTTTAAATCTTGAGGTGGACTGTACCTTTTTCACCCTCTTTGGAATGTAATTCTTGCATGTTTTCAGCCATAAAAAGGCTTATTGTTACTGATCCTCCCTGCCCCATGGACAGTTTTTGTTTTCCTATTTGTCCTACTGACTGTTGTCTCTTTTTTGACTTTCAATCCTTCAAGAGCACGTGGGTTACCAGAACTTTGTGTGCAGGCAGCCAACCAAAAGGCTGGGAGCCCCTAGAAGATGATCAGATATAATTGTGAGTAATGCACCATTTTCCTCTAGCAAAGCTTTTCTTTTGGCTCTCTTTTGGGAATGGTCTGGATTTTGGAAGGGCTGCATCTTTTGCCCCTCTTTGGGACCTTGGTAAAAGCAATAAAGGTGTTAAATTAACCTCTAAAGATTTCTCCGTACATACCAGTAGTGAACTGTAACCTTATCTTGTGCCAATCACTGACTTTCAGCCAATCAAAGGCGGCCAACTGTTCAACATAAGGCAACTGCTGAGCTTTAACCAATCCAGCTGTTTCTGTACCTCACTTCCATTTTCTGTAGTTACTTTCCTTCTTCTGTCCATAAATCTTCAACCATTCAGCAGCACTAGAGTATCTCTGAACCTATTCTGGTTTGGTGGCTACCCTATCTGTGAATTGTTGTTTGCTCAATTAAATTCTGTTAAATTTAACTTGTCTAAGGGTTTTCTTTTAACAAAGGGCTTCTTGGTTTTGGTCTGTGCAAGACTGTAATTTTGGTCTTGAGTGACTGGTAAGATATACTTTGGGTACAGGACTGTTCTGTCCTTAAGAAAAAGAAGGGAAAGTCTAAATAATAATTAATTCTAGATCTCTAATAGGCAAATAAGCTCTCCAAAACTCTGTCTTGAAGGAAACTTCCCTGTGTCTTTGAGATGTAAATTTCCTAATCAGTCTTACCTAAGAAACCATCCCTTTTAAAACACAAACTTCAGGGAGCTAATTCTCAGGGGACAAAAAAGAGAGAAGGGGAGAAAAAAGCCAAGAATATTTACTGTTTGTCCCAGGGAAAAGCTGATAATGAGATATTTAAAAGAATTTTTTTTAAGAGCACTATGGTCAGAAATCTTAATTAAAAGCCGCTATTCAGGCTATAATTTTTTTGAGAACTCTTTGTTCTATTTGATACAAGTATCATTTGTAAAATAGTTTTATATTTTAAAATAGTCTTTATATTTTGTAAAATAGTTTTAGTTTAGTAAAAATAATTGTCTTCTGGGTTATCAGAAAAAAATAAATATATAATATAGCATTAATATATCACATATAATATATAACTATAACATAAAAATAATACATTATTTATATATATTAACTTTAGAGTTCTTGCTTGGGTGGTAGCTGCCTAACATGCACATGCTATAAAATGACTAGCAAAAATAACTTGAGATGATGGCTAGCTTCGTCTAACATCTCATGAAATTTTCCAAGCATAATTGTTAAAAGCAAGTAAAGTAAATAGATATAAGTAGAATAAGAGTTTATACAGGTACTTTTTAAATAATTATGTTTCGTAATGTTTACTTTAAAAAGTTTCCCAATCTCTTTAGTAACCATACCCTTAGAGTTCTACTAAATTAAATGATGAATATTCCCTGAATATCTAGATCATTTCCAAATAAGATAAAATGTTAAAACATTAATTGCTAAACATAATTTATCTACTTTAGCTTCTTATTACAAAAAAACTAAAGATACCTGGGTCTGCTTAAAAAATTATACTTTAGGAAACATATATTTTTAAGAATTCAAAAAATAGTGTTAGCCTACAGAATAGTGGTTCACAATTGCTTATGATTACAATTCTAATTAATATATACAATTAAAACTACCAGAAATAAAAGAAACAATTCTATATGCAAAGTATACTAAGGAAAATAAGATGTGGGGTTTTTTTAGTGAGAAGAGTTGCAAGAAGGATGTAAGAATGTGTTTTTATTGAGGAAAGTAGTGATTGTGCCTAAGTAGAGGTTGTTTCAGAGTAAATGAATGAAGAAATGATATAGAAAGAAAACTAAATGGATATAAAAAGTTAGGAAGAGAAAAAAGAGTGGGAGAAAATTTTGTGGTTAAACTGACCACAGTTGAATGAATTATAAGGTTTTTTAATTGAGCCTTGATATCAAAAGTCTACTGATGCAAAACTAAAATTTGGGTCTTTTAAAAAACAAGATTTTCATGTAATATTGACAAGAGAAAAATAAAAGATTTTGGGTCACTTTTGAGTGAATGGCCAAAAAAGAGAAAGAAAAGAGAAAGAAAGAAGAGAGATTTTGTTTTTATCGAGATAATTCCCCGTGCTTCATGCTGTCTTTATTAGGTCTTTAATTATTTAGACACTTAAAGAGTTACGGTTTTACTACAACTATGTAACTTCGCATATTTCCTTCTGAAGTCTTTATCACTCTAGTTAAATGAATGATTATTATTTCACAATTACCTATTAACCTATTATCCTATTTTGATGTTTTGAAACTTTATTTTTGACAAACTTCCCAGAATCAAATTCTAAATTAAGACTTTTTAGCCTTGAACTAACTTTGGGATTTCCATAGGGCCCCTGAAAGTTTGAAAGAAACCTATTAAATCAATGAGGCTTATTCAATATGATAAATTATACAGGAAGTACTAACAAATAGGAAGTGATGCTAAACCTTCCAGTCATATTTGTATGGATATGTACTTAGATATGTATGTACTTAGATATAATGAAAGTGTTCCAAAAACTGTATAAGATTCCTAGAAATCTAACATTATCTGTCAAAATTCTGGTAATTATGTCAAATTGTTGTCAGCCACAGAAATAACCAAATTTCCTTATTAATTTTGTCATTATCATAATAAACTCTGTCAGATCTTTAACCAGGGCCACTTTAAGTCCTGTTGTCCATAGTTAACTGCTTTATTCTGATGCTTTCTAAAAGCTTTTTACAAGCAATTATAATCCTAAACGGTTGTACCTAAAGGAAGTATAAAGAAAGAATGAAAAGAACTCGAGATCATATCATATCATTGGACTGAGTAAGAACTGAAGAACTCTAATGGAAAAACTAAATTCCCAAAATTGCTAACTCAACACCAAGCGGAACAATAGTTAATTACATCAGACTAAACTGATGAAGGACTATGATTTTTTATGACTTCTTTGATTCTTTAACATTTTGTTTTCCAGATTCTAGGAAACTTTTTTTCTATTAAGCTATCTATAGCTTACAACAATTTGGCATATGCTTTTGTAAAAAGAATTGAAACATTTATTTTTTCTCTCTAATCCCTCCAAAACATAAAAACTATTTGTGAGGGTTTTTTTGTTTTGTTTTGGGTGTTTGTTTGTTTGTTTGTTTGTTTGTTTGTTTAAGAGACAGGGTCTCATTCTGTCACCCAGGCTGCAGTGGTGTAGTGGCACGATCATAGCTCACTGCAACCTCCAACTCCTGGGCTCAAGTGATCCTCCTGCCTTAGCCTCCCAAGAAGCTAGGACTACAGGCACATGTCAACATGCCTAGCTAATTTTTTTTAATTTTTGTAGAGATGGAGTCTCACTATGTTCCTGAGGCTGGCTCGAACTTCTTGCCTCAAATGATCCTCCCACCTTGGCCTCCCAAAGTGCTGAGATTACAAGCACTGGCCACCACAACTGGCTTCATGAGTATCCTTAATGGTTAAGACAATATAGTTATTCCATAGATTCATAAGAATCTGTTCTTATTATAACAAGACACAATTTAAGACACTGGTAGTACTGCCAAGGCGTTGACCGGAATATCATATTTCCAGATATGACCAGACAATTTTAAGCAACTCAGGTTGACTTTAAGTAGCCAATAAAAGCCCCTTAGAAGAGCTGGCCTGGTACCTTGAATACACAGTTTACATGATTGTCTTATAGAATGTCACTTCCTGACAGGCCCAAGGACCTCAGAATATTTTGGGAACCTAGAAGAGAGGGATTCACAGGTCTACAGGTCATTAATAAGCAAAATGTGATGAAGAGTACTTGGCTTGGCTTCTTAGCCTGGAGAGGTTGTTTTTTAAAATTCTAATCGGAGATTCCTTATGAAAAAGTCAGCAAGGCAGACTTTAAAAGAACCTATATGGTCAATCACTATTATTGCTGTATTTACGTAAATAATCAGGCTAAGTATAACAAAATTAAAACTTATTTTACAAATAAATTGGTCTTACTGTGATTATCTTTGGTAGAAATGAGGGTGACTGAAGAGAGAAAAATTATGTTTCAGAAAAAAACTATAGTTCACCCATTATTAGATTCTAGCCCTATTCATTGTTTTTGAGACTTATTATTTACCTGCAGTCCTGACTAGATCCTGAATTCTTTTAGTTTCCTCCAATATCTGGGTCCAAGTTTCCAAACTAATATTTCCAATATTTCTTCTACCCTTCTAATTTGGAATCCTGAAGCTTTGCAAGCTAAAGCTGGGCAACTTCATATAAACTTCAGAGAAAAATCACTTTTTACTTCACACATTTTTTTTCTAAGAGCATGTGTTTATTTTACAATTAAAAAAAAAAAAAGTAAAACTCATCTACCTAATGGAAATATTAAATGAAAGTGAAATTCTGACTAAAAGATGTAGTTCCTCAGCCCATGCTAAGTGCCCATCTCATGGAGTGTTGCCCAAATGGTATCTCTTCAGCAATGGTTCACCAACTTTGGGAGGAAACTGCATTGTTAATAAGTACCTGGTGATTCAGATGGAGTTGGTCCCTGGACCACACTTTGAAAAATACTAGTGTAAAAACAAGTTTGTACTTGAAACCTAGGCAACTATTTATTAATAATTTAGTCCCTTTTGTTCAAAACAATGCTGTAGCTACTTTCTGACCTAGAAGCTGAGGAAACATTAGAAGCATCTTTTTTGGGGGGAGGGACAGAGTCTTGCTGTGTTGCCCAGGCTAGAACGCCTTGGTATCAGCGTAGCTCACAGCAACCTCAAACTCCTGGCCTCAGCCTCCCAAGTAGCTGGGACTATAGGCATGTGCCACCACACAGGCTAATTTTTTCTATTTTTAGTAGAGACAGGGTCTCACTGTTGCTCAGGATGGTCTCAAACTCCTGAGCTCAAGAGATCCTCACCTCGGTCTGCCAGAGTGCTAGGATTACAGGCGTGAGCCACCAGCTCAGCCTGGGCATCTTTTAATTAATTTAATAATTTGCTCTAAGAATAAGCTTGACTAGATTTCCATTTGAACCTAAAGCCCCATCTCAATAATCTTAGGGGAAATAGTATTAACTCTAAAGATAAAAGGGGGTTTAAAATGCTTTAAAACCAATTTTTCTTACCATAGGAAATTCATTTTAAATAGTGTTAGCCCAAGAATAGCTCATAACTTTTGGATCATTGTGATTGTTTTGGTCTTACATCCTTATTACTAAGTAGCAATCACTCTCTTCAACACTTCATCAATAAATTCAAAATGGCTTGACATGACTATGTTGACCAGTTTAGTAAGCATGTGTTGTTTGTGTCCCCCCCATCTGCATCTTCCCTTCTGGTAGTGGCACCCTATTCCGTTTTGGACAACTACTCCAATCTGTCTTTCTGGGAGCTGCCAAGAAAGCTGTCTTGCCCTCCCCGGGCCTAGAGATTTGAATCCATGACCCAAACTGGGCCAATGAGGCAGTCTTCCTGGAAGTTACATGCCTGCCACCACCTCCAGACTAGGAACTCCTCACCAGTGGGGGCAAGGTCTTATTTATCTGTCTCTGATGCCTAGCACAGTGCCTAGCTCTGAATATTCATGTGGGTTGAATGAATTACACAGAAAATCACGCACCTTAAACAAATGCTGAACTAAGTCTATCATTTTCTCAACAGAATTCTGGAAGGAGAGCAAATTGTATGATGTTTTGTCAGGGAAATGTCCACTTTAGTAGCTAGGAAATATGCATCGGAAATAGTATCCGAAGTTGCCATTTCTCCATGCATTAAAGATGTCAATCAGTCCAATAAAATAAAGCCCCAAAAAAGACAAAAGGAGAATTACCTCATTACCTCAACATCTGCTTGAACATAAGCAATCACACACTGGCTAATTTTTTTTAAAGGGACATAATATAACTTTCTAGAATGACATAATATAGTTAATTATACCATTCACTAGAAGGGAATATACAATGTTTTGAAGTAATTCAGAAGTGGGTGTGATTTATAAGACATGGAGCTTAGGGAATGGTAAGTATAAATTAGAGACTGTTCATATTATGACAGACTCCGTCATTACATTTCACAACTTTTGTCAAAAGCAACTTTATTCACCACACCACTGAAGGCTTCACATTAGGGAAGGCTGCTGTCAGCTCTGTGGTTTAGAGTAGATAGGAACCTTCTTTCCGAACACCCTCTGGGGAACAGGTTCAAATTGTAGGCTTAAAACTCACTAAGTTGGGGGGAGGATGAAGAGAGGTTGGCTAATGGGGAGAAACATGCAGTTAAACAGAAGGAATAAGTTCTAACTAAGTGACTATAGTTAACAACAATGTATTATATATTTCAAAATAGCTAGAAGAGAAGACCTTGAAATGCTTCCAATACATAGAAATGATAAATACTCCAGATGATGGATACCCCAAATACACTGACTTGACTGTTACACATTCTATGCACGTAAACAAAATATTACACGTACCCCATAAATATGTACAAATATACCAATTTAAAAAACTCACTAAGGAAGGAACCATATGATGAAACCTAAAGGGCCCATAAACATGTAAAAAAATTTCAAACCTCACTAACAACCAGAGCAATACAAATTTTTAAAAGTACCATTTTGCCCATTAGATTGGCAAAAATTCAGAAACTTGTCAGGTTATCAAATTAATAAAGATTGCTATTAGCCAATGTTGACCAGTGCTGGTGGGAATGTGAACTGCAACCGCCTTTTTGGGGGTCAATGTTGCAATGTCCAGCAAAACTTTGTGCATGTGTGCCCTCTATCCTACAATTCAATTTCAAAGAATCTATCCAAGAAAAAAATATGTAATTGTACATTTATTTGTATGATTACTTAATTAACGACTGTCTTTTCCACCCACGAGACAATAAACTTGGTGAGAATAAGAACTGTCTGGTTCACTATCTATCCCCAGTGCCTAGCACATGGACCTTACATATGGTAGGTACTTGGTAGGCATTTGTTAATGGAATGAATAAATATGTTTACTCAGCACTAAAAAAGGAAACTAGGATATTTCATCAATAATAGTTCATCTTGTTCACATCAAATAGGGGGAGTGAAATGATCACTAACAATGTTAACAGATAGTAAAAGGTACTATTTTCAAAAAGAAACCACAAATACTATCAGCTTACAAAATTGATTGCAGTATGCATTATTAAGTGCCCAAAGACCTAGTTGCCTGTCCTCAAATCCCTAGCTTCCCAATTAGTTCATAGGTCAAAAAGCAACTAAATACTCTTGAAATAAGTCGATTGTTTTTACAGTCTATGATCCAATGACAAGCAAATGCCCTGGTTTTGAGATGTGTAAAATCACACTGTGGACTGAAAAAAATCCCAACACCTGTGTAACAAGACTTACTATCCTAAAAAAAAGGAATACCTTTTAAGAAACACAAATTTCAAAATCTGTTATTTTAACCTTTGATATGCCCTCAGTCAAGGAAATATAACCTCTAAAAATACCAATGTCATGAATCTGTTTGTTCTCCAATACAATGCAATAGGAGAAAGAGCCAGAAACTTAAAAATCCTCTCTTTTTTCTCAGGCCTCAAATCCAACATAGAGACAGAGAATGTGTTTCAAAATTAAATATAAACAATTTGTAGATTATCTACATTGTTAATCTACTCTTGAAATTATATACAGAATGAAAGGTGAAATTTTTAAATCATTATTTGGAAACTGACCATCAAAGGATCTGATATCCACTGACAGATATTACCAATAATGAAAACTCCACATATCTAGAATATGAATCAAGAGTCTTTATAGTAAGGGGTGGGGGGAGGGGAAGGTGTTATTAAAAATAACATGCCAACAGAATCCAGTCCCACACTAAAACATTTGAGAAACCAAAGGCACTCTGATAAAGATAAAGGCATTCTATCTGCCCACGAGACTCACTGAGGCTTGTGACTTTATGACCTCAGGCTCATCTAGGATGCGAGGGGAAGGTACTGGAAAGGCAAGAGACTAGCGTCTATCCAGCACTTTTTAGATGCTAGATATCACAGAGGAATGTGTTAACTCCATTTCAGTGAGGTTACAGAGTTTCCCCAAGGTTGCACAGGAAAGGGTGATGTTGAGATCTATTTGCGCGAGTCCTCCTCCAGAGGGATCCAGGCACTCTTATGGATGGCATGTTTGTGGATTGAAGGAACAACAGATAATAGTACTAGATGAGACCTCATTAACATCATCTGGTTTAGCCCTTGCCTTTAATCAAAGAAGGCTTGAGTAACCACAAGATCAGCGAAGGGAAGAGACTCCTCCAAGTTCACAGAGCTAGGGAGCAGAGTCAGGAGAAGTGAAAGAACTGGGACTAGACACCAAGTTCAGCGCTAGAGTAGGGCCCCTTCCATGATATGGCCATGTCAGCAAGTCACTCAAAAAGTACATGTTCCTACACAGTTTTACTTCCTAAATCCGTATGGTTCCTCTCTTTCCTGATCCATATTCTAAGACCACCCTTTGATCAGGGTAATAATTTTTAAAATGTGTTAGGTTAACATGGGGTCACTGATCTGGTGTTGTTCAAAAGTGTGGTCAATGATGGGGAAAAAAAAAGATTGAAACAGATCTTTACCAAGGGATCATCCCCAGTTACCAAGCAGTACAGACATGTGGGCACATGGCCTGGCTTTGCATCCAGCACCAACCCTGTTAATTCAGGAAGCCCCACACTGGCACGGGGTTGACTCACTGACTAATAAACTGCTAAAAATGAGAAGTGATAAGAAACACATCATGGACTGAAAAATCCCAGCTGGATAAGGAAAAAGGAACTAGACTGAACCCAGAAGAAAAGCAGAGAAGGGTGTGAGGCAGCGCTGCAGGCCACCAAGCGCCAACAAATGTGCAAGGGTGGGGCCAAGGCTGGCTGAGCCGCCCAAAGCCGCCAAGATATCCTGCCCCACCCGCTTCTCCAACCAGGAAGGTGGTGCAGAGCGACCTCGTCCGCGCCGAATCCTCGTCCCTCAACCCCCAAGCCCCGTTCGCCAGCTAACGAAACCGGCTGGCAGCCCGTGTCACGCTGCCGGGCCCGGCTCTCGCGCACTTCATCCTCGGCCCGGGCTCTCAGGGCGCGCGGGGCGCGCAGGACCCTTCTCCAGGAGACGGAGCCGCCGGGGCGATCGCGGCGGCCGCAGAGCCTCCCGCCCGGCCGCCGCCCGCCCCGGCTCGGGCGCCCTGGAGCCGTCCCCGCCCACGGGCCGCGGCTGCCCACACCTGGCGCCCGCGTGCCCGCCTACCTTGCTCCTTCAGACTGGTGATGAGCTGCAGCTGCTTCTCCTCGTCCGAGCTGTTCATTTTGGCGGGTGGGGCCGGGAATAAAAGGAAAGGAGGGAGAGGAGAGGGGTCCACGGGGGGAGGAGGAAGAAAAAGCAAGATGCCGGTGGCGTGCGGCTTCACTACCCGGAAGTTGGATTCGCTCCCGCTCCTCCTCCTCCTGGCGCGGAGCGCGCGAGTGAGATCATCCCCACGCACCTACTCGGCGGCGGCGGCCGCTTCACCTGCAGCAGCGCCGGGCGGGGCGGGGACTGCGGACCGACCCGCGGCCCTGGGGCAGCGGGTGTGGGGAGGCGGGGAGGGGACGGAGTGCAGGGGACGGAGGGCCGGGGGTGGGGCCGCAGCCCGTGTCCCAGCTTGCGGCCAGGCTGCCTCCAGGCCGGCGCCGCAGGACGCGCTGGCGGGAGGGCGTGCGGCCCTGCGCGCGGTCTCTCGGGCGGCTCCACCACCCTTTCCTCCGCCTCCACCCGCTGGACACAAGGATGCGCGTCCAGAGAAAGCCGGCCTTGGGTTCGCAGCGTCTGTGGGAACCCCACTTTGGACGCTGCCCCAGGGTCGCTCCCCACGAACTGCGAACATAGGGACGTACTGGGCAATTAGCGACCAGGCTTTTTCGCCAGTCATGCATTGGAACTGTGGGAGTGGGCTTGGAAAATCTAGAGGCCCGCAGGGGCAGGCCCAGGGTCGTACGTTTTGCACCTTGAAAAGCAGACAAGCACCCAAACAAGCCGGTCTGCCCAGTAAGTGCAATTTGCCTAGCTAGTTAAGTTACCCGGCAGTGAATAAAGGAAGGTGTGGAGATTGGATAACAGTGCCCGAGGGCCTGGACTAGCTTTCGCCCATCCAACCAGGACTGAGAGGTGGTCAGAACGTGGGTCCTGCTCAAGTGGTTTGCAGGGCCTGGAGAGCCCTTGCGGATCATCTGGTTGGTGGTGGGATGGCCTTCCCACTAAGGAGACTGCCAGTGCCGTCCGAATGTCCAAGATCACACAGCTACCTGGCAGCAGAGCCTGGTGGAACGAACCACAGTATTTGTCCCACTTCACTGCCCTCTGCTCTGTTGAAACCCAGATCTGGGTTGGACTCTGCCCAGGAGAGAGGTGGCAGGCTATTAGTTGCTGGCTAAACTTTGGTCAAGTCTCCTGTGTCTTTGAACTTCATCTAAAGAATGGGAATAATAATAATACCTGCTCTGCAGAGAGAGTTGTAAGAATTGAACAGGGAGAGGAAAATTAACAAAGCACCATATCCAGAATTTATCAGACAGTAGGTGTTTTGTTGTTGTTTACGATTACTACAGAGCCAAGTGTGGTGGCTCATGCCTGTAATCTCACCGTTATGGGAGGCTGAGGCAGGAGGATCACTTGAGCCCAGGAGTTTGAGAACAACCTAGGCAAGACCCGCCTCTACAAATTTTTTTTTTTTAATTAGCTGGTTGTGGTGGCGTGCACCCATAGTCTTAACTACTCAAGAGGCTGAGGAGGAAGGATAGCTTGAGCCCAGGAGTTGGAGGCTGCAGTAAGCTACCATCGTGCCCTTGCACTCCAGCCTGGGTGACAGACAGAGACCTTGCATTAAAAAAAAAAAAAAATTACACCAGGTCTGTGAAAAAGGAGTTATGACTGGTAATTATAAGCTGAAGCAGGCAAGTTCTTTTACACTGAGCATTAAGCATCCAAAATAAAATCAAAATGAATTGGATTTACGGCATATGTTGACTTTTCTCTCTTCCTCTAAGCTTTTAGTATGGGTATACCACCAACACAGTGCTTCTGCTCATTCTTCACTTGATACTGTATGCAAACTCCATTTGTTGGGTCAATAGCTCCATGACAATTGGGAAGTTGAGGCAGGATATTGGTAAATCCTGTAACTAATATCTTTCTGATACTGGTTACTAAATACTAACTCAAAACAAACTTTGGGGAAAAAATGGTAGCACTGTTTTCTCTTTCTCTGAAATGGCAGTAAAATATTTTAGTATGGGTGATCTAGGGGTAGAATGATCTAACAACATAGTATTTAAATTAAAAGTTTTAAACTTTAAAAATAATTTTGGTATGGGATTTTATCATTCAGTCCTTTCCCCAGTTTTTCATAAAATAGTTAAAGACAGTTGCAGATAGCTGCCATGAAGACCCCCACGGAGATAGCCAAATGGCCTTTGCCCTAGAATTATATCTTAGTCCTCAGAGTTGAAAAAAGGCCCAGGAAACAATCAGATTCAACTACATGAAAATATGAAGATGTGAATATGTGCTGCCAGCAGGTATTTTGTGGGAGGAGAAATAATTTCCTTCCAGAAAAAAAAAAAAAAAAATCCAGGAGATCCGGGTGTCAAATCATGGCCATTTCACTTTTGTACAGCAGCCAGGAAACCTGTTAAACCTGATGAGTCATCCTGACTGCTGAGCAAATGTTGAGAAAGTCCCTTGAAAGCTAAATAAGCAGAAGTATTTTCTCATACTGTACCACCTATAAGCAGAGTGTGCATTACATATTTGGATTAGTTCACAAAGTTTCAGTTTTTTCAATGGCTGATTTAATTGTCTACTACAATTATATAATATTAGATATTTTTGGACTTTAAGAATGACTTGATTGTCAAATCTACATTCAAATTAAGTTTTTTGGTCCCACACTGAATCTGCAACCCTTTGAAATTAATCCCATTTACCCTCCTTAAAATTAAAAAGGCCTCATGAAATAAAATGTGGTATTCCCTTGAGGGCATGGTATGAATTATTAGGATGGCCATTAGAGTCACTTATTGGGATTCAGATCTCCCATTACACTATGGTTTATTTATATGATATGAATATTGATGGAAAGGATAGAAGTGATAGAATTAGTTTTTGTTCTGTTTAATAATACATATAGGGATTTATGTTGCAGGTATCACATTGGCATTATTATTAACCTCCAAATACCTTGTAATTTAAAACCTTTAAAAAATGTGTGCTTACATATACATATACAGATATATATGTAAAGAGAGAGGAGAGACTTTTAAAAAATGAATTAGAAGAAAATGTGCCAAACTCAGGATAATGGCTATCTAGAGGTAGAAAGTAGAGGAATAGCCCCAAGAGGTGGGGGTTGGAGTAGGTGAGTGTAGTGAGCAAAAAGGATTTTCTCTTTAGTGTTTGTTCAATTTTTCAGGTAATTAAAGTGAAATCACATTTATGTAATGTTTTGAGATATGTAGATAAATAAGACTGAATACAGTGGGGAAAAAGGTTTATTCTCTTTGACCCACTAATTGTATATCAGGGAATCCTAAGAGAATTATGTACAGAGCTATTTATTATAATGTTATAATGATATAAAAAGGGCAACATTGGAATATTATTTGAAAATAAAATGAAACAAAATACTGATATATGGCACAACATGGATGAACTTTGAAAACATTATAGTAAATGAAAAAAGCCAGTCAGAAAAGCTCAGATATTATATGATTCCATTTATATAAAATGACCTCAAGAGGCAAATCTATACAGACAGAAAGTTAATAAGTGATTGTCTAGAAGAGGGGATGGGGGCAGAGATTCAGAGAAAATGGGGAATGGTTGCTGAGAGGTGTGCGGTTTTCTTGTTGGGGTAATAACAATTTGATATTGTACCCTGAAATTAGGAACAAGACAAGGATACCTGCTTTCATCACTACTATTCAAGAGTGTACTGGAAGTTCTAGCCAACAAGAAAAATTATACAAGAAAAAGGGGAAAAAAAGCATCCAAGTTGGAAAGGAAGAAGTAAAACTATCTCTAGTAACATATGGCATGATACTATATGAGAAAACCCAAAAAAATCCACAAAAAAGCTACTAGAGCTAATCATTGAATTCAGAAAGTTTCAGGTACACTATCAATACACAAAAATCAGTTGTGTTTCTGCACACCAGCAATGCGATGAATAATCCATAAATGAAATTAATAAATTAATTCCATTTACCATAGTATTTTTTTTTGAGACAGTCTCGCTTTGTTGCCCAGGCTAGAGTGAGTGCCATGGCATTACCCTAGCTCACAGCAACCTCAAATTCCTGGGCTCAAGCAATCCTGCTGCCTCAGCCTTCCAAGTATCTGGGACTACAGGCATGTGTCATCATGCCCGGCTAATTTTTTCTATATATATATTAGTTGGCCAATTAATTTCTTACTATTTTTATAGTAGAGATGGGGTCTCGCTCTTGCTCAGGCTGGCCTTGAAATCCTGACCTCAAGCAATCCGCCCGCCTCAGCCTCTCAGAGTGCTAGAATTACAGGCGAGAGCCACTGCGCCCAGCCCCATTTACCATAGTATTTTAAAAAATTAAATACTTAGAAATAAATCTAATCAAAGACATGAAAGACTTGCATGTTAAAAACTATAAAACATTGCTGAAATAAATTAAAGAAAACCTAAATAAATGGAAAAACATCTTGTATTCAAGGATAGGATTACTTAATGTTGTCAGAAATACCCACATCTATAGAGCCAGTGCAATTCTTATCAAAATTCTAACTGCCTTTTTTGCTGTAATGGAAAGCCTATCCTCAAATTCATATGGAATTGTAAGGGGCCTCAATGGCCAAAACCATCTTGAAGAAAAAGATAAAGTTGTAGGATCACATTTCCTGACTTTGAAACTTAAGGCTAAGGTAATTAAAACAGTATAGTACTAGCATAGGATAGATATATCTACCAATGGAATAAAATAGAAAGCCCCAAAATAAATCCTCACATATATCATCAATTGATTTTCAACAAGGGTGCCAAGATCATTCAATGGGGAAAGGACAACCTTTTCCACATTGATACTAGGAAAAGTCAATATCCACGTGCAAAAGAATGAAGTTGGACCCATCATAATTGAGTTAATATACAAAATTAACTCAAAATGGACCAAAGACCCAAACTTAAGAGCTAAAACTATAAAACACTTAGAATAAAACATTGAGGAAATTTTCATGGCATTGGATTTGGCTACAATTTCATGGCTATGACATCAAAAGCATAGGCAAGAAAAGAAAGGAAATTAGATAAATTTTATTTCATAAATATTAACTTTTGTGCCTCAAAGAGTACTATCAAGTGAGCACAAAGACAGTCTACAAAGAGGGGAAAATATTTGCAAATCATATATCTGACAAAGGATTAATATCCAGAATACACAAAAAACTACGACTCAAGAAAAACCCAATATTTCAAATGGCAAAGAACTTGAATAACATTTCTCCAAAGACATACAAAAGGTCAATAAGCACAAAAAAAGATGCTCAACATCATTAGTCATTAGAGAAATGCAAATCAAAACCACAATGCGATACCACTTCACACCTACTAGGATGGCTAGTATTTAAAATAATAATAATAATAATAAGTTTTGGCAAGGATATAGAGAAATTAGAACCCTTATACATTGCTAGTGGGAATGTAAAATGGTTCAGCAATTGCAGAAAACAGTTTGGCAGCTCCTCAAAAAGTTAAACATTGAATACCATATGACCTAGCAATTCCACTCCTAGGTATATATCCAAAAGAATTGAAAGTGACATTCAAACACACATTTGTATACCCATGCTCCTCGCAGCATTGTTCACAATAGCCAAAAGGTGAAAACAACCCAAGTGTTCATCAATAGATGAATGGATAAATAAAATGTAGTATAAACATACAATAAAATATATTATTCATCCATAAAAAGAAATAAAGTTTGGCATATATTATAATATGAATGGACCTTGAAAACATTATGCTAAGTGAAATAAGCCAGACATAGAAGATATTTAATACCACTGAATTGTTTACTCAGAAATTGTAAAAATGATAAATTGTATACTTAGAAATGGTTAAAATGATAAATATTATGTATATTATACCACCAAAATATCCTCTAGAAAATATTAGCATTGGACCCAGCAATAAATAAAAAGATGATGTATCAAAACCAAACCAAATGACATATAACAACCAAATGCAAAAAGGAATGCAAGACAGGGTTAACATTCAAAAATGAATCATAGTAATGTACCATATTAACAAATATCAAAATCAATATGATCATCTCAATAGATGCAGAAAAGGCACTGAACATCTATTCATGATTGTTTCTTAATTTGCAAACTAGGAACACAAGGGAACTTCTTTAACATAATAAAGATCATCTGCAAAAAAAGTCTATAGTGAACATGATAATTAATGGTGCAAGACTGAATTCTTTTCCCCCTAAAATTGAGAACTAGGTAGGATGTCCCCTAGCATTGGTGTAGCATTGGTGAAAGAATAGACAAATAAGTCAATGAAACAGAATGGATAGCCCAGAAATGGACCCAAATAAACAAGAGTCAACTGGTCTTTGACAAAGCATAAAAGGCAATACAATGGAGAAACATCAGTCTTTCCAATAAGTGGTACTGGAACAAATTGACATTCACATGCAAAATAAAAAATGAATCTTGACAAAAAATCTTACATCCTTCATAAAAATTAACTCAAAGTGGATTATAGACCTTAATGTAAAACACAAAACTGTAAAACTCTTAGAAGATAACATAGGAGAAAATATAGATGAGCCTGGGTTTGATAATGACAAAACCAATACTAAATGCATGCTCCATGAAATAAAGAATTGATAATTGGGACTTCATTAAAAGTAAAAATTTCTGCTCTGTGAAAAACTCTGTCAATAGAAGGAAAAGACAGTCACAGTCTGGGAGAAAATATTTGCAAAAGACCTATCTGATAAAAGGACTGTAATCCAAAATAAGCAAAGAACTCTTAAAACTCAACAAGAAAACAAATAACAAAAGAAGATATACAGATGGCAAATAAGCATATGAAAAGAAGCTCCATACCCTATGTCTTCAGGGAAATGCAAATTAAAACAACAATGAGATACCACTATACACCTGTTAGAATGGGCAAAATCCAGAACACTGACAACACCAAATGCTGGCAAGGATATAGAACAATAGCTGGGACTACAGGTATGTGCCACCATGCCCTGCTCATTTTTTTCAATATATTTTTAGTTGGCCAATTAATTTCTTTCTATTTATAGTAGAGACAGGGTCTCACTCTTGTTCCAGCTGGTTTTGAACTCCTGATCTTGAGCGATCCTTCTACCTCAGCCTCCCAGAGTGCTAGGATTACAGGTGTGAGCCATCATGCCCAGCCAATAGCAGCTTTTTTATAGAAGCAACCAAAATGTCCTCCTTAAACGATAAATAAGCAAACAAACTATAGTATATCCATACAATGGGGCATTATTCCACAATAAAAATAAATGAACTATAAAGCCACTAAAAGACATAGATACATTTTATTTTTTTTTAAGAATTCTTAATTTAATCTTGATATATTTTAATTTAACATTGTTTTCTAGTATTTTTTTTTTTTGCCTTAAAATCTGACTAATGTTAGAATAGCTATATAGTTTTCTTTTGGTTAGTGTTTGTGTTAGCTAGACAGCGTGGGATTCTGGGTTTCCTAGGGACGAAAGTGGGTGCTGTGATTCACCCCCCCATAAGTGGGCTTTCAGAGAGGCTCATGGGACATCTGCATGTGCAGTAAGACTCAGGTCATACAACTCCCAACTGTCCAATCAAAGTGGTTCCACGGTGACATCTGAGACACAGGGAGGTCCCAGTCCAGCACTACAAAACAAGATGCAGACCATAACCAGGGCCTTTGTCCGGCCCCTTCCTTTTGCTCTCCCTTGACTGCAACAGTAGGCCCATCTGTGGTGTATGTACCATGGTCTGTAAACCTGTATCTTGCTCTTGCTCTATAATCTTACCTTTCTCTCCTCAATAAACCTCATTTTTGTGCTTGCCTAACTTTGGTGCATCTGGCCATTCTTCAACCATGAGTGTGCTTGTTGGTTTCACTTTATTTCCAATCTGCATTCTTAGAGTACATGGAGTACTTAGTCCACTCACATATGATGGAATTACCGGTATAGTTTGGTTTATATTTGCCACCTACTATTTGTTTTAATACTATTTTTTAAAAAGACATGACAGCCATTCTTCTGAAAATGTGAGTATTTTGCCTCGACTTCTGAAGAGTCTTCAGTGGGCAGAGTGCCACAGCGGGCTCTTTAGGAGACAGAAGACTGTCTCCCTGCAGTCTTCACACCCAGATGGAGGTGCTGCCCTGTCCTGTGCAGCAACCCGCATACCCTTGTGGCTCTCGGCCTGGCACAGCTCCTGCATTCAGCAAGTGTCTTCCGGGGGTAACGGACGTGTTCAAGGCCTTTTAAATCTTCACTTTGGTCATGCCAGCCCCCCTGAGATGTCTTTCTCACGCTGCCTACCTCTAGCTGGCTCAAAGCCAGCAAATTTGCCAGGAAGAAAAGCAGGAGCTGGTCCTCACCTCACTCCTGAACATTCCTTCCTCTCTGGGAGCTTAGTGCCTGCAGTCCTTGAATCTGTAGCCCACGGGTGCCTTTGATGTGTGATTTTCAGATTAGCTTGGCTTTTCCACCTGCTCTGGAGGACGTGTAACTTTCCACACTGCTCAGAAGGGCGGTATCTGAACTCCGCTGCTTTAACTGCAATCTACACAGAGTTGACGAGGCTCAACTTCACATGACTCGAAAATGTGATAAAAGAAAACTTCTGTGAGAAATAAAAATTAAGTCCTAAGGCCCCCAGTGGAAAAATATGGAATGCTTCACGAATTTGCGTGTCATCCTTGCGCAGGGGCCATGCTAATCTTCTCTGTATCGTTCCAATTTTAGTATATGTGCTGCCGAAGCTAGCACGATACATTTTAAATACATATTGCTCAGTAAAAGAAGACAGTCTGAAAAAGCTACATCCTGTATTATTTCAATTATATGACATTCTGGAAAAGGCAACACTGTAGACACAGTAAAAAGATCAGTGATTGTCAGCAATTCAGCAAGGCAGGGGTTAAATAGCTGAAGGACAGTGGATCTTTTAAAGTGGTGAAACTATTCTATATGATTCTGGAATTGTGGATACATGACATTATGTATCTGTCAAAACTCACTGAACTTTACTTCGCAAAGAATAAACTTCGATGTTTTCAAAATTTAAAAAAAAAATCATTGTGCATGTTGGGAGAATCTCAGGATGGAATGTAAAATGTCACAAAACAATCTTACTGCATTACAAATGTTTAAAACAACCTTATGGAAAGGAGTTGGGGTGGTGGTGGTGGGGGGAGCTGCTGACCTGTAAGAAAACAGCTGTTACATGTCAAGAGTGACACCATCTTGAACAAAATCGCCTACATTTGACTACTGCATACCAAAGTGTTCTGCAGCAAGGCCTTTAAACAATGCCTATAGCATAGATAACCCCTCTTGATTATGTAAAGATGCTTATCTAATCTCCCCAGTGGACACGGGTTTGGGCAAGAAAGTCTGGGATGTGACCAGCCAAACGTGTTTATGCTAGAAGCTTGCTATATAAAGGATACTTTCTGGAGGGCAGGTGCAGGGATCCATCATCTTGCAGCCACCTGAGACATCGCTTCTGTTCTTAAGTCTCTATTAAATATTTACTTTTGAGAAACTGAATTTATGAGCCTCTTTCTTCAGCATCTCAGCTTCCTTGGCCTTGGAGGATAGGTTTGTATATACCTGCTCACCACAGAACATGACGTATATAACCTTTGGAAATCACCGTAAAATTTAAAGTCTGTAAAATTAAAAGCTAAACATACTGTACTTAATCACTATACATGAGTTGATAAAGTTGTTTGCCATAGGGTTATGTATTAACAATTCAGACACTGATATACATGTATTCTGGAATCAAACAATTAAATAAATGAATGCCTGATGGTAGGAGCCAGGTTTCTAACTGTTAGAGTGGGGATTTCCAAATAAGCAAGAGGAAGAGGCTAGGATGGTCCACGTAATAACGGACAAGAGAGAGATACATCAGAATAAACTCATTTAACTTTATATAGATACAGATGGTTACATATTTAAATATGAATAGATATGTGCATGTACACATATACTTTCTAGTCTGTTATCTGAGATGGCCTTTGCCTTTGTAGTCTTCCTCCCAAACATCTATAATCATGAGGAAGGCATCAGATAAATACAAATTAAGAAACATTCTACAAAATATCCACCCAGTACTCTTCAAAATTGTCAAGTGCATCAAAAAAAGGAAAGTCTGAGAATCTGTCACAACCAAGAAGTGCCTAAGGAGACATGATAGCTAAATGTAATGTGGTATCCTAGATTAGATTCAGGAATAAGAAAAAGAATTAAGGTAAGAACTAAGGAAATCTGAATAAAAATATAGACTTTAGCTCATAATAATGTGTCAATATTGGTCTAGTAATTGTTACAAATGTACCATGCTAATTAATATAATATGTTAATAATAGGGCAAATGGTGTAAAAAACATGGGAATGCTCATAAGTTTAAAACTGTTCTTAAAAGCCTAAAAATGTAGTTTATTTAAAAATCTATTTAGAATATGGTTTTTAAAGAGAGAATACTAAGCTTGTGAGTAAAAAAGGATCATTAATAGCATTCATATGCTTTAGGGAAAGAGCTTTCTGATGCTGCTTTAAACTACACAGTTTACTTTTCCTCACTTTTGTGGTGTTTACTATGATCTGAAGAGTTTAATTCACATGAAAACTAAGTTGCCACAATATTTTAAATGTTTTGTATTTCTTATTTCTACAGCAAAGTCATAAGTGCCTTGAAGACAAGGATTGTTTTTGTAAGTGATTTTTTTTTATAATGTTCAGTACTCAGTCTAGCATATTAATACCTAAATATGTCTTCATTAATATATTTTTTCAACTTAAATATACCTATTGAAATGCCAAAGGGAATTCAACAGAAAGTTGTTTTTTAATACAATTCCTCAAATTTAGTAGTTACACATTTTTATTGAAATTGACCTTCAACACTGGATAAAAACTGGAAGAATAAATAAGTGATACTATTGATGAAGCAATATCTGGCATCAGGGAATCCAATACACTATTTTTGGAACTGTTTTCAACCCTCCAACATGTGTTTTCTTTTCTGGTATTCCAGCTGCTATCCAATGACAGACATTGCTTCATATGAAGCTAAATATATGTAAGCCTGGGATTCAAGACAGAAAGGAGTTTCACTGGTTTGATACTCTTAACATTTGTCTTGAAGAGTCAGATTAGTTCATCCCAGTTAGGTGAACATGTAACTTCCCAAAGAACTTGTGATTTTTCTCTTTTCTAGAGAAAAATTACAGTGGCTCTGGTTGTCACATATATATATCACTAGCCCATCACATGAGTAGACATGTATAATCATTACTATTGTTGTACGGATTATACGGATGAGACACTACGTTATTATTTTCAAAGATTCACACACATCAAGTTATTTTGTTCTTTAGAATAACCAGTATGACGAATCATCTACTTAAATTTCCAAATTCCTTTTACTTATAGAACCAACAGAAAGATAATATTGAAAAAACCTAAAACATCATTTGGTCCAACAGTCTTAATTTTACATAAGAGTAAAATAAGATCCACAGAGATTAAATGATATGTTCTCATTCACTTAGCTACTTAATGGCAGAACCCAAACTAAAACCCAAGTTTCCTGCCCTATTCAATTTATTTAAGGCCTTTGAGTGTGTATGCTAGTGGGGAAAAGGGAAGAAATGAAAAAGGAGGAAGTGGGAACAGAAACCAAAACTGCATTTCAAGTTTTTCACAGCATATCTCTGCCATTTTCCTTTGATATGTACAGGCCATCTTTGCCAGGAATGGCAACTCACTTAGCTGCAAAACCAATGAGCCATTTGTTTTTGAAGCCACCCTTCAAAAGTATTACCTCCTATGTAATCAGAGAACTCTCATGCTCAGAAGCAAATATATCCCTGCATTATCTGCTTCAACTTATTTTTTCCAGTTTTTTTTTTATTTCAGCATATTATGGGGGTACAGATTTTAAGGTTTCAATAAATGCCCATTCCTCCACTCCCCCCACAAGTCTGAGTCTCCAGCATGACCATCACCCAGATGGTGCACATCTCACTCATTATGTATGTATATACCCACCTCCCCTCCTCCCTTCCACGTGCCCAATACCCTAATACTGTAGTACTTATGTGTCCACTTAGGTGCTGCTCAGTTAATACCAGTTTGCTGGAGAATATATGTGGTGCTTGTTTTTCCATTCTTGGGATACTTCACTTAGTAGTATGGGTTCCAGCTCTAACCAGGAAAATATAAGATGTGCGATATCACCGTTGTTTCTTAGAGCTGAATAGTACTCCATGGTATACATATACCACATTTTATTAATCCATTCTTGGATTGATGGGCACTTGGGCTGTTTCCACAGCCTTGTAATTATGAATTGTGCTGCTATAAACATTCGAGTGCAGTTGTCTTTTTTGTAGAGTGTCATTGGATCTTTTGAGTAGATGCTCAGCAATGGGATTGCTGGATCAAATGGTAGATTCATTTGTATCACTTTACGGTATCTCCATATTGCTTTCCACAGAGGTTGAACTAGTTTGCAGTCCACGCCAGCATTTATTGTTTGGAGACTTTTTGATAAAGGCCATTCTCACTGGAGTTAAGTGATATCTCATTGTGGTTTTGATTTGCATTTCCCTGATGATTAGAGATGTTGAGCATTTTTTCATATGTTTGTTGGCCATTCTTCTGTCTTCTTTAGAAAAGTTTCTGTTCAAGTCCTTTGCCCACTTTTTAATAGGGTTATTTGATTTTTTCTTGCTGATTTTCATGAGTTCTAAGTATATTCTAGTTATCAGCCCCTTATCAGATGCATAGGATGCAAAAATTTTCTCCCATTCTGTAGGTTGTCTGTCTACTTTCATGACTATTTCTTTGGCTGTGCAGAAGCTTTTTAGTTTGATCATGTCCCGTTTATTTATTTTTGTTGCTGCTGTGATTGCCTTTGGGGACTTCTTCATAAACTCTTTGCCTAGGCCTATGTCTAGGAGAGTGTTTCCAACATTTTCCTCTAGAATTCTAATAGTTTCATACCTTAGGTTTAAGTCTGTTATCCAGCGTGAGTTGATTTTTATGAGAGGTGAAAGGTGTGGGTCCTACTTTAGCCTTCTACAGGTGGCTATCCAGTTTTCCCAGCACCATTTATTGAAAAGGGATTCTTTTCCCCAGTGTATGTTTTTGTCTGCTTTGTCAAAGATTAGATGGCTATATGAGGATGGTTTTATATCAGGATTCTCAGATCTGTTCCACTGGTCAATATTTCTATTTTTGTGCCAATACCAGATTGATTTAATTACTGGAGCTTTGTAGTATAGTTTGATCTGGCATATTAATGCCTCTCATTTTGTTTTTGTTGCCTAGAATTGCTTTTGATATTCGAGGTCTTCTTTGGTTCCATATGAAGCGTAAAATTATTTTTTTTATATCTGTGAAGAATGCTGATGGGATTTTAATAGGCATTGCATTGAATCTGTAGATCAGTTTGGGTAGTATAGACATTTTAATGATATTGAGTCTGCCGATCCATGAGCATGGTATGGATTTCCATATATTTACATCCTCTGCTATTTCCTTCCTCAGTGTTTCATAGTTCTCCCTGTAGAGGTCTTTTACATCCTTGGTTAAGTGTATTCCTAGGAACTTTAATTTCCTTGTTACTATTGTGAAGGGACTTGAGTCTTTGATTTGGTTCTCAATTAGATTGTTGTTGGCGTATATGAATGCCTCTGATTTCTGTGTATTGATTTTGTATCCTGAGACTTTACTAAATTCATTGATCAGTTCCAGGAATTTCTTAGTTGAATCTTTGGGGTTTTCTAGATATAATATCATATCATCAGCAAACAGTGAAAGTTTGATATCTTTTGCCCCTATTTGGATACCTTTAATTCCATTTTCCTGTCTGATTGCTGTAGCCAGGACTTCCAGCACTATGTTGAATAGAAGTGGAGATAGTGGGCAGCCTTGTCTGGTTCCAGTTCTAAGTGGGAATGATTTCAATTTTTCCCCATTCAGTATGATGTTGGCCATGGGTCTGTCATGGGCTTGTATCATTTTTAGGTATGTCCCTTCTATGCCTATTTTCTTAAGTGTTCGTATCATGAAAGGGTGTTGAATTTTGTCAAAAGCTTTTGTTGCATCTATTGAAAGAATCATGTAGTCTTTGTTTTTGCTTCTGTTTATGTGGTGAATTGCATTTATAGATTTACATATGTTGAACCATCCCTGCATCCCTGGGATGAAGCCCACTTGGTCGTGATGGATTTTTTTTTTTTGATAAGCGTCTGGATTCGATTAGCTAAGATTTTGTTGAAAATTTTTGCATCTATATTCATTAGGGATATTGGTCTGTAGTTTTCTTTTTTTGTTGCATCCTTTCTTGGTTTTGGTATCAGAGTAATATTTGCTTCATAAAAGGTGTCGGGGAGGTTTCTGTTCTTCTCGACGTTGTGAAATAATTTCTGCAAGATAGGTACTAGTTCTTCTTTGTAAGTGTGGTAAAATTCGGGTGTGAAACCATCTGGACCGGGACTTTTCTTTTTAGGGAGATTTTTAATTGTTGTTTCTATTTCAGCTGTTGAGATTGGTCTGTTCAGGGAATATATTTCTTCCTGGTTGAGCCTAGGGAGGCTGTGTGTTTCTAGAAATTTGTCCGTTTCCTCCACATTTTCCAGTTTGTGTGCATAAAGATTTTTATAGTATTCATAAATTATATCTTGTATCTCTTTGGGATCAGTTGTGATATCTCCTATTTGTTCGTGATGGAGCTTATTAGAGATTTCTCTTTTCTGCTTTTCATTAGCTTAGCCAATGGCGTGTCAAATTTGTTTATTTTTTCAAAGAACCAACTTTTTGTTTTATTAATCTCCTGAATAGCTTCCCTGTTTACAATTTCATTTAGTTCTGTTTTGATCTTGTTGATTTCACTTCTTCTGCTGGGTTTGGGGTTGGTCTGGTCTTCTTTTTCCAGCTCTTTGAGTCGTTTCGTTAGATTGTCTATTTGTGATCTTTTTGACTTTTGGTTATAGGCATTTATGAAGATAAACTTTCCTCTCAGAACTGCTTTAGCTGTGTCCCAGAGGATTTGATAACTTGTCTCTCCATTGTCATTTTGTTCATAGAATTTTTTTATTTCCATCTTGATTTCTTCATTTATGAAGTAATCATTCAGTAGAAGGTTATTTAATTTCCACGTTTTTGTGTAGAAATGTGAGTTTCTGCTAGGGTTGATTTCTAGTTTTATTCCACTGTGATCTGAGAAGGTACATGGTATGATTTCTATTTTTTTAAATTTCTTGAGATTTACTTTGTGTCCTAGGATATGATCAATCTTAGAGAATGTCCCGTGAGCTGATGAGAAGAACGTATATTCAGTGGATTTTGGGTAGAATGTTCTGTAAATGTCAGTCAGACCCAATTGTTCTAGAGTTTTGTTTAAGTCCATTATTTCTTTATTAATTTTCTGTTTGGAGGATCTGTCTTGTGCCATCAGTAGGGTGTTGAAATCTCCAGTGATTATGGAGTTGCTATTAATCAATTTGCTTAGATCCAGTAAGGTTTGCTTTATGAAACTGGGTGCACCTAAGTTGGGTGCATATATATTTAAAATTGTAATCTCTTCTTGTTGAAATGTGCCCTTCACCATTATATAATGACCCTCTTTGTCTTTCACTACTTTTGTTGGTTTAAAAACTAAATCGTCTGAAATTAGAACTGCTATGCCAGCCTTCTTTTGGCTTCCACTTGCCTGGAATACTGATCTCCACCCTGTTACTTTTAGTCTATATGCATCCTTGAAGGTTAGATGTGTTTCCTGAAGACAGCATATACTTGGCCTGTATTTTATTATCCATTCAGCCAGCCTATGTCTCTTGAGTGGAGAGTTTAAGCCATTCACATTTATTGAGAGAACTGATAGGTAAGGTAGATTATTGTTCATTCTGTTGGGTTGGATGTTGTTGCTTTGATTTCTCTCTTGAGCCATTGTATTACCTGGCCCTTATTCTTTGGGTTTTGGTTGTTTTTATATTCGTGAGTTTTTATTATGGTGTTCCGTGCGTAACACTGTTTTGAGTACTTCTTGTAGGGCTGGTCTTGTCTTGGTGAATTCTCTGAGCCTTTGCTTGTCTGAGAATGTCTTTATTTCTCCTTTATATATGAAGCTTAGTTTTGCAGGGAATAAGATTCTAGGGTGGGCATTGTTTTGTTTCAAAAGAGTGAGAATGGGGCCCCAGTCTTTCCTTACTTGTAAAGTCTCATTAGAGAAGTCTGGTGTTATGCGAATTGGCTTTCCCTTGTATGTTACTTGCTTCTTTCATCTTACAGCTCTTAGAAGGGCCTCTTTAGTTGATATTTTGGTCAGTCTGATGACTGCATGTCGTGATGTCTTCCTGTTCACATTGAATCTCCCTGGGGTCCTCTGAGCTTCTTGAACTTGTATATTGAGATTTTGAGCAAGGCCTGGGAAATTTTCCTCTATTATATCTTCAAATAGCTTGTCCAACCCTTGAATGTTGTCTTCTTCCCCTTCTGGTAACCCTATGGCCCTTACATTAGGTTTCTTCACATAATCCCACATCTCTTGTAGGCTTTGCTCTTTTCTATTGTTTCTCTGCTCTATCTCTGTGACTGTTTTATTTAGTTGGAGGGTGTTATCTTCAATCTCTGAGATTCTTTCTTCTGTTTGATCTAACCTGTTCTTGAGACTTTCCACTGTACTTTGTAGTTCCCTGATCTGATTCTTCATGTCCAGGAGTTCGGTTAAACTTTTCTTCATTGTGTCTATTTCTTTAGTGAACTTTTGTTCTAGGTCCTGGAGGCTTTTTGTGGTTTCTGTGTGTTGGTTATTGAGTTGTTCTTGCAGGTCGGTGAGTTTTCTTATGATCCACATATGAAATTCCTCTTCTGTCATTTTGGTTGCCTGATTTTGGTTGGTGTCTGTTTCTAGGGGGCTGGTGCTCCTCTTTGGGGGTGTGTTTTCCATTAGGTTCTTCATATTTCTGGAGTTCCTTCGCTGATTTCTTCCCATGTCGATCAGTTGTTGTTTCTTTTCTTTAGGTTTTTGTTTGGGTATTCACACGCCTTGTTTAGTTTCTGAACCGGTAGGTGGTGTCTGCGGGTGAGATTTGACCATCCCCTGTATAATGAGTCAGTAAGTGCTGTGAAAAGGGTGTGCAGGATGTCCTCCCTGTCAGTAGATGGCGCTTACTTGGAGGAACATGCTACGCTGTTTTTTTTTGTGTCCTCTTATCAGCTCTTGTTCCTGTAGAGAGGCACTCTAGTGCCTCAGGTGGTCGGTGGGGCTCTGGGATTCCAGGTGTGTCCTTTTCTCCCCTTCAGTGAGGGCTGGTCTCGGAGAGAGTCTGGGCAGAGCTGGTTTGGGTAAGCCTGCCCTCAGGCACCACCAATGCCATTAGCAGGGGTCAAAGTTCTGTTCTCTGCTTGCAGGAAAAGCTGTCAGGGCGGGGCTGGAATGGCCCCACTCAGTCAGAGAGTCTGCATGTGGGGGTGGGGCTGTCTGAGACCCACAGTCTGGAGCGGGCCTCGCTTCTTTCCACCCTCCCCAACTCCGCAGCTACTCCTGGGCCTCTGCCAACAGGCCAGACCACACGCTACCAGGCCTCCCCAGACTGTGATGCCGGCAGGGAGGTTCCCTGGGCAGGAACGCCACCTGGGCTGGGCGCACAGCCTCCTTTTGGGAGGAGGGTTGCCCTCTAGGACACTGATCTGCCCCTGAAGGCACACACACCTCAGTAGGCTGTTCACATATATCCCTTCTGTGCCCCGGGCAATGCGAGACCTCGGTGCACGGGATGTGGTCTACAGGTCTGACCTCTGGGCCCCAGAGTTCAAACTATATTCCCACCAGAGAGAGGAGTGCCAGTCCCAATTCACCCATGAGGACCCAAGCTGGGTCTATGTCTCTCAGCCTCAGGGTCTGCCCCGTTCTCCTGGGATCACCGTGCCAGCAGCACCTGGGAGGGCTGGCGGGTAGGGAGCTCACAGTCTGAGTTCCCCTTAGTCAGCTGTAGGGTCCCAAAAGGGAAGGTCCCGTTCCCTGGAGGTGCCTCCAGCTGGTGGCTATATTGTCTCTCTGGGCAGCCTCGGGTAGGGTTGGCGGAGGGGAGAATGAGGCAATATGGCACCTGCCACGTGGCTCGGGTCTGTGCACACGGAGGTCCCCGAGGGAGTTGGGAGCCTGGTGCTGGGTCCGCTACAGGCTTACCGCTCGCTGACAGCTGCCGTCTCTGGGCTGGTGTCCGCAGGTCTCTCCACCCGCTGGGGAGCCCACCAGCAGTCTCAGATGCAGGGGAGGGGAAAGTTGACGGATCAACCTACCCTTCCCGCTGGTCTCTGGGCTCCTCTGGCGGTCTCAGCCTCTAGTTCTCCTCCACAACCTCCTCCTGTGGAGTCTCCCATGGTCTCAGGTACCCCTCCTTCCGGCCCTCATCCGCTGTTTGCTCGTCTTCTTGCTTCTTTTTTCTAATTTCTGCTAGAATCTGTCTTTTTTCTGCAGAGACACTCTGTTTGGCGGTGTTTCTCATCCACCATCTTGATCCAGTGTTCCAACTTATTGAGTGTGTTAGAGCTTAGGTTATTCCACAGAACAGAAGATATATTCCACTGCACTTAAAGTCTGGGGTTCCCTTTATCCTCCTTCTGCTCCCCTCTCTCCTAATACTGAAAGTCCCAGAACAGCATTATTAACTATCTTTCAATAATTATATTTGATAACTATTCAGTCTATTCATCTGAATCACTTCTCTAGGTACTAAGGTAAATGCCCCCTTTTTTTTCATGAAAAGCATCCAATCTAGTGAAACACATACCCAAATATGGCTCTCGTGAGGATGCACTTCCATTATATTCATGATAAGTAGCAACTCTGCAACTTTTCTTTTTTATTCCACTAATTAATGTAGCACTAATAAACACAAACATTTAACCTGTATGGAGTATAAAACTCTCCAGTTAAGAACAGGTAGGTGAAAGCAGTATTTTAAAGTGAAAGACACCATAAGCCTATTCTTATTTTTCCATGTATTTTTTCCAATTTATTTTACATGATTTACAGACAGATTTCCATCTCCTAAAAGTGGACCTTTATTATTTAATGGGTACAGAGTTTCAGTTTAGGACAATAAAAAGTTCTGGAGACCAATGGCGGTGATGGTTGTACTACAATGTGAATATTCTTAATGCCATAGAACTGTATGCTTAAAAAAGGTTAAAATGGCTAGACACAGTGGTTTGCACCTATAATCTCAGTGACTTAAGAGGCTGAGGTGGGAGGATAGCTTGAGGCCAGGACTTCTATGTTACCTAGGTAACATAAGGCCCTATCTCTCTTTTTTAAAAAAGGTTAAAAATGGTGAACTTTTAAAAGTGAAAACAATTCTCTTTTTAAAAAAAAGTTGGTCTATGACTTGATAAAGAAGACAGGGGCTTTTTAGGGTAAAGGAAAACATAAAATGAGAATTGTATATATGGAGAACAATGTGAAATAAAAGGAAATTATATGTTCCAATGTTATAAAAATTAGATGATTCTCTAGGAGACAGCTTAGTTCTAGAATTACTTTATTAATCTGTTGTTCATTTGCCAGGTTAAAAATAGATTTTTAAAACAAATTATGAAAGCAAGATTTGTTCTTTATTATTCAGATATAGTAATAAAGCTAAGTCTTTCCTTCTTACCCCAAGCTCTAAATGCTGTTCAAGGGTAATTATTACTATATTTCATAGATATTCTTCTGGAAATGTTAACATATATTTCTATATACATATTTTATAAATATGGTTCATTTATACTATTCTACAATCTGCTTTTTTACTTAACAATATATCTTGGAGATCTTTCCATGTTGTCACATTGACTTACCCTGTTTATTAAAGCTATACAGTGTTCAACATATGTATGTACATTACCTATCTACTCACCTACGCAAAAGCCTTACAGATATGGAAAAAATGAGACCTTGAAACAGGGTAACTTTGATAACAATGATGCAATTTGTGTCTGAATAAGATAGTCTATGTTAGATTTCTTTCTCAAAACTGCAAACAACAATATGATATGAAACATTCATTCTTAAAATTTGTATATTTTCTATATCAATTTGAAGTCAAAGAAGTAATTTTGTGGGGAGTCTGTTAGTACCCAAATAACAGGGGTAAAAGCAGTATAACTTGGAATATTTTTCTGACCTAACAGTGGAAACATCAGAATTGAAAAATACACATCTGAAAACCTCCTTGAAAAGCTAGGCTCAGGGTGCCAAAACATCTATGTAGAAGTGAAAAGTACAGTCACATTATTTTGATGGTAATGTCTAACAATGAGAAACAATGAAATCTCATTGTTTCCTTATAACATTTTTAATGAAAGTCCCAATTTTGCCATATTAAAATGCTAAAAAGAAAAGATGTTTTGGAACAATTAATGTCATTTAAAAATTTAACTATTAAGTTTCTTAATACTTTAACATAGTTTAATATGTACATATATATGTATATGTGTATATATATGCAGAGAAAGTATTTAGATCATCAAGCAATTAATCTCTTAAATATAATATGATTAGTAGGATATACTAACAAATTACAAAATTTATTAAATCACTTTTTTTTTTTAGAAATATGGTTTCCTTCTTGCCCATGTTGGAGTGCAGTGTTACAACCATAGCTCACTGTAACCTTGAGCTCCTGGGCTCAAGCAATCCTCCTGCCTCAGCTTCCCAAGTAGCTGGGACTACAGGTGCATGCCACCACATCTGGCTAATTTTTAAAATTTTTCATAGAAACAGAGTCTTGCTATGTTGCCCAGGCTGGTCTCAAACTCCTGGCCTCAAGGGATCCTCCCACCTCAGCCTCCCAAAGCACTGGGATTACAGGTGTAAGCCACTGTGCCTGGCCTACAAAATCCATTTTTGATGAGTGTTAGTGCTAACACTTTCTATAAGAAATGGACATTTGTATTATTTGCAAATTATGCAGCATGTTAACAATATTCATCTATTAATAATCATCTGGAGTAACATCAGTAGAAATAAAAGAGTAAAAAACTCTGGAAATCCTCTCCTTAAAAGCAATGAGAACTCTAGCAAAAATTGTCTACATCAACTTTTTCAGAACTCTGGAAAATAAGCAAGCGTGTGTAACAATCTGGTGAGCATTTATTTAAGAAAATTGACTGACTCTGGATAAGAACAATGACTTTTGTGACATTTTAACATACCTCATTCCTATCCCTCCCTCCCTCCAACTGCATAGGAGCCTTAAAAACTGACAGCCCCTCAATCACAGTAAAGATATCAGCTTAGCAGCCTCTGGAGGGGGTAGAATGGGGTTAGAGCTCCTCCTCTGCACCATTCCCAAGTGCTATTATCACTAGATATGCCTGGCAGCTGCCTAGAAAATCCCACTCACAAGGATTATCTTTATTTGATCCAAATCAGAGTTCCCATATTCCAAACAGCCTTTTCCACAGGGGCATTTTTTGATAACAGTCATCAACATCTGAGGCAACAACAGTTGGGGTAACCAAGGGACTGACCAAAACACTTAAAGAAAAAGCTAGGGAATGAAAGGTCCATACAGTACATTAAAAAGCTCTGATATGTTTCTAGGAATCTAGAAGGCCATGGATATTCCCAGGGCTGTGAACAAGAGCAGGAAAGAGAAGGTCCTCTCTCTCCACATCTTACCACCACATCTACATTATTCAGGGCTTCTGTATAATACCAGGCGATTACATCTGAAAGAACCCCATGTCTCAGACTTTATTTAAGAAGAAGTCCTTTGTAAAACCCATAGGCAACAGGGGAGACAAAACCAAGGATACCAGAAGAAATTTTAGCTTCTGACACATACACCTATTGCAGACAGTAAACACAGCCTAATTTCTAGTCAGATTAATCTCATGCTAAGGCCTATTTACCTCAGTTCTTTTTACCTAGTACCTCATGTCCAGCTTTAAACAGAAAATTCCAAAGTATATTAAAAGACAAAAACACACAGCTTGAAGAGATGGAGTAAGCATCACAACCAGACTCAGAGTTTGAAATGATCAGACCAGGAATTTAAAGTAACTATGGGCTGGGCACAGTGACTTCTACCTGTAGTCCATCACTTTGGGAGACTAAGACAGGAGGATTGCTTGAAGCCAGAAGTTTGAGACCAGCCAGAGCAACATAGGAAAATAAGAAAATAATTTTCTGTCTCTACAGAAAATAAGAAAAATTAGCCAGGTGTAGTGGCACACACACCTGTAGTCCCAGCTACTCAGGAGGCTTTGGTGGAAGAATCACTTGAGCCCAGGAGTTTGAGGCTGTGATTGTGCCACTAGCCTGGGCTACAGAGCAAGATCCTGTCTCTCAAGAAAAATAAACAAATAAATAAATAAAGTAACTATGGTAATATGCTAAGGGTTCTAATGAAAAAGGTATACAACATGCAAGAACAGATGGGTAATGTAAGCAGAGAGATAGAAACTCTAAGAAGGTACCAAAAAGAAATGCTAGAAATAAAAAACACTGTGTCAGAAATGAAGAATGCCTTTGATGGGCTCATCAGTAAACTGGAAACAACTGAGGAAAGAATACATGATCCTGATGATGTGTCAACAGAAACTTAATAAACTGAAAAAGAAGAGGAAAAAACAAATGAAAGGAACATAATAATCATGAATTGTGGGACTATTATAAATGATGTAATAGGAAGGTATAACTGGAAAACCAGAAGGAGAAGAAAGACAGAAAGAAACAGAAGAAATATTTGAAGTAATAATGACTGAAGATTTTTGAAAACTAATGACAGAAACCAAACTATAGATCCAGGAAGCTCAGAGAACACCTACTCAGATAAATAGCAAAAAATCTACACCTAGACATATCATATTCAAACTGAAGAAAAACAAAGAAGCTAGGGTTAAAAAATAGCCAATAAACATTAAAAAAAGGTATTTAGGCCGGGCGCGGTGGCTCACGCTTGTAATCCTAGCAGTCTGGGAGGCCGAGACGGGCGGATTGCTCAAGGTCAGGAGTTCAAAACCAGCCTGAGCGAGACCCCGTCTCTACTATAAAAATAGGAAGAAATTAATTGGCCAACTAATATATATATATATATATATATAAATTAGCCAGGCATGGTGGCGCATGCCTGTAGTCCCAGCTACTCCGGAGGCTGAGGCAGGAGGATTGCTTGAGCCCAGGAGTTTGAGGTTGCTGTGAGCTAGGCTGATGCCATGGCACTCACCTAGCCTAGGCAAGAAGGCGAGACTCTGTCTCAAAAAAAAAAAAAAAAAAAAAAAAAAAGGTATTTAACACCATAAGTCATTAGGTAATGCAAATCAAAACCACAATGAGATACCACTTCATACCAACTATCCACAAGACAGACCATAACAGGGGTTGGGGAGAATGTGGAGAAATTGGAAGCATCATACATTGCCAGTAGGAATGTAAAATGGTATAACCATTTGGAAAACAGTTTGGCAGCAACTCAAGAAGTTAAACGTAGAGTTACCATATGACCCAGAAATTTCACTGCTATGTATATACCCAAGAGAACTGAAAATATATAGTTTACACAAAAATTTACACATGAATGTTCATAGTAGTATTATTCATAATAGTCAAAAAGTAAAAACAACACAAATGCTCATCAATTGGTAAGTGAATAGACAAACTATGATATATTCATATAGTGAAATAGTATTTGGCCAGGAATAAAGTACTCATATATTCTACAACATGGATAAAGCTGTAAATATTATGCGAAGAGAGAAGTAGTCACATACTATATGATTGTATTTATATGAAATATCCAGAATAGGAAAATTCATAGAGACAGAAATTAAATTAGTAGTTGCCAGGAGCTGGGGAAAAGAAAAAATTCTTTTTGAGGTGATGAAAATATTCTGAGATTAGATAGTGGTGATACTTGCACAACTTTGTTAATATGTTAGAAACACTTAATTGTATACTTTTAAAGAGTGAATTTACGGTACACAAATTAAGTCTTTAAAAATTATTTTTAAAAGTATACTCTATGTCAGGCATCCTCAAACTACAGCCCGCGGGCCACATGCAGGTGTTTTTGCCTGTTTGTTTTTTTACTTCAAAATAAGATATGTGCAGTGTGCATAGGAATTTGTTCATAGTTTTTTTAAAACTATAGTCCGGCCCTCCAATGGTCTGAGGGACAGTAAACTGGCCCCCTGTTAAAAAGTTTGAGGACCCCTGTTCTACGTCATTCAACACTGAGAAATTATTACGCACTTACCATGCACCAGGCACTATCAGACTTTGGTGATATGAGACATGAATATAATATGGCCCCCATTCAAACAAGCCAATCTCTTGCTGAAAGCAAACATATCAAAAGATAATTGCAATACAGTCTGATGGGGCTGTGATAGTACTAATGCTAGATACAGTAGTGGGATAAAGGAGGCAATGTTTAACTCTCTCTGTTAGAATTAGGGTATGTTTCCTTGAGGAATGGAATTTCAAGCCTGGTCTCAAAGGATAAATAACTGTCTGCAGAGAGTATGTAGGGAAAGAAAACTCCAGACAATGGAAAAGCATATGCAAATACATGAAGGCCATAAAAAAATAAATTAAATTAAAAATCAGCTCAATGATGTAGTTTTAGCCACCTCTCTGAAACTGAACTGAGTTTCTTTCCTTGAATTAGTTGTCATCAGACTAACTGTACACAAATTAGTGAGGATCAGGTTTCTATGAGTGGAGGTGCATTTTGCAACTATAAAAAGGGTATAGTCCACTGAAAGAGGAGCCATACAATCACCACATATATAAACAAACCCTAATAGTAAACACCATAAATAAGAGCATGGCAGTAACTCTTGGAGTATATAATTAACATTATGAATAAGATTAAGTGGGTCTGTGTGCTGAGGTAATGTAAATATCCCCATCAACTCAATCAGATCCAAATAATGACTCCAGCATAACTTATCTGGGTAAATAAAAGCTCTTATTGTTTTCCTATTCCTACAACTAACTAATCAACACTCATTCACAAAGAGAACATAACTATGATTAAATATAAATTCCAGATAGGAAAGATTCATTTTACAACTTGCCCAGCTGATTAGACACATAGGCACAATCTTGTTACCTACCCCCTTCTCTGAGGCAGACTTCATCAATCTGGAAAATGAAGGCAGACCACTGATTGGAGGGCAAACCTGAAAAGAATTAAACACTTAGCATGGCATTCTAAAATACTGTAATTACAGTGCAATTAACCATGCTGCATATTAAACGTGCAACTCTGAAATGTGTTCAGACTCCCCAATTATAACTAGTTATTCTTCAAAGAATTTTGCCGCCCACATTGAATTTCTCTGTGTTTCTTTGTTATAATTCAGGTATGACAGTCACTAATATATCTAAAAGGACAGTTAATAAAAAGTAGACATTCTTTACTGTAAACCTAACACATGCATGCCAGGTAATACCCATCCATTAGCACTAATCATCATGTTTCAGACAGGCAGATCTATTATGCAATTGGACTTTGCCCTCTTTAAAACATATTGAATGGTCAGCTATGAAGAGAAAGTGAGATTGAGGCAAGAGTAAAGACCTAGGTGGGGTCCAGAAATCTGTATCTGTTCTTAATTTTCCCAACTGGACAAGAAACTTAGCCTCTCTAAATCTCAATTTCCTCATCTGTCAACTGGGGCTTATATCTGTCCAGGATTTTGGTAAGGATCAAAAGTCCTGACAGTACTCTAGAATAGCTGATGATTCTACCCAATTGTAAGATGCTTCTCTGTTGTGGGCTCAGATTGTATCCCAAAGGAGCAATCAATGGAAAGGGACAGACAGAGATGTTTGCAGTCGTAGTTCAGGCCAGGCATGATACTCAAAATATCTAACCACAGCCCTAACCAATTAGTAAGAAGTCAGTTTTAAGCAATAAACTGCAAAGCCTGTTGAGTACAGACTGGTTGAAGATCACCCTAGGTTCAAGGTGGCAAAGAGTTTCAAAAATGGGGTAGAAAATGGCAAAACTTGTTGGAAAAAGCCAAAAACTTCATGGAAAAATTTAACCTAGCTCTGTGTTAATGGGAAGTAGAGTTTCTACAATGAGGGAAATAGTGGTCATCCTTGAAATTATTTAATTATTTGTCATCTTTGCCAGATAGAGCCTTAAGGGGAAGGAATATGTCTGCCTTAATCAGCTCTATATTCCTAACCAGCAAAATGCCTGGTGCAGGAACTCAGTAAATGTCTGTTGAATCAGTGAATGGGTGAATGAATGAACAAACAAAGGAATTAACAGACAGTCTACCTCTATTCTGCAATAGCTAGACCAACTGAGAATTTCATGTTCTAGGACACCGAACCATAATTTAAGAGAGGTTGGCATAAAGGAGAGAGGCCACAGTTGGGGAAGCTAGGTGCCAATAGCCTAGGTACTAAAGACTTCATGATGTAATAGGTACCTTAATTTTTTTTATGTATGAAAATACAACATATCAAAATATATGGGACATACCTAAATTAATACTGAGAGGAAATTTTATACTGCTAAATGATTAACATTGGAAAATAGGAAAGGTCTCAAATCAATAATCTAAATAATCATCTCAAGAAAAGGGAAAAAGAAGAACACATAATGCAAGTACTGTATACTGAACTATATACTTGAAAAGGGTTAAGATAATAAACGTCATATTATCACAATTTTTTTTAAAAAAGCATGTTACAAGAAACACCATTTCTAAGGATGTAAATTGGTGTTATACAAAACAAAAAAAGTATTCCAAAGTAAAATACATTTGTGAAACACTGGGCTAAACAAAAAAACAAATAAAATAAAATTGTGAACAAACAAACAAACAATTTAAGTCCAAAGCAAGCAGAAGGAAGGAAATAATTAAGATAAGAGCAGAAATAAGTGTAATTTGAAACATGAAAGAAGGGCCAGGCACAGTGGCTCACACCTCTGTGAGGCCAAGGTGGGAAGGTCACTCAGGGTCAGGAGTTCAAGAGCAGCCTAAGCAAGAGTGAAACCCCATCTCTACCAAAAATAGAAAAAATTAGCCAGGCATGGTGGCACGTGCCTGTAGTCCTAGCTACTCGGGAAGCTGAGGAAGGAAGATTGCTTGAGCCCAGGAGTTTGAAGTCGCAGTGAGCTATGATGATAAGGCCATTGCACTCTAGACTCTAGCTAGGGCAACAGAGTGAGACTATCTCAAAAAAACAAAACAAACAAACAAAAACCATGAAAATATAGAGACTATCAAGACAGGTGCAGTAATGACTCCTGTAGTCCCAGCTACTAGAGCGGCTGAAGCAGAAGTATGGCTTGAGCCCAGGAGTTTGATGCCATCCTGGGTGACATAGTGAGACCTCACCTAGAAAGAACAAAAAGAAAAGAGAAAAAGAAAGAAAAGAAAGAGCAAACAATAAAGAATATCAATGAAAAGAGAAGCTTCTTCATTGAAAAAAAATCAATAAAATTGATAAACCTTTAGCAAAACTGAGAACAATAAAAAGATAAAATACATAAATCATCAATATCAGAAATAATATAGAGGATATCCCTATAGCCTTAAAAATATAATCAGGTCAAAGAAGAAATCACAAGAGTAACTGAAAACACTTTGAGATGAATGGAAAATAAAAATACAACATATAAAAACACATAGGACACAGTGAAAACAGTGCTCAAAGGAAAATTTATAGCTGATGATGCCTGCATTTGGAAAAAAAAAATCTTAAATCAATAACTTAGTTGTATGTCTTAATGAACTAGAAAAAGAAGAGCAAACTAAACCTGAAGCTAGCACAAGGAAGGAAATAATAAATATTATAGTAGAGATAAATGAAATAGACATTAGAAAAACAATAGAGAAAATCAATGAAACCAAAAGTTAATTCTTTGAAAAGATAGACAAAATTAACAAACTTTGACTAGAATGGCTGAGGAAAAAGAAAGAAGACTCAATTAATAAAATAAAAAATTAAAGTAGGAACATTATTACTGAACTTATAGAAATAAAAAGGATTATAAGAAAATATAATAAACTATATGCCAAAAAATTAGATATCCAGGATGAAATGAACAAATTCCTAGAAAAACACAAACTACCAAAATTGACTCGAGAAGAAATAGAAACTCCCAATAGACCTATGATAAGTAAAAAGAGTGAATTAGTAATCACAAATTACCCAAGAAATAAAAGCCAAAGATTGGAAATAACTTCACTGATGAATTCTACCAAACATTCAAAGAAGAATTAACACGAATCTTTCTCAAACTCTTAAAAAACAGAAGAGGAGAAAACACATCCTGACTCATTCCATGAGTTCAGCATTACCTTGAAACCAAGCCAGACAAAGACAACACAAGACCAATATCTCTTATGAATACAGAACCAAAAAATCATGAATACAATACTAGCATACCAAATCCAGAAACATATTAAAAGGATTATACACCATGGTGAAGTAGATTTAGCCCAGAAATGCATGAGTAGTTCAACATATGAAAAAAATCAATATCATATACCACATTAATAAAATAAAGAGTAGAAAAACCATGATTTTAATTGATGTAGAAAAAAACTTTGACAAAAATCCATGAGTCCCTTTCAGGATAACAACACTTAATATGCTAGTAATAAAAGGGACTTCCTCAATAGGTTAAAGGACACTTATGAAAAACCTACAACTAATATCATACTCAATGGTGAAAGACTGAGAGATTTTCTCCTACAATTAGAATAAGACAAAGATGACAGCTTTTACTACTCTATTCAACATTGCACTGGAAGTCCTAATTATAGAGTAATTAGGCAAGAAAAAGAAATACAAGTCATTGAAATGGGAAAGGAAAAAGTAAAATTATCTCTATTCTCAGATGGCATGATCATATATATAGAAAACCCTAAGGAATCCACAAAGAAAACTACTAGCGCTAATAAAAAAGTTTATCAAAATTGAATGATTCAAAATCAGCATGTGAAAATCCATTGAATTACTGTAAACTAGCAATAAATAATCTAAGAAGAAATAAAGAAAAAATTCCTTTTATAATATTATCAAGAGGAATAAAATACTTAGGAATAAATTTACCCAAGGAGACACAAGACCTTTACATTGAAAATGACAAAACATTGCTAAAAGAAATTTAAAAGACCTAAATAAATGAGAAGACATTCCATGTTCATGTATTAGAAGACTTACTAATGTTAAGATGGCAATATTCCCCAAAGCTATCTACATATTCAATGCAATCACTATCAAAACCCCAAGGGCTTTTTTTGCAGAAATATAGAAACCTATCCTGAAATTCATATAAAATTGCATGGGACCCCAAATAGCTAAAACAATCTTGAATAAGAAAAATTTGGAGGACTCACACTTGCTGATTTCCTAACTTACACCAAAACTATAGTAATTTTTAAAAAGTATGGAACTGGCATAAGGATAGATATATTAAAAGAATAGAATTCAGAGCCCAGATATAAAACCATACATCTATAGTCAACTGATTTTCAGCAAGAGTTCTAAGACCATTCAATGGGGAAAGAAAAGTCTTGTCAACAAGAGGTGCTGAAACAACTGGTTATTTATATACATAGGAATTAAGTTGGACCCTACATCATCCCTTATACCATACATAAAAATTAACTCAAAATGTATCAAATACCTAACTGCAAGAGCTAAAACTATAAAACTCATAGAAAAAAAGAATAGTGATAATCTTTATACTCATGGGATTAGAAATTGTTTCATAGATGTAACAACAAAAGTGCAAGCAACAAATGAAAAAAATAGATAAACTGGATTTAGTCAAAATAAAAATGTTTTGTGCTTCAAAGGATACCATCAAGAGAGTGAAAAGATAACTCACAGAATGGAGGAAAATATTTACAAATCATATATCTGATAAGTATCCAGTAACTGGGATATATCATATTCTTGTAACTAAACAACAAAAAGACAAACAACTCAATTTTAAAATGGAGAAAGGACTTGAACAGACATTTCTCCAAAGATATATGAATGGCCAACAAACATATGAAAAGATGCTCAACATCATTAGTCATCAGGGAAATTCAAATCAAAACCAGAAGGTACCACTTCATTCACTAGGATGGCTATTATAAAAATAAATGGAAAGTGTTGGCCAGGATACAGAGAAATCAGAACCCTTACACATTTTTAGTGAGAACAGAAAATGGTGCAGATGCTGTGGAAAACAGTTTGGTAGTTCCTCAAAAAATCAAACATAGAATTGCCATATGACCTAGCAATTCTACTCCTAAATATATAACCAAAAAAGTAAAAACAGGTGTTCAAACAAAATTTGTACAAGAATAGCAACACTAGTCACAATAGTCAAAAGGCAGACACAACCCAAATGTCCACCAACAAATGAGTGGATAAATAAAATGTGATATACATACAATAGAATATTATTCATCCACAAAAAGGAATGGAATGTGATACATGCTACAACATGGATGAATCTTGAAAATATTATGCTGAGTGAAAGTAGCTAGACACAAAAGGCATCATAGCATATGATTTCATATGAAAAATCATAGCATATGATTTCATTTCTATGAAATATCCAGAGTGGGAAATTCACACAGACAGCAGATTAGTGATTGCTAGGGTCTAAGAGGAGGAGGAAATGGGGAGGACCTGCTTAAGGGGTATGGGGTTTGCTTTTGGGGTGATGAAAATGTTCTGGAACTAGATAATGGTGATGGTTACACAGTATTGTGAATGTACTAAACGCTAGTGAATTGTACACTTAAAAATGGTTAAAATGGTAAATTGCATGCTATGTGTATTTTACTATAATATTTTAATGCCAAAGAAGATAATAAGAGATTACTGTGAACAACTTTATGTCTGTAAATTCAATACTTAGAAGAAATGAACTAATTCCTCAAATATGCAAACTACCAAAACTTAACTGCAATGAAATAGACAGCCTGAATAGTCCTATAATCACCAAAGAAATTGCATTTGTAGTTACAAACCTTCTGAAAAATAAATCTGTAGGCTTGGATAGTTTCACTAAAAAATTCTACAAAACATATAAGAATTAACACAAATTTAACATGGTAACTTCCAGGAAGTATTATACAAGAGGAAGGAATACTTACCAACTTATTTTATGAGGCTAGTATTACCCTGATACCAAAACAGTCAAAAATAATACAAAAAAAAGAAAATTGCAGGCAAAATGACTATAGATATAACAATACTCAGCAAAATATTAGCAGATTGAATGAAGCAATATATAAAAAGAATTATACACCATGGCCAAGTAGAATTATTTTAGGTATGCAAGGCTAGTTCAACATTCAAAAATCGATGTAATAGTCCATCTCCATCTTGCCTCACTGTATTTACACATGTGGTACCTTCTACCTGAAACAGTCTTCCTTGTACCATTCACCTGGCAGTTTTTATTCATCCTTCAGGTCTCTGCTTGAAAGTCACTTTCTCAACAGGTCTTTATTGAAATCCCCAAATACAATTTAAATTATTTCTTCTAAACAAGGACTAAACTAAAATAAAAACTACAATATACTTCTCACCATACTCTGCAAAAGAAATAATTAACAGCAAAAGGGTCCCTTCCAGAATAAAGAACAGTCCTTTAAATTGAACATATTTAATGTCATGAACAATTCTCTGGTGTGCTCATTTTCTCCTTTTCAGCTAGTCTCACTGAGTGCTGGTATTAAGGAAACTGAAACTAGAAGCTGAAGAGTCATATATTCTTATCCAATTTTCACCGAACTAAATAAAACAAATGTTTCAATTCAAGGCTGGCCTCAAAAGTAAATGCTCCAGCTGTGAGTTTATGGTGGCTACCAAACAGGTGCTGTGATATTAAGACCATGCTTGGACTCTATTCACAGGGGTTAAGGGAAAGGTAGTTTAATCCGAATCTTCATACCCACTCTCAGAGACACTGGCTTTACCTTGCTTCTGAGAACAGAGCTTCTGCCCTCTCCCTGCAAATGTACTTTCCCATCTCACTGCCTTCCTACCCCTCGCTCAGTGACAATCATTATCATCCAAAACCCCACACAACTGCAGTGTTGAGGAGAAAGCCAGCAATCTATGTTTAACCTCACTGACTGTTCTTTGAGGTAGGTAAATCAGTTAGTCTCATAATGAGCTTCTGCAAACAGGGTTTCTGAAGCTGAAGTAGGCAAACTGTTGCCTCTCTTTTTTGTTAAAGGTTTCTTTCAAAAGTTCCCCTGATTACTTTTCTTACTCATTTACACCTCTCCCAGAGCTTGCTTCTCCTTGGGTTCCGCTAATATTAGCACATGCTTATCACCTCACTTAAGCAATGCTAACGGACAGCATCCCTCAAACAGCTCTCCACATCCTTTTAGGAAAAGGAAAAATAGGAATAGCACAGAAAAAGATTACACACAAGACTGTATGTCCAACTAATAACAGGACCTACAGAGGCTTTGTTTACTTTTGAAAAACATTACTCCTTGGAAAATAGGCTTGGGATTTGCCCTCACCAGTTCTGGAAATGTTTCACCTCAATTTCTATTTCTATAGCAGGCATTCATTGATTCATCTTTCCTTTAATTCAACAAATATTTACAGAGTACCTATTATACAGCAATGAACAGCATAGACAAAGTCTCTTGTCCCTCTTGGGGAGACAGAGAGAAAGACAAATGAACCAAGAAACAGTAGGTGCTTTGCAGAGAATTAAAATTGGGACATGTGATAGCAACTATGTGACTACATTAGACTGTGTGGTCAGAAAACACCTTTCTGAGGATGTTATTTTCACTTAAGTCTAAATGACAAGGAGCCAACTAGGTAAAGATGCAGGACAATATTCTAAGGACAATGAATAGTTATTACAAAAGCCCTAAGACAGGAATAAGCTTATAATCTTTATACTTCTTTATTTTCATGTTTCAACTATTAATGATTTCTGGAAATCCAACTGAATTTCCTAAGGCCTGGATGCCAGAGCAAATGCCTATCACATAGCAATACTTACAACACTAACAAACAGAGTGGTATGCTGGAAAGAACATGGGACTTAGAAGACTTCATTCGTTCAACTAACATTTATTATGTGTCTCATGTCAGACACTATTCTTGATGCTAAGACTACAGTCATTAATAAGACAGAAGATAGCAAACAAAAAGGCAATTACAAATCTGTGAAATAAATTCTACAAATGGAGACAGAACCAGATACCTCCAGGTACCCTAGTCACCCAGAGAATAGGCACCTCACTCAGCCTTGGGGAGTAACAGAAGACTTCCTTAAAGTGTTGTTTAAGCAAATATATAAAAACAAGTAGGGCTTAAATCAATTAGGAAAGGGTTGGGAGAGGAAATAAAAGAGCATTCTGAGTAGGAACAGCAGCATATGCATACACGCAATGTAGGAAAGAACGTGGAACAATTAGGGGAACATATGTTTGGAGCAGAGAAGCAGGAGAAAACCAGAAGAGGGTGACGTCCCAAAAGCCAAGGGGAAAATTCATTGTAAGAAGGTAGGGATACACAATAATGTCAAATAGGTGAGAGAAATCAAGTAAAAAAAGAAAAGTGTTCATTGTACTTAACAGCCAGAGGGTTGCAATTAACTTTACTGGATCCGTCCAATACAAGTAGACACCAACCTCAGATTCCAGTGGGCTGAAGAGCGAGTGGGAAGTGAGGGAGTGGGGAAAGATGTACAGGCCACTCTCAAGCAGCTTATCTCTGAAAGGGAGGAAAGTGTTGTAACTAAGAGGGAATGTGGGACTGAGAAACAGAAACAGGTTCTTAAGATGGAAAGCACCTGAGCCCGATTAAAGGAAAGGAGAGGCGGCCTATGTTGCTTACTAATCACGAACTTGTGTAGGTCACATTTGTAACCCTTCAGGAACCAAACCAGATAGCATAAGTGAAGGTCCTCAGTAAACTGTCAAGAGTTATGTTACTATTTTTAAGTAGGTAAATCACTACTATTAAATTTATGAAGTCTAAGTACCCTTACCACTCTGCTTGTTTCCTCTCTGTAACCAAAGAACATTATATCTTGACTAGTGTAGAAGAAAAGAGAGAGATCAGAGCAAAATAGCTATTGAGCATAATCAGGAGATAATATATGCTATTTTTCTGTTGGGCATGGACAAGGTAATGATTTATTCTACAAGGCAAATGAATCACCGAACATATTTTATTAATGGTAAACAGGGAAAGTATTTAAAGCCTAGTTATATGTAGCCAACAGATTGTACATATTACAAAGGCAGATGTAATAAATAAAGTAGAGTTCTATAAAAATAAAATAATGAAAATGGAATTCAGAAACCCATTAGCAAGGAACCATGATGATAGAAAAAGTAGCACTTTTAATGTAAGCAAAGACCTTTGCTTTTAAAATCCCTAATGAAGATGAATCCAAAAAAAAAGTACTAAAAGCTATGGGAAAGTCTTGAAAATCAAACTGTCAAAAAAAAAAAAAAAATCTAGCCTGCTGCCTTGATGCCCATAATGGACCCTGAAGTCAATATCAAGCATGTTAGTTAAATAGCTGCAAACCACCACTAAGTGGATATAGGAGGTATATTTTGTATCTCTTTGTGTGTGTGTGTGTGTGTGTGTGTGTGTGTGTGTGTGTGTGTGTGTGTGCGTGCGTGTGCAGGGGGCTCCTTTTAAAATCATAGTCTAATTCTAGAACTAAGAAATTTCAAAATTCCAGATTCTAGTTTAAAACCATAGCCAGTGGAGATTTTCTTTTGAGCTCCCCTTGACTCCTGCGCCCTCTCCTCCTCCTCCCTCTGCCTCTCTCTTCACATTCTATGTTCTTTTTGTCCCTCACCTTCCTCATGCCTAGCAAAGTTACTGCCAAGGATATAAATAATTTCAGTCATTTAACTTTTATCATGGGATTTAGTTCCCTACCCCAAGAGGCATTTGCATTTTTCAAAGGGATCTCTAACAACAAAAAAGAAGTATCCATATTTTGGTAAGCAGGTGGAGACAGATTCTATTTTGAGGAAGGAACAGGCTCTGCCTGGCTGCAGCACCGTTGGTAGACGAAAGAGATCCGTTTGGAAGTTAAGCTTCCTCTTGGCTCTCAGTTCACTAACCCATATTTACTGGAATTGAGCGTCAGATCCTTTCTTTTCCTTTTCCTAAGAGCAGGCTTAAGTGGGGACAAAGTGGAGGAAGAATACCATTCAGGGGGCATTCAGCTCACAGGTGGAGGGCCCTGTAGCAGTTCCATAGCTGTTGATTTAATAAGGATCCAAAATAGGCTTGGAGATTTTTTTTCTTCAAATCAGGTTTGGAGACATCAGAACTAAACTATAATTTTGCTTTATTTTTATTTTGTCAATATTTTATTTATATTTTCCTACTTTCTTTAACAATAAAACATTTATCTTACATGAATAAAAATATAATTTAACAAAATGGCATTTTATTAGATTTAAGCAAAATGAATAATTATCTTTTTAAAACAACTTGCTGTGCTCTCTATCAATTATTACGATGTTCTTCATGTTTGACATTTTGCATTGGTGAAACATTTTGTTATTTTATCAGGTTTGAAAGTGTATGTTCATTATCTCCTTTACAACTATATTGTCAAAACAAGATCAAAGCAAGAAATACTCTGTTTCCTGGCCCCGTAAATAGTGATTAAATAGTGAAGGGAATGAAATCTGTATTCCAAGAACTATGCTAGCATTTCTAATAGCACTACTCCATAATCCAGCCCATTGGATAACATTATTCTCATCATATAAATGAGAAAACTGCAGCAAAGTGAAATTAAGAAATTAGCTCCAGATTGTTAGGTCAAAAGGAGGACAAATAGCGGCAAGGAAGTGGCTAAGGGTGGAGAGCAAGAACCCGGTTGTAGCTGGGAACCAAACTGTGGCTATGAACTGTTCCCTGATGTGAATATACACAGTAAGGAGCACCCAGTGACCTTTAACTGACCTGGGGCTCATTACCATCTACTTAACATGGGTGGAGTTTTCATGAAGGATTCTGGGAGAACACATATGTAGTAAGGAAACTATTATATAATGTAACCTTTTATGTAACCTGTTATATAATCTGTAATGTAACCCCAACCTGTCAATCACCCCAAAAGCGGGAAACAGCAAGCAATTCTGCCAGGAAAAAGGCGGGACAAAATACTGAGCATATAAAAGACAGTGTGCGCCCAGACTTCTGGGTCTTCTCCACTTGTGAAGGATGACCTGTCTCTCCCTCTGAGACATACTTTTGCTTTGCATTAAATGGTGTGTGTGAGATTGCTTCCCATTTGTGATCACTCCATATTGGCTCAACTCGGTACCAGTACTCATCCTTGACACTGGGAACCAAGGGACCAGGGAACATACACACATACCTAACAAGATCAGAAAAATAATAAGTGACAGATGTGAAATTTATCCCTGTTCTGCCCCTAAAGTCCATGATCCTTCTACATTTGTTGATGAACTTATGAGGTGGTACAAATCATGAGATTCTTGGCTCCTGGTCAGCCACCAGGCATGGGCTTTTTGGACCTCAAATAACACAGGTTATTCAATACGGAATGTCCAATTTCCGTATATACTAAGTTTGACAGTTGATATCTCTGACATTTCACTTTGATACTTCTTGTTTTATTTTTACTGTGAAGGTATACATCCTCATTCTCTCAAACTTATGTTTTGGCTTATGATTATCTTTCAAAAGTTTTTTTAGGCCGGGCGCTGTGGCTCACGCCTGTAATCCTAGCTCTTGGGAGGCCGAGGCGGGCGGATTGCTCAAGGTCAGGAGTTCAAAACCAGCCTGAGCAAGAGCGAGACCCCGTCTCTACTATAAATAGAAAGAAATCAATTGGCCAACTGATATATATATATATATAAAATTAGCCGGGCATGGTGGCGCATGCCTGTAGTCCCAGCTACTCGGGAGCCTGAGGCAGAAGGATCACTGGAGCCCAGGAGTTTGAGGTTGCTGTGAGCTAGGCTGACGCCACGGCACTCACTCTAGCCTGGACAACAAAGCGAGACTCTGTCTCAAAAAAAAAAAAAAAGTTTTTTTAGAGTAATTTTTGTGAAACCATGCATAAGTCAAAAAAATTGTGTTATTTTAGAATATGAGTTCCATTGTGGAACCAATGCAGTGCAGACAACTTGAAATATCAACAAAACGTTTGGGAAGGATGTGGCTAATGAATGCACAGTACATCCATGGTTTGAGAAGTTCCGTTCTGGTCATTTTAATCTTGAAAATGAGCCACATTGAAAATTAGCCCCTTTCCTTTGGAGCCTGGTATAAATCCCGAGGGTCACTGACTGGAAGACAGCTCATTAATTCCTCTTGGGCCCCAATTTATATCTCCTAATTCCCTCTCCTTCAGGTAAGTACCTAGAGATCCACTGTGCCCCTCTGCGTGATGAAGGGGTGGCTTTTGCACCTTGTCATGGTTATAGGGTAGCCATCAGCATTAGTACCCCCTAAGCATTGTCCCTCTTCTGAGCTTCCTGAAGTTCCTCCAACAGAGCTCTAGCTATCCACAGCCCAGAATCCCCCTAGTCATTGGAGAATATATTAGAATTGTGCAATGGGGGCAGGGCCAGAGGCAGCATAAGGTGAGATAGAGAGGGGAGGGCAATGCTAAATATTTTGATTAAAAGTCCTGGTATTTTGGAAATGTTAATTTAAAGCACATAATCTTCTCTCTTTTAGCTAAATTTAGTTAATTCTCATTTTTCTAATTGTACATCCATATATTTTCATTAGAAAGCTAATGGTCTCAAACTACTCTCAGCAAATGCCAAATGACCCTGTGGTGCACTCCCTAATAGCCTTCGGGCTGACAGTGTCATAAATTAATAAAGCACATGTCAAAGCTTATAATCAAACTCTGTGATGAGGTGTAGTCTTTGGTAATTTATTTCATAGGCATAAGCATCTCTAATACTTCTCATCCTCTAGTACTCAAATCTCAGAACTTAGAGTCCTTTAGAGAAACATATTTCAGCAGAGATCCTTAATTTATAGTTCATGAACCCTCTGAAATTGTATGCAAAATTGTGAGTGTATACATGCGTCATTCAATCCATAACTCTCATCAGATTCTCAATCCACAACTCCCAAAAAGTGAAGGATTACTGCGTTTCAGTACCACCACCATAAATCTTAGTTCTTCTCTTGTACAATTTTGATATGTGTAAATTTATTTAAATATTGTTTTGGGGAACAATACAGAATTATAGGATTTCGATTTCAGTAATTTGTGCCGTTTCTATTGGGGATAATTAGAAGAATAGGGAACTGATATTAGGAACAGAAAATGCAGCAGTTGGCAGGGCAGAAGTTTTTATGACACCTTGGAAGAGAGAAAAGAAGTCCAGGGACAATAAGCCTGCTTTTGCACTGCCCTCCAGTGTTTGCAGGAAGGATGGGCAGATAGCATGTACTATATATGGCTTGGAGTCATCCTGGTCAAAGCTAAGGTTCTATACCCATGGAATTAAGAAGTACCATAGACTTTCATGAGGTTCAGTTCCTTAAACCTCCAGGGAATTTGGGATTGAAAAACATTAAGATCTTGTGAACAAAAACAACAACAAAAACCCTTTTGTATTTTGTAAAATAAAATAATATAGATATAATTAACTGAATTTCACATATCATAAATTAGTAGAAATGGAAACTATACTATTATTTTCTACTTACCTTTTCTCTGCGTGGTTATATGTTCTAGGATCTCCTTTCCCCAGAGTTTCAACACAGTATTTAGGAATCTACTTTGCTTCATGGTAGATACTCTGCATCCTGAGAATCATTGTTTCTCAAGTCTAGCCCTCAACATAGAGGCGCCCTAGGTTTTAGATTTGATGAGTCAGGGCTACCTATTTCTGCCCTGAGTTTGCCTCTTGGGTCTTATAGTGATCTCGGTAGAAAATAACTTGGAGATTTGAGATGGCAAAGGCTTAGGGTCAGCCTGTCACAGAAATCACAAGCCCCGGCTGGGCGCTGTGGCTCACGCCTGTAATCCTAGCTCTTGGGAGGCCGAGGCGGGCGGATTGCTCAAGGTCAGGAGTTCAAAACCAGCCTGAGCAAGAGCGAGACCCCGTCTCTACTATAAATAGAAAAGAAATTAATTGGCCAATTGATATATATATAAAAAAATTAGCCGGGCATGGTGGTGCATGCCTGTAGTCCCAGCTACTCGGGAGGCTGAGGCAGAAGGATCACTCAAGCCCAGGAGTTTGAGGTTGCTGTGAGCTAGGCTGACGCCACGGCACTCACTCTAGCCTGGACAACAAAGTGAGACTCTGTCGCAAAAAAAAAAAAAAAAAAAAGAAATCACAAGCCCCTTAATTCATTCGGTTATTTACCAAATAAATACTGGACACTTTCTTCACGCCAGGCATTCTGCTAGGCATGCAGCAGTCCCCAACTTTTTTGGCACCACAAACTAGTTTCACAGAAGACAATTTTTCTACAGACTCTGGGGGAGTCAGCGGCAGGGGACAGGGAGAGGAAGGCAGAGCTTAGGCTGTGATGCAAGCAATGGGAAGCAGCTGTAAATACAGATGAAGCTTCGCTGGCAGCTCACCTCCTGCTGTGCAGCCTGGTTCCTAACAGGCCACCACCGATGGTACAGGGCCACAGCCCAGGCGTTGGGGACCACAGACATTGAGGATACAACAGTGACTAAGATAAGCAGGGCCTGGGATTTCATGGCATTTCCAACCTGGTGGGGAACACAATCTACTAATTAGTGGCAATTATCCACACAGTGTGATGTGCATTGTAGCAGGAGCATTTAAGAGGTAGGATTAAAAGGGAACCTAAACTCGGCTTGGTTGGGAGTGGTCAGGAAGACACCAAAGGTAGCAGCAGCTCAACTGGGGCCTGAAGGAAGAATAAAAATTAGTTAGAAAAGAAAAGAGTAGGTCAGAGGAAGAACTGAGAGTACACATGGCAAATAACAATAATTTTATACAGTATCTAAAAGTTATCTTTCTAAAATACAAATCATTCTGTCTGTCCATCTCTTGTCTGAAATCCTTCAACATTTCTTCATTGCTCTCAGGAAAAGGTCCAACAACATTGTTGTTATTTGCCATGTGTACTCTCAGTTCTTCCTCTGACCTACTCTTTTCTTTTCTAACTAATTTCTATTTTTCCTTTAGGTCCCAGTTGAGCCACTGCTACTTTTGGTGTCTTCCTGACCACCCCCAACCAAGCCGAGTTTAGGTTCCCTTTTAATCCTACCCCTTAAATGCTCCCACTACAATATTAGAATAATCATGTAATGAGGGAGTATTTAGAGATAAGGCGCACAGGGCCCAGACCATTAAACCTATGTAAATCATGTTAAAGAACTTGGACCTTTTCCTGAGAGCAATGAAGAAATGTTGAAGGATTTCAGACAAGAAATGGACAGACAGAATGATTTGTATTTTAGAAAGATAACTAGATACTGTATGAAAATGGATTGAATGAGTCAAGATTGAAAGCAGAGAAACCAGGTACAAGTGATGGCTGTCTAATTTAGGAAGATGACAGTCCATAGGGGTAGAAAGAAGTAAATTGATTTGACAGACAGTTACATCCTTAGAGCTAGCTGCTAGATCTAAGACTCAGACTTTCTTTGCTTCAACTTTCTATTGCTTAGTTGTTCATTGGAAAGATCACCACAGCTCTTCATTGTCGCGCCCTCTCGCCAGCAAGGAAGACGCGGCAACTGGAGTTCTTCTGACAGTGCTTTAATGGGGTTCCCTTTAGACTTACATGATGCGGAAGACCCAGCCCGGCAGAACGCAGGCTGCTATATACCCTAGAAGCACAACCCCTAAGCTGGGATAGGCCGCTCAGCTGTCGAGCCGCCAAAGCATTAGTCCATGGTAGGATCCTTCATTTGCATGCTTGCGCCACAGGGTAACCGACAATTGCACGTGCGCTGAACTTGTTTACTGCTCTAGGCAAAGCCGGAAACAGGCGCCATCTTGTAATGGCGTTGACACCGCGCCCCACACTTCATTACCTTACCTCTATTCCATTCCCAAACCCCCCATCTGAGAATACCAACACAAGTAAAATATACAATAACAGAAATTTTCAAGTTTGCCCCCCCAAAAAATGTGCAGAAATAAACATGAGCATACCATAATTTTATATAGGTTGACAAATTACTATGCCTACTCAGCTGCATTGGATAAGATAGGTAAAAGTCACCAAGATTTTATCATTTTAAGAATCCAAAGTTACTCTGTATCTCTAAAGTTACAGCTTCTAGGAAAAAAAAATCAGCATTAATTTTGATTCATAATTCAGTTAATTACAATGAATCTGAAAAACATTTAACTTTTGGAAAGAGAACAGGAAAAATGGCCTCTTGCTAATTTGCCCAAGGTCATATAGATACTGCTGAGTTTGCATATTATCTTCATTAAAGTGAAAATGACTTATAAGTTTCTGAAGAAAAGAGTGGCAAATGGAAAGTAATTGCACAGTATCCATTATTATTAATTTAGATGTATAAAACTTCATTAGTGTTGTCTTTAGTGTGCTGATTGTATTGCTTTATTTCACTGGAAGAGAAGTTCTAAGGACTTTCATTGGTATACTCACGCCTCAATACCTATCATTTTATTTTTTCATATTATATCCTAAGCTTCCCCAGCACAAAAGCCCTTATGGTTTAAGAAGAAATATGTACTTACAAATATAAAAATACCTCACCTCTGCAAATAAGTTTCCTTAGTTGGCAACGTAAATCATGAGTTTCATAAGCAGAAAGTGTGGTAGTACGTCAGGTTTTTCCAGTGGCTGATCAGAAAGAGGTATGAAAGGAAGTTAGATTCCAAAGAGTTTACTTTTTTTTTTTCATTTTATTTCAAGAAAATATGAAAGTATGAACATTTTGGTTACATTTTATATCTTTACCTCTCCCTAGCAAGGGTTAGAGGTATGCTCTTCCCCTCCACAATGCTCACCACATCCCTCAGATGTGATTCTACCTTCCCAACTCCCAAATCCCTGGTGAACACACCACCATTTGAGCACCATGGTGTTAATCAGTCAGTACCAATTTGATGGTGAGTACATGTGGAGACCATTGTTCTGATCTTGTGTCACCTCACTTTGGATAATGGGCTTAAGCTTAATCCAGGATACTATGAACGGTGCTAGTTTGTTGTCGTGTCTTAGAATTGAGTAATATTACATTGTAAACATATACCAAATTTTAATAATCCACTCATGAATTGATGGGCACTTGGGTTGTTTCCATGTCCTTGCAATAGTGAATTGGGCTGCTATAAATATCTGGGTGCAGATGTCTTTGTAGTAGAATGTTTTATGCTTTTTTGGGTAGATGCCTAATAATGCTATTGCTGGGTCGAATGGTATTTCTATTTTTATCTCTTTGAGGTACCTCCAAATTCTTTTCCACAAAGGTTGCACTAATTTGCAGTCCCACCAGCAGTGTAAGAGTGTTCCTGTCTCTCCACATCCTCGCCAGCATTTGTTGTTTTGGGATTTCTTGATATAGGCCAATCTCACCGGGGTTAGGTGGTATCTCATTGTGGTTTTGATTTGCATTTCTCTAATGATTAGAGATGTTGAGCATTTTTTTATATGTTTGCAGGCCATTATTCGGTCTTCTTTGGAAAAGTTTCTGTTCATTTCCGTTGCCCATTTCTTGATGAGGTTGTTTGATTTTTTTTCTTGCTAATTCTTTTGAGTTCTACATAGATTCTTGTTATCAGATATTTATGGGAAGTGTAGAGAGTAAATATTTTCTCCCATTCTGTAGGTTGTCTATTTAATCTAATGATAGTTTCCTTGGCTGTGCAGAAGCTTGTTGATTTGATCAGATCCCATTTGTTTATTTTTGTTGCTGCGGTGATTGCTTTGGGAGTCTTCTTCAAGAATTCTTTGCCTAGGCCAATGTCTGAAAGGGTTTTCTCAACATCTTCTTCTAGGATTCTTAAGGTTTCATGCCTTAGCTTTAAGTCTGTTATCCATCTCGAGTGGATTTTTGTGAGAGGTAAGGATCCAGATTCATTCTTCTACATGTAGCTATCCAGTTTTCCCAACACCATTTATTGAAGAGAGATACTTTTCCCCAATGTATATTTTTTTCTGCTTTATCAAAGATTAGGTTACCATATGCAGATGATTTCATCTCTGGAATCTCAGTCCTGTTCCAAAGATCGATGCTTCTGTTCTTGTGCCAATAACAGGCTGATTTAATTATTACTGCTTTATAGTAGAGCTTGAAGTCCAAAGAGTTTACATTTTGACTAAAGACAATGGAAAGCTAAGATGGAGAGGCTTGGAATGACATGTAACATCTGGCCTTGTCAGTGGTGTGTATGTGAAGAACAATTCTATTTGGGCACTTAAGGAAAATGGGGTTTTCATTGGCAAGTTTGCCCTCAGGACAAATTATAACTATTAATAGATATTTGGAGCAATCAGGCACTATGGAATGATCACCAAAATCTTTAAAATTATGATTTAGATAAACAAGGCTCCACTTTGGAAGAATCATCAACTGTATTTATCTTGATCACTACCTTCACATGCCCAAAAGGGGGAAAGAAAGAGTTACAAAAAGAATAAAAGTCCAAGTTATTTTCTCCCTATACTTAAAACATTGATTTAAAAAAACTATACTAAAATAATACTAATGCTATAGGAATTTATTTTTAACTAAATAAAAGTTAACATATTAAGTTAATGTGGAAGAAGTACAGTATAAAATTAATAATACAAATCAAAAGCCAGAATTTTAAGAATAAATTTTTTTTTTTTTTTTTTTTTTTTTTTTGAGACAGAGTCTCGCTTTGTTGTCCAGGCTAGAGTGAGTGCCGTGGCGTCAGCCTAGCTCACAGCAACCTCAAACTCCTGGGCTCCAGCCATCCTTCTGCCTCAGCCTCCCGAGTAGCTGGGACTACAGGCATGCACCACCATGCCCGGCTAATTTTTTTATATATATATATATCAGTTGGCCAATTAATTTCTTTCTATTTATAGTAGAGAAGGGGTCTTGCTCTTGCTCAGGCTGGTTTTGAACTCCTGACCTTGAGCAATCCGCCCGCCTCAGCCTCCCAAGAGCTAGGATTACAGGCGTGAGCCACCGCGCCCGGCCTAAGAATAAATTTTTAAACTTAAAATTGAGTTTAAAGGATATGTATGGGCTGGTAATTTTATAGTCAATTTCTTTTCTTTTCTTTTCTTTTCTTTTCTTTTTTTTTTTTTTGAGACAGAGTCTCACTCTGTTGCCAGGGCTAGAGTGCTGTGGCGTCAGCCTAGCTCACAGCAACCTCAAACTCCTGGGCTCAAGTGATCCTTCTGCCTCAGCCTCCTGAGTAGCTGGGACTACAGGCATTTGCCATTATGCCTGGCTAACTTTTTCTATATATTTTTAGTTGGCCAATTAATTTCTTTCTATTTTTAGTAGAGATGGGTCTCACTCTTGCTCAGGCTGGTTTTAAGCTCCTGACCTTCAGCAATCTTCCCACCTCAGCCTCCCAGAGTGCTAGGATTACAGGCATGAGCCACCACACCAGGCCTAATTTTATTGTCAATTTCATATTTTCTTTAAAGTTCTTCATGAGAAGACAGAAAGAAATGTGTAACTTCATCTTCCTTAAATAATTTAAATTGGCTGTCATTAAGAGAGAAGAAAGTAAGAAGGAAGCTAATACTGGAGTACCTACTTGTCCCATGAATGAAATTTTACAAATAAGGAAACAATCTCAGGAGGATTAAATAACTTACCAAAGAGATATAGCAAAGACTTGAACATAGATCTATCTGCCTTCAAATTTCATGTTCTTAACCACTAGTCTATACTTTGAAACTCTACCAGAGCAGCAAGTCTTTGAGGAAAAACCAGCAAGAGAGATAAGAAAGACTTAGGTATCAGAGCCTTCATTAGGCAGGCTGGGAGTCTTCTGCTGACTGCTGTGTATAGACTCTAAGAAGTTACCCAGCCATTTAGCATTAAGTTCACATTCATGTAATATTATTTCTAAAGACAAGGTTTCAAAGAAAACCAGTCTTAAAATGCTCAGAGATATATATTCAAGGACCCTTCTTCAAAACTCACATGACACATAAATATATTAAAAGACATCAGTAGTCCTACATTAAAGAAACCCGTTGTGTATGCGACCCAGCAGGAAATAGAGGGCATAAGCCAAAAGAGTTAACTAAAGAAAGTTTGATAAAGGACTGTTTACAAAGATGTGGGCAGAGTTCAAGGAAGCAGTATCATACAGGTAACCATCCTGGGAGTAGAAACAGTGGAAAGCCAGTATAATCCCATGACCTGAAAGGGCAAAATTTAGAAACAAGGGCCAAGGAGTCAGATTCCAGAGAGGAGACAACTGTGAAGAAGTAAACTTATGTGCTGCTGCCTGTTTCCCCTACCCCCATGAGGTATTTGCCATACCCATGCACATAGAAAGAAGCAGTGAATCCACAGGGCAAGAGGCTGGGACTTTGGGCTTTGACTAGGCAGAGAGCAACAGCAGAAGGACTGTTGGATTCTCAACCAAAACAATGGAAGCCAGAAGACTATGGAATAACACTTTTTTACTCTTTTTTGTTTGTTTGTTTTAATTTTTTATTTCAAAATATTAAGGGGGTACAAGTGGGGTTTTTTTGTTTGTTTGTTTGTTTGTTTTTTGTTTTTACATAGATACCTTGTATAATGTTTAAGTCAGGGCTTTTGGTGTGTCCATCACCAGAATAGGTGAGTTTACCAATAGCTAAGTTTTCATCCCACGCCCCCCTCCTCTCCTCCTCCATTCTTGGTTTCTCATGTCCTTTACATCATTTTGTACATGTGTACCCATCTATTAGCTCCCACTAATTAGTGAGAACATGTGGTGTTTGCTTTTCCATTCCTGAGATATTTCACTTAGGATGATGGTCTCCGGTTCACTCCAAGTTGCTGCAAATGACATTATTTTGTTCCTTTATATGGAAAAGTAGTACTCCATGGTATATATACCACATTTTCTTTATCTACTCATGAATTGAAGGGCACTTAGGTTGATTCCACATCTTTGCAATTGTGAATGGCGCTGTGATAAGCAGTGCAGGTGTCTTTTAGATTAAACGACTTCATTTCCTTTGGGTAGATACCCAGCAGTGGGATTGGGTACCTCTACATTTATTTCTTTGAGGAATCTCCATACTGAGAATAACATTTTTAAAATGCCAAAAGAAAATAATTGTCATCCTATAATTTTACACCAAGTGAAAACAGTCTTCAAAACTAAAGCTGAAATAAAAATATTTTCTGACAAAATGTTGGGCAAAGCAGTCTAACATGGGTACTGAACTTCTCTGCATATCATGTTGTGTGTGCCAAGCTGCAAGATTTAATGATCTGGTCCTGAGCTATTTCTATAGCTAGTCACATAGGCAATTAAATAGGTCACATGACCATAGCATGACTATCATGCAATTTATCACTTCCTGGGAGAGAAGGCTGGCTTGCATATTCCTTACTACAAAAGATACTGAGCTTTTGGCCTTGGGTTCTTCAACTGTAGCACAATCCACTGCATGTGTAGCCAATACCTGATCCATTTAGTTCCCCCAAACAACTGAAGGGCAGGAAAACCAGTGCTACCATGCTCATATACCTACTGTTTGCAATACTGTGAGTAATAAACTATCTTTCTTGGACCCATTGAGTCTTGTTATCTATTTTGGGCATCTATAGAGTCATGGAAAGTTTGAGGTTCTTCCCTGTCAAAATTGGAACAGTCAGCAGGGTGCCAAGACAGACACAGACTTATAGGAAGAAAAGGCAAGGATCCTATGACTTGGGTTCAGGGATATGAGGATACCTTTTGGAAACCAAGAGCAAATGTTCTCACCCAAGTGGTTGGTGAAGGGAGGAATAAGGGAGGAATAACTGTCCTATCTATTAATATATATGAACTGAGTAAATAGGTAGAGGCTAGTATGATTGAAACAAGATGCCCAAATTATGCCATGCGTTTTTGCTTGTTCTCCTACAGTATAGGGGACTAGAAAAGTGCCCTGGGCTCCCATCAGAGGAGAAAGCACACTTGTACCCTGTTTTAGCACCCACATTAGAACTATTTCTGAAAGGTAGCATATCCTTGCTTAGAGTAATAAGATGCTGAACTGTAGCAAGAGAGAAAGAAGGAAATCTGGGACTGCTTTGATCAACATGCTAGGGAGCTGTTAGAGACTGGTTGATACACTCATGTGACAAGGGATCGACAGGATAAATGACAGCAATTAGGCTGTCTCACATGTGATCCCATGCTTCATGCAGACTCTTTGACTGGGACAGAATTCTGTTCCCTAAAAAGATTTGCTCCTTTGGATTCCTTTATCACTCACTACATAATAGCAAATCTAGAGACTTCTCTGAAGTTAATAAAATCCCATGGAAGACCATGGAAGAAGTTATTTAAAGCCTGATGTCTCTAGCTACTTCAGATTGGCTGTACAGTAGACAGAATTATGGGCATGAGAGCTGTTAAAACAAGGTTTCCCAAAGAAGAGATTAATGTGGTGAACACTAAAGAAATTCAAACCAGATATCAAGCATGGGGACATCAGCTAGGCAGCTGTCCTCCTGGTTGAACCTCAAGTGCCTCTATAACACCAGTTTCCTCCACAGAGCTCAATCTCTCCCTACTAGAGGAACTAAGAAACTAGGTGGCTACCTTAGAATAAATTACTCCTTCAACATCATCACAATCTTACTCTGCACTCTTGTATCCTGATTTAGTAGCCTCCAAGGAGCAAGAGATAAGGGACTCAAACAGATACTTGTAAACCAATGTTCACGGGAACATTATTCATGATAGCTTAAAGGTGGAAATGACCCAAGTGTCCATCAATAGATGAAGGGATAAGCAAAATGTGGCATATACAGAACACTAGAATATTTATTAGCCATATAAAAGAATGAAGTTCTTATACATGCTATAACATGAATGAACCTTGGAAACATTACACTAAATGAAATAAGCAAGACACAAAAAAGATAACTATGAATCCACTTATACAAAATATCTAGAATAGACAAATTTATAGAGACAGAAAGTGGATTAGAAATTACCAAGGGCTAGATGGAGGGAGAAACAGGGAGTTATTGTTTAACCTGTATAATAAGCAATAGGTTCAGGTGTACAGCATGATGAAGTTCTGGAAACATATAGTGGTGATGGTTATACAACATTATAAATGTACTTAGTACCACTGAACTGTATACTTAAAAATGGTTAAAATGGCGAATTTTATGTTATGTTCATTTTAAAACAATACCAAAAAAAAAAGCATAAGAAAAGAGGAGTATCCCTACCAGGTATAAAGATTTTATGAAAAAAATTTTAATAATTAAGACACTATGGCACTGAATCAAGATTAGACAAATTGACTACTAAAAGAGAATAAAAAGCCCCAAAAAGGCACTTTTGAAAAATTTGGTATATGACAGAGATGACATGACAGATCACTAGAAAAAGGAGTGACCATTTGATAGGTGGAGGTAGTTCTATGTAAAAGCCAAGAAAAAATGGATCCCTATCTCATATCATACATAGAAATAAACTAAAAATGGATTAATATTTTAATAGAAAGTAAACATGTTACACTTTAAAAGATACATAGGTGATGGAGAGGAAAGGATTTCTTAAATAAGAAAATATGAGTCAAAAAGATAAGATTATTAAGAATGACTACATTAAAACTAAGCATTTCTATTTATCAAAAGGCAGCATAAAGAAAGTAAAAAGACAAAGCTACAAAATCAGAGAAGATTTTTGCAACATATTTAACCACAACAGACTAGTATCATAAGTATATATAAAATTTCTTATAGAAAAGACAAAGAAACCAGTTGAAAAATAGACACAGTATAGGAATAGGCAAGGTACTGAAGAAGAAACACATTTGGCCAATAAACAAAAGGGAAAGTTGATCAATCTTGTTAGAATCACAGAGACATGCAAGTCGAGACCACAATAAGACACAATTTTATATTTATCTTGTTGGCAAAAGAAATGGGGAAGGGGGATACAAAGATGGTTCAACATACACAAGTCAATACATGTGAGACACCACATAAACAGAATTAAAAACAAAAACCATTTGCTCATTTCAACAGATGCAGAAAAACATTTAATAAAATCCAGGCTCCCTTCATGAAAGAAAGATCCTCAACACACTAGGCATAGAAGAAACATACCTCAAATTAATACAAGATATATACAGGAAACCCATAGTCAACATCATACCAAATAGGGAAAAGTTGAAAGTGTTTCCCCTGAGAATTGGAACAAGGCAATGATGCCCACTGTCACCATTTCTATTCAACATAGTTCTGGAAGTCCTAGCCAGAGTAATCAGGCAAGAAGAAGAAATAAAGGGCATCCAAATTGGAAAAGAGGAAGTCAAACTATCTCTGTTAAACAATGGTATGATCTTATACCTAGAAAACCCTATAAGAGTCCTCCAATACACTCCTAGATTTGATAAATTAATTCAGTAAAGTCTCAGTTTACAAAATCAATGTATGCAAATCGGTAGCACTGCTATACACCAATAAATGACCAAAGTGAGAATCAAATCAAGAACTCAATCCGATTTGCAATAACTGTAAAAATACAAACAAACAAAAAAACACCTACAAATATACTTGAGGTAAAAAGCTTTCTACAAGGAGAACTACAAAACACTGATGAAAGAAATCATAGGTGACACAAACAAATGGAAAAACATCACATGTTTATGGATTGGAAGAACCAATATTGGTAAAATGACTATATTTCCAAAAGAATCTAAAGATTCAGTGTAATTCCTATTAAAATACCAATGCCATTTTTCACAGAAAACTTGTTATGGAATAATTCTGAATAGCCAAAGCAATCTTTAAGCAAAAAGAATAAATCTGGAGGCATCACATTGCCCAACTTCAAATTATACTACGAGGCAATAGTAGACCAAAACACTATGGCTCTGGTATGACAGTAGACACATGGATCAATAGAACAGAATAGAGAATCCAGAAATAAAGCCAAATACCTAAAACCAGCCAATCTTCAACAAAGCAGACAAAAACATATACTGGGGAAAAGACACCCTGTTCGGTAAGTGGTGCTGGAAAAATTCAATAGCCACATGCAGAAGAATGAAGCTGGATTCCTTTCTCTCACTGTATATAAAAATTAACTCAAAATGGATTAAAGACTTAAATGTAAGTGCTGAAACCATACAAATTCTAACAGAAAATCTAAGAAAAACTCTTCTGGATACTGGCTGAGGCAAAGAATTTATGACTAAGACTAGGCCCCAAAAGCAAATGCAACAAAACCAAAAATAAATCATTGGTACTTAATTAAACTAAAAGGTTTCTGCAGGCCGGGCGCTGTGGCTCACGCCTGTAATCCTAGCTCTTGGGAGGCCGAGGCGGGCAGATTGCTCAAGGTCAGGAGTTCAAAACCAGCCTGAGCAAGAGCGAGACCCCGTCTCTACTATAAATAGAAAGAAATTAATTGGCCAACTGATATATATATATAAAAAAAATTAGCCGGGCATGGTGGTGCATGCCTGTAGTCCCAGCTACCCGGGAGGCTGAGGCAGAAGGATTGCCTGAGCCCAGGAGTTTGAGGTTGCTGTGAGCTAGGCTGACGCCACGGCACTCACTCTAGCCTGGGCAACAAGGTGAGACTCTGTCTCAAAAAAAAAAAAAATAAAAGGTTTCTGCAGAGCAAAGGAAATAATCAAAAGAGTAAATAGACACTCTACAGAATGGGAAAAATATTCATGAACTATACATCTGACAATGGACTAATACCCTGGAACTGGACTAATACAAGGAACTCAAACAAGTCAATAAGAAAAAAATAAATAACCCCACTAAAGAGTGGGCAAACAACATGAACAGACATTTTTCAAAAGAATATATACAAATGGTCAACAAACATGAAAAAATGCTCAACATCCCTAATCATCAGAGAAATGCAAATTAAAACCACAATGACATAAAACCTTACCCCAGTCAAAATGGCCATTATTAAAAAGTCAAAACACTACAGATTGGTGCAGATACAGTGAAAAGGGAACCCTTATATACTATTGGTGAGAATGTAAATTAGGACAACCTCTATGGAGGTCAGTATAGATATTACGTAGATCATCAAAGTAGATCTACCATTCAATCCTGCAATCCCACTACTGGGTATCTACCCAAAGGAAAATAAGTCACTATATCAAAAAACACATGCAATTGTATGTTTATCATAACATAATTCACAATCACAAAGACATGGAATTAACCTAAGTACCCATCAACCAAGGAGTAGATAAAAGAAAATGTGGTATCCTATACCATGGAATACTACTACTCAGCCATAAAAAAGAATGAAATAATGTGTTTTGCAGCAACTTGGATGGAACTGGAGGCCATTATCCTAAGTGAAGTAACTCAGGAACAGGAAAATAAATGCCACATGTTCTCAATTATAAGTGGAAGCTGAGCTATGGGTACACAGGGCGATATAGAGTGATATAATAGACATTGGAGACTCAGAAGGGGGACGGGGGGAGCAATGAAAAATTACCTATTGGGTACAATGTATACTATTCAGGTGATGGGTATGCTAAAAGCCCAGTGCTATATAATTCATCCATGTAACCAAAAATGACTTGTATCCCCTAGATGTATTGAAATAAAAAAAAATTGACAAGTCAAGTATTAAATAATATAGTTAGTTCTGCTATAATATTTGATGTGTAAATATAACTTTGTTCTAATGTAATGTATATATTAAGGAAAAAATTGTGCAAAATGCAAATTTTGCATTTGATTATGCACAATTCCACCCCAAGAAGTACCAGTGAAATGCATAAACTGTACCCAGGCAAACAAATCACATAGGAATACATAAAACACACCTCTAACATCTACCAGCTACCTTAGTTCACCAGAGTGTTTGGAGCCACATCCACCCACATTTGGTGTTATAATGTTCTGTCTAATTTCAGATAACCCTCCTTCCATCACTACACAATAGCTTAAGAAGCTGTAGCCCTTCCAACACCTACTTCCACAAGCAAACTTTTTCAAGGTAAAGGCCTATATTTATTGTGATATTTATGCATTTCTTAGCCATTTAACCTTTGTAAAATTACATTACTCTTTTTATTGTGCCACTGACAAAGTTTTTGAGAGTTTTTCCCCAACCCCATTTTTCTTATAAGCCCTGTGTTTCTTATTAGGTGATTTAAAACAGTGTGGTGGTTTTTAGGACACAAGTGTGGTATAGGAAAACTAACAATATATATGGATAATGGAATCACTTATACTTGGGTAGTATAATTCTAAACTGATACAATCACTTTGGAAAATAATTTGACAGTAGCTTGTAAAGCTTAACATTGACATACCTTATAATTCAGCAATTCTGCATATACAGCTGAAAGAAAGTAGTGCACTTATATGTCAGGAGACATGTTCAAGAATATTCATAGCATAAATATTTGTAATAGCACATATCTGGAAACAACATCAAAGACTATTGATAAAATGACAATTAAATAAAATGTGATATAGTTGCTATATCATATGACAGTAAAAATGAATGAAAAACATGTCAATAGGGTGGAAAAAAGACAAACCCTAGAAGACTATATGAAGTATGATACCATTTTATAAACTTCAGACACATGCAAAACTAAATAATACATTGTTTAGACAAATGTGTGTGTGTTAGTGAGTGATATAACTTTAAAAAATAAAGCAAGCAAGGTAATGATAAATAAAAAATTTAGGATAGTGGTTATTGCTGTAAAAAAGGCAGAAAAATAGGATAGACAACAGTAATTATGTTACTGGTAATTTCTAGTTCTTGAGCTAAGTTCATAAACATTTATTAAATTATTAACCTAATTTTGTTTACTTGAGGTACAAATACATAATATTAGGAAAACACATTTTCTTTGATAAAGAGCCCATGGCATGTGTTTTAATGCTTTCAAATATAATTAACATTTGTTTTTGTGTAATAATTATGGCTAAAAGTATTTTAAAAGAATGAAAAATTGCCTTTATCATAGCAAAATGGTAGCAATTATCCATAGCTGATTAAAATTTAGAAATGTTCCGTTAGAAGGTATTGCCTAAATCTTAACATTGGTAGAGTCGATTCACATAAAAGCTACTTTTCGAATTATACCTTCTAATTTCTCTATTTCTCTTTAAGAAAATCTTTAGTAGGCAGTAAGTTTAGAAATAAGCACAAAAATACCAATGTGTCTATTAGAAAAAGAAACTGAAATTACAGCTTGAAGGGAAGAAGGGGCTGAGTCATTCCAAGGAGAATGATTAACGAGAAGCTTTTAGAGATGCAATTTCCTCCCCCTTAATTTGTCAATTTCATGGCCATCCATCAAAATGTCTGCACTCAGCAAGTCTTCCAATACAGGTGTGCAGATGGCAGCACCTGTAATGTGTAGGCTATTTACTTTGCAAGAATTTTGTCCTTGGCCTTGTTGCTTGTGCCTGTGGAGTCTTTGATCACATTCACTCAGGTACTAACTTGCCTTAGGTCTGCCACTAAAACACAGATGCCTAAGGTTTCCTTTAGGCATATTTTCTAGGCCACACACACATCAGGGCCTTGTCTGGGGCACTTTCAGTGAAAAGTACAAAAGTAGATCCTGATAGACCATGAACATGTAAGTACCATGCTCCATTCCTCTCTGTATCCCTAGGACCTGGCACGTCATTGATGAGTGCTGGTGGTAAAGGAAGAATGAAATCCTATCTCTGATATACTAATAGAGTTCTACAGACCCACCAACCCAGGTAGGCCCAGTGCCTGATTTAGAGGTAGGTAGGTCAAAGACTTGAGTTCTGGTTCTAACTGCCTCTACTTGCCTTAGGTAATCATTCAATCTATCTGGGCCTCAGTTTTATCATATGTTTAATGAGATGGTTATGCTTAATCTTCATCTTAAGTGTCCTTGTAAGTCATCTTCTAGCTCTAAGATTCTAGGATTGAATGAGTTTAATCCTACTGATTCAATCAATACCCATTAACTGATCATTCAACAAGTATGGAAACGTACCTTAGCAAGTAAAGTGCTAGGGTCACTGTGGGGTGACAGTAAAAAGATTAGACATAGTTTCTATACCCAAAGAGCTTAAAGTCCCAACATACATGGAAATGCAAAGAACCTGGAGCCAATAGGTCTACTATGGAGCCAATGTAATTTTCAAAAATAATAAAGCTCGAAGACATATACTACCTAACTTCAAGACTCATTATAAAGCTACAGCAATCAAAACAGTATGGTATTGGCTTAAGAATAGACATGTGTAGATAAATGGAACAGAAGAAAGTTCAGAAATGGACCATATAGACATAAATTGTCAATTGATTTTCAACAAAGATAGAAAACATTATTAGCAAAATGAAAAGGCAAGCCACAGACTGGGAGAAAATATCTAATAAAGGCCTTTTATCAAGAATATATAAGGAACTCCTACAACTCAAAAAGAAATTGTAAAATGGGTCAAATTTGAACAGACATTTCACCAAAGAAGATAAATGGATGACTAACAAATACATGAACAGATGATCAACACTTCTAGTCATTAGGGAAATGAAAATTAAAAGCACAATAAGATACCACCAGAATGGCTAAAATTAAAAAGACTATTACTAGCAAAGGTTAGCAAAGATGTGGAGTAACTAGAAGGCTTATGCGTAGCTGAAAGGAATGCAAAAGGGTACACCCATTTTGGAAAGTAGTTTGCAGTGTCTTTTAAAGTTAAACATATGTTATTCATATGACCCAAGAAAATTACTCCTAGGTATTCAACCAAAAGAAATGAAAATGTATGCCTTCATAAAGGTTGTACACAAATATTCATAGAAGCTTTATGTGTAATAACCAAAAACTGAAAAACAAAAGCAAAAAAAATGTCCATCAATTGTTAAATGAATAAATTTGGTATCTGTATATGCATATAATGGAATCCTCAAGAAATGACCTACATATACAAAATAGCATAGATGAATCTCAAAATCATTAAGTTACATGAAAGAAACCAAGCACAAAAACCTAAAAACTGTATGATTGCAATCATATAAAATTCTAGACAAGACAAAACTATAGTGATGGAAAACAGATCAATGGTTATTGGGGATGGGAGAAAGAAATAACTAAAAGTGGCTCAAGGGAATTTTGGGGGTGATAAAATTGTTCTAATCTTGATTGTGGTGGTATTTACCTGGTGTGATACATTTTTCAAAATTCTTTTTTTTTTTTTTCTTTTGTGCACCGTTCCTGGAAGTACTGCAATGCCAGGTCGATGCGTGGAGTGGACGGAGCAAGCTCCTATTCCATCTCCCTGCTCCAAAAATCCATTTAATATATTGTCCTCGGATAGAGGACGTATCAGATATTAAAGTGATAAGAACAGATACTACACTTGATCTTAGCCAAAAGGCCGAGAAGCGATCATTTTTCAAAATTCTTTAAACTGTACACTTAAAACTGACAAATATTATTGTATGCAACTGTGCCAATATAAAAAATTTAATAAAAAGTAATTTAAAGCCTACAGGTGGGGAAAGATCATGATAACACTTCAAAAATTTTGTATTCGTTAAAATGTTCATGCTGCCCAAAGTGATTTACAAATTCAACATAATCCCCATCAAATTACCAATGTCATATTTCACAGATATAGAAAAAAATATATATATTTCATATTCAGCCAAAAAAGAGCCTGAGTAGCCAAAGCAAAAAGAATAAATCTGGAGGCATCATACTACCTAACTTCAAATTATACTACCATAGGCTATAGTAACCAAAACAGCGTGTGTATGCTATTCATCCTTAAAAAGGAAAGAAATTCTAACACATGTTGCAACATGGATCAACTGTGACTCCATTAAGCTAAGTGAAATAAGCCGGTCACAAAAGGACAAATACTGTATGATTCCACATATATGAGGCACCTAGAGTAGTCAAATTCATTGAGACAGACAGTATAATGGTGGTTGTCAGGGGCTGGGGGAGAGAAGGATAGGAGGTTTTTTAATATAAATAGATACAAAGTCTCAGTTTTACCAGATTAAAAAGTTATGGAGAGTGGTTTCATAACAATGTAAATACACTTAACACTACTAAACTGTACACTTAAAACCAGTTAAGATGGTAAATTTTATATTATGTGTATTTTACCACAATTAGAAATAAAACAAAATAATCATCATTGAGTGAGCTCAAACAGGAGTTGAGAATTGAGAAGCAGATAAGAGCCATTTCATGTGATTGTACAAGTTGTCTTACACAAGGACACCTAGCCATGGGTTTAAAATCCATCCCATCCTCTGTTCTCCAAGCCAAACACTCTAATTTGTAAAAACAGAAGGAAGGAAGGGTGGGAGCAAAGGAGGGGGAATTGAGCCAGTGGAACCAGGGGGAGGAAGATAGAGAAGGGAGAAAAAGGTTCTGCCTCGTGGGGTGGGTTTTTTCCCAGGACTCTTGCCTTAAAAGCTTCTGACTGTGTGAGAAAATAGCACAGGGAGCTCAGAACGACTGTTGAGGATTTGTACTTCCTTTCAAACTACAGTATGTGTGGTGGTACTAAATTTTCTCTAGAAGAGAAGACTGAAAGTACTGGATCACCTTTTCTACTTCTCTTGACCTCTGTTCCGAATAGCAATACTCCTGGGAGTAGTTAACACATCAATATTAACTTTGAGCTTACACTTTTTATCAGGGACTGTCCCAAGCATTTTACATGGATTATATCACTTAATCCTAAAATATCCCAGATGAGATAAATATTATTATCCAAATTTGAATTTTATAGATGAAGAATCTGTGGCATGGGTTAAATAATTAGTACAAGGTCACACAGCTGAAAACAGAAGGTCTGGAAAACCATATTTGACTTTTCCTTAAATGACAAACATGACCTTTCCCCATAAGTGACCTCTCTTTTCAGAATAGAAGTTAAACAAATTAAAGAAGAGGTGGCATTCTTTAGACTAGGTCACCTTCTAAGGTGAGCTGGAACATGCTAAGTTACCCTGAGGGAAGAAAAACAAAAGAAAGGCCAAAAGATTGCCAGCCCACTTCCAAGCAGCCTCTTTTAACAGGTAAGTACAACCCAAGGGCTTTGAGCTCCTAATAGCACTGGATTTCTTGCAGTACCTGGCATATACCACATTTTCTCATCTCTGCATTTGCTCTTGCTGTCTCTTTCATTGGGAAAACATGGTCCTTTCCCCTCCTTTTCCTGAGTGATTGCCTGATCCATCAAGACTAAAGTAGTGAGTGTCCTTTCCAGGAAGCCTTCTTCCTCCCACCCTGCAGGAATGAGCCTACTGCCCTCACCACGTGACATGGAAATCCTCTCTTTCTCATGTCTGTATCCTTCAGTTAAGGCAGAAACTGCCTTATCAATGACTACCATTTATTGAGTGATCACTGCTTTACACACAGTAACTTGTTTAATCCTAAAAACAACCCTGTGAGGTTGGTATTCTCAATCCCTTTTTAACAGATGAGGAAGGCAGGTGCCTTCCTTAGAGCAGGTATTTTCTCTAAGCTGATAAAGGATAGAAAAAAGATTTAACCCAGATGTGATATCAATGTCTGTACATGCAACCACTATACTACATACTACTTCCCATAAGCAGATAGGTCTTCCTTACAGCCAACCCAGTAGCTTGCTGTTGTGTTGTGAAACTGATGTTTCAGAGATATTTGCTAAACAGATTTGAAGCCATTGGGTTAAATGATCCAGAGTCCCTCTCAGGCAACCAAAATTCTCGTTTGGGTGATGACACTAGCCTCTCAGAAACTCTCTTGCTGTTGCAAATGAAAGACTATGATTCTCTAGATTACCAAGCTCCAAAATCCTATTTCCAGAATTTCCAACCAATGAGAGAGTTTGATAAACCTACAGGAATAAAATATTCCTTTGTGTTTAAAATAAACCAACACAGGCAAATGTAGGCACAGTGTTTAAAAATTGTGAAACTTTATCCTTTTTGGGGGAAAATTAATCCAATAAAAACAAAGGGGAAGAAGAGGGCATTCTCTAGGCCCATCTGGCTGCACCCAGTGCATAAGGATCTGCCAATCATGAGGCAGCAGTGCCCAGCTGGTCCAGGTCATTGAGAGAAAAGCTGCATGCAGACAGCTTACACACTGGAATAAATCAAGATGAGCAATTACCATTTTCTGGAGAAGCCTGGGCTTATTCAGAGTAAACCTTCACACTGTCGCCGTCTTTGGAGAACAGAATTTTAGAAAAAGAGAGTAGAAGATAAGGGAGGGACTAAGGGTAAAGGGTTCAAAAGAAAAGAGTAGGGACTCGTATCTAATGCTTTCTTAACCTCATAGATAGGAAATGCCTGGTTGAGGCACTGCTTCACCAGGGTCTGCTGACAATGGTATGTGAAGAATTTGACAGCTGAAATTCTTCAACACCTCTGAGGGCTTCACAATAAATGCATCCATTGCAGCTAATATTTATAAAGTGCTTACTAAGTTTCAGACTCTGTGCAATTTTTACTGAGTTCGCCTTCAATAAATGTCAGTGGCAGTCATCATAGCTATTATTCACATTAATAGCAGTTCACTACTCCTCGCTGTAATACTATAAGGATATACTATCACCATCCCCATATTACATATGAGGAACTAAGCTTAGGTTAGGTAACATGCTCAGGTACACACAATTAGAAATCATATAGCTACAGTAGGTGATCTTACACCAACCCTGCAAAGTGTTGTTATTATTATTATTATCCCTTTTAAATATGAAGAAATTGAGACTCAAAAAGGTCATGCTAAAAGTCATTCAGCCAGTTAAGTAGCTGAGGCCAGATTCAAACTCAGGTCTACCTGACCCCAAAGGCTACATACTTTTCCATGGCACCAGGCTCTCTCTGGTCATAAACCATGCTGTAATACATCCCCTACGAAACCACTGTGGGCAACATATGGGGCGCACACATACTGGGCATTCACTCTGTGGACTGCATTTTGCCAGTGCTATTATGCAGGTCTTAAGGAAGGCATTTAGGAAACCAAACACTTGGCAATATAATTTTCTATGCATGACCCCAAGTTCAAAAATCAATGCTTTCTGTCAAGGGCAGTTGTGTGTTCAAGTAACAAGCCTGATAAATAAAAGGTTCAGAGGAAAACATGAAGCTTCCCTGGGACAATGATTTTGAGGGAGGCTGATTCTGCAAAGAGATTATTTTTGAGAATCAGATTTGTTATGTTTTAACTTAATGTGGAACTCAGGATATGTGGGCTTCCCCTACTCAAAAGCTTCACAGACAATAAATGAATCACAGATACATCTGCTCCTGGGCACAGCTCCGTTCCTCTGCCACTTCTCTGGGGTACTACATTGTTCAGATGAAAAAAATGTACTCCTCTGAAAAGACCTAAGAAATATCAAAAGGATCAGAAACTACAGTATCTGCCTTGACTTATTTTGGTGTCACAGATGTTGCTGCACAGTGCTAACTGTATGATAATATTTGCTGATTACAATGACAAATAATATATTTCAGTTTGGATTGATATATCATCAGCACTGTAGGAAACTACAGGTCTTACCTTGCAAAAAAATGTTTAATTTCAGTCCAATCTGTCAGTTCTTCCTAGGGTTTCACCTTCCTAGTTTTCCCCTCCTCAGGAAAAAATCTTTAAAGCCATTTCATAGATAAAAATAGGTTTGGAGTTTCACAGGGGTAGCCTTGTAATTTTGTGCCTCTTGGCTATTACCATGTGTTTCTTTAGAACACTTGGGTCAGTTGTCTAACGTGAACAGCTCTGCTGACATCCCTAAGTATTTGTTCTAATTATTGCTTAACACATTCATAAGAAGCTTCCCAGAAGATAAGGTTCATAATCATTTCCCTGGTTTGAGCTCAGAAAGAAATGTAAATATATATTATTATTAAATGAGTTGTGATTTTAATTACTGAAAAATGGTATTAATTCTGCTAAGGATTATTCAAAAGGTAATAAAGATAAAAGCTGTCAAAATTAATTAAGCACATATTCATTAAATCCAAGGTAGCTTCAGTTTCTTTATTGCACAAATACAATTAACACTTAATCTGAATCTCGATAAGTTACATAATCATGTGCCTCAAAATAAAGGGAGGATACAACCTTGGCCTTCTCCGTTTTACATGGGAAAACATTAATGACGCTGACATCGGAGACAATTAGACAGTGTCAGCCAATTGTTTTTAGCCAGCTTTCTCTCACATCTGTGGTGTCTACAAGCAAGAAAGCTCATTGTTTCCACAGGCCTCCTTCGGGCCTTGGCTTTTTGTGTAAACCGTCAATCTCTTGGCGAATATCAAAGCCGTGAGGAAATTAGAACAGACCAGCTCTGCTGCCCCACACTAAAAGCTTAGCAGGGTGCATCCACTATGCTACTAATTAGGCAGTGACCAACAAAATAACCTGTCAATGTCCGCTAGCCATTTCCCACACACCTGCATTTCATACCCTAATAAGCATACAGCAAGAGAGAAAAAGGGATAACTGCTGAAGTGTGAAAAATGAACAAAATATAACAATGTTTCTATCCCCACCTATACTTCTAGCAATTACCATTTAACATTAGGGGGACTCAACATGTCTGAAGACTCACAATACAGTATCTGAAACTAAAACCCAGGGGGGAAGCCACACATTGAGACTGTATTAAGGTTTGCTTCGAAAATATCACACTAAGAAGAATCTAGAGTTATGTATAAAACCCAGGAAACTGAAAATGACCATAATTTAGATTAGGGACCAGGAGGCTGACTTTTTAAAAACATTTTCCATTCAAGCCATTGAAAGAGAAATGCATACTATTCTCTTCAATGTTTCCTTCTATAAAACAAAAATATGTAACAGGACAGAAAATAGACTATCAGGTTGTCCCATTTTTCCTTACATTTTCTGCCCTGATTTAGTAAATTTGTGATCACCATCATTCTTTTGACCTACCATATATTAGCTAATTTCTTTTTTTCTATTTTTTCCCCATGGACTCCATGTGGGGAAAAAAGACTATAGTCTTTGGGATGAGATTCTGAAAGCACTATTTTATTTTCTAGTATTTCTAGAGAAAGCCATATGCCTTGCAGTTGAGGAAGCTTAGAAGGTGGAATATTAAGTGGATTGAAAACACTCCTACTTTACCCTTGAGCTTTAAAATGTATTTGAAAACTCATCATCCAAATGTAAAAACAGGTTCCATTACATCTTTAAAAACATTATTCTTAAGAGTTTCCAATTGTGTCTCTAAGACTCTTCCCAATTACTTAGGTCACAAAATCTCTTTGTTTTAATTCTAACATCTTTATTGAGTCCAGTATTCCTGAACATCAAAAGACATAGTACTTCCAAAAATAAAAAAGGTAAAAAAATAAAAATAAAAAGTATAACAATTTGGTTATTGTTCTTAAAATTACTCAACCTCTCTCAAACTGAAAGGTTAAGAAACAAACAAACTTTGCACAATGCCTCTCTCCACTTTATTTTGCCCCAAACAAAGATTTTGTGGTACAGGTATCCATACGATAGATTTCTTATGAAAAGGCTACTGGCTTTTAAGACCATATATCCTTTGGAGCAGCTCCTTTTTGTGCCTTGGGATCCAGCTGAACTTTTTTTAAAACAGAGAACAAGAGAAATGTAAGGACAAAATTGTTATGTGAAGAAACATCACTTCATCTCAATATGTGCCAAGGAGCAGGCTATATTGTGAGAGCATCCTTGATGGATTCGCATACAATATAGACCAACATTCAAATGGTATTTGTTAGATACTTCTGAACACTACTTTTCTTTTCATTAGACTTTATCCAAAAACAGCATTTTCAATTATAAATAAAAACTTTCTCCACCTCTTCCTACTTGAACTCAAGTACAGAAGGCCCCTATTTAAAATGCAGCTCTGGAGCCGCCACCAGGCTGCCTGTTCAGCTGCCAGTGGCTTTTGTGTACAAAGATGTTAATTGGTTCTAATCCCCTCCTAGAAGCTGTTTTGGTAGCCTGACCTGGCACCCTGAAGGACACCTTGGTGTGAAAAACTAAAGGGTCCATTGAGGAGGGAGTGAAAGGCAGCCAAGCATTCCAACACATTTTAATTTCAGGAATTAAAAAAGAGGAACATCATCATGGAGATCCTAGAGGAATCTTACAAAGCTTTAATAACAGTGAAGTAAGTTCTGCAAACACCCAAGCTACACACACACACACACACACACACAAAGAGAGAGAGAAGGAAGCTTCAGAGTGGAGGCAAAGGGAAATTCAGATTCTCAAATTCTCCAATTTATTAATATTAATTTCATCCTATAAACTGGTTCTCTGAAATCCCAAAACTGAACTTGACTAATTGAGACATTTGGGGGGTTTTTTTGTCCTAATTTACCAAACTGACATGATTATGAAAATCAGATTCTCACACTGTTCAACCCCCAAAGACTCTGTTAGAGCGTATGGTCTCATTTGGTTGAAGTATAGTATCTATCTCAATGACTACATTTACATTTGTATTACAACTCACAATTTCTAAAAGAAAAGGTGAAGAGAAAATAGTAATTCCTGTGGCAAAATTTTAATTCACTCTACTATGTGGCAAACACTCTTTTCTTAACATACTGTAAAACACTATCTATACTATGTGCCAATTTAGGGAATATACATTTACACCTTGGGTGGCAAATTATGCTAATGGAATGCACGATCTACAACTGTGGGGTTTTGAATTTTTTGACAGAGTTCACAGATCAACTTCATGGGTCAGAGGAATTTGCTTTTTGTCTGATAAAAGCAGAAAGATATGAAGTTTATAGATTACTAAAACTGTACCAAATGCCATATTTTCAACCATGAACCAGTTTATGCTTTCTCCACATTTATTTTTGAAGTTTGGGGTTTTTTTTTTCACTAGTACAACAGACCCAGATAAGGACAAGAGAGTCCAAGGGGCGCCTCTAATGAGAACACTTACAAGGTGCTTCATGCAAAGTGGAGTGAATGTCCTTACAACTGAAGAGGCACAGAAAGGGAACAGCAAGTTTTTCCACAGTGAAGCTTTTCTGGTTGCTCTAGGAGCAGAAGAAGGCACTTCTGGTGTGCATTTAAGAGATGCCTGAAATTTGAAATTATATAGCCTGTGGAATAAGAGATACCAATCATCAAGATGAAGTTTCTGTAATGTAATCAGATCCCTAAGACAATCCTCAAAGTAACAGCAGCTCTGTTTTGCTCATAAACATCTTTCCCACAACCCACTTAACTCTTCCCACTGCATCTTTTCAAATTGTCGACCACCTATAATAACCACTGACCATGCCAAAGTCCACTCTGAATATGAGTATCGAACATGATCATGATGTGGACCTTACAAGTTACTCTCACTCTCCAGATGATTCTTTGTCACTTAGCAAATAAAAGAGAAAGAATGCAGGACTCAACAACTTGTATACTATTGTCTTTAGTATCTGTGTTCCATGAATCTCCCCAAATGCTTCTTCCTGCTGGTGAAGACATAATTCTGGCTCCATCACACAAGCCAAATTCTTAGAGACAAATCAGCCCTGAAGGAGATAAAGAACGGCTGTTTCCTCTTAATCCGTATTTTTAAAAGTTTTAAAATCTATAAAGACCTTACAGTAGCTAGTACAGAAAAACGCAAATAATATAAAAAGTATAATGTCCCTTTGAATATAAAATTTCACTTGAAAAAATATTTAATAGGCCAGGTGCGGTGGCTCACATCTATAATCCTGGTACATTGGGAGGCCAAGGCAGGGGGTATTGCTTGAGGCTAGTTCAAGACCAGCCTGAACAAGAGCGAGACTCTGTATCTACAAAAAATAGAAAAATTATCCAAGCATGGCGACATGGGCCTGTAGTCCCAGCTACTTGGGAGGCTGAGGCAGGAGGATCGCTTGAGCCCAGGAGTTTGAGATTGCTGTGAGCTATGATGATGCCGCTGCACTGCAGCCCAGGAGACAGAGCAAGACCCAATCTCAGAAAAAAAAATTATTTAATAGAAGCCTAGCATCTACCAATATCACTTTACTGGTTTTGGTCTCAGTATGTTAAGGCCAGAACTTAATAACTTTCGCAAATTCACAAAGTTTTTAAGTAGTGGGGTTAAAATTTGAGTTATGTTTGATTCTAAAACTCACATTCTTTTCACTATACCATGATGCCCCCCAAAATTATTTTAAAATAATAAAAGGTCTTCAGAGAAAATTGAAGTATAAAGATGCTAATCAAATGTCTAGCATTACTATAATCATATAGTAGGTACTCAATGAATATTTGTTAAATTAAACTTTGTTGACCATTTCCTTTTTCCAATCTTCAAAGCCTAGCTTAGAGTCCTAATTCTTTCCCTTTCTGAGCAGCTCTAGACAAGTCACCTCATCTCTATGAGCCTATAAAATGGATAACCAGCTGTCTATCAGGTTGTCATAAAGAGTAAATGCATGTCAAGCATCTGGAACACACTAAGTCAGGGCCTAGGAAATAATAACTAGTAGACCAACATCACCTGTTTTTGTAAATAAAGTTTTATTGGAACACTGCCACACTCATTTTTTCATATATTTTCTATGGCTGCTTTCATGCTACAGGAGTCAAATGAAGTTGTTGCAATAGAGACTGCATGGCCACAAAGCCTAAAATTTTTACTATTTGGCTCTTTACAGAAAAATTTGCCAAACCTTAAAGAAGATAATCAATAAATGTATGTTTTCTTCATTTTTTTTTGAATAAACGTATGTTCTCTTGCCATTCCTTTCCTTTACTGGCAGTGGTCACTTCAAGTTGAATGAATTACATTTTTTAAAAATGTTTTTAAGTTCCAGGTGCCATATTGTTAGCATCAATCCCTACTTATCCAGCCTGCATATAATTGGACCTGTATATAATACTTATTGCTGGAAAAAGCCACAAGAAGAGTTTGACACACCTCAAAAGCACAGGCTAAAAGGTTAGATTAAGCTTACCCCCAAGGCTCTGGGCTCAATTTGGCTGCCTTTCATTTAGCTAGAGCATTTCTTCTAGGTTATGAAAGAGCATTTTAAAGAAATGATATCTAAGCTGAAACCCAGGAATTAAGAGTTAGCCAGGCAAAAATGGAGGGAATAAGCATTTGAGGAAGTAGAAACAGTTGATTCAAAGATTCTAAAGTGGGACAAATCTTGGGAAATGGCCAGTGTGACTGAAGCATAGCAAGTAACATAGAAAAAGGTAAAAATGAGGATTGGGAGGTAGTCAGGATGGAGTCACATCATGGAAGACCTTTTAGGCCTCAGTAAAGACTTTGGGGCTAAGACCTAAGTAGGTTGGGAAACCACTGAAGGATTTTAAGTGACATAATCCAATTTACACTTTAAGCTTGCTTTGGCTGTTGCATAATAATTAAATGGATAGAAGAGAAGTCATTGAAATAGTGAGCCTCCATGGCTAAGAAAGGCTAAAATCCAGGTCTCCTAAATCTCAATTGATTTTCTTTTCACTACACTGGGCTATTTTGGAGAAAGCAGCTTAAATAATATTGTATCTGGGTCTTCTCCAAGCTTTCATTAATTAATCTAAAGAGGGCTTTAGGGATAGGCAGCTACATGGACCAGTAATCTGGGTGTGAAGACGTAAAAGAAAAGGTGATAGACAAAGGTCTTCTGTCCCAAGCCTCAGGAAATGAGCCAAGTTGGAGAAACATGGTTTAGTATCCAAGGCATAAGAGAACAAGCAGAGAACAAATAGCCAGAGCCGTGGCCCAAGAAACCAAAATATTATTGTATCTAGGCTGGGAAAGGCAGGCCCATAAAATGCCTCACTTCCTAATTCTCAAGTGAAATAAGGAGCTGGTTTATTCTCCATGATCCCAAGAGGATAGGACAGAGGCCAGTGGGTAAAAGTGTAGAACAGGGTTCAAGGGGTAAAAGAAAACTGGAGGAAGACATATTTTTATGTTGCTACAAGGCAAAACTTTCTCACACTGTCCAAAGAGAAAACAGCCTGTTCATAACAGACTGATTCAAATCACATACTCAACTGTATTCCAGACATCCTACGAAGTGCTAGAGTAAGGTCCCTAATCATTGAATGCTTTTGAACCACTTGACTGAATTAGGTGACTATACAGTTCTTTCCAACATGAGATTTGGTGATTGCCACAAAACCTACAGATGTCCATACATCAAAGTATACCCTTCCTTTATTTTCAATTATTAAAAAAAAAAAAAACAACTATTTTTAAATGGTAGAAGCCATCAGAGAAATTGAACTTTTGTCCCCTTTTTAAAAGACTTGTCTATGTATCAAGACTAAGATGCTGACTTTCCTACCTACAGCTAAGGAATAGGCACTGCTGTCTCCTAAGCAATAGGATGACCTGCTGTATGTTCTAATCAGAGCACCTGGCTTGACAGAGGAACACCCAAAGGACTTACATTTCTAATAGGACAGTATTGCTACTATCCTTTAGATTCCTGTAAACCAAATCTCAGATACCAGGATGCTTCAAATATTTTATTAAGTCTTAGGCAGAGACCAAGATTAATTCTTTATTAAGCTCTGCAAAGACCGAGGCATTGCTACTCAAATCTTACATGCTAAAATTAATTCAGCCAAATGTTCAGGGACTTATTTTCTTCTCACTTCAAATACCTGAGGAAATGGGCTGCCAGTGAAAAGCCCTGCATTGTTAGAAAATCCAAACCACGACATGCTTCCTGGGATCTGAAAATTAGCAGGAGCTCACCCTCCAGCTTCCTGTCCTAGTGTTTTCTTGCTTTTTTTTTCCCCTCCAAGTGGATCTGGTTACATTTGTTTCACCTCTCAGATATTTTGGCAATTTTCCTTTTTGAACGGAAGAATTCAGTTCCTTTCTTAAGAGTCCAAGCAGGAAAGGCAGGTGAAAAAGTTAAGTGAAAAAACTAACAGTGCCAGTACCATAATTACCCAAGGAATATAAAGCTCTATTCTCTCAGTGATGAAAAAGGGGAATTACGCATGTAACTTCCATTAACATTAATGGGACTTACCTACATAAATCCCTTAAGCATCAATGGGAAGAATGGACCCTGCATAACCATTGGCCCCGGCACCTTTACTCTTTCAGCCATTTCTATTATCTGATTAAAAGGCAAAGAGACTGGTGCTCTGCAAACCAGAACCAGGTGAAGCTTCATGCCACTGAATTGATTGTCACCTGCCTCTTCAGGGCATTTTGGCAGGATAATTATGAAAACTGGGGCCTTTTTTTCATTTTCTTTCCTGGTTCATTTTTTTTTTTTCTTTTACCTGATGGAAACACAATGTAATATACCACACAGGTTTTTTACATGAGCTTTTCCTGAGCGGTTGTGAGTTTTGAGAGCTCCTCTTTCTGCCCTGGAATGCAGTGATTAGCAAACCTATGTTGAGAAGCAACTCTCAGCTGAGGAACAGCCTAATGGGGGGAGACACTCTTGTGCCCAAATATTGTAACTAAGACACAAAACACAAAGTGTGGAGTATTGCTGTGCATGTACAAACTAAGAATGTTTCGTTCTTAGCATTCTTACTAAGAAAAACTTCTTACTGGAGATGAAGGAAAGATTTTATGGAAGAGGTAGTATTTGAACTGGGTCTTAGAGGCCAAGTGAAATAATCTCTAACACAACCACCTAGACAGAAATGAATATAGGAATACTTAGAAAACAAATGAGGAGGCACAAAATAATGCTCAAGATAGTGGATTTGGTGCCAGATAAACCTGTATTTAGCTCCTGCTTCTGACTATTTATGTGACCACCCCAAGCCTCGGTTTCCCCATCCATAAAATGGGGATAATAACACCTACTTCATAAGATTGAGAAAAGTAAATAAGGCAATTGTGGGAAATTTACTGAAAGCCTCAGCCCTAAATCTGAATATTAATTGTTCATTAATTTGTAATTACCATTATAATTATTTGTCATTAGTAATCTCCAAAGTGAAAGTCTGATATGTGTGATTTTCCACAGGAATTACGTGAGTAGGACTAGATTCCAGCCAGGCTAATTTTCCTTCGCTTCTGCACACACTCTTCTCTTCTAGCCCTACTGGCACTACCTTTGATCAGCCCAGCACAGCACTCCTCTTACTTCAGATGTGCACCCCGCCACACAACCAACTCTCCCCAACCTTCACAGCCCAAACCCACATGCCCTGCCCAGAGAGCTGTCCTTGACCACCTGGGCCCAAGGTGATCTTTAAAACCATAAAACTCTTACTATGTACATCTCATATTTGGTGACTTTATGTGAATATATCCATGTCCTCAACTGAACAGCCAGCTCTCTGAAGGCAGAGCCTGAATCTTTTACTTAGGAAACCTCAATAGCACTTAGCACAACGATATCTAAAAGTACACAATAAATATTGGCTCACTGATAGACTACAATGAGCAAACGCTACAAAATAATTTTAACCTTTAATGTATGCTTTATTGCATACAAAGGGCTTTTATTTAGATTGTCTTATTGAATATTCCTGAAAATCTTGTTAAGCATATTAGGCATTCTTATTCTTATTTATGGATGAAGGAGCTGAGGTTCAGGAAGGTCAAATGACTCGCCCACAATCACAAGGCTGGTATTTGGCAGAGCCAGGACTAGAATTCTGGTCTTTGGACTCCTAGTAGATTCCTTATAAGCTCTTTGCTACCATAAGTTTTCCCAGTTTAGTCCAGTGACAAACCAATCATGATGCTAGTATATTTGCTAAACAAGGTAAGAACAATTATGCATGGGATTATTTCTCAGTCTTCTGCCTTAGCCTTATCCCCCCCCCAAATAATCATGTTTTTAAAATACCAGATCAACTAACTGAATTAAATAACAAAATAGTTCTAATGATGGCCTATGTTGAGACCAGAGCCACTGAGAGACAGCAGAAACAGCCATGTCAGACCTCCACCTTGTGTGCAGTCTTCTCAGGCACAAACCTTTAGGATCACTGACCAGGGAAACAGCTGGGAGTAGAAACAGAAGCTCCTATAGGATACAGTGTAGGCTCCCTAGCCTGCCATTCAAAGCCAAATAAAAACAAGCTCCCAGCTACTTTCAAACCTCAATTCTACTACTACCTTACATACAATTTTGAGGATGGGCCAGGCTGCTGGTTGTGTTTCCTACGCATTCTTGCCTGTATCTCTTTGACTGTGTTGCACCTTTCTTCCTAGAATGCTTTCCTTACCTGCCATCTCACAAGACAGCGAGTGCTTATGTTTTAAAACTTGGCAAACTACTTAGCCTCTCGGCATCTCGGTTTTCCTCAAATGTAAAATAGGAAAAAATTAGGGTCCCTACCTTGCAGGATTATTTTGGAAAATAAATAAGTTAAAACATACAAAGTGCTTAAAACGATACCTGACATGTGGTAAGTTATCAAATATTTGCAATGAAGATGTCTTTAAACAGAAGAGCCAACCCCCTTACTTATTTCCCCAGGTGTGACTTATCTCTAATAATAAGGACAATAATAAAATTCATAACCTATTAAGCATTTACTATATGCCAGAGTGGGCATCACTCCACACTCCTTTACATGGATGATAGCAATTAAGTGATCCTCATCATAACCCCAAATAGTAAAGCACTATACTCACTTTGTAGAGGAGGAAACTTCGTCTCTGAGGTTACTTCATTTCAGAAAGGTCACGAATCGGTCACACTACTCAGTGTGACTCTAAAGGCCAGGGTATTAGCAGCCACGTTATTCCCTCAGCAGCCTTTCCCTGCGATCGCAGCCAGCAAAGCAGTTTCTGTCAATCTTCCCCTGACGCCACAAAGTTCCACTCACATGCTTTATTCCAGAACAGGACTCAGAACCTGGAGAGAGAGGGAGCAAATGACAACAAGCCCCTACCCTACCACTCTCAGCAAGAGCAGTGCTGCCAGCCCCGCAGCTCCACGTCATGACCAAATCAGTGTTTGCAAAGTGTGTAAAATTATCTAATTCAAAGTCATGAGGAAAAGACAAGGAAGGTTTTCCCTCAGAAACCCAGTGAAGAGTTTTTATAGGTACTTTTTACCTTGAGCTGCCCAAAGCCTGTCAGTTATGAAGCAGGTTGAACCTAGCAAAATATTAACCTGCGCTTCTGGTTATTATTTTGTTTCCAAGGCTAACTAGGGAGCTATTTTCTTAACCACCATTTGAAAATGCTGAGAGACCTGGGAGGTTGGAAAAGTATTACCATGGATGCAACTTATTAAGTTAGTGGATATTAGCTAAGTGACACTCAGGGAAATAAAGAGGTGAGAAAAGTTTAGCTCTTCTATACAGCTGGGTTCATAGTCTGGCTTTACAGGTTTCTAGCTGATACCTTGGCCAAATTATTTAATCTGAGCTGTGTTTTTCTCACCTGTAAAATGGTGCCTATGTAATCTTCAGAGAGTCTCAGAATGGTCCCTGGATCAGCAACATTAACATCACCTGGCAATGACAGACATGCAAGATTCTCAGACCCCATTGCAGACCTACTAAATGAGAAACTCTTGTGGTCGGGCCCAGCACTCTGTGTTTTCACAAGATCACCTGGTGATACTGAGGCACACTAAAGTCTGAGAACACTGGTCTATGTTATAGGAACTTTTTTAGCCTTGATTGCTCATTGTAATCATCTGGACAACCTTTGAAAAACACTGATGCCTTGGGTTCCACCCCCAGAGATTCTGATATAATCAGTCTGAGGCATGGGCCTCAGATTTCTAAAGACTACCCCCTACCACTGTTCTAGGTGATTCTAAGATGTAGTCAAGGTTGAGACCTCTGCCTTAAAGGATTGCTGTAAGGATTAACTCATTTAATCCATCTTCAGCAATTAGCACCCTATCTTGGACATAGTGGACACTCAATACATGTAAGCTTCCCCCAACAGACAGTCTCTTTTGATTTCATACTGTTTTCATTAAAATTTCAGATCAGAAGGAAATACATGAAAATATTAACAGTGAGTTTTCTCTGAGTGGTGAGATTATGAGTAGTTTTTAAATTTTTTAATAATTTTCTCAAAGTATTCCAAAAGCATTAACATGTGTTACATTTATAATCACAAAAATAAATGAAACTAAATTTTAACAAAGAGTCTTCTGAGGCTCTTATAAACCTGATCTTATAATTATCTTGTCTCTGTCAACTAATCAGTGGGGAAATCACATTATTTTCACTTTAGAGATGGAGGAAATGAATCACAGAAGTAGAGACTACTTGAGTTTATAGTCAAAATAGCTAATTTCTCTATAACATCTCTCATATCCCTGAGGAGAACAGTATTCTTAGTATGACACAAAATGGGGAACCAAAGGCTTCAGTGTTGAAGCTGTTAAAGTCCATTTGATCCCTAGAAACTACCCTGAGTCTCGACTGCCACCTCCAACTGGTTCATGCAACACCCCCCTCCAAAGAAAACAAACGAAAATCCCAGCAACTGCATTCACACATTGCTGCACAACCGAAGAGGTTCACTACTATGCAACTTGGATTTCTGAGGATCACTGCAAAATATGGTGTCATGGAAAAAGCAGCCAAAAGTCTGATTTTTGTTCTAGAGCAACAGCTAACACATATTCCCTATTTACTATATACCAGTCACTACTCAGCATTTTACAAATACTTACAAAATCAGGGTAGATTAGAGCAGTGGTTCTCTGACTTTACAGTGCATCAAAGTCACCTGAAGGCTTTGTTAAAATAGAGAATGCTGGCCAGGTGCTGTAGCTCACGCCCATAATCCTAGCACTTTTGGAGACTGAAGCAGGTGAATTGCTTGAGGCCAGGAGCTTGAGACTCAGGCCAAGCAATGTAGCGAGACCCCATCTCTACAAAAAAATAGAAAAATTATCTAGCACGGTGGCATGCACCTGTAGTCCCAGCTACTTAGGGGGCTGAGGCAGGAGGATCGCTTGAGCTTAGGAGTTTGAGATTACAGTGAGCAATGATGATACCACTATACTCCAGCAGCCTGGGCAACAGAGTGAGACCCTATCTCAAAATAAAAACCAGAGATTGCTGAACCTCAGCCCCCAATTCCTGATTCAGAAGGTTTGGAATGGGACACAAGCATCTGCACTTCTTTTTTTTTTTTTTTTTTTTTTTTGGAGACAGGGTTTTGCTCTGTCGCCTAGGCTGGAGTATAGTGGCATCATTGTGCTCATTTCAACCTCAAACTCCTAGGCTCAAGGGATCCTCCTGCCTCAGTCTCCCAAATGCTAGGATTATAGGCATGAGCTGCCATGCTTAGCCAAGAATCTGTATTTCTAACAAGTTCCCTGGTGATGTTGATGTCACAACTCAACCACAATTTGAGGACCACTGGATTAGAAAAACTGTAGGGTAATTTCCAGCTCTAATATTCTGTTTGAACTCCAACCCAAATTCTTATCCTATGTCCCAACTCTGAGGCTTAGAACTGAACCCTGAAAACTCTCACTGTTCTTGTCATAATCCCTTATGACCTCCACCTGGTCCAAGTGAAAGGGTTGTCTTTAAATGGGAATCCAGCAAAGTCAATGCAGCACCACGTAAGGTGCCTATGATGGCCCTCTGCAGTTAAGAGGGCACAAAGCAAGCCTCAGCCCCTCAAGCACGTAGCAATTCTCTTAATAATAAAATCCTGGGCCGGGCGCTGTGGCTCACGCCTGTAATCCTAGCTCTTGGGAGGCCGAGGCGGGCGGATTGCTCAAGGTCAGGAGTTCAAAACCAGCCTGAGCAAGAGCGAGACCCCGTCTCTACTATAAATAGAAAGAAATTAATTGGCCAACTGATATATATATAAAAAATTAGCCGGGCATGGTGGCGCATGCCTGTAGTCCCAGCTACCCGGGAGGCTGAGGCAGAAGGATCACTCGAGCCCAGGAGTTTGAGGTTGCTGTGAGCTAGGCTGTCGCCACGGCACTCACTCTAGCCTGGGCAACAAAGCGAGACTCTGTCTCAAAAAAAATAAATAAATAAATAAATAAATAAAATCCTGGTTATCAGAAGCAGGGCCTCCAGTAAATCACAGACATAGCCAACAAAGCACCCTGGCTCTTCACATCTTCCCACTACACAAAGGCTGATTTTGTCCATTGAAGCTTTTCTTCTCCCCACCGACAGAGGGCCTGGCCTGCTATGAGAAGAGAAAGCTTGACACTGAAATGTATCAGGACCTTACAATGCTTTACAATTTATGAAGCATTACCATATCCATTGTTTCATTAAGGCTTCATAACAATACTCTGAAGTAGGTGTTATTATTCTGTTTTATAGCTAAGGAACAAAGGCTCAGATAGGCTTAGTAATTTGGCCAAAGCCTCATAGTTAATGAAAAATTGAACTGGGACAACTAGAACCCAGTTCTCCTGCCTTCTAGCCTAGACATATTTCTACTTGTCTTGATCCAAATTAGGGAAAATTAAAATTAAAATTTCTCTTCCCGACTCCCTCCTTCCTTAGCATATTAGCAAGAATGAATCATTGTGGGTAACTAGACGAAGAACTCTAATTGCAGGTCTCTGAAAATGGAGATGTTTAATTACATAGTTACATATGTGATTTATCAACCAGTTTTGATCGTTGACAATTCTCTTTAAAGAATTCTTTTCCTCTAAAAATTAAAATAATATACTTTTAAATCTGCCCTGGAATGCTTTGTTTTCATTCAAATAAAGAGATGACTGTTTCTTATAAGTGTCATGATTTCTAGGCAATTGGTCTAATGTCAGGCATGAATTCCTGGTAGATTTATCATGATTAGATCTGAAACTGCAGAGGCCTTATCTAGAAACAAAAATCATTTTCTGGACAAAGCTAAATAACAGAAATGTTTCTGAAATGGGAGGAGCCATTCTTTGAGAAACTCTAAACCTTTCATTCCTTTCTTTGAGCAGGAATCTTCTCCAAATACTACACATCTTAAATGATGATAACACAGATTTGGTTTTGTCCTGGAGAAGAAAAAGTTGAAGGGTCATCATGTCAAAGAAGCAGAAAATGCCAAAGCTTCCCAGTGTTACTGAGGCAGGCTGAGAATGATGAATGACACTGATGTTGATAAAAGCAAAGTACGGGGCTTAGAATAAGGATTGGGTCTCAAGAACACTGACCAACTGCTGAAGCAGTCTGCAGCACTACTGTCAGCCTGCCTCTGAGTTCCCCAAGAGGGTCAGTTTCTGCTACTCCTTTCTCCCAAGTCCCAAGAGGGCTTGTTTTGACCTTCGAGACTTTCTTCTGTTTTCTGCTTTTCCAGGTTACCATGTGCATTATTGTTCAGGGAGGTTAATTTGCTTGTTAAAAGAACACAGCTTGTAAGTAGTAAAGCTGAGATTCAAACCCAAGTAGAATCTCATTCATTTATTTAATCAATAAATACTGAATAAAAGCCAGACACCAAGCTAGGTGATGGGTAGAATAAAATGAGCCTCAAGAGTGTAGTGAGGAAATGGAAATGGTGCTGTGGTTTCTGGCTCGGAAGTTGGGGGGAAGCCTGTAAGACTTCACAGAAGATAAAATGTGTAGAGGATAGAAATATCAATTGCACTTCCCTCTTTTAAAGCCACTCCTGGATCCAGACAGAGCCTCTGCTGGTGCAGAAAGCAGCTTGTCTTGCCTTTCTCCCACCTCCCACAGCCTCCTCCAAGGAGGCCAGGCTCGCCACCGCCCAGACAGGGTTTCCTCTACCAGGGGAGAAAACTATACATTAGGCAGGAAGCAGACCCTTGGAGGGTTGGGTTGTTCTTCTACACTCCAGCTCACATTAGAGCAGTCACTTACTAATGGTACCCTATAAAGTGGCAATTTACCAAATAGCACTAATTTAGTACCTGGTCCTTGAAGAGTTAACACACCTCCCTCCAGAGGTGCCTAATTGACTCCTTGCCAAGTCAGCCTAAAAGGAGATCTGGTCCAGTGCACTACAATTCTTCCAAGCTGCTCAAGGCTTCTGCTGCCCTCACATAAGGCATCAAAAAAGAAGGTGCAGGGGTCCAGGGAGCCCAGGACTGTTCTAGCGTTGGCTCTGCTACTTGAGTCACTCCATACAAATCCTTTCCCCTTTCTGTGCCTCTGTATGCCCAAATTTGAAATGATGTCAGTGGGGCTTTGATTTCTAAGGGTCCTTCTGACAGTCTAGGAAAATGCTTTTTAATGCTTTTGGGGTCATAAATTCCATTGAAAATCTATGCTAAATGACCCTCTCCCCACAAAATTGTGTCTACAATTTCAAAAAATTCATGGAATTCCTAAAGTTCAAACTAAGATCCTTGGTCCAATATGGTCTCTGAAGTCAGACAGGTCTGGGATTGAACCCTGGAGATCTCTCTCCCTCCCCGCTCCCTACCTTCCCACCCCCACTCAAGGACAAGCCTCTTACATTTAAGCCTCATTTAGAAAAATGGTACCAATAACACCTACCTTGTAATATTGTTGTGAGGACGAAAAATAACTACATACAAGTAAGTGTCTGGCCCACAGAAGGCACTCAATAAATGGTAGCTAAAATTTTAAAAAGGTAGTGGCACCTGTCATCAGTGCTCAGCGAATGTTCATTTTCTTTCTTTCTCATAGTAACCAGCACTTATTTGTGCACATCAGGTGTTCCATAAATGTTATCGCTTAACTATCCAAGCTATCTTAAAATTCCTTTTCTTATCAGGCTATTCTAGTGATGGAGGATACCTCCTTATACTCAGCTGGACTTTTGCAAGTCTCCAAACATCTGTGCATCAGGGCTTACCTTCTGTATCCCATCCTACCCAGTGCTGTCACATTAATATTCCAGAAATCAACACTTAAATTGTGACATACTCCAAAGCTCACAACTTTTAATGCTCTACCAAGTTTTTAAGAATTTCACTAAGGATTTCATCAAGTGAAATAAAAATGGCTGTTCACTTTATTGAGCCATTACTATATGCCAAGCAATGACTAAGTAAATACATTATTTCATTTAATCCTCTCAACTGCCCTACAGACAACTTAATGTGCAGTATAGAAGGCTAGGAGTACAGTCTCTAAAGCTTGCTTCAGCTTGACTCTGATTCCACCTTTTATTAGCTATATAATATTAGACAAATCATTTAACCTCTGTGTCCCTCAGTGTCCTCCTTTGTAAAGTGAAGATAATTATAGAAACTAGTTCTTCAAGGAACTAGAAAAATAAGAACAACCTAAACCCAAAATTAATACAAAGAAAGAAATAATAAAGATCAGAGCAGAAATAAATGAAATTGAGACCAAAGAGAACAAAGAGCAATGAAATGAAAGGTTAGTTTTTCAAAAAGATAAACAAAATCAACAAAACTTTATCTAGATTAACTAACAAAAAGGAGAGAAGACTTAAATAAACAAAGTTAGAAATGAAAAAGGAGATATAACAACTGAGACCAGAGAAATACAAGGAATCATTACAGACTATTATGAACAACTATATGCCAACAAATTGGAAAAGAAATGGATAAATTCCTGGACACATACAACCTACCAAGACTAAACCATGAAGAGATAGAAAACCTCACCAAACCAATAATGAGTAACAAACTCAAAGCCATAATAAAAGGTCTCCCATCAAATAAAAGCCTAAGACCTGATGGCTTCACTACTGAATTCCACTAAACATTTAAAGAAGAAGTAATACCAATTCTATTCAAACTCTTCAAAAAAAACTGAAGAGGAGGGAATACTTTCAAACTCATTCTATGAGGCCTGCATTACCCTGGTACCAAAATCAGACAAGGATACAACAATAAAAAAAGAAAACTATAGGCCAATATCACTGATAAATATAGATATAAAAATCCTCAATAAAATATTAGCAAACCTAATTCAACAACATATTAAAAAGATCATTCACCCTGATCAAGTGGGATTCATCCAGGGATGCAAGGATAGTTCAACATATGTAAATTAATAAATATGATCACATTTAATAGTAGAAGGAAATTAACACATTAACAGAACCAAGAACAAAAACCATATGATTATTTCAATAGATTCAGAAAAAGCATCTGATGAAATACAGCATCCCTTTACAATAAAAACCCTCATCAAACTGGATTATCCGTCATACCTCAAAACAATAAAGCCCATATATAAGAAACTCATAGCTAACACTGTACTGAATGGGGAAAATTTGGAGGCTTTCCTCTAAGATCTGAAACAAGGCAAAGATGCCCATTTTCACCACTTTTATTCAACATAATAGAAGTCCTGGCCACAGCAATTAGGCAAGAGAAAGAGATAAAAAGCATACAAATTAGAAAGGAAGAGGTCAAACTAGCCTTGTTTGCAGATAACATGATCTTATGCTCAGACTCCACCAAAAAACTGTTAGAACTGATAAATGAAATCAGTAAAGTTGCAGAAGACAAAATCAACAACCCAGAATCAGAAGCATTTATATGTGCCAACAGTGAACAATCTGAAAAAAAAATCAAGAAAGCAATCCCATTTACAATAGCCACAAAGAATGTAAAATATCTAGGAATTAATTTAACCAAAAAAGTGAAAGATCGATTCAAGGAAAACCATAAAACACTAAGGAAAGAAATTGAAGAGGACACAAAAAATCGAATGACATTCCATGCTAATGGATTGGAAGAATATTGTTGTTTTTCCTTTAAAATAGGCAAACAGGCCGGGCGCGGTGGCTCACGCCTGTAATCCTAGCTCTCTGGGAGGCCGAGGTGGGCGGATCGTTTGAGCTCAGGAGTTCGAAACCAACCTGAGCAAGAGCGAGACCCCATCTCTACTATAAATAGAAAGAAATTAATTGGCCAACTAATACATATAGAAAAAATTAGCCGGGCATGGTAGTGCATGCCTGTAGTCCCAGCTACTCGGGAGGCTGAGGCAGGAGGATCACTTGAGCCCAGGAGTTTGAGGTTGCTGTGAGCTAGGCTGACGCCACGGCACTCACTCTAGCCTGGGCAACAAAGTGAGACTCTGTCTCAAAAAAAAAAAATAAATAAATAAAATAAAATAAAATAAAATAGGCAAACAAAGGTTTTAACAAACAGCATTAAATTGTTTAAAAGACAGTATTACCCAAAGTAATTTACAGATTCAATGCAACCCCTATCAAAATACCAATTACATTCCTCATAGAAATAGAAAAAAAAATATTCTAAAGTTTATATGAAACTTCAAAAGACCCTGAATAGCCAAATAAATTCTGAGCAAAAAGAACAAAACTAGAGGAATTACACTGCCTGACTTCAAAAGTTAATGCAGGCCGGGCGCGGTGGCTCACGCCTGTAATCCTAGCTCTCTGGGAGGCCGAGGCGGGCGGATTGCTCGAGGTCAGGAGTTCGAAACCAGCCTGAGCAAGAGCGAGACCCCGTCTCTACTATAAATAGAAAGAAATTAATTGGCCAACTGATATATGTAGAAAAAATTAGCCGGGCATGGTGGCGCATGCCTGTAGTCCCAGCTACTCGGGAGGCTGAGGCAGGAGGATCGCTTGAGCCCAGGAGTTTGAGGTTGCTGTGAGCTAGGCTGACGCCACGGCACTCACTCTAGCCTGGGCAATAAAGTGAGACTCTGTCTCAAAAAAAAAAAAGTTAATGCAAAGCTTTAGTAACCAAAACAGCATGGCACTGGCATTAAAATAGATGCTTAGACCAATGGAACAGAATAGAGAACCAAGATATATATCAACAAATTCACAACCATCTCATCTTCAACAAAGGCACCAAGAACCTACAATGGGGAAAGGACAGTCTTTTCAATAATATCAGTAGGAAAACTGGATAACTATATGCAGAAGAATGAAACTAGACTCACTATACATAAAATCAAAATGTGTTAAAGACTTAAATCTAAGACCTGAAACTATAAAACTACTAGAATACAACATTGGGGAAATGTTTCAGGACATCGGTCTGGCAGAGATTTTTGGCATAGGCAACCAAAGTAAAAGTAGACAAATGGGATTAAATCAAGCTAGAAAGCTTCTGCACAGCAAGGAAAACAATCAACAAAGTGAAGTAACAACCCATAGAATGGGAGAGAATATTTGCAAACTATCTATCTGACAAGGGATGGATAACCAGAATATATAAGGAGCTCAAACAACTCATTAGCAACAAATCAAATAATACGATTAAAAAATGGGCATAAGATCTGAATAGACATTTCTCAAAAGAAGACACACAAATAAATGGTAAATGGGTATATGAAAAAATGCTCAACATCACTAATCATCAGAGAAATGCAAATGGAAACCAAAATGAGATATCATCTCACCCCAGTTAAAATGGCTTTTATTGAAAAAGACAGACAATAAGGGATGCTGGTGAGGATATGAATAACAGAAAACTCTGTTGGTAAGGATGTAAATTAGTACAGACACTATGGAAGCAGTATGGAGGCTCCTCAACAAACTAAAAATAGAACTATACTATATGATCCAGCAATTGCACTATTGGTTATATACCCAAAAGAAAAGAAATCAATATATTGAAACAATATCTGCACTCCTATGTTTATTTCAGTACCATTCACAATAGCCAAAATATGGAATCAACCTAAATGCCTAACAATGGATGAAAGAATAAAGAAAATGTGGTATATATACACAATGGAATATTATTCAGCCATAAAAAGGAATGAAATTTTGTCATTTGCATCAACATGGATGGAACTGGACATTATTATGTTAAATGAAATAAGCCAAGCACAAAAACACAAATATCACATGTTCTCACTCATACATGGGAGCTAAAAAAGTGGATTTGATAAAGGTAGAAAATTGGCAGTTACTAGAGGCTGGGAAGGGTACCAGGGCAGGAGGATGAAGAGAAGTTGATTAATAGGTACAGATAAATCATTTGATAGAAGAAATAAGACCTAGAGTTAGATCAGTAAGGTGCCTATAGTTTGCAATAATCTACTGTACATTTCAAATAGCAAGAAGAAAATAATTTGAACATTTCTAGCATAAAGAAAAGACAAATATTTAAGTTGTTGGATATCCCAAGTACACTGATTTGATTTGTACAAACTGTACAAATGTATTAAATTATCACATGTACACCAAAACTATGTATATATATTAGGCATCAATAAAAATTATTTTAAAAAAGACATTATGGAGAACAAAGGAGATTTTATATATACATGTTCCTAAATTATGTTATATATAAAACCATGTTTTATTTGTAAATTTTTAATAGATTTTAATATTTATCTGGATTACATATAAATCTGAATTTTATATATTTTATATATACACAGACCCATACAGTTGTCCCTTGGTACCTATGGGGATTGGTTCCAGGAAACCTCCATCAGGGGATGCTCAAGTCCAAGGATGGGAATCTTTTCATGCTGGAAAGATGCATTAATTTAGCTATAATCAAATAAAGCTACACTCAAGAGACTTCAATTAGATATACTTAAAAATGTATATTATTTTGTAAAAATCTAACTATTATGTACTTAATAATTTCAAAAATTGAAAACTATTTAATTCTAAAGTTAACTAACTTTTTAATGACCTTGTTGTGTCTGCTTTTTGCTGGAAAGCATTTGAATATTTGGTTGAACATTTGGAGGTCCACAGTTTCAGTTGATCCTCTAGATGGGTATCAGTCATTTGTGACCTTAAGGGTGTCTTGATTTGGGTTAGGTAGGAGAATGGAGATTCACAGCAATAAATGGTTGAAAAGCAAGAAAGCATTTTCCAGGCATGTTGCTGAAGGCATAGATATCCTACTGCATTGTCCCATATTTCAATTGGATCTTTCTTAGAATCAAACAATAACTTTAAAATGTCATCTACTGAAGAGCTCAATCAATTCCATCTATAGTTATTTAGGTGCCTTGGTGACATCAACTAGATGAGACTGAAATGCTCATTTGAGTGTGATGTCATGATTCTCAAGGTCAATGAACTTTCCATTGTATAATCCAATTAATAGGACTATAACAGCTGTGTATTCTTCAGATGATTCATATATATCACCCTGCTCATCGATGATGTTGGCGAACTAGGGGAAATGTTCACTGAAGTTTCATTTTGAAGAAGTGTTTTGAAAAAAGATAGCTTTTTTCAAAATGCTTAGATTTTTTGTCTTATATCATATATAGACTTAGTTTTACCTTGCAAAAAAATATTTAAGTTGTTTTGACATCATATCACACAGAAATGCTGCATTCCTATAGAAACCTTCTTTCAGTAATTCACATTGCTGATTCTATTCTTCATAAATTTTAACTATCTGTTCTCAGAGAGAGAAAATTTTGACTAACACTTGTCCCTGTGATAGCCAACTCACTTTAGAATGATACAGCAAATCCACATTGAATACCTCATATTCAACGTTAGCATGTTATGAAACTCACAATGCTATGTTGCATTTGCATGAATAGGGTTAACAATACTTATAACTTGTTGCAAAGTGTCACTTAAAATAGTAGCTTTAGCACAGAAATTTTGCTGATGAAATACAATGAAAGGAAATGAGAGCATCTGGATCTGTTAATATTTTTTTTAATCTGCACAATAAACCCTTCATGTTTTCCTATCATGGAAGGTACACTGTATGTACATACACTCACTAAATTTACCAAATTCAGTCCAACTTCACAACATTTATCTTGAAAGTTGTTAAAGATATCTATCCCCTGTGTTCTGTTCCCAAGAGTGCTCAAAGCGAGTAACTCTTCATAGCAAAGAAAATGACCCAAATGAAGTATCAAACCTGTGCCAAGTCAGAAGTATCAGTTGTTTGATCTGAAGCAATTGAATAATATATATTTTCCTTTTGAAGTGTTGCATGAAGTTGTTCCATGAAGCTGAAGGCTAATTCATGCTGCCAGTCAGTTATGGTTCTCCTTGAAAGAGGCAGTTGTTTGTGTTTTTAAATGTAATCAGGGTCTAAACATCCTTCAACTTCTACAATACATTCTTTCACAATTTCTACATCACTGAATGGCTTCCCTCTTTTCCTAAGTATATAAAGTACTTTATAAGTTGCTCTACGGCATTATTTCCAGGTCTTATTGCTGCTTAAAAGAATTGTCTTTGCTTTTGCTTTTTATCTTTTAATTTCTGCAATACAACCTTTAGTTCCTCTTTCTCTAATTTAAAATATTTGTGGTCCTTATGAATGTTATAATGCTGATAAGCTGCTGAGCTGATAATGCTGATGTATTAATAAAAGTAAAAGGATTTGTTCTGTAAAATTTGGATTTAGTCAAAAGGCCACATTTAAGGACCTAGAAGGCCACATGTGGCCTTAAGCCTGCAGATTCTCCACCCCCTGATCTAGTCATTTATGTAAAATGATGTAGTATTTGGATATATCTTAACATCTTCTCCTATATACTTTACATCATCTCTAAATTACTTATAATAACATAATACAATGTAAATGCTATATTTATAGTTATTATACTACATTATTATTTGTATCATTTATTATTTTTGTATTGTTACTTTTTAAATATTTTTATGCATGATTTCTTGAAATAGGTATATGAAAAAGTGCTCAACATGACTAATCATTGGGAAAATGCAAATCAAAACCTCAATGAGATATCACTTCACACTTGTTAAAAAAATGTTTTTTAAAGGTATACTTTCATGACATAAATTATCAAATCTTAAGGACCCAAATAAGCCACCCCAACGAACTAACTATGATTCTAGTCAGTTAGTCCAACAAACGTTACAGTACCTACTATGTATCAACCTAGGAACAGCAATCCAAACAGTTAATACAAATTCAAGAGAACAGTGAAAACTCTCAAACTTTTTGTAGATGGTTAAACTTAGGAACAATAATAACTAAAACACTTTAATACATTTTTGAACGGTAGTTCAGCCAATGCTTCTACCCACTTAGGGAAGTTCTGGGAAAGGTGACTCTCACAATTCCAGAGAAAAGCAAGAAGATAATCTGACTGGTGAGTGCTAACATTGATTGGACCACTATATGGCTGCTTTAAAAAGCAGGGGAATTACTCCTCTCCACTCTTCTTTCTCCCATTCTCTACCTGTGACTGGACAGGTAAATTCAATTCCAAGAGGGATGTAAGAGACAATCTTGGAAGTCATTTGCTGCCACTTATGTTTGGAACCTATTTGGTACCTAGTTTTCAGTTGATTAGAACCAGAATGAAAGGCTAGTGAGTGATTAACCTTCACAATGACATAAATGACCCATGGACCTTGGGCCACCCAGCATCTTCCTACATTCCCCCAAATTATCTCTACCTAATTCTGTATGCTTGATTGCTGTTCCAAATGTACCACCAGACTACTCTGACTTAAAAGAATTGCTAAGTTCCAGATGCACCACTGATGGTCCTGGCTCAAACATGGGAGTTAATGGGCCTCAGGTAATGAAAGAAAAGGACCCAAATTCAGAGAAAAAGCTTGAGGGTAGAGCATGTTGACACTGAAGCAAAACTCAAGTTAAACATGATATTCAGAGTGGTATTCCAGGACTTAGAAAAATAAAGCTTAGGTTATAATCCATTCACTGCCACACTGATTCTCCATGCCTCGGGTCCATGTCTATAAAACAGGCTGCACTTTGTTTTTCTCATTGAATTTCTCTCTCTCTCTCTCTCTCTCTCTCTCTCTCTCTCTATATATATATATATATATATATATATATATATATATATACACACATGTGTATATAGATACATATATATGTATATATATACATATATATATGTACACACACACGAGGATAATGACTCTAGTCAGGTAGTCAACAAATGTTAAAGTGCCTACAATACATCAAACCTACAACACATACACACACACACTAAATAATTTTTTGAGAAATATTTATTAACACCTACTATGACCCAGGAACTCTGTTATGGTGAACTAATGGTGTATAAGGCAGATAAGGTCCCTGTCCTCACAGAACTTATAGCATATTAGGCAAGACATACAAGTAAACTAACTGTTTTATTAAAGTATGACAAATGATATGATAGGAAAAGTGCAGGATTCTATGAAAACACAAAGAGGAGGCATCTATTCCAGACTTGGAGGATCAGAGAAAGATTTCCCAATAGAAGTGACATCTAATTGAGACCTGAAAAAGGATAAGAAATCATTAGATGAACAAGATGTGGGTGAGGGTTGAGGAGAATTGAGTTAATAGTGAAACATGCTCCAGACACAGGGAATAATTTGTGCATAATTTGAAAAAGGTTTTAAAGTCCAGGAAGAATGAGTCATACACTATAAAGCTGTAGAAATGGTGAGAAATAGGCAAGGCTTGGCCACAAATGCCTTGTTAGCCATGTTAAGGGAAGTGAATTTGTTCTAAAGTCAATGGGAAACCACTGAAGAGTTTTAAGTAGAAGAGTAACTTGATTACATCTGCATTTGAGAAACAGCACTGTGGCAGCAATATGGAGGACAGGTTCTAGGGAAGAAAAACTAGAAACTTTTACAGTAATCTAGGCACTGAAATGATGGTAGCCTAGATTAGGGTGGCAATAATGGAAATAAGAAATGAATATCTTTAGAAGGTACATTGTAAAACCTACCATTGACCCACTTTCGGTGAGTTCTGTGCCGCTTTTTCTCATCCTGAGGTGAGAATTTCCCTTAGTCAACCAACATCTCCCCCTTCTGAGAAATAGCTGGTGATCTAGGTGGAGATTAACTCTTGAATAATAATTGCAATATTGTAACCACAAAGCTATGAGCGATCTGTCTTCAGCCGAGGTTTCCATGGTCTTAGAGAAGCTAGGTCAGCAACTTAACAGTATAAATAATGAGAAAAATGGAGCATTTCATATTAAATTTCAGTAGGTATTGCCCCATTTTAAAATAGTATCTCTACATTCTAGAGAGGGAAATAAACTCATTTTATTCTTCAATAAATCCTAACTCTGTTCATTGTTTTTTATGAGGTGCCATGACTTATCTTGAAAAACTAAGAAATGACTTTCTAGTCCATGAAGAACCAATGAGAACCAATAAATGAGTTTAGTAAGGTTGCAGGACACAAGATCAATATACAAAAGATGTAGTTGGAGCCCCAGTTTGATCCCATCCCCTCCCATGCTGATTAGCCAGGAAAATACCCTTCTCTTACCTCAGCAGAAGACTAGAGGTTTATTTTCTGCATACAGTGAACCAGAAAGACTCTGAGTTACAAGACAAAAGGTGCCTCTAAAGGCAAAAAGGAATAAGTGAAAGTCTACATACTGGTCAGTGAGACTTCTATCCCACCTTTCCATGCTTAGTTGCCAGAATACTGGCAGGTAAGCCTATATCCTTCAGTTAAGAGATTGAAAAATTCTTCTCTGATATAAAAGAAATGACCTAAAGATACTGACACTTATCCCTAACAAAACATCCCTCCCAGTCCACCAAGCAGTAGAGCTCAACAGTCAACAAGCCCCATCCATACACAGAAAGCTTTGAATAAAGTTTTATGTGCCCTAATATTAAATGTGAACAATCTAATAGAATAAGAGAGTTTGCAAGAAACTTCAAACAAGTTACCATTAATATCCTCAGAGAAATAATACAGGGCATCTTTGAAACATGAATAGGATACTGTATATATTTTTAAAAGAGAATCTAGAAGAATACTGTCTGATAGAACTTTTTGTGATGATGGACATGTTTTGTATCTGTGCTATTCAGTATGGTAGCCACTAGCTACATTTGACCATAGAGTTTTTGAAATGTGGCTAGTATAACTAAGTCACTGACTTTTATTGTATTTAATTTTAAATTAAATAGCTGTATTGACTAGTGGATACCATTTTGCACAGTACAGATTTAGAAAATCAGCTCTTGGATATTAAAGATGTAAGAGACAAAATGAAAATCTCAGTAGGTATATTAGAAGATAAATTTGGCTATGCACTGTTCTAAGTGCTTTATACATATTAACTCATCAAAACACCAAGTGATAAAAATAGGAAATGAATGATAAGAAAATAGAGGATCAGTCCATGAGGTCCAACACAAAAATAATAGGCATTCCAGAGAAATGACCAGAGGAGAAAGAGAGAAAGAAATTACCAAAGAAATAATTTAAGATAATTTTCTAATAAAGTCCATGAGTTTCCAACTGCAAAGGCCCACTGAGTACCAGCACAATGGATGTAAAAAAGACATACTCCAAGTACATTTTTGTGAAATTTCAGAATACTTATGACATCCCAAAAACTTCCAGAGAGAAATAACAGTTACATCTAAAGTATCGCAAATCAGAATAGCAACACTGGAGGCTAGAAGTCAATAAAGCAAAGTTTTCAAAATTCTAAGGAAAAAGTATTTCTAACTTAGAGTTCTATATTCAAGTAAACAATTATGTAAGTATAAGGGTAGAAGAGAGGCACTTTTAGACATGCAAACTCTCAAAACAAACACACACACACGCACACACACACACACACACAAACCTTTCTGCATCATTTCTCAAGGAACTACTGAAGGAAGTGCTCTATCAAAAGAAAGGAATAAGACACCTAAGAGGAAGGCATGGAATCCAGGAAGGAAACAGAACTTCCAACCCAGGAAAGGATAATGATGCCGAGAACAATGAAGAAGAAATACTGTAGGGAAAGAGTTATGCCACAGACCTAGAGAGTCCGCAGTCTTCATTAGAGTAGGGCAGGAACACCGAGACAGATGTCTCCAAAAAAATGGAACTGGGAGAGTATTTGATATGTATGAGCTTACAGAGTTTACACTTATGGCGAAGTTTTAAATGAATTAGTGATTAGTACACAGAGAACTAATTAAACAAAAAAAAAAAAAAAATAAGAAAACTATTAGCTCCCGGGCAAACAAAAGTTGTACAAGAAAATAAATGAATTCATAGTATATATAGGACACAGCTCAGCTATGAATAGGTCACAGTAATATAAATATTAAATGTTTATCTAGTCCCCCTAAAATGCTAAAACTAAACTGAGAGGTCTGGAGGAGAGGAACAATGGGTTTGTAAAGGAGATGAATGGATTACATCTCTCCCCAAAATAAAAAGATCTAAAATTTTTTATTTAAAAAAAAAAAAAGAAAAGAAGAAAAAATTTTTAAAAATTGAAAAAAAAAAGGAGATGAATGGGAGAAGTTAAAAAGTAAAGGAAACCAGTCAAAAGAATTTAGTCTGGTCACTTCTGAGGAATGAGGGCAGAGGACTGCTTTTTGTGTAATAAATGTTAAAAGTTAGACTTTTATCACTTTGAAAATAACTATTTAATTTTAAAAGAGGCCTAAATTATCTACAAGATGAATACTCAATCCAGGAAAGAAAGAAAAAAAAAAAACAATCTGTGTTTTTGCAATAACTTCAGGGAACTTGTATTCATTTTAACGTCAATTATTTGAGAAGTTAGCATATAGAAAAGCCTCAGATGAATCACATGCAATTGTGCAGTCTAAGTTTCAAAAACTAAGTGGGAATATAAATTCATTCAACCTTTGGCAATGACTATTAAAATTTAAAATATACCCAGTAATTCCACTTTTAGAAATATTGGTATATGTACAAAAAGGTACGATAATGTTTTCAGAAATATGTTTGTAAAGGCAAGAAAAAAAAGGAAAACATATATACATCAAGAAGTGAATGAATAAATTATGATACATCCATATTATAAAATGCTACATAGAGTTTAACAAAATAGGCAATTCTATGAGCAGTGACATAACAGGATCTCCAAGAGACACTGTTAAATGAAAAAGAAGTCACAAAACAGTATGTATAGTATGATTCTATTTATGTAAAGAGAAAATAAGAACCTAAAAATGTGTGAGTGTGTACATGTGTGTGTGTGAATGCATAAAAATGTTCCGTAAACACCAAACTATTGAAAGTGTGTCTCGTTCATCCTACCAATTTGCAAAGAGGACTCTCCTTTCCTTTTCTATTGGATATGCCATGCATTCCATATCCAATATCTCAGAGAATCTTCACAAAAATTGTTATATAATTTTGCCCAGATGAAAACCTGGTCAGAAGTTGATGCTTAGTGCCTAAAGACAAGGTTTAGTTCAAAAAGTAAGAGACATTAACAATTGCTGAGCTTATAGTTGGGCACTATGGTAAGCACTCCACATCTTGGTTTAAAAAGTAGTATTTCTATTTACAGATGAGAATTCCGATTGAAAAGGGTCAAGTTAATTATCTAAGTTCACATGGCTTAAAATTTTTTAAAGGCAGAGATGAAATTCAAAGCCCAAGTTTTTTTAAAAAAAATTATGGCCATATTGTGGAGATCAACGTGATGACTGGAATACTTGCTGCAGAAACCTTGCCCTGAGTGTCATGGAAACAGCTCCTTACTTTGCCATGACCTGTCTAGGCAAACAAAAATTGCTGAGCCAAAACTGGACCCAGCTCCTTACTCAAAACCTAGAGAAGCATCCTGGCCTCAAAGTCAATTATATTTGTCTCAGAATTGCAAAAACTCCTCCTATGGAAGACATCACTAATGATCAGCATACTTTTCCATGGAGCTTGGATGAGGCCTCAGAATTCTCTACAACTTAGTATGCCAGGGCAGCTACCACCAAATAATTCAATTTGGGACCAGAGTCGAAATTTATTTGCCACCCTCCCACTTGTCTCTGAGCAGAAGTAGTTCATAGGAAGAGGATCTGAAAATGAAAATAATGCTGATGTTCAGAAACAGGTGTTGGTATCAATATGTTAACTGATCCCTAGCCTCCATCAGTGATGAGATCAAAGACATTTATGCCTTCCCTACTTTCCATCCTCCCCAGCTGCAGCTCAATTCCAGGCCTCAACACCTATCTACCTGTTCTCTAACTTTTCTCCCCTGTTCGCACCTGTCTGATCTCATAAGTCGGTTTTCCTTCCCTGCCACAAACCTTCCCTTTGCCTAACAGGCGTCCTCAAACTACAGCCTGCGGGCCACATGCGGGTGTTTTTGCTGGTTTGTTTTTTTACTACAAAATAAGATATATGCAGTATGCACAGGAATTTGTTCACAGTTTTTTGGGTTTTGGTGTTTTTTTGTTTGTTTGTTTTTTGAGACAGAGTCTCGCTTTGTTGCCCAGGCTAGAGTGAGTGCCCCGGTGTCAGCCTAGCTCACAGCAACCTCAAACTCCTGGGCTCAAGCAATCCTCCTGCCTCAGCCTCCCAAGTAGCTGCGACTACAGACATGCGCCACCATGCCCGGCTAATTTTTTCTATATAAATTAGTTAGCCAATTAATTTCTTTCTATTTATAGTAGAGACGGGGTCTCGCTCTTGCTCAGGCTGGTTTCAAACTCCTGACCTCGAGCAATCCGCCTGCCTCGGCCTCCCAGAGTGCTAGCATTACAGGCGTGAGCCACCCAGCCAGGTCCATAGTTTGCTTTAAAAAAAAAAAACTATAGTCGGGCCCTCCAACTGTCTGAGGGACAATGAACTGTCCCCCTGTTTAAAAAGTTTGAGGACCCCTGGTAGAGAATAGAGATGTTTAGCTTAGTGTTCAAGACCTTCCTTGATCAAGCTACTTTGTCAACCTCATCTTATACTTCTACTCGTTGTGTGCCCTGCCCCCACCTCCTTTCACGTCATTTCATTATCTTTTTCTCGCCCCTCCAACCCTCTTGGGGATGCTTTCACTGAGGACTGAAAAATCTTTCTGATCATCTCAGAATCCTACGAGCTCTCCACCCACCCCGGCCAATAATGCTCTCTCACTCCCCCTGCTTGCTCTCCACAGCATCATCTGATACCTGCCACACAAAACCAAACTCGCACTTAGTTCTTCCCAGGAAGGGAGGAAGCCCAACCGTTAAGGCTGGATGAACTTGCTTATTGATCACCCATCTAACACATGGCAGCTACCTAACAAATGGAAAGAAAAGGAAGGAAAACAAAAGAAAAACCAGGCACTCAGTATTGGGCATCCTTGGCAAGCCCCTTATCCCCACCATCCCTGCTCCTCTCCTTCCAGAAGGGTGCGGGGTCCAGAGCGTCTGTCTGAGGGCGACCCTTTCCCATGAGCTGAGCAACCGGGAGGAGGACGGCGGTGGAGCAGGCCAGGTGTCAGCAGGGCCTTCCGGGCCACACTTCCTACGGTTGGCTCCCGCTGCTCCACAGCCTGGTCCCGGCTGCCCTCTCCAGAGTCCAACCTTCAAGGAAGCCCTTTATAGTTCCCCACAGAAAATAGTTCAGGAAAGCGCTGCAGCCAGGCTCAGCTCGCATAGAGGCCCGGGTTGGGTGGGCGTAGGACAGGGGAGTCCCAGTTACCTCAGCAGCGCCACCTCCGCAGCCTCCCACCAGCCGAGTCCGCCCTTGGAGAAGGGCCGCCTAGAGCGCATGCTCGCCTAGCAGCAGGGCACAGGCTTCCGATTTTCCCACCCCTGGGCCCTCCTCCCGCTTTCCTGTCTGGGGCCCTAATTCACCGCTCCTTCCCGGGCCTTGGAGCCAACTCAACCTCAATTACCCCACTACACTCTGTTGGCTTGAGCCCCGCATCTAATTCTCTCTCTGGTGTTCGGAAAATGGTTCCAAAGTTCCACTTGAACACAGTCTTGAAATCAACGCCACCACCCGTTACCTCCAGTCTGACACTAAGATATGTTGATTTTATTTTAGCAAAATGCCTTGAACGCTTCTCTTCTCTATTTCTGCTGCCGCTGCACCAACCCACCCCTGCCCCCACAAAACACACGTGTTTGCTGCACACATACCCTGTCTTGTCCCTGTGGGAGTATACTCACCAACTGGTCTCTGCCTCAGAATCCTTTACTCCCGTTCCCACACCACCTCTTCCGGGGTTCTCCCCAAACTGACAAATCTTTCAAAATAAGAACTACAATGATTCCATAATCTCCTTGGGAGAACTTTCCAGTGACTCCCACAATCTTGATTGTAAAATCCAAATGTCATGTACATGGTCTTCCAGGTCCTCCCTGCATTCCTGCCTCCTCCCCCACTATTTATCCTCAGTCTTCCTGTGCTCTGGGTCCTCACTGCTTGCTCTCCATTTCCACCACTTAGCACTCTCTTCCCCGTACCACCTCATTCAAGCTGGCTTCCTCAAGGAGCAAGGAAGTTATCATGGAGGAGATTTACTAGACAGTGCTTCAAGTTCAATAATTGAGGAGGGGATAAGAAGGAAGCAGTATTGGACAGAAGTCAAATTGCATTGGAATCTCAACAGAAAGGGTGGCCAACCCTTAAAGAAATTTGAAAGCTGGGAGGACCCTTCAAAGCTGACCAAGGTTGGAATTCAAGGACCAGGCTTAATCCCAGGTCTGTCAGTCCTTGGAAGCCACCCTGGGAAGGTGGTCATGACCTTGGGCAAGGTACTCTCCTTAGATGAGGCAATTCCCAAAGAACAGACAGCTGAGGGCTGTCTGACAACTGACAGCTGAGACCTGTCTACCAAGTGATTAAAAAATAATAATTTATCATTTTTGGTAACCATGCTATGCTTACTGTTGGCTGTGGCACCTAGTCTAAAGGCAGGAAGAGTAAATTCCATTATATCTGGCTTAGTAGCATTCCAAGTACTTCTTCAGGAAAGGGCCTTAGGCCAATCCCCTCATTCTACAGATGGGGAAACTGAGGCCCAGGGAGAGTCCCAGGTCACCTCAATGACACAGTCTTATAATAAGTAGCTAATATTTAAGTGTATACTTCATACTAGGCTTGTACTAGATGCTTTACATGACTTATCCAATTAAATACCTATGACATTTTAATGAGGTAGGCACCATTATTATCTTCACTTGACAAACATGAAAATAGGCTTAGAGCAGCCAGCTGGGTAATTTGTCCTAGATTACACAACTATTAAGTGGCGAATCTGGGATTTGAACTCAAGTCAATCTGACTACAAGCCCATTACTAGTCACCATTATGATGAATTACTTTTATTCCGTGCACCAAACCAGTATCCTCCACTTTGTGAGATATTGGACAGTGGGCAGATATGTTTGTGTATATGTGTGTGTTGTTGCTGTATGTAGCTATATACATAATAAACTTTCATATGAAAAAAGTTTCACATAATGTTTTATGTGAAGAAAAACTTTTTATATGAAAAATTATATACATATATTATACATATGATGTATAATGTGATATATTATGTGATGTGATGTGATATATTTCTAAGAATGGATACCTACCACATAAAGCACAATATTTATTCTCTGTTTACAGGGTAAGAGGATAAATGTGCTCCTAGGCAGAAAATGTTTTTTTTTTTTTTTTTTTTTTTTGAGACAGAGTCTCGCTTTGTTGCCCAGGCTAGAGTGAGTGCCGTGGCGTCAGCCTAGCTCACAGCAACCTCAAACTCCTGGGCTCGAGTGATCCTGCTGCCTCAGCCTCCCGGGTAGCTGGGACTACAGGCATGCGCCACCATGCCCGGCTAATTTTTTTTTTTTATATATATATATCAGTTGGCCAATTAATTTCTTTCTATTTATAGTAGAGACGGGGTCTCGCTCAGGCTGGTTTTGAACTCCTGACCTTGAGCGATCCGCCCTCCTCGGCCTCCCAAGAGCTAGGATTACAGGCGTGAGCCACAGCGCCCGGCCCAGAAAATGTTTTATATCAACTATAAAGCAGAGAATACTCAAGTCATTTTCAACTTCCATGTCCATTCCATGCCATGTTCACTGGACCTGGTGGCCTTGCTCCTTCCACAGCTCTTAAACAGCTCTACAAACAGAAGCCTTCAGTTCCAACAAACAAGGGTATGCATCTGAGTGCCTTTTAGCAAACCTGAAGGGCTCTCCTGCTGCCCTCCCCAAAACACCAGGTCTGAAAGGGGACAGCCTGCACAGCAAGGTGGTCCCAGATGGGTTCATTAAAAAACCTTCCCTGAGACCTGAGAAAACAGGATTCCTCTTTTCTCTCTTGCTTCATGAAAATAAAACCTATTCAAGTAAAAAGACTCCAAAATGTAAAGATTTCCCAGTGTAGAAATGGTGTTAAATTACAATAGTATGATGTGGTCCAAGAAACTCTAAACTGTGTCAGAAAATGTGGATTAATTTGTTTAACAAACATTCATTGTATTCCTACCAAACGCCAGGCCCTGGGCCAGATGCTAGAGGCTGCAGTGTTTTGGGAGTTTGCCATTTAGTACAGTAGTTCTCAAATGTTACTGTGGATAAGAATCACTTTGGAAACGTGTTAAAAATGCACATTGCTGAGCCCTAACCTAGAGTTTCTGATTCATCAGGTGGGGCTAAGACTTGGGAATGTGCATTTTAACCAGTCCCCAGGTGATTCTGAAGCAGCTGGTCTTCAATTCTATCTTGAAAAACATTGACCTAGTAAGTTTTTAAGTTCTGACCACTATTTAATTAAGTCACTTAAACTCAGGACTTCAGGAAGTTGGAAGAGATACATGATTTCTAAATCCCTCAAGAAACCTTAGAAAGACTTCCCAGAAGGGCTGTCTATGCAAGAACAGCATACCAATATGACACTATTTCTTTCCAAACAGGAGAAAGACACTGTGTGTCATCATGTGGCTTAAGGAGAGAAGCTAAAAGGGTTCTTTGGAACAATTCAAGAATATGTGTGTATGTAAAAATTCAGAAACTTGTATCCTTGAACGTTGTGTACTTTACCATATGGGTGTTTATCATATGGATATTATACCTCAATTTCAAAAAAAAATCTTTTTTAAGGAAGTGTAAGATCAAAGAGAGTATGGGGTTTAAGGATGTCATTCTAGAGGGAAGTAGGGGGAAAGGGTTGGGATACTGAAAAGAAAGAAAATGCGAAGGATGAAGAAATTCAAACCTCTTGATAAAGGCACCAAGTAAATCCTCAGCAGCTGGTGTAGTAGAAAGAGGGCTTGAAATGGAAGTTAACAGATGTAGATTCAAATAGGCTAAAAAATTCAGGGACCAGGAGCCAGACAGATACTATGGACACAAAAGGAAGGAAGCAAGGGAGGGGAAAAGAAACAAAAAGAAGAGGGCCCTAGCCCTGGGGGGGGGGGGAGATTACAATCCTGTGGTTCTGACTATCCACTTGGCTTTGAGTAAGCTATTTGCTCTAATCCTGTACAGAGATCTCTAAAATGGAGCTAGATCTCCTAAAGCCACCATGAGGAATAGTAGAATGGTGTATATGAAATGCTATTTGTAAACTATAAGGGGCTGCTAAGTGCTACTTAGGAATTCATTCTGGCTCAGGGTTAGGCCAACTGCAAGTGTGGATATGAGCATATGTTCCAGTTCAGCTGCCCAAGTGACTTCCCACATCTTCCTTGAACCTGACTGCCAAACTCACGGGGTTTGGGTGAGAGCTTTTTTTTTCCTTTTCTTTTCTGCCCTGAAACAACTTGGATGTAGCTTTGTGCAGGCCTGAGCATGAGATTCCTTTCAGCCCCCACCCTCCCCCTAATTGTTCCCCCTGAGTCCCAGGAGCCCCTTCTCCCAGGCAGGGCCAGCTGTTGTCACAGAGGCTACTGGGCCTCCCCCCAGGCCTGTGAATCTGCAGTTGGAGACCAGAGTCCTCACCAGAGGCCTCCAGGGCCCAAGGAAGCTTGCTGGATGCCCTTGGGGAAGGAGGGAAAACAAGACAGGCACTAAAATTAAATGAATTGTCTATAAATGTTTTTTAATTAAAATTGTGGTTCCTTTTCTAAGCAGAAGAGGCTCTTTAAGAACAATTGCACTCCCTGAGTGGCAGGGGAAGAGCTGGGCAGCTCTCCCCAAAGCCAGGGAGAAAAGGGAGGTAAGAGCAGAGAGGTGATGGGGTGACTGGTTCTTCCCTCTTTTCAGGGTAAGAAAGCAGAAAGGAGAAAGGGGAGGAAAAGCTGGAAGGAGGGACCTGCTTTGGTGACTTCCCAGGCTGAGGCTCTGGGAGAGGAGGCTGAGCTTATTGAGAATTCCAAGCTAGGATTTTGTGTTTTCTTTTGTTCCATAAAATTATGCCACCTTCTCCCTCCCTTCTCACCCATGGAGGGCCCCAGCCACCTGCTTTGAAGCTGCAGCCAGAGCCACCCACGGCCTTGGCCTTTGGGGGCTACTGGGACAGGAGAAATCCAAAAGGGTGTGTGTATGTGTGTGTGTGTGTGTGTGTGTGAGAGAGAGAGAGAGAGAGAGAGAGAGAGAGAGAGAGAGAGAGAGAGAGAGAGAGAGAGAGAGACCTGGGAGAAATGATGGAAGAGAGGAGAGGCTAGGGGTGGAAGACCCAGAGCTGGGGGAGAGAGATCCTTAGAGGAAGTGCAGGGGGTCTAAAGGACAGGATCGAAGGAAAAGAGTAGAAAATGAAAAGCAGCTTCAAGTGATAGAAAGCTGGGAGAGCCGCACAGGGAGAGGAAGAGCTGAAAGTACCAACGTTGAGGGATATGTAGCGACTTTGAGAAACAAAGTGAACTGTTTGTGGGCGGCTGCTCTGACCTCAGCAAACACAGCGAGCTCAAGGCGAGGGCCCCAAACTCAGCTCAAGGACTCGGCGACCCACACTGTGCCGCCGCCTCACTTTGGATGCCTCCAGCTGCAGGTTCAGGCACAATAGACGAATGAGTGGCGAGGGGCCTGGTTTGTGCCCGGGCCGCAAGGGAACCGCGGATCCCTGCAACCTGCAACGCCAGGTGTGCGGACGCCACGAGAGGGGGCCGTGGCCGCTGTGCCCGCCACCCCGGGCTGCGCCCCGCGCTGCACAGGCTTTAGGACAGCGTGTCCTGAAGTCCCCTCCCCAGCCCTCCTTGCTTCTCCAGATTGCTGTTGGAAACATCGACGTCCGCATATGTGCTGGGGGTGGGGGGCAGGTCGGAGGAGAGATCTCTTTGCAGGAATTAATATTGACTTCATTCTCTTGCTCCCTCAAAGTTTCTCTTTGACGAAGGAGAGACTTATTCTAAGCAGAAAAGAAAATCTTGCCTGTTCCGGGCGCTGTGATTGCACAAAATCCAAAATGCTGCCGGCATGGAGGTGCAGCTAGAAAACTCTGGAAACTGGGAGCATTAGGAGTCAGGGATTTTTAGGGTGTCCAGAGACAATTTCCTAAATAAACCAAGAAATACGTAGTGGGAAATTGAAGAGGAGGGTCTGAGAGGCTGACACTATAGGGACAGAGAGATCCACATGGAGACACTCAAGAAGAACAAATCATCATTGTAGCCAGGCGTCTCTGCCTCTCCAGAAACCGAAATCCGCCCCAAACCTCCTCCCAGGCGCTCAGCGTACCGGTCACAGCGCCCTGCACTGCAGAGCCCGCCGCCCTCTGCGCCTGGAGTCCCCACGCAGAGACTCATTTGTTGGGTCTTTCTTCTTTTTTTTTTTTAATCCTTCAAATATAAGACAAAAAATACACCTCGTTTATCATCATAGATATATATATTTAACTCTCACCACATAAATACAAAACATCCAAATATCCAAAACATTCAGAACAAAGTTAGTAGCCTGGATTCAGTGACACCTACCCGCGTTTGAATCATTCATTATTTTCTTCACTATTTGCCTAAAAAAAAAAAAAAAAAAGGAAAAAGGGGGGGAAGCTTCGGACGTAAATAATTTACAATAAAATTACTATTTAAAAAAATGTTTTTCCGCTCTCTTCGGATGTATGAATACATTCTAGACACTGCGGCACCTCGCGGTCTGGATGTGTGATTTTGGTTAAAATGCGGGTGGCCGTGGCTGTAGGGACGGTGGTTGCTACGCGGGGTAAGGGGTGAGGCCGAGCTGGCGTCGCGGTCCGGGTTCTGATTTGGGACCATTAAAACCCCGGGACTGGGTGGCGGGAAGGGGGGTGCCTGGCCTATCAATCACACTGGGAGTTTTCTGGACTCCGCGACTACGCTCAGAGGACGGCCTCGCAGCTTCCCTAGTTCCCCTTCCGCAAAGCACTGCTCGGAAATCCAGGCGTTTCCTGCGTGCTGGAAGGGTTTTGTGAATCCAGGAGCTTGGGAGAGGAGGCGGTGGGCGCTGATTCGTTTTCCAAACTCAGCAGTTCTGCGGGGAGCCACGCGTCTGGGAGCCCGCAGGGCGCAGCACCGCCTCCGGGCGACTGCCGGAGAGCCTCGGCGCTCTCTCCTGGGGGAGCGGAAAGCTGTCGGCCACCGCCGAGAACAGGCTCGGAGATAAGATTCTGAATTTTCTTTCTTTAGCAGGGTTAGCTTTCCCCTTTGCTTTTCCTCTTTTAAATTCCTGTTTAAAGTCACAATACCCAGAACTTGAATTTTGCGCTGCCCTGTGGCTTATTCTCTATCCTGAATTTTCTTACACCTTCCAAACTCCATCATTACGAGTATTTAAATAAACGGGTTCCACTTCATCTGGTTTTATGTAGTAATTACTCTTACTTTATTGCTGATTAGATAAAATTTGTTACCATCATTACCTGCCATGACGTTTGGTTTATTGTCCCCTGGGGTTGGAGGTGGTTGTAACTGGAGTTTCCCTAAAGGGGAGAAAACTCGGCAGGGTATGTCCGGCCGGGAAGCTGTATGCGCACCAACTATCCCGAGAGGTCCGCAAAGTGGGGCCCTGGGGCTCCCACAGGCCCTGGTTTCTCAGGCAAGAGGAAGGAACGTCCTCCTTTTTGGTCTAAAGAAATCTGCAAGGTTTTCAGCGCCTGGGGTCTGCGTGCAGCTTTCCTCTTTCAAATATTCATGGGAATCAGCAGCAGCGGCAGCAGCGGACCGATCTAGAGCAGGTGTCCTGCGCTTTAGACTTAGAAAACACCAGTCTTTTCCCTCCAGGGCTGGGCATTGGTTGGAGCATCAGGTTGGCTAACTCGGGCATTTCCCCCAATTCTTTGGATCTCTCCTGGATTCAGAAGGAAGTTTGAGGGCGGGGGCAGGGGAATACGGAGGAAAGGTAGAAAAGAAATTAGCCCAGATGAAATTGGCAGCAGAGCCTGTTGGGAAAGGAGAGCTGTCAAAGGCCTGGTGGAAGCCAGGAGCCCAGCACAGGAGCCCTGGGCACCTAACGCGCGTGAGTCCATAAATATCACCACAATAGATACTATAAATATAAATACAGGGAAACACTTAAAATCAGTCCAGCGTTTTTTTCTCGGCCCCTTCTTTATTGTTGGTCCGGGAGTAAGGCTCGAAGGCCGAGGAGCTCAGGTATCGGGCGGAGAGTTCTTGCAAATTTCCAGCTAGCGAACCAGCCATTGTCAACGGGGCGGAGGACAGGCGGCTGGCGACAGAGCCGAGCAGCGAGGGCACCGGCAGGCTGAAGAGGCCGTGGCCGGCAGTAGGCGCGCCTGCGTGCAGTCCCCCCGGCCCAGCGGGCCCAGGGCCTGGAGCGCCGCCCACAGCCGGCGGGTGCGGGGACGTGGCGCCCGCGGCGCCCGGGGCGGCGGCAGCGGCGGCGGCGGAGCCCGCAGCGGCGCCCGCTCCCAGGGCGGGCAAGCTGGGCCCGCGCAGCGCCGAGCCGAGAGCGCCGGTGGCGCAAGGCGGCAGCAGGGCGGGCAGGCCGGGTGGCGACAGCAGACGGCCCTGCTCCAGCAGCCGTAGCACACTGCACGTGGCCGCGGTCTCCGACACCACCGAACGCAGCTCCGAGTCCTTGCCCTGGTCCTTCTTCTGCTTGGTGCGCCGGTTCTGGAACCAGACCTTCACCTGCGCGCCGGGGCGCGGGGAAAGTGGGAGAGAGGGGCAGGGAAGACCAGTATCAAAGAGAGCGAGCTCCTGGGGCGCAGGGCTGGGGGACCCTTCCCAAACCCCAGCCCTAGCCGCAGGCCCACCTCACAGCCGGAGGGGACGGGGCGGAGAGCTGCTGGGGCAGCTGTGGTGCCACGAGCCGGGACACAGCTCCACCAGCCTGCGCTTCCGGGTCATGGAAGCAGGCCTAGGCCAGCGTCTGTTACAAATAACAAAGTAATAAAATGGTCCAGGCCTCTTAACTCGAAGGAAGACCAGAAGGGATTTCACTGGACTCCCACGCTAACCGCAGCCGGATTTGAGGTTCAGAAATCTGTAAATCATCTCAGCCGTAAAGCCCAAATTTCTGGTAGAGGGTGTGTGAGCCCCAGGGGTACGTTCACAGAAGAGGGAATCCAGGGGGTGGCTGGAGCGTTTCTCGGGCCTTCCTGGACTCAAGGCCCTGCCCAGTGGGCTCGAATTTAGCCCCAAAAGCGCTACTCTTGTTGAAGGAAGGAGACAAGGACTGTTTCCTGCTTATAACTTGACCATCAAATAGCAGCAAGTAGGGAAAGTGGTTGCAGAAGGAAAATTTTGTGCAGGATGGACATGATAGACCAAGCTTTCTCCACCTAACCAGACAGCTGGATTGAAGGGTCTGAGTGATACTCTAATCGTGCCACTACTCTCCACCATGAACTTGGAATCACGGGAGGAAGTCAGGTGGCTGAGGTGAACTGAAAATTTCCCACCAACCTCACCTCTCACTTCTCTCTCTGCCCCTCTTCAGGCCTAGCAGTAGCCCAGAATGGAGTTGAGCAGCTACAGAGAAAGACTAGCCAGTTTCGGTTTTATAAACCAAAAAGGGTAGTAGCAGAGCACAGGAAAAAATTACCATGCCAACTCAAACTCAAAGAGAACATCCCGTCTGTTCTGTCAGTCCTCAGCTTTCAGCTCAGATCCCAGGCCTAAAATTCTCTCCACTTGCTTCAGGGATGGGCATAGGGGAAGGGACTAGTCCTCAGAAAGAAGGCAGCCTTACCTAGGCCAAGAGGGTAGCATGGCCTGGCCAGGACCCAGAGGGCCTCCACAGGGCAAAGTTCTCAGGCCCTAAAGTGACGCTGGACCCAGAGTCCACATACCAGGCTCCAGGAACATCATATGGATTCAACATAGAGAAAAAGACCTAAAGCATAAGCATAGTTGGCAGTGCTGGCTCCAGGACCCCAGATCTGCTTTCCATCCCATGCCTCACATCATTGGCACAGAAGACAGGGCCTCCTAGGTGCCTGGAGTGGTGCTCAGGGTTGGAGCCAACTCAGGACCAGGGGAAGACTATTTTTAAGGGTCAGGGCAGCCTGATTTGCACAGGCCGATCTCCAGGAGATGTACACTGTCCTAATCCCTAAGAGTCATCCACAGTGCTACAGCAGGGGATTTTGGCTCCAGCCTCACTTCCTGCAGAATAGGCCTGGATGCTATATAATGCTAGAGTACCCCAAAATGGGTAGTACCTGGAAATCTGGCCCAAATGGGATATCCAAAACAAGGGCAAAAGTCAGTTCTTTATAAAGCAGAAACAAGCAGGAAACTCTCAAGCAGGGACCAATAAGAATTCCAAAAGGATCTGGGGCCTCCTGGGCCAGGCCAAAGTGGGCAGAACATGGGCCCTGGAAGATTTGGAGATGTAAGGGGAAAGGGATGGCTTCTGGAAAGGAAGGAAGCTTTAGGCCTTTCCTCCCCATCCACCCGGTCCCCTCCGCCTCCCCAGGGAGGCCCTGTCCAGAGCCAGGTTAAGTGTTGGGAGAGAGCAAGCTGGGGGTGGGGAGGGAGGCTGGCGCAGAACCCTGTGTGGGTACCTGGGTCTCCGAGAGGTTGAGCTGCCGGGCGAGCTCGGTCCTCTCGCGGCCCACCACGTACTGGCAGCGCTGGAACTCCATCTCCAGCCGGTAGAGCTGCTCCGCAGTGAAGGACGTGCGCGTCCTCTTGGGCCGATCCAGGTCCAGGCCCTTGGGCAGGATGATCTCTCGGATGGACCCTTTGGCATCTGGGGAAGGGGAGATGTCAGCTGCCGGAACCCTCCCGTCTCCCTCCACCTCCTTGGCCCGAGATGGCTTTGGGGACACTGTCCCTAGCAGCCTGCAGTCCGGAGGGGCGGGGAGAGAGGGAGTGCGGCCACAGCCAGGGAGCGAAGACACCGTGTTTGTATGGGGCGGGGGAAAGTGGCTAATTCCTCACCGCTGACGGGAGGAGGGACCAGACTTTGTCTTTTTGGAGAGCCCTCCAGACAGGGGAGAGGGAAAAAATCAATTCCAAATAGGCCGATGTTCCTTCCCGACTGGAGGGCTTGGGCTGAGCCGTTCGGGTCCCCTGTAGCCTGAGGGTGCTCTCACTGACCAGCCTCGTTCCCGCGGTCCCCAGCTCTGGGGCTTTTCGACCAGACCGCGCTCCAGCGGTCTCCACCCCCACGCCCGGGTCTCCTTTCCTCCTGAGCCCGCGCGGCCGAAGGAGGAGGGACCGAGTCCGGGCCGGCGGGGCCTGGCGGTCTGCTGGCGGGGGCGGCGCCGGGCCCGGGTTGGGCCTCGAGGCCGCTGCCGCTCAGCCTGAGCGCACCCTGCGCGTCCGAGCGAGGCCGAGCTGAGCTCCGAGACAGCACTCGCGACCCCGCAACCCTGCCCAGCGGCTATCTCCCGGCGACAGCGGTCAGGCCCCGAGCGCGGCGCCAGGGCCCTCAGCCCAAAGCACCCACTGGCAGGGCCGTAGCCCGCAGTCGGCGGCTGTTGTCCGGCGCCCGCGCTCCCCTCTGGGTGCGCTAAGCCTGCTAGAGAGCCGGAGCCCCCGACCGGCTCCTGAAAGGTCCCCTGGCCCGCTGGGCGCGCCCACATCCTCCCAGAGTTTTCAGCTTCTTTCCTGGGTCGGAGGCCGCAGCCAGACGCCCGGCGCCGCCCGCGCGGCCCCATGGCTGCCCCCAAAGCCCGGCCAGAGGGGCCCCTCAGGGCTTGGAGGGCCCAGGCCCCTGGAGAGCGCGCGCTGGCGAGCCCCAGGCGCCAGTCCCCAGCGGCCAGCCGGCGAGGAGGGCCACCAACTTTCTCCGAAGTCCCAGCCAGCACCCCTCCGCACCGGCCGGTGTCAGCGGCACGCCGCTCTGGCCCCGGAGTCGCCCCCACAGAACGCGCCCAGCAGCCCTGCCCATCCCTACCTCGGACCAGGATCCGGCGGCAGTAATCCGGGTCGGCTGCGGAATTGGATTTACTTTTGTTACAATCTTCCGCAGCGCCCGACGCCGAGAAGGCGCCCTGCGGCTCCTTGAGAAAGGCGGCTGGGAGGTTCCCCTCCGCACCCTTGCTCTCCCGGCTCTCCTTGTGCGCGTTCTTCGAGACCCGGGCAGCCTCTGCGTCCGAGTGGCATCGAACGTCCATTTTGTCTGGTTTCCCGAACATAGGCAAGAACAAAAAGAGAAAGAAAAAAAAAAAGAAAAAGAAAAAAAGGAGGAAAAAAAAAAAGGCAAAGGGGGACAAAACCCCTGCAGCGCAGCCCCTCCGCCCGGCCTGGCGAGCGGCGAGAACGATCGTCCCCGCGGAGCGGCGGCGGCGGGCAGGTCAGCGGCGACGGGAGAGTGGCGCGCTCGCGGGGAGGCGGCCGGTCTGGTCCAGGATCCCGGTGGAGCCGCGGCGAGGCCGCCTCGTCAGCGCCCGCGTCCTCTGAGCACGTCCAGTGTCCCCAGCCTGGCGATCAGGTAGCAAACAGCGCAACTCCGAAATGCTGCGGCTCCCGCCTGTTACTGAGACGGCGAGCTGTGGCTGTCCGACACCCGGGGGGACGCACACTCGCTGTTGCAACTGATTACGGGTAATTTCGCAGCCCCCACGTTTCGGTTACCTCATGAATACACTAAATTGTTTGGATAATATATCAGATCGTAATGGATGGTTTCTGTCCTTGTCCCCAATCAAGTAGGGGTTTAGCCAGTGAATAAACGGAAATGATTGGTCTTGCTTTCAGGAAACACACAATCAAAGACCTACACTTCCAGAAAAACTTTTGACAAGATTCATCCTGAATTGTTAGTACTATTAGCAGGCACTATTAACTTTCCCTTTGCCTTTGACCCTCCTGCTCACATACTGGCTAGAGGGGTTTTCTCCACACTCGCCAGATAGAGCTGAATGGGGGGGGGCGGGTAGGGGAAAAAAAAAAAACAAAACCCTTACACACCCTGCGGAAGAAAGCAGTTGGTGGGGGGGAGAGGAGGAGGAGAAAAAGTTTTTCCAAAAAGTATCTCCCCTACACTCTAAAAAAGCCAAGCTTTCTCCCCAAACAACTCCTTAACACACCTCGACGCAGACAGCCATCTTAAACTGCCACCTCTCTTCATTTCGTTCCAGTTGGATTTTTTCATGCCTGCACCTCCAGCAGCCCTGAGACAGCCCATTCAAAGGGCAGCTTTGTACTCAGAGAGTCCAGCAGGAGAGAGAGGGGGAGAGGGAGAGAGCGCGGAGAAAATCTCAACTGTGAGATCTGCTTCAAAAAAAAAGTTTTCCCCTAGCTATTTCATTGTCTCTGCTACAATATCTTTGAGAAAAGCAACAGCCAGTAATCCAATAAGAGCATTGATTAGGCTACAATGATTCAATTCAAGCGCATGGCCTTGTGCAAGGAGCATGCTCCAGCCCTTCTCGTCACCTTGCCGGGGCAGAAGCCCTCTCCACGCCGCTCTCCCCATTCATTCCTTTATGGGAAATGCAGAGCAAAAGGAGTGAAAGATGGCAATTATCTAATTGGACTATTAACAAACAGTCCTCTGAGTGCGGCGGTCTGGCGTGGCTCCTGGGCGGGGGAAGGGCTGTGTTCCCTGCCCTCATTCACAAAGAGTGCAGGGGCCGGGGAGGAAAGGGGGTTTTTTAAAGGGGGTGGGGGGAGAGGAGAGGTGGGAGGTTTGGCTGAGAATTTTTCCACACAATTCCAAGAATGGGGCGGAGGCGGGCCGGGAAGGGGAGGAGGAGGGGAGGGGGTTGGGAGTAGGGGGTCGCGGGCGGCGAGCGGGTGGGAGGCAGGGAGGCAGGGGGAGGGGTGCGAGCGTGTGTGGCGGGCCTCGAGGGGTTCCGGCTCGCAGCGAGGCGCGCACCGCCCTCCCCACGGTCCGGCCACTACCGCCCCGGCCTCCGCCGTCGCCCTGCTGAGCCCCATCAACCCTCCCGGGGCCAAAGGGGGCAGTGGGAGAGGAGCCCTTCGCACTCCCCACCCCGCCACCCCCTCGTCCCCTGGAGAACCCACGCGTGGCCCCATTCCGGAGGGCCTCTGTGGCTGTGCAGGCAGACCTCGGGCTTTTATTTGATTTTATTGGGGCGGGGGGGGCTGTCCTGAACTGCTCTCCGCTGGGCAGCGGGTTTCCTGGGTCCCCCGCGGACGGACGGCTCCTCGGCCCTCCCCGCTGCCCACGCTCCCCACTGGGCGCCCCGTGGAAAGTGCCCGCTCGCCTCCGTCGGGTCGGTGGGGGCGGGTGGGAGCGGAGGGGGGAAAGGGTCCCTGTAGCCACCCTGTTCTGAAGATGTACAGTGGGATTTACACAAAATCCAGGCAACTCCCCGGTTACTGCCCGCGACGCTCAAACGCCCAGATTGGCGCTTCGGGGCACCGAGGGCTTCGCTCCCACGTGAGCCCAGCCGTCCGCAGGTGCGGCTGCCGGGTCCTGACTCCCGTCGCCACGTCGCCAGCACGGGTCGCTGGGATCCGGTCCTCCCAAGGGAGGTCCCAGCGGTGAGTGGGGCCTTGGTTTCCGCGCAGAGGTCGGCCCTAGGGAGCTCGTGGGACCTCCGCGGGCAGGGTCAGGGGTGGGGGTTCCGAATCCCAGAACACCAGCCCTTCCCAGCCCCTCGCGGGGTGGAGGGGTCGGACCTCGGATTGCGCGGGGTCCAGCGTGCCTGAGGATTTGGGGCCCATCTCGCCCCCTCAGCAGCCCTGAGTGCTTCAGAAGTCCCAGACCGCAGCCTCCGCCCTGATGGGGCCGCTTCGGGGTGGCTCCGGGTCCCCAGCCGCTCCTGGCTATGCGGCTTCCTCCTTCCAGCGAAGGCCGCGGCGGCCTGAGAAACCCACGCGGACGTCTGGGTGCCCGGTCAAAGGCTGCGAGGGAAGTCTTCTTAAAAATAAAAATGACCCAACTCAACACCTTTTCTTGTAGGCTGACGGGAGTGGGTGGGGAGCCTGGGCGCAAACTGCTTCGCTCAGGACACGCCCTGGGGCAGTGGTGGCCTCGGGAGGTCCGCACCTGCATTTAGCCGGCACCGCGGGGAAAGCCCGAACTGTGGCCGAATCCCAAACGTAGATTTGAAGTTAGGCCTGGAAATCCCGCCATTCCCCTTCTGATAGGACAACGGTGGCGTGGCGTATTTTAAGAGGAAACTTTGGAGCAGTCACTATTGGGTGCTTAAACTCCTGTAACCTTCTGAACTCCTCCGTCAGGGAGGTAGTACTAACCCAGTCTTGCAGACAAAGAATGGAGGCTCAGGGAGCCACGTCACACAGTTGGTAAGTGCAGAATTTGAACTCAGTTCTGCATGATATCAAAGCTCGTCATGCTCTTCTTTACGAATCCCTCAGGACTCTGCGTTTTTAGTTTCAAAACTGTCCTTGCTTCAGGTTTTCCAAACCTTGAGGTGATTACGGTGTGTATTAAACAGACACAGAGCAAAGACCTTAATGCCAAGAATCCTGATTATTAGGCATCAGTTTTCATGAATTTTATCTAAACAACATGAAATAGAGATGGGAACATGAAAATCTTGTTTCTGATAATGGTATTTATTTATTCTAGCCATGAGCATTTCCTAGGAGTCCATCGCCCTTCTGCATCAGGCTGATTCGAGGTGAGTTTTGGTTTCCTGGGTCTCTCAAACTTACTGAATGTGTGAGAGCAGCGTCCAGGAATCTGCATTTCTACCTGGCTCCCCAGGGGAATCTTTCCACAAGTTGGAGAATTGTGCCTTCTAAAAGTTGGGTGACTCAGAAAAGCTTCCTGAAGGCAGGAACTTCCTCCCTTCCCCTTCACTGGAAATGCAAATGCTTATTTGGGAATGGTAGAAAATGGGATTTTCTAGGAAAACGTCTAATCTAATTAAGCAGACATTTACTAAGAGTCTGGAGATGCCAGGACCTGGGGCAAGACCCAGGGTAACCCTTAAATCATATAGGCCTCTCCTCTGCATATCCACAGACAAGCTCATTAACTAAGAAAATTCACTGGCCCTAGTCATGGTTCTGGGTTGGAGGCACAGACAGTTCTGTGGACCAAGCCCCTCCATGTTCCAAGTCCATGAAGTAACCAAATTAAATAAGAAAGTCAACACATAACCTGTTTTTTTCTTTTTGTTATACATAGTACCTTTTTTTCCTTCCTTCTTTTTTTTTTCTTTTCTTTTTTCTTTCTTTCCTTTCCTTTTCTTTTTTCTTTCTTTCTTTCTTTTTTTTTTTTTGTGGCTGGATTAAAATTCTGTGGGCATCCATCCAGAAAAACCATGACAGGTTTCTGAGAGGACACAGTGGAGGACGGAAGCCCTGGGATGGAAATTTCAGAAAAGCAGCTGCTGCTCCCAGAAAAACTAAAGCTGTGTGTCTACTGGCAAAGAAAGGAGAGAACCCAGTCAATTATTTGGATAATCTGAGACAAGCCTGTGCCACACAACACACATGAGGACACAAGGCTGCTCCAGGTGAAAGTGTTTTATTCTCTTGACTAAATTTGCCTCCCTCCCCAGAACCCCTCCCACCCCCCCATCACTGTCTGCAGGTGCAGACGGGCCCAGAATAGAACTGTAGAACTGGAAGGATTTTTAGAGATCATCTATTCCATAACCTTCATTTGACTTGACAGATGAGAAAAATGAGCCCGGAAAGACAAAGCAACTTGTTAAGGATTAGACAACTAGTTAGTGGGGGGCTCTGTGCTGCAATCTTGGTCTCCTGACTCAAAGCTATACTCCCACCTCCACCCAGGCTTCCTGGAACCCGAACAAGATGCACTCTCTGGGATTGGGTGAAATGACGCCATAAAAAGGAACTAAATCGTGATCTGAGCCTTGGGGATGCTTTTCCTGCTCCCTGCCTCCGCCTACTTGCTTCCCATCACTGCAACAGAAGGCAGGATCCGAGGTGCACAGAGTGCTTTCCTTTTCCGTCTTCACTTTTTATTTCAGAAAGAAGTAGGAGGGGAAGGCTTGCTGGCAGAAAATCTGCGATCCTTTTACATCATGAGTGGCTTGGGGACAGCACTTGATGTCTGAGACATCATTTTAAAAAGAACTGCATCAGAGGAGACGATACAACCAAAAATTAAGATTCTGTAACAATGAATCTGGGGACCTGATAACAATGACTAATGAAAACAGGAATGAATATCTGGCATTTATACAGAGACTTTCACCTCTAGTCAAAGGTGCCAGTGGTGATATATATAATCTCATTGAATTGTCATTATTCCCATTTCACAGAAATTATTTGGGACACTGGGGGAGTACTTGAAATAAGAACCAATGTTGAATATCCAAAATAGAAAATGCAGCCATACATTCAGACATTTCTTCCCTATTTTAGCTAGAGTATTAGCCAATGTGCAGAAAGCTAAATTCTGAACTATTCTGTCTATATTTCAAGTGAACAATCTCATTGAACTCCATTTTTCAAGAAACTGTTTTATCAATTATGTATATTTTGTACTTAGGAACATCATATAATTTTAGAGTTAAAAGGAGTTTGAGAGTGACATAAGCCTCACATATTCAACAAACCAAACAAACAGGGGTTCTGGTGTCAGTCAGGCTGCCTGAGTCATATATTCATATTCCAGCTCCCTTACTTACTAGGCATGCGGCTTTAGGCAGGTTACTTTCCTTTTCTGTGCCTCAGTAGTCTAGCTGCAAAATAAGGTTAGTTCTAATACCTATAGAGTCACTATGTAACATACGTAAATTGCTTAGAACAGTGCTTGGCACATAGTAAACGTTGTCAATAAATATTTGCTATTAGTGTCTTTATTTGAGCATCTCCTATGGGGCCAGCTCTGTGTTAAATAGAACCAGAGGTACCAAGAAGGAACCAAAAACCAGCCAGGGTAATTGATGAGTCCAGGTAGTAGATGGCAAAGCTGACTGGCTTCATATTGATTCAGTACTGTATCACAGTAATAAGCAGCTAGTATTTATTAAAGATCTACTGACTGCCATTATCTCATTCACTTCTCATAACAATACTTTGAGAAAAGAATTATTATGCATACCCCCTGTGTTGGATTAAAAAATGGCCATAAATTCTTTGCCATTCTTCCCATCAAGCTATTTGCCCTTCAGTGAATTTGGCTAGCTTTGTAATATGCTTTGATCAATAAAATCAGATGGAAGTGATTTTGTGCTATTTGTAGGGCAAGACCTGGAAGAGGTCTGGTAGCTTTTGTACGTGCTCTCTTAGAATCCAGCTGCTATGGTGTAAGAAAGGCAGTCTAGACTACTAAAGGAAAAGAGGCTACATGGAAAATTGAAATGCCCCAGCTGATAGCACCAACTTCCAGTCACCTCAGTGAGGCCATTTTGGATGTTCCATCCCCAGCTGACCTTCTGGCTAAATGCAGCCTTATGAGGGATCCTTTTCACAGGATCCTTTTCACCATGTGAGACAGGGATGAGCCACCCATGCTGAGCCCTGCCCAAATAGCAGAATCTTAAGAAAACATAAAATTGTGGTTGCTTTAAGCTGCTAAGCTTTGGGTAGGTTTGTTATGCAGCAATTAGTAACTGAGCACACATACTGTGGATGAGAAACGGAGGCTCAGAGAGGCCAAGCAACTTGTCCTTGGGCTTACAGCTAGGAAGTGGTACAGCCTGAATTCAAAGCCAGGACCATCTGACACAAAATCTGTTAGTTATGAACATAACCAATGAACTATATAGTGCCTTCTATGGAATAACCAAATTCTGAAGAATAATTCGTAAATTAATTTGTGTTCTTTCCCTATTTCAGACAATACCAGTGTAGACTGCACTAATAAACGATATAACATGTCAGTCTTAAGATCCTAGAGAATAAAAATGGTTAGAGCTGGAAATGGAGCAAAAGTAATCTCTGCCAAGATCTCACTTCTTGAAATTGTAAGAGGGCATCTCACTGGGAGGTGAGTACAGAGCTCTAAATTTCTGTTCTCTTTTTAAAAAACAAAGATGCAAATGAACATGTTCTGCTCTTACCTTTAGGAAATCAGAGATACATTAACACTTAGGGCAGGGAATGGAAAATGACAACAGGTGGTTGTTTGGCTCTTTGAAAATCTCCAGGTAAGGCATTCTGGGAGAAAGAAAAGAAAGGTTGATTTCATTACAGCATTTTCTGGGTCACAAAGAACTTTGAGGTTTTCCAGGAAACCTGGCTTATACATTTGTATCTTTCTAACAGTACATTTGTGTTTCAAAGCGTCTTTAAACCCATCATTTTCTAAAATTCCTTACTGCCTGAAAAGCTGCTGGAGCCATTTATTCAACAAGCAGGTAGTGACACCTACTCCATGCAGGTCTCTAAGAACTCCCTGTATCAAAACTATGAAGTGTTTTTAATTCAACGTGCAGGAATGTTTGCCCGGAAATCACTTATTTTATAGACCTCACCCCATCCAGGAGAGAGCCCCAAATGGAAAAAGAAGACAATGCTTCTGAGCTTTAAAATTGGTGTATCATGGAGTCTGTAAATTTCAACTTGAGTTCTTTGCTCATGGGGGACCTTACCGGTTCCTCATTGAAACCCTATTTATGCTTATTTTTTTTAAAATCTAATTTTAACAATTCCCAGCCTGCAGCAAATGGGAAGGGAAAATAGTGTTTGAGGGAGGAACATTGAAGACAGTGAGAATGTCTATAACTGCAAGTTTCAGAGAGGGATAGGAAACAAACCAAGTAACTCAAACACCATGACATTCTGGGGTCACTTTGCTTGGACACAAGTAACTACAGCCTCAAGTGCTCTCGAGGGCATGAATGCAGTAGAATGCAGTGTGACAATGGATATTCAGGAAATGATCCTCGAAAGATTAAATTGCATTTTGTTTAAGAAGACAGGGAAGCTCAGACCTCATTTGAGAAATATTTAACATAAAATAAACTCAGAAGAATTACATATGTGTCACACTTTATTCCTTTACATTCCAACTGTAATTCTGAAAGGCAAAACCGTACCCATGTGGAAGCAGGGCAAGCAACATTGACTTACCTTCATTCGCTACATAAAGCTGGCCAAGGTGGGACGTGTGACGTGGGAATACAGAACTGAGCATGAGCATATTGTTACCTGCAGGTATTTTGTGTTAGCGCCCGTGCAACACAGGGAAGGGATGAAGGAAAGCAGAGAGATGAGATCACTCAGCCAAATCATTAGCCCTGGCAAGAAAAGGAGATGCAGAGGAGGGAATGCCTAGTCCACAGTGGGCACTCACGAATATTAGCAAAAGGAGAAAAGAAATCAGGTGGACTATTAATAGCTATTTGTGAGAAACATTTGTTCTAAGAGTTTGCCAAGACTCTCGGCTGTAATAGAAGCAGAGACCCGTGGTCACAGGGCCACAGATAGCTGTAAATGGTCCTGGAACCCAATATGACCCCAAAGAAAGGCAGAAACACTCTCCGTGGAGTGAAGCAGTGGTGGGAAGTAACACCCACCTCCAATGAGCTAGGAGGGATGGCATTTATGGACTGGAGATGTGATGATAAAGTGTGTTAAGTAAGTCCTAAATACTATACCTTCATACTTCCGTGGCACTTTCCCACTTCAAAAGTTGCTTTACAAACATTAACTAATTAAAGCAGCATGACTTCTAGAAGGGAAAATTGAGCCTCCTTAATCTGTTTGAATTCTCTGGAAAAGCTAATAAAATTAAGGTATAATGTTCACGAAGAGGAGGAGTACACAGAACCATAAAACAGCTTTTGTCAGGAATTAAATATCAAAGTGTGGCAGTGACATTTGATGTCCTCAGAAGCTATTTATGATGACACTATGCCACTGCCCTAACATGGACCATTGAAGACTGAATCGCAAACACCATGGAGGCTCTCTCTTGCCCTGCTAGCAGGCTGGACATCTGTGGCTGGCTGTAGTCCCCTGTCCTAAGGCTTTTTCTGGGTGGGGCTAGTCTGCGGCCTGGGTAGATGGAAGCTGGAAGGAGGAGGAAGCCTGCCTCATGGGCCACCAAACTCTACCCATCATCTTTATAGAAGGGGCCTTCTGCAGAGGTGCAGGGTGCAGACACCCTTCCAGTGCCCTGCATGGACCAGAGGTCAAATGTCTGGTGCAGAGCAAGGGACTTCACCCCCGTTCAGATGTTTGGTTGCTGCTGCCCAGTACATAAACGTGTAAAAATATCCACAGTTTCGAGACTCTACAGTGCCTTCCCCCTTTACATTCTTAATCTGGACAAATTATTCTGCCTGTTTTTACATTTTGCCACTTTTTACTAGAAACAAAAGGGAGAAGTTGTTACCCTCCAGTGAAGAAAACAGAAGGCAATCAGTTGCAAATGCATGGAAGAGCTGGTTGTGCTTTACCATCTGAGAGCTCCTGCGGTCCTGCATTCCGTTGGTCCTGACTTTGACCTTGGCCATGAATGGCAATGCAGTGCTGAGCACCCTTTCCACCTGCCCTTCTTTCTTGAATGGCTTGGAATCCCAGGGGCTCATGGGACTACCACTTTTCAGGAAAATGTGTTTGGCATTGAAGCAAAGACAATTATTTTATAGCCTGAAATGGAAGCTCTAGGAAGAGAGGAAGCAAATAGAACCAGAGGTTAAGAGGCTTTGACTGGGTCACTAAAAAGCAGAGTGACCCAGGCCAGACACTACCCAACGTGGCCTTCACTTTCTTTCTTGCTGAAGCAGGAGGCGGGTCAGGGTGATCCCGAGGGTCCCCCAGCTCTGACATTCTCAGAGTCTGGGGTCACATGTGGCAACCATAAGGGAATCAGGTCCTTAGGCAAAGACTACTTGCTTGACGGCAGAGTCATCAGGCAGTCCAAATTATATGACTGCTGCTGGGGATGTGGACAAGCCTGCCATGAAGGTGAAGTAGGCGACTTTCCATGTGCTGTGACCAAAAACATCTTCCCCATTGCTGTCATGCCGAGCCCCAAGGCCCCAGGGAAAATGCAGATAAGTCCCAGAGAACAGTAACATTGAACATCTACCAATAGGACAATGTGGATTGTTTAAAGCAGAGGCTGAAAACCTGAGCCAAATCCAGGCTATGGTTTTGGGTTTTGTTTGGACCACATTGCAGTTTTTAAAATTTGAGTTAATTTCCACTATGTTAAGAATAAGGATACTTTACCTAAAAGCTGGAACTCTCAGTTTCTCTCAAAATATTAGATGACCCGGTTGTATTGGGCTCATATTTTTATGTCAACAATCAGCTGGATGTGAGAAGTGACTGTCCCCACTGAAGGGGCCTGTGTGCCCCAGTACCCCACAAGGCTAGCCTTACCACTCCCATGACCTGCTTGAGCCTGGTGGCATCTGAATCTAAGAGGATGGCCTGAAGAACAGGCTACATTCTCTAGATATGTCTGCCAAGCCGGGCAGCATGAGAAGCGGGGGGTGAAGGCTGTCTTTTTCTTCGAGGAGCTAACAAAGTGGGAGAGCTGCAGCATCAGTCTCAGGTTCTCCCTGCTTGCTGCTCCTAAAACAAAAACAAAAACAAAAAAAAACCCAAAAACCTCACCAAACTGCCCATTTGGGTTTGTGTCACCCAAGAAGTACTTAGAACCCCAAGTCACATCAGGGAAGCCCTCTGTTCAGAGAAGGGTCTTGACCCAACTGAGCCCCAGCCTTTCTTCCTCCTAGATTTGGAGATCCAGACACCGTGAGGCCAGGGAATATGAGAGAACAGATGAGAGGCAGGTGGTGAAAACAAGGTGAACAACCATATCCACCCGATTTGTGATGGGTCAGCAAGAGCTTTCACATTGATCTCCCCACTGCCTGTGCCATTTTACAAACATGGAACCTGAGGCTGTGGTATCCCAGAGTGACAAGGCTGTAGGAAGCAGGAGCAGTGTCAAGGGACCAACTTACATCTTCTGCTCCAAGGCCTGAATTCCTGCAGCGGAAGAGTTTGTGGCAGACACCGTGAACTGGTGTTTCCCCTGCCTGGACAGGGAGCAGTGAGAGAAGGCAGGCCTGGGGCCCTGGATGCACAGCGAGTTCTTCAGTTCCAGGAGAAGAGCGAAGAAAAAACATAAAGGCAATAACTGCCCTGAGAAGTCAGAGCCCAACCCTGCTTTAGTCTTGTGGCCAGAAAGAAGGGTTGAAAACAACAGCAAAACTGTCTACACAGATCAATTCACTTGACAGTAGTCCAACATGCTAGTTAATATTCTCTTTAAAAAGTAAGTCTACATGCCAAAGAGACAGGGGGAGAAGGAGAGAAAAGCAAAACTGGGACTGGATAGCACAGAGGCTCAAAAATGAAGAGACGCGCTGTGCCACTCCTAGATGATCACTTTGGGGTCAGATTGGAGAAGAAGAGGAGAGGTGGAGTGTTCTGACAAACCAAGAGGTGCCAAGAAGGCAGAGGAGTGACAGCTGATGGTGGCAGGTGGGCAGGGCCTGCTGACAAACCTGGGAAGATAGGTAAAAAGATGGGATTACCACTGACAGGAAACACGCTCCGGATGTCTGCTGGCTTCTCCCTCGCTCTACAACACTGGCGTTTTGTGCAAGCAAAATAAGGCTCTCTTCTCTCCAGACTCTGCCCAATGCAACCACATGTGTGCTGTCCCTGGACACATCTGGTAGCCAGCCCCTCCGCCAAGCCTGTCTACTTAGAACATCTTTTCCTCCTCCTCTGCCACTTTGCATCTGCCCCTTACCTCAGGACCTCTCCGAGCCACCTCCTTCTCTAGGTGACATTTTCTTCCCAGATGTCCTACTTGCAAGTTCTAAAATTTTGCAGCACTTCTGTCATTCACTGAATTTGACTGAACCTGCTCTACTAATACAAATAGCACTAGTCTAGTGTCCTAGGGCCTTACATATATCAACTCACTTAAGCTCTGGCCACAACTCTATGAGGCAGGGACTGTTATTAGCTCCATTTTACAGACAAAGAAACTGAGGCATGTAGAGGTTAAATGACTAGTCCAAGGCCAGCCTGCTAGTTAGTGATGGTGTGTGTGTGTTAGTCTGCTGAGGCTGCCACAACAAAATACCATAGACTGGGAGCCTAAACAGCAGAAATTTATTTTCTCACCATCTGGAGGCTGGAAGTCCAAGATCAAGGTGCCATCAGGGTTGGTTTCTAGTAAAGGCTTTCTTCTTTGCTCGTAGCTGGCTGCCTTCTCACCACGTCCTCACATGGCCTTTCCTCTGTGCTCATGTGGAAAGAAAGAGAGAGCTGGTATCTCTCCCTCTTCTTATATGGACACCAGCCCTATTGGATTAGGGCTCTATTCTTATGACCTCATTTAACCTTAATCACTTCCCTAAAGGCCCTGTCTTTAAATTTAGTCCCTTTCGGGGTCGGGGTTGTGACATATGAATTTTGGAGGGACATAATTCAGTCCATAACAGTTCGAAATGATTTTTCCCCCCATTCATTCATTTACTGAACACCTAGGAATTGGCATTCTGTTAAGTGGCTAGAGAAACAGCAGTGAGAACAGCAAATGCGGGCTTTGCTCTTAGGGAGCTTATAGTCTAGTGGGAGAGAGTGAGAGCAGGCAAGAGACAGGTACACACATCAGTTTACTAGTTAATTCAGACAACAGCAGATGCAATGAGGAAATAGTCATAGAATGTGTGGCTGGGACTATTTTGGCCAAGCTTGTGCAGAAAGGGAAAGAGCTTCCCAGGCAGGGGGAAAGACAAGCACAAAGACCCTGAGGAAGAAATGCCTAGTGTATCAGAGGAAAACAGGGAGGCCTTGACTCATGGCTGAGTCATGGCTGGAAGGAGAATTTGGAAAGGACAGGCACCGGGACATAGAATGCTTCACAGGCTATGGGAGGGAGTTTTGTATTTGTTGTAAGAGCAATAGGCAGCCACATGAGGGTTTGCAATCTGATTGAAGCTTTGAGAAGAACTTTAGCAGTGTAAAGGATGACTACAGGAATATAAGAGTGCAAACAGGGACCCCAGTGAGGAGGCTTCATTCATTTACTGAACAAATATTTACTGGGCATCTACCTGCCAGATAAGTGCTGGTACCCACTCTCAGGGAGTGTCGAGTCTCCTGGGTCGATGGAGGAGACCTCTAGGATATTTGGTCCCACCTCAGGATGCTTCCTACATTCCATACAATGTCAAATGAGTAAAGACATCCATGAGGGCTGAGCTTTGTGGCCCAGGCTGCCAAGTGAAGAAGTTCAGAAGAAAGGAAAGGTTGGCCGGGGTGAGGGCTGGACTATGGAGCATGGCTTCGTTGAAGATGTGGGACTCAACCTGGGCATTCAAGTATGGGCGTAGGAGAAGCAGGTGGTATGAGGAAAGGCACAAGGGTGGAACGGAAAGAACAGCAATCGTAGCCTAATTTGTATAAAGGTTCGCTCAACACATATTCAGCAGAGCACACACCTGGCCCCTGCATGGGGCTCAGCTCTGCAGAAGATGTGGGGATGACTGAGACTCAGCTCCTGCTGTCAAGGGATTTCCGTCTAGCAAGGAGGGTAAGGCAGGTCCGTGATGATCGATCACACACACAGAGTGAGACATTCCATAAGAGATCTAGAGAAAACACCAAGAAGCATCCATGAGAGGAGCGTGTCCGCCTGGTGTGTATAACAATGGCTGCAGAACTGTGTATGTACTTCTCCCTATGCATATACGCTTTTATAAAGAACCCTTTGTACTGTTAGAGTGCCTTCACATTTAACCACACAACTGCCTCGGGAGATACGCATAACAGGTGTGTGTGATTGCTCCTTACGTTTTCCAGCTGAATAAAGACAAGGCTCCCTCAGGATGCAGCAAGAAGACCTGGACCCACAGTCCTCAATTCTACACTTCCTCTCCCACCATCGGTCAAGAGCTACTGGGGAAATGCACTCACACGTGGGCAGTGGCAAGGGGAGAAGCGCAAGGACCCAGAACATACTTAGAATTGGCAGGACCCGCCATTGAGTTCAGTATCAGGGAAAGAAGGCAATCAAGGAAGAAATGTGATGAGAACGTGGTCAAGAGAAGTGCTATGGCATGTTCTACTCTGAACCTCACTTTGCTCACATGAAAAGCTGGAGCTACTTCCCCATGGTCAGCCCCTCTCATGGGATTTCAGTGAAAGGCAGATGAGATGGTAGGTATGACAAGATTTACAGAGAATAATGAAAATACAAACTGAGAGGGCGGGGAGACAAGAGTTAGCAGTAGTTTAGCTAAGAGGCTATTTGATTGTAGGCCTCTATAGACCTCAGTTTTCTCACCTGTAAAATGAAACCATTAATATTAAGATTCAATATCTAAAAGTCATATATATTATAATTTTTAATATATAGCAAAATTTATAAAATGAGACAAAAAGAATTTGTATAACTGCCTCTGAGCATAAGATGCACAGCGCATCAGTGTCCCTAAAGGCCCTTTCTACACATGTTCCTGTGGCATTTACTCCCTCCTCCCACCTGCCCAGATGGAATAATACCACCATGTTACTGAATCTGGCATTTATGATCTCTAGTGCCCTTTTAAGGTTTAATAATTATTCAGTTAATTTCCTGCATTTTATGATTTAACAAGGCCTCTTACTTTTGGTTTTGTTTTGTTTTGGTTTTTGATGTAGTTGATGTGCAGTTGACAGAAAGCTTCCATGCATAACATCCCTTCTGCTTTTCAATGAAATCCCATGAGATGGGCAGACCATGGAGAATTAGCTCCAACTTTTCATGTGAGCAAAGTGAGGTTCGGAGTGGGATAAGCCATAGCACTTCTCTTGACCATGTTCTCATCACATTTCATGCCTTGCTTTCCATAGTTAGTTCTTCTTTCATGCACATTTGCACCCGTAACTAGACTGTAAGTTCTTGAGAGCAGGGATCTCTCTCCTGAAGCTCTGTCCAGTGTGGTAAGGTTACAGGGCTCAGACTTCAGTAAATGAAACCAGCAATGTGGAAGAAGCAGCCCATGCAACGAGAAGGCTTCTAAAGCCACAGGTAACACAAGATAAGGGATGTAGGATTTGGATCTAAAGAGAGGACTAGAACAAATGATGCCCAGTGGAGTAACTGTGAAAGAGTTTCATGGATCTGAACCCAAGACACAGCATACTGGGCACAATTTTGCTCTCATAAGCCAACCCCTGATGTTTGAAAAGACAAGACAAGGAAGTTTTCAGAATAGTTGTAGGAAACCACAGGGGTGATCCATTTCACTTGTTGGCATAATCCTGAACTTTCTGCAAATACAACATGCATCTAGTGACATGTGATGTGATCATATTACAAACAAACCAATGTAGTATTAGCAAAAGTGTGACCCGTTAAGTATAACACTTCAGAATTAGTAAGTTTAGGACTAGGGAACTTCAGGGAAAGAGTATTCAAGACAGCCATAACCTTAAAAAAATTATCTGACTCAAAACTGGAGTGGTCCTCTTTTGTTCATAGACTTATCTGAGTCCCAACCCATCAGAAGGGAAATGAGAACTTATTTCTTACAAGGCATCACTCAGCTGACACAGCTGGAGTTTACTTGAAAAAAAGGTCTCTCTAGTTTCAGGCATCCCTTATAAATGCTGGACTAGTTTTGCCACATCTGGTATCCTTAAGGAAAAATAAAATATGTTGGCCTCAATTATCTCAACCTCTTAGACGTTCATGGAGCACATGAATACTCCAGTTTATTTCTGCTTCTAGGTAAAACTAGGACTTAAAAATATAGTCCAGCTATCTCAACTGTTTTTAATAAAGAAAGAAGGTTCATCATTACTGTGAAGACCACTGTGGTTTACAGAATGTATCCATAAATGTATAACCTAAACAGACCAACCAACCAAAGCTGCCCTCATGCATGGCAATAAGTCTCCTGGGATCTGGGAGTTAAACATGAGTGGACATTCTTTCTAGTGATAGAGCCAGGACTAGGAAGAACTCTAAGGCTGGAGTCTTCGGTGGGCAGTGCTGTTTGCTGTGTATACAAACAGTAAGGATGATGGCTAATATTGAGTGTGGAATGCTTTATATGCACTTTGTTATTTAACCTTTCTAACAAACAATGGAACATTGCTACTTTTATTTCTTCTATTCTTACAGTTAAGGCAACAGAAACTTACAGTGGTTAGTAACTTGCTCAGTTATGGAGACAGCAAATAGAAGAGTCAGGATTTAAAAACACAGGTCTGTCTTCCAAGTCCCAGCTCTTATGAATTGTGCCATCTTATCTCCCACAATGGCTCCCCTGCTCTCTCCTGGCCACCTGAGGGGAGGTTTGCACCCATCCAGCCGCTGCAAATCTAAGACCTTGGCCTCAGTAGCCTGGGACTCAATCTTTCAGGTAGCCAGTCTTGGCCAATTATATTTTTTTATATGCAGCTGTTACTAATATATTTGAGCTGCTCAAGTTACTCATAGCTAATAAAGCAATAGGAATAATAGGAGCAATAACATGATAGCAACAACTGGAGTGATGGTGACAATAAGTTTGCCTCAAGCCAAGGAAAAAACAAAGTCTTATGTGTCCTATTGACTCCTTAGCTCCAGGACAAACACATCTTTCTGCCACTAAAATAAGATTATGCTTCCTAACATTTTCCAGGTGAAAGTATTTTGGGCTGGAGGCCTGTGTAGATGTTTGTAAAGGGAGATGGGCCAGGAGATCAGAAGCTTTCTTTACAGGCTGTGAACTTGTTCTACCTTTCTGGAAGATCTCAAATATGACAAAATAGCTCAAAAGAGTTCATCGACTCTCCAAATGTTCATGGATATTTTTGTCATGAATGTTAGAAATTTTGACATCATTATCTTGATCTTTATCTCCATCCAAATCTCATCTCTATCTGTATTTATAATTTACTTACGTATTTAAAAATAAGCAGAAAGTAAACACCAAGGTCTAATGAAAACATCTGAGATCCTGTGTTCTCTAACTTTGGGGTTTATTAGTCAACCACACAATGTTATGGGTTCACTATTCAATAACACAGAACAAAAAAATAAAACAACTAGAAATAAATCCTATCTGGCTGATTTAAATTATAGAGCTCACTCGGCTTGAGCAAGCCCACTTCCCTTAGCCGTGATGTGATTCCTCTTGATTGAGAATCGAGTTTCTGGGCTATTTCTCAGAGAATGAAATTACAAAACACAAGACAGCAGATTTTTTAAAAATTGTCTCCAGGTATCCCAGCTGGATATCAAGTGACTGGGTCAGAAACTCAGTCGGAAACTCTGCTTAAGGAAGAGCAGAACAAATCCCCTCGCCTAGGAAGCCAAACAGAGCATTGTTTTAGTTCCGTAGGAGATAATGACAATGGAATAGAACATTGTCCCTGGTAATGGTCTCCCGCTGGTAGGGAAATGCGGAGGCAAAAACAAACAAGGGGGCTGAACTGTTACCTTCTTTTTAAAGCAAAATCTGTTGATCCTGGAACTGAGCCCCTCCTAGCAGCTTCCATTCAGTTATAAAACTCTTGCATTTGGAGGTGCTCGGAGCTGGGGTGTCGCTGAGCGGGGGCAGGGGACAGGGCTTAGATGAACTACTGGCTCTACTGTTTTTGAACTGCTGACTTCAGAGACAGGCTTAGGGGACCATTTTGAATTTCATCAGCCACTGGACAAAACAGGCTTTCCACAAAAACACAACCACTGCATCACTGCTTTGCTTCCAGCTGAGACAGCCCCGCTGCCATATCCCACCCTTGTGTCACCCATTTTATGACTGCTGATCTGACTGACATACTTTGTATGGGTAAAGTTCTGTGTTTGCAGAAGAGAAAACCTTTATTTTATGAGTACAAATCCAGGATGCCTGAAGAATGAAACCAATAATCCATTCATCTGACATAGAAAGTCAGCACCTTCCTATTTTTCTCTCTTTTTTCCCTTGCAAAATAATTTAAAATATAGAGACGGTCTAAAGTGTATCTCTAAACAAGATGTAAATCAGATCAAATGTGCAAAATGACTTAAAACTCTAAATTTTGGAAAAATAACAACTATCCTTTCGTTTTTGAAACAAAAATCAATGAAAATTCAGGGCCAAAGTCGTCCTTCAGCCAACTGAAGCTTTTGTAGAACACACAGCTCAGACTCTACCACACAGACGGAAAAGAGTCCAAGTGCAAGCTGGCAGTGTGCTTTCATTCCACGAACTTCTACAGTCTCCATTAAAGCTGCATGGCATTCAAAAGTTGAGGTCCAATTCTTCTTTGCTGTTAATGAGACATTTTACAAGTGTATTTTTTTCTTGGGAAAAAATTTTGAATTGGGTAAAACAAATGGGAAGTGGATATTTAAAAAAAAAAAAAAAGACAACTCCTACTTGGACTGGTGATTGACTGACTTAGAATTCTCTGGGCAAGCATTTCGTTTCCTGAGGACTGCCATTTCCCCTCCCGTTCCAAATTTGCTCTCCCTGGGGCTGACACAGGACATGGAAATACTAATTTGTGCTGCTGGAGTTCCCTTCCTGTATTTCAAAAGAGAATCATTACATATCAGTGGTCAGGATGTCCCTTTAACTTTTCCATTTCCCCTGAGTGCAGGTTTCCCTAGAAAGATGCTAGATTGACTGTTAGTAATAAGAACTAAGTATTTGGGGTCAAACACAGAACTTTTTTTTGGTTTGCATGGCCACTATATGTGTTTTATGGTGTTGATAGCAAAAAAGGATCCTAGACTGAATACCCATTGGAAGGTAGCAATTTATAATTTTATTATAGTAATTAATCTGATATTTCTAATTTAAAAACATTTATTTGAAAAACTTCAGCGATGAGGCAATGTTTTTGCTCTCAGTATGTGATTATTTCATTTTTTCCCCTTACCTTTCTGGGTTGACTAAGACTACTCTGGTAGATTATAAAAGGTGTCAGTTGAAGGTGCTTTGCAAATTTAGTCACTTAATGTCAATCACCATCATAGAAATCTCAAGTGGACAAGAGAATAAATAGAATAATAAGCAAAGAGAACCAGTAAAGGGATAAAGTTAAGGGGGGGGTAGGTAAAAATATGTAGGGGACAGAAAAACTCTTTAATTTGAAAATCTAGGTGTTAAAAGAACAAGACCAAAGTATAAGAATTTGCATTAGGCAGCATCTCTTCCAGTTGTTACTAAAAGCATGGGAAGAAACCAAAGCAAACAGTTCCCGGGTAAGTCCCCAGGTACTCAGAACTGACCAAACAAAACGAGAAATGGAAACGGGACGATGATCAGTAATAAATATGAAGGTATACAGGCACTTTGGACAATTCTGATCTTAATGCCTCCTTTTCCTCAATATTGGAGTGCTTCATGCAAAACCAGGAACTGTTTTGAATTTTGCCTTCAGCCTCCATAAATATGGTCAAGAGTTTTTGCGTCTCCCTCACCTTGCCAGCATGCCCCAAATATTTGCTCCTATGCCATTTATCTGAAATCTTGACCACCGGGATAGGCACAGGATGCTTAAACCTGTGTCACTTCAGAATTTGCCACAACACAATGCAAATTTTCCTGCATGAGAACTTTTGCTTCAACAAAAGTAAAGTCAGGGCACACAGGGAAATGCCCAGTGCAAAGAATCTGGCAGGAAAGTTGATGGTTGTGAAGGTTGGGTTCCAACTCCTTCTTTTAAGAGTCCCAGAAACATTGTTTAATGTGAAATTTCTCCAAGAAAAAGCTCCTGGGAACCCATTTCAAGTTTTAGGAAGTCTATTTGGTAAGGGTGGGACGTTTGCAACTTCAGAGACTATTTCTTAAAAAGAAACAAATTCCAATCACTTTAAATAATGTACACCATAAAGGCAATTTACGATAACTGTAGCCCTGCAATGACGAAGGCTACACTGAACTTTTCATCCATTGTAGTCAGGAAAAGCCCTCTCAACAATTCTGCAAAATATTAAAAATATGAAAGCAACTGTAAAATCACTTTCACCTGTGCAATATCCTTTTTCATGAATGTCTCCAATTACATAGCTGGGGTTACAGATTTTCACAAACACAGTTTCACTTTTGATAGTTACATAGCTGTAATTTCGAGCTGTTATTTCACTCTATTGAAAGGCATGAGGCTATCTTTGCCCTCTCTTCCTCCCGTTGCTGAAACTATCCAAGAAAACGCCAAAGAAATTACACCATGAGGAAAAACAAGAGATAGAGATCGTATTCAAAAGACTGAAATCCACCACATGAGAAAAATTAAGCTTATAATAGTTGGGGTTACCTCCCTGCTCCATGTCTTCCATCTGTGCAATGGGCTAACGTCCCTGGGCTGGAGGTGCCTGAGGAGGTTGAAGTCCTCGGCCACTGCAGAGGTGCTAAGAAAACAGCCAGCTGTCTCCTGACTTAGAATTTTTGAGAGCTTTAGGGCCTCTCTGAAGAAGCTGATCCGAATCCACCCGGTGACAATTTGCCTTCTAGAAGCAGCAGGATACGCACACGGGTTTGGGCAGTGCTTACATTTTTGGCTTACTGGCTTTATGAAGTAGTTTGGAACTCTCTCGGCGACAAACTGCAGAAGAGTAGGGGCGGGGGACAAGGTGGAGGGGGGAAAGGAGTGGGCAAAGGAGATGAGAATAAGAGAGAAACCGAAGGGTGGAAACCTTGGGAGGGAGAGGAAATGCCAAAGGCAACGGAGAGTGGGGCAAGGGACGGGGAGAGGTAGGGCGGGATCCGGCCGCGCAGGGAGGGAGAGGGGCCGCGCGCCCCGCAGCAGAGCTGGAAACCTGGCCGTTGCCCACCCCCGACGCCAGCCCCTGTGGCCCCCTCCAAGAGGTACGAGCCGTGGGGACTCTGCGTTCCGCCGGCCTCAGCCCGGGATCGGCACCCGGCGCGGCTGAGCCCGGGCGGACGCAGTCCCGGGCCGATGGCTCGCCAGGCTGGGTGGGGGTGACCGCCTTTGACTGGCGGTGGCGTTTGCAGGAGGGGAGGAGACAGCGCCACCCGGGGCCTCCCAGAGCACTGCGGGCCAGGCCGAGCTGGGGGGCGGGGAAGTGGGAGTGAAGGTGCGGGTCGGGCTCTGGGTTCTGCTTCTTGCAGGCGGCGGCGGAGCGCGAAATGCAAACGCGAGGGCCCAGTCTGCCCCCTCGGTGGCGACTGTCCTTTGGCGTTCGAGAGGCGCCTCCCAGGCCCTGAGTCGCGGTGTTCCGGCGGTCCCCGGAGCAGACCCGCACGTGGGGCCCGGGAGCCGGGCGGGTGAGGAGGCGGTCTGCGCGCCTCGACTTCCCGCGCGCCGACGGCTGGGGACGCGGAGGCCCCCTTCCGGAGCTGGGGTCCCTACCCGCCCTGCGACCTTTCTTCTGCGTCCGGTCCCGCCTAGGGCCTCTAGGGCCGAGGCCGGACGTGGACTCCGCGGCAGCTGCACCCCTACCGAGCCCAGAAGCGCTTTCTGGCCCTTTCCTCCTTGGGCCGGGGACCTAAACTCCCCGAACCCCTGCGGGAGGCGGTGAGGACAAACCCGGCAGAGCCATCCCGCCGAAAAGCGCCCGAGGAGAATCCTGATGGAACTCCAGGTCCTGGGGTGTCGCCTCCTCCAGCTCCTTACGGGGATGGGTGCCAGGCTGGGCCTCCTGACAGTTTCACTGCTACTCACAATTCCTCCTTCGCTTTGCACCCGGGGAGCTGCCCCTCCCCTCGGATTAAGAGGCCGCGCCTACACCCAAAGGTTACCCCAGGTGGTGGCCGGGGAGTGGGGCTGTCTGGCCTTGGTGCGTGAACAGGGGCGGGAGTCAGAGGTTTCTGTGGCTTCGGAAAAATCCGGCGAAGTCAAAGAGAAAAACTTCCCTTGGGGCTGGGCCTATACCTAATTTAAAAAAAAAAAAAGTCTCAAATTGTCTTGTTCTCCATTTTGCTTCTATTTTTACAAATTAACCATTTCTCAGTGGCACGGAGGGATAAAAGGTGACGGCTGATTGTCCCTATGCTGCGGTCTGGTTTGTCTTCATTTCTGTGGTTTGGCAGTTGTCCCAGCAGTGTCCACATAAAATATTTTCTTCGGAGGAGCCCTTGCAACAAAATTGGATATTTCTGTGTGGACGGTTCTGTGTCAAAGAAGGTCGGTAGCACGGCCAGGCTTAGCCAATGGTTAATGGGAGGACATTTCCTGCAATAAGGCACAGTCAATGCAGCGCCCACAAGCCCATTGATTTCCGTCCCCGTGTCCTCAGCTTCCTGTTCACTTTCTCCCAAGATTATGACAATAATAGTCATAATAATAATAAGCAGGGCACAAATAACTCTTGAGAAGTCATCTGTAACTACCTCTTCTTGGAGGTGAGAAACACACACACACACACACACAAAACCCTGTGGACCTATGTTTTATTTTTGCCTGAGAAGCTCAGAATTGCCCAAGTTTTAAAAAATGATCTATTTACGGACTTGCTAATGCCTCTGCAGAAATCCTGTTTATCAGCCCAATAGTTGTGACAGGGTTAGAAAACCAGTTTAAACTGTTAATCGGCCACAAAAAGGGCCCCAGATTGATGCCTTTCACTTACCTTTGAAAGGCTATAAAAGCGACGCCATACATTGGGATGAAATTAGACAGCGACAAAATCATTACCTTGACTTCCCACAATAAAGACAACCTTAAAGAGGGGCTATTGATGGTTTCAAATTACATAACGGTGGTTTATAAGTTCTTCCTCTGCGCTCACAGAAAGCAATTTTAAAGTGTGAAGTCTTCAAAGAACAAACAGCCACTAGCATTCACACATCGACATGCAGCTGCCTTTTTATTTTATTTATTGCAAAGCGGCTATTAGAAATAAAAGAAAACCAAAAACAAAAATTCCAGCAAAACGAGGCGGAGCCCAGAGAGAATCCTGTCCGGTTTCTATTTCACCAGGCTGGTTGGGCTCACACTGGGCCCCAGAGCTGGGAGGGCTCAGCCTCTTCCCCCTGGGTGGGACAAGGAATCGAGTTTATATCCCCTCGGGGCAGAAAAGCCCCGTGCGTCACCAGGTCCTGTCTGTTCACGGTTTCTGCGGATTTTAAACCCGTTCACAGCCTCCTCTAGGCGAGAAAGGCATTTCCCAAGCAACACTGATTCCGGGGGTAGCGTGGGCCTGGGGCTGGGTCCTGGCGCAAAGGGTCAGCGCCCCCTCCACCTGTCTTTTGGGGACAGCTCCCGCTTGGCCTACCGTGGTCCTACGGTGGGCCTCCACCTTCTATTAGACCTTTCTTCGGATGTTTTTTCGTGGAGCCTGAAAGCGATCGAATGCAGGCGGCCCACCTCCCGCGCTTTCTTTTCGCTCTCAAAAGCGGCACCTGCATTTTCGGGGCTCCAGTCCAGGCTGAGAGAGTCCCATCAAACCCCATTCTTTATGTTACCCCACCCTTGCGCGCACGGCCTGCGAAACCCCGACGGGGCACCCCACCACCCCAGCTTACGCTTTTCCAGGGCCAAGTCAGTGGTCGAAACCAGCCAGGTGGCAGCTGTCTTTAACCAAGCAAAGACAGGGCGCCCGCCCTGAGCGCGGCGCGCGGACGGAGAGGACCCTGCACCCTTTAGCGTGTGGTGGGGCGAGGGGGCTGTCGGGGTCAGCAGCGCTCTCGGAGGAACTTTGCCGCGTATTTGAGAAACGCAGGCGACCCAGTAAACGTGCCGCCCGGGCGGCCAGCCGGAGCTCGGCCGCATTCGCTGCGCAGCACTGCCCCCTGGTATCCGGCGCCGAAACTGCCCCGCGCGGCGGCCGCAGGTGTCCCTCCTGGGCTGCGCGGGACAACCCTTTTCTACTCTCCTGGCCACATGCCCTGCTGGCGAAGCTGTCCCGAGGCCTCACGCCGTGCTCAAAACGTCTTCCCTCCTCCTCAAACTCTCACACCCCCAAAGAGGCTCCAGGCTCCAGGCTGCCTGAGCCGGGCCCCCAGCGTGGCACCCACGTCCAGGCTGACGTCCACCGGGGAGGGGCTGGGGACGTGGGGGCCGCAGGGAGACCTCGACTGCAGGCCCGGGCCCGCGGCAGAGGCGCGTGTACCGAGAGACTCGTCTGGCGATGGGACCGTTCCTTGTTTAATGAACACCAGCTCCCAGGGCCTCTTTCCTTGGCACCTGGGCTTCCCAGGGAAGCGGGTGTGGGCCGGCCCCTCCCCACGGCCCGGACTGGGAAAGTGGGCGCAGTTCCTCCTCGCCTAGTCCAAGGGCGCCTGCGAGGTGGGGGCCAATTCGCAGGACCCTTGAGCACCAAGGAGCGACCCGCGGGGGACACGGGCAGGGCGGGATCCAGAACTCCCGGCCCAACCCGCTTCTTCCTGCTCCGCGGGTCTGGCCCTGGCTGGTGCTGGGAGTAAAACTGCTGGTGGCCTTTCCCACCCTAACTGGATGGTTTGTTCCAGGCTTTGGGACTGAGCTTGATAGGTAGATGTTTAGACTACCCAAGGTAAGGAAGAGCGTGGGCTCCCGAGCCAGACTGGGTTGGGGTTCCAGCTTGGCCACGCTCTGGCTGTGTGACCTTGAGTGAGTTACTTCACCTCTCTGTGCATCTCTTCCCTTTTTTTTTTTCCAGAGATGGTATGAGGATTAATTGAGATAATGTCCTTATGGTGCCCACACGTGCTCGGTGTCACAGTTAATGTTTGCCAGCGGCGTTGGCTACAGGAAAGTCCGCCAGGAATCATCTTGCAGGGTGGGCGACATCTCAGCCTCCAGGTTTTAGGAGGGGCGGGTACAGCGCAGCGTCCTCAGCCCTGAAGGCCGCGTGCTGGAGGCCCCAAAGTTCCCAGATTTTCTTCCGCCAGGGCCCAGACTACCCGCGAGCAGAGGGCTTCGAGCACTTCTCTCCGCTATGGGAAGCGAGTCATCTCGGTCTATAGATTGGGTCTGGCCAGGACAGCCATGAGAACATGGCCTGACAGCTGCCCGGAACCCAGCCTTAACCCGCACAGGGCAAAGAGCTCCGCACTCACAATCCGATTTCATGTTCACAAGGCCCGACAGAAGTAGTTAACTTTTTAAGTCTCCATTTTACAGAGCATGCAATAGACCCAGACTCAGAAAGGTTAAGTAACTCCCCCAAGATCACACAGCTGGTAAGTGAGGGAGCAGGGACTTCAGGCCTAGCTCTGAACCACTAAGCTGTGTGACATTGGCAAGCTCAAGCTTTTGCCCTCCTGTGTCTATTCACTCTACATTCTCTGGACCGCAGTTTCCTCTTCCCTGCGTTGGCTTTGGCGGAACTGAGACACGCTCGCTGGCGGTGGCGCTCCTTTCCACCGGCCCAGCTGGCTCCAGGGGTGTCCAAAGATCCTCTTGTCGAGGCCCCTTCGGCCTCTGGTCCCCTCGGCCGTGGCTGTCCGTCTCAGCTCAGACTGGCCCGCGCGCCGCACCTGCCGAGCGCCGGGATCCAGGTCCCGGGAGGGACCCCTCCTGTCCCCGTCCCCAGGCAGCTCAGCGGCCAGGCAGGAACCACTCAAGAATTCGCGGTGGCAGCCAAGCCTGCTGGGTCCCGGACGGCAGCGGGAGGCAGGAGGGGCCCGAGCGGGGATACCTCCCGACACCCCCACCCGAGTCCTGGCTGCGCAGGGCTCCCGCGCTCCCCAGCCTAAGCGGCGGCTCCCGCGGCGCAGCCCGCAGTGGCTAACGGAGAGGCAGTCAGGTGCCGAGATCCGGAGGAGTGAACTTGGACTTGGGATTTCCGAGCCAGCGGCCCTGTAGAGCTGTCCCTGAGCTCCTCAGTCACCAAATGCTTAATGAGCGCCTACTGGGTGCCAGGCCCTGCACCCAGCCCTCTCTCGGGTCACTGTCAGCACCCAGCCCTCTCCCGGTCACTGTCGCACCCAGACTCTCCTGGGTCACTGTCGCACCCAGCCCTCTCCCGGGTCACTGTCGCACCCAGCCCTCTCCCGGGTCACTGTCAGCACCCAGCCCTCTCCCGGGTCACTGTCGCACCCAGCCCTCTCCCGGGTCACTGTCGCACCCAGGTCACTGTCGCACCCAGCCCTCTCCCGGGTCACTGTCGCACCCAACCCTCTCCCGGGTCACTGTCGCACCCAGCCCTCTCCCGGGTCACTGTCAGCACCCAGCCCTCTCCCGGGTCACTGTCGCACCCAGACTCTCCCGGTCACTGTCAGCACCCAGCCCTCTCCCGGTCACTGTCAGCACCCAGCCCTCTCCCGGTCACTGTCAGCACCCAGCCCTCTCCCGGTCACTGTCGCACCCAGACTCTCCCGGGTCACTGTCGCACCCAGACTCTCCCGGGTCACTGTCGCACCCAGCCCTCTCCCGGGTCACTGTCAGCACCCAGCCCTCTCCCGGGTCACTGTCGCACTCAGCCCTCTCCCGGGTCACTGTCGCACCCAGGTCACTGTCGCACCCAGCCCTCTCCCGGGTCACTGTCGCACCCAGCCCTCTCCCGGGTCACTGTCGCACCCAGCCCTCTCCCGGGTCACTGTCGCACCCAGCCCTCTCCCGGGTCACTGTCGCACTCAGCCCTCTCCCGGGTCACTGTCGCACTCAGCCCTCTCCCGGGTCACTGTCAGCACCCAGCCCTCTCCCGGGTCACTGTCGCACCCAGCCCTCTCCCGGGTCACTGTCAGCACCCAGGCCACTCGGAGGGAAGGCGCTCTCTGCCCTAACCCGGGTCCTTCCCTGGGGCTGAGCGGAGGGCGCGGATCAGAGCGAGCGCGAAGGGGAGGGGCGGTGCTTCCCGGCCCAGCCGGGTCGCTTATCCAGCCGCCCTTCACCCCGCAGCTGCCGCCCCGCCCGCCCCGCCCGGCCCGCGGCTGCTCTGGCTGCGCGCCCCCTGGCGGCGGGAAGCCGCGCGCGCTCCGCCCGGGGGCTGGGGCTCAGCCCGCCCCGCGTCCCCGCCCTCCGGCGCCCCGCCGCCTCGCCACGCCGGTCCCGGACGCCGTGGAAAGGCCGCGCGGGGCTTTCCGGGACCGGCCGGGGCGCGCGGCTGGCCCGAGCCCCCACGGTCCCCGGCCGCAGGCCCGCCCCGCCTCAGAGACCCTGACGCCCATGGTCCCCTCCCCCTGCCGCGCGGGCCAGCCTCGCGGCTGAGAGGAGGGAGAAGAAAACCTGCCACCCCACACCCACCCATTTCCGGCGTGAAGGAGAACTGCATGTACTGGCTTTTTACAGAGATGGCCCCACTCGCGACCACCACGAACGCGCCCTCTCGTCCCCGCCCCGCACGCCGGTCCCTCGGGAACCGGAAAGACGAACGCGGCTGCGGCACGAGTGTCCCGAGGCCATCTGCCCGCTCGTGTGCGGGGCAGCTTCGCCGCCGCGAAAGCCCAGCCCGCAAACGCGGCGGACGGGGACGGCTCGTCCCAGCTAGACCCAGGCGGAAAAGGCCGCCGAGGGCGAGTCGGAAACCCAGCGAGCGGGAAACCTGCATCGCCCGGCCTGCGGCGCCGCGAGTTCTAGCGCCGCGCCCGGCGGATTCTCTTAGCGACCCTGTGAGGGGTTATTACTGCGCTCTGCACCCCACCCATTTTTACAGACGAGGGCTCAGAGAGGCTAATTGACTTGCACACAGTTACAGAGGTAGTGATCTGGGGTGGCAGTCGGAATTCTGCCCGTGTTGAGAACAGCCTTGCCAGTTCCCAGGGCCTGCGAAAGTCTTGGGTTTCAGTCCAGGGACCCAACATAGCGCCAGGAGAATGTACTGGGTACTTTTGGGCCTGCTAATCCGGTGGTGGAGGCTCGATTATATCTTTGACGATTCAGATTTTTGAAGCAGCTCCATACAGCTTCTGATTCTGCAGGAAAACATAATTGTGAGATTCTATGGGATGTGGAGATGAAGGATTGGACCCTAGAAACATAATCCAGAACTTGTTTAGGAAAAATGTTTTATGGAAAGTTTCAAGCATAGGTAAAAGAAAAGAGGGCATTACAGTATATCCCCAGGTGCCCATCCTCAACTTCCAAGTAAGGAACTCATGACCAATCCATTTCCTTGCCTCCTGCCCACAGACTCTGCCTCACCTCCCAACACAAACACACTCACACACACCCCCCCACATTCACACAGAATATTTGGAAACAAACCTAGCCATCACAGCATCTAATCTGCAAGCATTTTCGGCATGTATTACCAAAAGACAGCCACATCACCAAAACCACAATACCAAGATACACCCAGAAAACCCATATTCCTAAATATTATGGAACATCCAGTCAGATGGAGCTTCATTTTGAACTCAGAATTCCTGGTTAGAGCTTGGTTTTCATTGGGTTTCAGCTCCAGGGCCAGAACAGCCTGGATTTGAATCTTGCTTTGTCACTTATTAGCTGAATGACTTGGACAAATTACTTACCTTCTCTCTGAGTGTCAGTTTGGTGCTACCTCATATGGTTGTTACAGAGATAAAAAATAATGTGTTCATAGAGTTTGGTATAGGTCAGGGAATGGTATCTTGATTATTTCTCCTAAAGCTGGAATTCGGTGAGATTTTAGCTAGTGAAGGTTTGCAAATTGGGTTTGAGTTGGAGTATCAAAAGTTTTCAAATAGTGTCAAGAATGAGTTTGGAGCCAAGGGAGGATGAGGTCAGTTTTTAATCCTGGGAGGGACATTCTCACTGAGCCCTGGGTGTGGTAGAAGCCTGCATGGGTGAAAATTAGTTACAGGCTCCAAGTTAGGAAACCAGGGTTCTCCAAGGACCCTCCTGGGTCTAACAATCTTCCTGGGCTTGTCTTTGTGCACAGCTGCTCTTTCACCCCTGTACTCCTGCACCCTGCAGGGGCCAGGCACAAGGGGTCAGTGCTGCCTGCTGAATGAGTGGCTGATGAGCTCATCCCATCACGTGGTCTTTGCGTAGGCAATTCCCTTTGCCTGGGCTGTTTATGCCTTTTCCCTTAGCTTAATTAACTTCTACCCTCTCTGGATGGGTCAAATTCCCCTGTCATATGCTCTCAGAGGACCGTGCACGTCCTCTTCCAAGACTTATCATTGTTAAAACTTAACATTTATTTGTGATTAGCAGATTGCCTTTCCTCTATTATAGGCTTCATGAGGGCAGGGATCAGGGCTGTTTATCATCATTGCATCCTCAGCACTTAACACAATGGATAATTGTTAAAAGAAGGTTTTCTCTTTTTTTCTGTAACTAGATTCAGAAATTAGTTTAACCCTAACCTCACCCTTATCAGCGGTCATAGCAGATAATTCACAATGCACTATTTCAATATTGTATAAGACATTAACTTCCAGGCAAACTATTCTGGAAGTGACAGAATAGAAAGACTCACAGATCTAGTTAAAATGCTAGAATCACGCAATTTATTTAAATTTAAAACACAACAGTGAGATGCAAGAGGAAAGGGATGGGGTAGGTTAACACATGCATGATAAAGTGGAAGCAGGTGGGAGAACCCTTCCCTGAATCCTGGGTTATGCAGTACACAATGTTCAGATGTTTTCTCTCTTTTTCTCTCTCTCTTTTTCTCCCCCCTCTTCTCTCTTTGTCTCTTCCTCTCCTTCTCCCTTCCCATATTAACTTTCCGCCTTAATGATTTAGTTACAAGGACTGTAATTGAGGGTGAGTGAGGGGATCCAACAGACAGAAGGTGCCTGGGGCAATGACACACACTTTCCTTTGGCTATTGGAGAGCCCAAGGGGCAAGTTCTCCTGGCCACAGCAGGAGCACATCCATTAGCCTGCTGAACAGCTCTGTGGTTTATCTGTGCTTCTTGGGCAGAACACAATTGAGACTATAATGGGTGTCACTGATGGGTGGCTGATTTAGGAGATCACATAGCTGTCAGCCCTGACATAGCATGACTGTATTTTATAACTTGTTTTTTTTTTTATCTTTTTCTGTCTACACATAGCCCTCTAGTTTGTTCTGGCTTATATTCCATCCATTTTATCCACTTTACCATGGCACACAGGTTACTGATTCACTCATTATCCATGTGAATTCTGCCTGTATCTCATAAGCTACTTGTTACTCATCCCCTCTCTATACTTAACATCTTACGGATTTTGCTTATATTTTATAATGTACTGACTTGCTTGTTATCTATACCTCACACTTCTTATGAGTTTAATACATTTTATTTGGTTTTCTTTTTTGCCTTTTGTGGTATGGTTGAATATTGTCAAATAAAAGAGCACACATACATTACACAATGCAGTTATTAAATGTCTACTGTATGCTAAGCATCACGGTAGGCATTGGTGAGCCCAATAGGCCCCCTCTGCAGCTTTCTATCTAGTGGAAAGACACAATCAAATAATCCTCACCGTTCTGTGAAATGACCCACTGTGACAAGCACTAGGAAGTTGGGGGAGGGGGAGAGTACATGCTGTCCCAAGAACGTGAGGTGGGCAGTCAGGGAGAGCTTCCCTGAGGAAGTGGCATTTGAGCTGAGATCTGAAAGGAGAGCACCATAGTCCTAGGGTTTCAGAAATTCCTAATAAATAAACATCAAGGTGAAGTGCATGTTTTTTGCCCTATCCCAGTTTTGAGTCATATTTTGGCTATTTTCCATCCACCTTTCCCAGAGAACACTAACCTGGTCTAGTCCCCCAAAAGCGCAAATGTTATGTTTTACACAACAATAAGAACGAAACACACCTATTGGCAAAAGACGCTGCAGAACAGTGTTTAGGCTTATAAATGGTTCTAACAGGGATCAACAACCTATAATTAGAATTTAACAATCCAAGAGAGGAGTAATATGCACCCTGCAGGACAGATTGGAGTCTTTTTCTTTAGTTCCGCAGGTTTGGTGGGTAGATTGGCCCCCGACTTGCCTCCTACAATAACTGTCCTACTGAGGTAAACATGTCACAAACAAGAACAATGAGATCACCAATAATATAACACTAATACTATAAACAAAAGAAACACCACCTTCGGCTCTGATGGAATGAAAAACACAATGTGGACCAACTAACAGAGCTACTTAAAAAACAAATTACTCACAGCCAAGCTTCACAGCTCTCTAAATGCAATTTTCTGGGAAACTCAGTATAAGCAGAAGTTTTTCCTGAAATGCACTTGCCTTTGCTGGTTTGGATGTTGCTGACAGATCTGAGGCCTTGGACAAAGAAGAAAATGCCCCACATAAACACACCTTGACACTTATTCTCACTTATTTCTCATTTTCTCCCAAATTAAGACATTTCTAGCCACAGGTTTCTGTAAATGGAGAGACTGCAAGCATATGCTCAGCAAGGACATTTTCATAAAGCTTCAGGCTCTGCTCAAGTGCCAGAGTCCAATATCAAATAATAATCTGAATAACAGAATGTTATTCATTTAGTAGATTTAGTTATTCGTGTAGTAGATTTCTAGAGATTACTTGGTCCATTTGCTTCATTTCATAGATGAGGAAATAGGCTCTAGGTGCAGACTAGAAGACACAAAGGGTGTTGTGAAAACAAGCTCATTTCCTTATATAAATAAGTAAAAGAGACAAACCTGGGTATCAAGCAAGATACCTGGATGCTTTTTGCTGGGCACTGTAGCTTGCCCTCATTCTGTGAATGCACCCCTCTGACCAAGGGATGAGTGACCATGCCCTCAATCAGCATGTGACTTGCTAGGAGAGAGAGAGGGACAAAGACCAAGCCCGTTGTCTAGAAATAGAATGATGCACTTGTAACAGGGTGACAGGTGTTTGCTGTGGAAGAGATGCTACCTTGGATAGGATCTTTGAGCCAACTCAGACTGGCTCAAGAGAAAAAAGGCCTTTGTTGGATCACACATTAACTTCAGGCATAGCTGTATTCAGAGACCAATGATACCATCCTCTAGCCACTCTATCTATGTGTCTTGGGCTCCTCATGGTGACAAGATTGCTGCCAGACACTCTAGGCTTATGTCCTCCTGGGTTTCAGTGCTATGAAAGAGAATGCCTATCTCTGAATGATCAATCTCAATGCTTCTGATTGGATCATGTGCTCATGCCTCAATCAGTCACTGTGGCCAAGGGAAAGTAGCACTCTAAATGGTGAAGTGTGAGTTACATGTCCACCCCCGAGGCAGAGGTGAAACATGCATACTGAATGTGAAGGAGGGAGTTCCTCTTATGTGGAATCAGCACTGAGCAGACTGAGCGCTGATGACAAACACAAAGACATCCACCTTAAATGCAGAATCACTTAGACATCACTCAGAGCATCAGCCTTCCAATGGCAGCACCCAGCCACGTGGGTTCTCGAATCCAGGTGGTTATTATGCAATTCCCTGAGTTCAGGCGCAGTTGCTGGTTCAACGTGAAGTGCCTCCGCTTTGAATTATCTTCTCAGTGAACTTGGGTGGCAAAGTCCCTGGTTTGATCTCGGGACTATCAATTCTGCAGATTTATACTCTGGTTCCCACTTCACCAGAGACTTTGGGATGCTGGCAAGCCTGTTTTATCATCTGTGTAAGGGAGATGACACAACCGAAGTGAAAGCTTCTTGCAAAACATGAAATACTACACAAAAGACACGTGGGTGGCTGGGGAAGCTGGAGAGGGCAGGTCCATGGCCATAAAGCTGATAGAATGGAGGCTCCAGGCCATTTCAGATGAGGCACTAGTTGACGTGTGGATGAAAACCACAGTTGAAGAGGACTGATTCACGAAGCTCTGAACCCAGATACCCCAGAGGGTGTCATCCGTCCACCTCAGCCGTGAGCCATGAATGTCACATAAGGACTGAGGGAAGGAGGCCTGGGGACCAGCAGCTGCTCCTTGTTGATCCTATGGTCCTGTCACCCAGCTTGGTGAGCACTCAAAAAGTGCCACTCGGGGAACACCTGCCAGTGCAGGCCAGGGGAGTGGCTGAGTTATCTCTCAGCTTTCCAGGAGAAGCCCAGGAATGCCTGTCCTCCTAAGCCCTTTCAGACATCACCAGGAATGGCTGCCATTCATGAGCGGTTTTCCTGCTGCTTGTCCTTGCAGTCCCCTGTATGCAAGGATGTCTGGAGCCACAGAAGCAGTCTGTACAGAACCCCAAATCTGGAAAGTTAGGGCCAATTCCCTCTGCCTCCCTTACTAGCTCAGGCCCTGAGTTCCGTGTGCAAACACCCCTCTTTACAGCTCTGTCTCCAAACACATAAAGAAGGAAATTTCTGCAGGAACAAAGTAATCCTGAGAAGAGGGAACAAATGCTTGAGGCATCCTCATATGGTGATAAGGGGGGAAACCTTGCAAGTTACAACATTTTGTTTTTCTTTTTGAGACAAGGTCTCTCTCTGTTGCCTGGGCTAGAGTACTGTGGTGTCATCATAGCTCATTGCAACCTCCAATTCCTGGGTTCAACTGATCCTCTAGCCTCAACCTCCTGCCTCCCCCACATCCCTCCCCAAGTAGCTGGGACTACAGGTGTGCACCACCATACCCAGCTAATTTTTTATATTTTTTGTAGAGATGGGGTCTCACTGTGTTTCTCAGGTTGGACTCAAACTCCTGGCCTCAAGTGATCCTCCTGCCTTGGCCTCCCAAAGTGCTGGGCTTATAGGTGTAAGCCATCTTGCCCAGCCGTGGATTCCAATTCTTCTAATCTACAAGTCATCTCAGGTGGGCTTTGCCATGTTTCTGATTATGGCTGCTGCATCTCCTACGAGAATCTCATCACTCCATCCTGGCAGCAAAACACCACACTGCCACATCCCTGTCCCAAACCGAGATGAGCGTCTGCAGTAAAAAGGGGCACATGGAATCTAGTAGCCGAAAGTGATTCCTTCTTTAATTTTGATGTCTGGATAACACAGTGAGTGGCATCTGCATTATCACATTTTCACGGGGCATCTTACGAAAGGGGGAGACTGAGGGATGGGCTAGAACTTCTCTGAGGTTTGGAGATGACAGAGTCTGGGCTTAGTTCTGGTTGGAAGAGCAGTTCCTGAGGCTGTGAATCCTGGAAGGGGAGGGAGAACTCTGCTATTCAGTCCTCTGGAGAGAACGCTACAGACTGAATGTAAAGGCAGGACTTCTGTTTGGGAGATCATTAGAGTCTGAAATGAGGGAAACTCATGGTGGAGGGCAGTTATCCTGTAACTCTGCAGATCCAGCATCATTCCACCATATGCTTTTTACGAATTAGGGTGAAGTTAAAATGTCGTGCATTTTACACCCCGTCCCGCCTTCTTCCTTTATAAGCCTTGAGGAAGCAAATCCAGATCTATTCTTGGAGCTCCCTCTGGTGGCAGTCACCGAAAATGATCCAGCTCTGTGGATTTTGCCGGGCATTAGCGACGCAGGCCTCCTGGGCATTCAGGAAACAGCAACGGGAGGAAAGACCCTCTGTCCTTTCGGTGGTGGGGCAAAGGGTCAGCTGTCCCTTCTGCAAGGTGGCCGCCTGTTCGGATTCTTTTTTTTTTTATTATTTCGGCATATTATGGGGGTACAGATTTTAAGGTTTCAATAAATGCCCATTCCCCCCTCCCCCCACAAGTCTGAGTCTCCAGCATGACCATCCCCCAAATGGTGCACATCTCACTCATTATGTATGTATATACCCGCCCCCCTCCCTCCCCGGATTCTTAAGAGTTGGAATTCCCCTGGTTGTCCGGCCCTGCTGACGTGCACACGGTTCATGGGTGTGAGTGTGTGCATGATTTGTGCAGAAGAAATCTGCTCTGTGCCGCTCTGGCGTGTGCATCCTTGTTTACCCTTTCCTGGATTGGGTTCAGCCCGCAACCAGATTGGCAGCCCCTCACGCGCTGGGATGGCGCCTCAACCAGCTTTGCAGGACGCCTCCTTCCCCGCCTCCCGCCTGCACCTGCAGGGCCTCTGCTCACTGGGGTGCTTCCTGGAGGGACTGCAGGCCGGGGCGGGTCACGAGGTGACCCAGGCTGGCGCTGGGTGACCCACTGCATCGGCCCCTTCGCCCGCCAGCCTGCAGGTGCCGAGTGCGTCCTTATAGGTCTTGACAGATGGTGGCGGCTTTGACAGCTCGTCAGCCCGCGTGGACGCTTGCCCCCAGTCCCTGCTCTCAGGCCGCCAGCTCGGATTCCGAGCGCCCGCTTTTCGCCTAATGCTTTTGGCTGGAGAGGTGGGGGCGGGGAGCAGCTGCGGTACGAGCTGGAAGGGCGAGGCGCTGCGGGAGCACTGGGGGACGAGCCCGTGTCAGCACGCAGGCGTGACTTGCGCCGCCGAACGCTCCGGAAAAGCTGGAGGGAGCAGAAGGCTGTGGCAGCGAGAGCACCAGACGTGAGCACCGGACGTGACCCGGGTTCCAGGCCTGGCTCCGTGGCTCTGGGCCCGTCACTGACCTCCCTGAACCCAGTTTCTGTTATTTGTGTGATGACTGGGCTGGACACGATGTTTTCAAAAGATCCATCTCCAGATCCGATATTCTCTTTAATAGACGAATGTGTTTTCTAAGTGGAGATGGGGTGTTAAGTGGCCTGGGCATATTTGCTACCACTTTCAAAGGTAGAAACTCAAGAATCTGCACACTCGAGATTCTTCTGCTTTGCTCACCTGAGAAGTCATCGCCAGGACACCACTACCCCCTGGTGGCAGCCAATCTAAATTCGCAGGGTGGTGACAAAGAATTCAACAGCTTGAGGGCTCAGGCCCTATAAAGGTGGATTTATAAAGGGATTGGATAATGTCCCCAAAGCTTTACTCATCCCTGGAAGCAACACGTGCCCATAACTACATCAGGTACTTTAGCTGTTTACCCCCTTAATGCCTTGCCTCTACCTTCAGACAGTTATTTAGAGGGATTCTTTAAGTGGATCTACACCCAGGTTACCTAAATCCACTCTAAAATTAACCCACAGATCAAAATTTGCAAGCTTCTGAGACCTAGTATCCTCCTACTCCAGAATGGGTTCACTGAATGGGGAAATGACAATAAGCCCAGGTGACATTTATGGCTATTAAACATCCCATTTGTATGAACAAAATCTTTTGTTTGTTTGTTTTTAGAGACAAGGTCTCCCTGTATTGTCCAGGCTGGTCTCAAACTCCTGGGCTCAAGTGATCCTCCCACCTCAGCCTTCCTAGTAGCTGGGATTACAGGCGTGCACCAGACTCTTTTCTTTCTTCTTCTTATGGAGGTAAAATTTACAGACACAAAGTCAACCATTTTTAAGTGAACAATTCAGTGGCATTTGGTATATTCACAATGTTATATAAAGTGTCACCTCTATCTAGTTCCAAAATATTTTCATCACCCCGAAGGAAAATCCTGTATCCATGATGCAGTTACCTCCCATTCCTAATTCTTCATAGCACCTGGTAAACACCAGTTTGCTTTCTGTTTCTATGGATTTGCCTTTTCTGGATATTTAATAGAAATGGAATCATACAATATTAGTCCTTTTATGTCCAGCTTCTTTCACTTAGCATAAGGTTTTTGAGGTTCATATACATTGTAGCATGCATCAGTGCTTTATTCCTTGTTTAAGGCTGAATACTATTCCATTATGTGTATATGCCACATTTTGTTTGCTCATTCATCAATTGGTGGACGTTTGGGTTGGTTCCACCTTTTGGCTATTGTGAATACTGCTGCCGTGAACATTTGTGTACAAGTATTTGTCTGAGTCCCTGTTTTCAATTCTTTGGGGTATATATCTAGGAGTGGGGTATATATCTAGGAATTTCTGGGTCATATGGTAGTTCTGTGTTTAACTTTTTGATGAAAGCTTCATTAGGAGGGGATGATGCACCAGGATCTGTCAATTCCTAATATCTTCTCATTGATTCCTCCAGATCTGCCACAGGGTTGAGGGCTGGCTGGTTTGGCTTTGCTTCAGGCGGGGTTCCAGTGGGCTCCATGTGTCTGGAACCAAGAGAGAATGCTCTTCTTATAGTGCATAACAGAAACCCAAGAGGCCAAACCAATCCATGCAAACACATTAAATCCATGCTCTTTTGGCATCATATCTACTATCATTTCACTGGCCAAAGCAAGTCACACACCCATGGCCAATTTTAATGGAGAGGCAATGTAAATACTCACCCACTCAATTGGGTGACACTGCAAAGTCACACAGCAGAGAGTATGGATATATCATCCTATTGCAGGCAAGGAGTAAAGGACTGGGAACAATGGTCTGCCCCACCATCCCCAATGAATAATGCTAGCTGTTATTTTAAATACTTAATTTACCCTTTCTTTGACATATTCACATTTTGTCAAAGACATTCCATGCTCTTGACACAAAAGTGTTTACACTGTGGAACATTTTTAGTTAGAGAACCCTCAAGTCCAAGCAGGAAATATCTACAGGAAGTGCCTCCAGGGAAGCTGGGCTTTCACTTGGTGGAAACCTTCAGCCTCCTTTAACCTCAGCCTCTTAAGGAATGTGAATCAATAAGTGGCATAAATTATTCACTTCGAGCAACATTCTCAGAAATGGACAACAGGCTGGAGAAATCGCCAGCAGAGTTTGCGTTCTTTTCAGTGTTTGGACTTCTACTCATCTTCTGAATGGCTGGCCCTCTTGATTAAAAATTCAGATTTCAGGGAAGAATGAATCTTAATTGTGCAGAGATTTCAACGAGACTCCGTGTTTCTTTTTCAGATGTAATTAAGAAAGAAGGTATACAGGGCCTCTTCTGCAGGGTCAGAGGAAAGAGCGTGTGTACATGGTCTTGCTCAGTGTGAGGGGCAGTTGGCTGCCCCCTTAACGTGATATCAGAGCTGTTGCAAAGACCAATCTTCTGTTCAGAAGGGCCTTTTCTACTGCTTGACTGAGACATCAGAAATTTATTCCATCTCTAAAAACCATTCTGAAAGCTTTGCTTCTTCAAAAGATACCTTTCAGAATGTATAAACTTTGGAGGGGAGCGGAGGAGAGATACACTACTATTACATCCCCTATTATGTGGATGCATCCTCACCCACCCACTTTTTTAAAAATTTCAGCATATTATGGGGTTACAAATGTTTAGGTTATGTATACTGCCCTTGCCCCACCTAGTCGGGGCTTCAAGTGTGTACATCCCCCGGACGGTGCGCATTGCACCGATTATGTATGTATATACCCATCCCTCCACCCCCCTCCCATCTGCCCGACACCCGATGAGTGTTACTGCTATATGTGCACTTAAGTGTTGATCAGTTAAAACCAATTTGATGGTGAGTACGTGTGGTGCTTGTTTTTGCATTCTTGGGATACTTTACTTAGTAGAATGCTCACCCACCCATTTTAAAAACTTACTTCCCTCTTCTAGGCTCTGTCCTGGCAATTCAACTTTCATCTCCCAGGACTCTCAGCTCTTTCTCCCCAACTCAGGGAAGGTGCCAGCTCTGCCATGTTCCCGATCCCTGTGCCACGCCTGGAGCTGCCTGAAGTGGTAAACTGAGGCAACCCTAGTGTTTCCCTTTGTCTTGGGGATCACTGTTCTTTGTTGCTTGATGTCCAATGATTTAAAAAAAAATCATTGCTTCCATATAATGTATCTTTTTTTTTTTTTTTCCTACTGTCCGGATAAATCTGACCCTGTTACTTCATCTTTACTGGACCTACTAACTATCTTTGAGTTCATTAATTCTATCTTCTGTTGTGTTCAATCTCCAGTTAAACCCATCTAGTAAGTTTGTTTAAAAAATAGATTTTATTTTTATTAGAGCATTTTTAGGTTCACACCCAAGTGGATTGGAAACTACAGAGTTCACATATATGCCCCGCCCCCGCCCATGCACAGCCTCGCCCACTACCAACATCCCACACCGGAGTGGTGCATTCGTTACCGTCAATGAACCTGCATGGACACGTTGCTAGCACCCTAAGTCCACAGTTCACATTAAGGTTCACTCTTGGTATTGCAGATTCTATGAATTTGGGCAAATGCATAATGACATCTATCCACTATTATAGTATCATACAGAATAGTTTCATTGCCCTAAAAAAATCCTCTGTGTTCTGCCTTTTTATTCCTCTCTCTTCATAACCCCTGGCAACCACTGATCTTTTCACCATCTCCATAGTGTTGTCTTTTCCAGAATATCATAAAGTTAGTATCCTGTAGTATGTAGCCTTTCAGATTGGCATCTGTCACTTAGTAATATGCATTTAATATTTCTTCATGTCTTTTCATTACTTGATAGCTTATTCCTTTTTAGTGGTGAGTAATATTCCATTGTCTGGATGTACCACCGTTTATTTATCCATTTACCTACTGAAAGACATCTTGGTTGCTTCCAAGTTTTCGGCAATTATGAATAAAATTGCTGTAAACCTTGTGTGTAGGTTTTTGTGTGGACATAGGTTTTGAACTCTTTGAGTACACACCAAGGAGAATGATTACTGGATTGTATGATAAGAGTATATGTAGTTTTATAAGAAACTGCCAAACTGTCTTCCAAAGTGGTTGTGCCATTTTGCTTTCCCACCAGCAGTCAATGAGAGTTCCTGCTCTTCCACATCCTGCAGTATTTGGTGCTGTCAGTGTTTTCCATTTTGGCCATTCTAATAGACATGCAGTGGCATCTCATCGTTGTTTTGATTTGCAATTCCCAAATGGCATATGAGGTTGAGCATCTTTTCACATGCTTCTTTGCCATCTGTACGTCTTTTTTGGTGAGGCATCTGCTCAGGTTTTTCCCCCCATTTTTAAATTGTGTTGTTATTTTTCTTACTGTTGAGTTTTAAGGGTTCTTTGTATGTTTTGAAAAACAGTTTTTTATCAGATATGTCTTTTGCACACACTTTCTCTCAGTCTTTTCTTGCCAATCCGGTAAGTTTTTAATTGCATATTTTTAATTTTTAAATCAAGAATATCCTTTTGATACTCTTTTCTAGGCTCAGATTCTCTGTTAAAATTATTCATTCATCTATCCATTTTTTCCCTTCATTTTCTGTTACATACATTTATAGTTATTAAAGTACTTGTCTGCAAACTCTAGCATCTGGCTCTTCTGTGGGTCTACTTTTTGTGCCCCCCCCTCTACCACTTGATTATGGTCACTTTGTCCTGCCTCTCAACATTTTTTATTATGCGCTGGACAGTAAGTATAAAAGAGCTATAGCAGCTTCTGATGACATCTTCCATTAGTAAAGGTGCCTCCTTCTTTTTGTTGGCAGATAAGGTGAAGTGCTGACCACCTCAATACAATCATACATTGAGCTGGGGGAGGTTGCAATTTTATTAAGAGTCATATCATCTTTACAATTTTCCTGGTCCCTGAAGTATTATCCTCCTGGGCTTTTGGGTGAGAGACTGGTAGTTGTCTTTCTTCTCAGCCGTGAAAGATTTTCCTTTTAGAGGTTTTAAGTTTAGCCATTTAGTCTCCTGCCACGTGCAGACTCAAAATACTGCAAGTATCTTCAGGGGGAGACCATCCATATATTTGAGCTAGACTCTTCTCTCTCGCCAGACTTTGTCTCCTAAGCATGTGGGATTTTACTCACCTTCTATCTAGCCCAGCTTCTCAGCCTGTCACATCACCCTAAAATATATCAAATAGCCCATGGGAAAAAAAAATCAGCCTTTTGTTCCATGTCCTTTAGTTTCTAACTCATTGTGCTAGCCCCAAAACAACTGCCCAAAGCTCTCTTTGTTTTTCTTTCCCCCAGAAGAATATCTGCATAAGGCAAGTCCCAATCCTCCAGGTCGCCAGACACCAACGGGAAGGAGATGGTGCACATCAGCTCACCTAGAAAGGATTCTTTCCATGCTGGAAACAGTTAGCTTTATCTTCTTGTTGTTTTCACAGCTCTCTTATGTTCTTAAAAATATGACTTTTGCTATTTCTCTTTTCTTCCAGTTGCTGCAGAGCAGGAGTGTTGGCCTCCCGTAGCTTTCCACAGGCTACCCAGAAGCAAAAGCCCAGGAATCACCTTCTGCATCAGAGTCACGGATGCCACGTTTTCCCACGCAGTCTCGCTTTCTAGGACATGAGAGTGTTTATGCTGTAGCATGTCTGAAAGAGCGCTCCACTGTGGTCTCTTGGCTTTCTGCCATGCTGCGGTCACATTCTGCCAATGTTGGTAAGGTACATTGCTATTTGACAATAGCATTCCTTCATTCTTCCATTTTTTTTCCTTCAATTGAATCACAATCACATATTACTAGAAGTTAATCAGCTTGTGTTTTAAGTCTGTAAGTGATTTCTGACAAACTGAAGTTTAATATCCTTCACTGTAACTCTGCACTGCACATACATCGGTCACGCTAGACTCTTCTAGGTTGAAATTTCCTTCCTTTATTCTGAGAATATTAGCAAATTCCGCTCACTTCACTTATATTGTCTGGCATGTATTATCAACATCAACCAACAGTGCATGTAACTTAAACGAAGTGACAAAATGTGAACTGTGACCCAGTTTGTGCACATAGGCAGTGGCGACTATTTCCTTACTTGCCCAGCTGGTGTCGATTGTGAAATGCATTTGATTTCGGAAATGCAGTAAGTGCTAAAGCTAGAAAGGTGAATAAAACAGATACATCCCCACTCTCAGGGAGTTTGCAATTTAATGGGGAAGACAAATATCAATTAAATATGTGTAAAAAGTCAATTATATAATTAAAAGAGTATAAAGTCTCCTGACACACAGAAAGCAAATAAATTTTTGTTGGACTGGTTAGGAAGAAAGGATAGGATGTGATTGTAGCAAAAAAAAAAAAAAAAGCTGTATATTACTCAGGATATCTTTTCTGCTGCCATGACATTGATTGAAATGACAAAAATAAGACAGAATTCTTTTCTTTTCTCACATAGCAGGCGGGTCGGTGGTCCAGGACTGCCAGAGTGGTTCTGCCCCATGCAAGCCAGGTTCATCCTACTGTTTTGCCATCCTCTTGCTGGAGTACATTTACTTTAAATCCAAAATTGAACTACATTTGTAGAAAGAATCTAATCTAATTTGCATCCAGAACTCTAACAGTGAAAGAGACTGGGAAACATAATTTCTAACTGTCCAGTCTCTGCTAGGAAAAGAGTGAAGTGCAAGCTGAATGGGCCGGGAGTGCCACAGATGCCATTACTATTCCCATTTCAGAGACGAGGAAATGGACTTTGAGACTAAGGCCATCTTTGCAGAGTCTGGATGGCTAAATCTGTTCAACGGCTGGGGGAAGGCACCAGACATTTGATTTTGGCTTCAAGTTCAAATCACTTTCTCAAATCCAATTTTATCAGCAATAAAGCTGGTTGCCTGATGTCCATCTGCTGCCTCATTAGTAGAGGGATTTAGTTGTCAGGAAGAGGCAGGCCTGTACCCAACCCATCTTCCTTCCTCCCCAGGAAAATGGTTGGCTAACCTCAGGGCTCTTAGAACACTCTTCCTTCCTAAAAACAAAGAGAACTCAGATCACCTTGGAGGAGAACCATGTAGTGGGGAGGAAGGTTGAAGCTGTGGTCCTGACTTTATCCACAATCTTTCCCCTCTCTTCTGGGTTCTCACCTATTCTCTCTGTTAACATCATCTTGGCCCCAGTGTGGCCAAATGACTCTTGGACACTTGAGACAAGACTGGAATGTTTCAATAAAAACTGAAATTGGGGACTAGACACACTGAGTCACATACAACTAGATAATCTGGCTAATGACTTGGAGTTCACTAATCTTCAGTCTGTTGCCCATCACAGGGTCCTCTCCTCCCAGGTCCCTGTTTCCCCTGGGCGGTGCATGGCTTTGTGATGCCCATCACCAAGGAGGATGTGTATGGAAGCGTTTGTCAGTTTATGCTGTATACTATTCTAGATACTTGAAATGTGTCTTTTGAAAAGAATTAAAGTGAGGAGTACAAATACACTTTCAGACCTCCACTATCTAGCACTTTCATCCATTAACACTGCCCTCAATCACATTAAATAGCACTTAGAGTGCATTACTTAAAAAATAACAAATAACTTGACCTATGCCTTCTTATCTTAAAATGTTGGTTCTCGGCTTGAATAAAGAATAATGGGAGCACACTAAGCTGTTATTCAAAAGTAATGGCCAGGAAAGTCATGCCATGTCCATGGATGGGAAGACTCAACATAGTAAAGATGTCGACTCTTTGCACATTGATCTGTAGACTTACTGCAATCCCTGTTAAAAGCTCAGCAAGGTTTTATGTAGACATGCACAAGATTACTTTAAAATTTATATTGAAAGACCTTAAAACAGCTAGAACAATCTCGAAAAGAGAATGAGGTGGGAGAAATCACTCTACTTGATATTAAGGTCTACTACATGCTTATAGTATTTAGAACATGTGGTGTTGGTAGAGGGATAGGCACATAGATCATTGGAACAGAATAGAGAACACAGAAATAGACACATACAAATATGCTCAACAGATTTTTCACAAAGGTGAGAAAAACAGTCCAATGGAGTGAAGATAGTCTTCTCAACAAAAGGCGGTGGAACTACTGGGCATCCATTGGCAAGAATAAATAAATAAATAAATGTTGACCTAAACTCACACCTTATTAAAAATTAACTCAGTATGGATCATGGGCTTAAATGTAAAACATAAAACTACATAGTTTTATGTTCTTCTAAAACTTTTTAGAAGAAAACAGTTGAAAACCTTGGGGATCCAGGGCTAGGCATAAGAGATTTTACACTTGACGCATCTAGGAGACTGCATACAGATGGGGGTGGGGCTGGGGCATACAAGGCAATTGGCTTTTCAAGGCTTGGAGATCTTTCCTTCTCTTTCTACCGGGCAGTAGAGAAGCAACGAAGCTTGGTGCTTTCCATTTCAAACTGAACATTATACATATGTGACCACATGCCTTCATTCTTTTCCATCCCTAGAACCCTGGACTCTGAAGGCTTATCAGTTCTGGTCCCCAAGGTGGACACACTTACCTGGAAACCCAGCAAGGGGCCCATTGAACTACACCTTGTGCTGTCTGGGCACTTTAGGATTCTTATGCCCAGGAGCCAGTAAGCAAGAAGAGGGGTGTGACCATCTTGTCAGGGTCAATTGGAGAGGTAGGGGGCCTTTCACACAGTGGGAACAGAGAATTATATGGATGGCACTCAGGTGACCCACATGGGTACCTCCTGGTACTTCTTGCCCAACTATGTCTGAGAATGGACAAACACAAGCAACCTCACCCCAAAAAGGATATAGTTACCAAGGGCTCAGACTCCCAGGAATGAGGATTTGGGTCATGGCATTGGGTGAGCCATTGAGATCAGTAGAAGAGGTGGCAGAGGGCAAGGAAAAGCTGGAATAGATAGTGAAGGAGGAAGACTATGAGAATCAGTTGTGGCCCTGAGACCGACTGCAGCAACAGAGGCTGTACTGGTCCTACTAACCTACCTCTTCTAAGTTTGCCTTCAGGGCATCCATGCAACTTTGCAGTAACCACCCAAACTTATTACCCTTGTGTTTAGCATTCCTCCAATGCGTTTCAAATGCCTGAATCATTGCACTAGTCAACACACCATCCCAGCTCACCACTGGAGAAGCTTAACAATTTAGCAAGCACCTTGCACCAAGGGCTGTCTGCACGCCATCTCCTTACCACTCAGGTGTTGGGTGATCCAGTCCTAAAACCACATCTGAGAGCCACCTTCTCAGACCACTCCTGGTGCCAACTTGGATCCTATGGGGACCAGATATCCAGAGAGAGTCAGGAGTGGGAAAACTTTCTTGGGAAATAAGACCTGCAAGAGGAAAACTGGAGGAAGCAGATGGGACAGGGAAAGACTGCAGATCACAATGTAGACCTGACAGGGTCTCCGCAGACCAACAGAGAGTCCGAAACAAAGGTTGCAGGCTAGAGGAGTCCTCTGTGGGCAGAAATGGGTAGGCTTTGTGCCCCTGCCTTGTTTAGTCACTGGACAGGGGCTTCCCAAAGAAGAGGGCTTGAAAGCAGTGGCAAACCCTGAAAGAACAAACTGGGGGCTGTCACAAACCATGCTCCTCAAAGATGCACAGAGTGGATCCTTTTTTGGAGTGGGATCTGAATGTGCATGCACTCCACCCTGCCATCGGGGGGCACACTCTTCTCATAGCAGACAGGCACAGCAGAGCAAGTCCAACTGCACCAGCAGGTTTCTTTTAATTGCATGTCGTGTCTGCTAAGGCCCAATTGGCTGGAGCCAATCAGGTGGTCTACCCCAAAGCTAAGGGTCAGGGAGGCATACTCCTCCCACCATGCGGTCATGCAAGGGAGGGTAGGCTACAGGGCAATGAGAGATTGGGGCCAGTAATTAGATCCGCACGGGAGAAAGGCCCTTTGGAAACTGTGAGTTCAGGCCACATTAGTTGCTATAATTACCACCTGTCCAGGAGACAAGGTACCCCAGGCCAAGGAGTGCCATAGACAATCCTCAGCAAGGACTATCGCTTGACTAAAAACCAAAAACTTGGTAACTGGAAGTCAGCACTGCAGTTTCAGGATGGGAAAGGCCACACGAAGCACAGAACGACAACCACGCCATCCTCCCAAAGCCCCTGCCAGGCAGCTCCGGGGCTGGCCCGCATGGCGGATCAATAGCAATTTGGGGCACTAGGGAGGGCGCCATCTGAGTAGCTCGGATGAACTGAACGTGATGAGTTGCCGGCTGCTTCCTGAGTCCTTGGGGAAGCGCTCGCACCATGCACTTAGCGCTGGAGCCTGGCCATTCTCCGAGCACTCCCACCCCCTCTTCCTGCCTGGATGCTCCTGCCTCTTCCACCGGCTCCTGTCCTGCGTGCTCCAGGGAGGATGGAGGCTTCAGGCCAGGTCGGGAGGCGCTGCCCAGAGGCCCTGGGGAAGCTCTTCCCTGGCTTCTGCTTCCTCTGCTCCTTGGTGACCTACGCGCTGGTGGGCGCCGTGCTCTTCTCTGCCATCGAGGGCGGCCAGGTCCTGGGGCCAGCAGAGGACCGAGAGTTTGAGGCGTTCTTGGGGGAGCTCTGCAGCATCCTGGAATGCAACAGAACAGGTAGGTGCCTCGCCTGGGCAGGGCGGGCCTTTTCTTCCTGGTGGAAGCAGCCCCGGGGGGCAGAGGGCTACCTTGTAGGAGGCTGGGTCTGGGAGCTGCCTGCTTTGGTCCTCCCCATTCCTGGGCACCTTAGGCAAGTGACTTCTCTCTGAGCCTCAGTTTTCTCCTCTGAAAAGTGCGGAGACTAAAGGCCTCTCAGGGTTGCTGTGAAGAATGTAGGAAAAGCACTGAGCACCCAGTAGGTGCTCTGGAAAGATGAGCTCCATTTCCTTTGCCCCAGCTCCCAGCCCCAGTCAGACCCGCAGGCTCTGGGGAGGGTGGGTTGCTGGAGATTGGGTGGTGTGGGGTGGATGGGTGAGCACATCTGGGGCTGGGTGTTCCTAGGCTGGTCCTCAGAGCTATGCCAGACCTAGGATTCGTTTTACAGGGACTAGAATTCAAGGAACAACCCAAACGGGACTTGGGTGTCTGGGACGAGCTGCTCACCCCCCACTCTCCCATGTCCTTTTTCAAAGGCCTTTTCTGGTGTCTGGCTCAGGGGAGGGGGAGGTGCTGTGAGAGTTGGGAGCCTGGTCCTGGTCCCCGCTGCTCTCCCAGCTCGCTGAGCGACCAGTGGAGGCAGAGCCCGTGCCCTCTCTTAGTCTCAGTCTGTGGAGAGAAGAGGACCTCCCATCTCTAGCCTGCCAGTCACAGGGACCCCATGGGAAGCAGAGGAGACAAGGGACATGCAGCCTCTTGGAAGACAGAGGCTCCTCATATGTATCCTCACTGCACTTCACTTGTATTTAGTCACTTGCCTCTGCTCTGTTCACCAAAGGGAGCTTGCAAAGATATATTCAACAGAGCAAGATAAAAGAAGTGGGGGCAAATAAAGAAAAGACAAGGGGAAAGCAGCCTCTAAAAGTCAGGGGAAGAACAGGGTGCAGGAGCTCCTGTCCCCCTCCCGGGGAACAGCAGGTGCTTAGCCACCTGCTCCCAGCTCCTCCCACAGGCCAGACCTTGCTCTGGGAGCAGATCCAGCTCCCAAAGACCAGAGGCTGCAGAGAGGCAGGGTCTCCCCTCCGTGGAGGGTCCTATTCCCTGCACACTGGCCAGACAGACACAGGCTTACTCGGTGGACCAGGGAGATGCCGTTGCTGCCCAGGGGGCATTCTGAGTCATTATATAGGGTCTAGACTGCCAGCAAGTTCAAGGCTCTCCAAACCAGCCCATGCAGTGGAACCATCCAGGGAGCTTGTCTAAAATACACATTCCCAGGCTCTTCCTCATATCCACTTAATCAGGATCTCCAGGCCTGGGCTGGGAATTTTTTAAAAAAGTTTCCCAGGTGAGTCTGATGCACAGCAGGGCGCAGGAACCCAGAGCTGGTCCAACTCCACCTTGTGCTGATTTTCATCGGAGATTAACATGCTCAATGGTACTAGTTAAGAGTAGATCCTGCGCCAAACCTTTTCACACAGTATCTCACTTAATCCTCATAAGAACCCTATAAATTGGGAATCAATTGGCCCTCTTTTCCAGATTAGATGAGACACTGGGAGGTTAAGCAGTTTGCCCACGTTCACAAGCTAGAAAAAGTGGAGCCTGGAATTCAGCCCCAAGCACTTAAACTCCAGAGCATGAGCCTTTTTACCACCATATCATGCTGCTTCCCCCATGGGGAAACTGAGGCTCTGAAAGAAGCCTCTTGTCCACGGCCACTGGAACTTGTCAGGGTCGGGGCCAAGGGGTCTAGAATGCAGGTGTAGGGACTCTCAAGCTGGTGCTCATTCAAATGAGGAGTGACATCCTGCTGTGCATCAGGTTCAGTGCCATCTGCTTCTGACCATACCAGAGACTGGAAGGTGGCTTCTGGGGTCCCAAAGCCCACTGGCCCCCCATGCCAACAGAACCATTTGAGAATCTCCCTGAGAAGCCAGGGTTCCCATCCCTGCTCTCTTGGTCCCGGGACTGAAGTTTTGGAAGTGAAGGTTTCCCAGCCCTGAAGGAGACATTCTCAGGCAGCTGGCACCCAACGATCACAGTGTGATGACCACACTCCGTCAGAATCAATGACCTTCAGGAGTGGGTGCGATGTGTATCCATGTACCAGCTTGCATTTCATAAAAGCATTTTTGCTTTCAATTCTCAAGAACTCCATGAGAAGGGCAGAGCAGAAGTTATCTCCCTTTGAAAAGTCAAGGAAACAGAGGTTTGGAAAGATCAGAAAACCCCCCAAAGCCGCACAGCAATTCCAGGGCTGAGCTCAGGCCAGACCCCACGGGTCCCTCAGATAGGTGCTCCTCTCATGGGGCTACGTGGCCTCCTAATCTTCACGGGGACCAGCAGCAGGACCTAAGCTGGAGAGGCATTTTAAAGGAGGGCTTTGGGCACCAAGCTCAGTGTTGATGGGGACCACAGGGCAGGCGGGTGGCTGGTCCTTGGGGCAGACTCTGTCCCCTTTGCCTGGGCGGGGCCTGTCTTGAAGATGAGGACCCCACCTGACGCTGCTCGTGTCTTTCTCGAGCTGTGGAAGGCAAGAAACAGGACCTCCAGGAGCATCTGCGCAAGATGAAGCCCCAGTGGTTTAACAGGTCCGCAGACTGGTCCTTCCTGAGCTCGCTCTTTTTCTGCTGCACAGTGGTCAGCACCGTGGGTAAGTGCAAGGGCGAGGGCGCCCGCCCGTGGCCTCCTCCGGCCACAAACCGCAGCCTGGGAGGGAGATGTGGGGGAGAGGGTGGAGCCAGAGGGGGGCTGGGGACCTCTTGGTGGACACACTGGAACATATGATCTATTTAATACAAGAAACGAGGCTGGTGTGCTTACCCTGTGCCAGGCCTACTGTGTGCAGGTGGGCACTGTGCCCAGCACAGGAGGACAGCAGTGAGCAGGGCTGTGCCGCTGGCCTGTGAGTCACCTTTGTGCAAGTTAGAAAAGCACATCCTTCCTTCAGGTGGGTGCAACCCCGTGCCAGGCGTAGGCCCCATGAGCAAGGCATCTGGCCCCTTCTTGCGGCCCCGACTGAGTGCTCTTATACATGCCTGACCTGGCTGGGACCAGGGCAGATGTGGCCCTGGCCCTCATGGAGCCTACAGGCTCCTGGGCAAGACAGAAGTGTTTGAGGACAACCAGATGAGGTCAGTGTGTGACAGTGATGTGCTCGGGGTTTCTGGGAGAGAGTCGGGCCTTGGGGATGATCTGAGTGGTGAGGATATTTTCAAAGCCACCCTCACAGCCACACACCCTCCTTTTGGTGGTCACACAAAGGACAGCCTCCTCAGTGACAGGGAACACTGGACCTGGGGTGAGGAGATGCCCACCCCTCTCCCCTCCCCTCCTCTCCTCTCCGCCCTCCCCTCCTCTTCCCGTCCTTCCAAAAATCTCTATTGAACACCCACAAGCAGCAGCAGCTGCGCTGGCCGACACTTCTGCACTTCAGAGGCACCAGGCTGTGTTCTAAGTTCTTCATGCTGATTAGCTCATCTAATCCTCATCACGGTTAGGTGCTGTTATTGTTTCCACACCCGAGATGGGGAAACCGAGGCACCTGTGGTCAGCCAGTTTTGAATGGTCTCACAGCTCAGTTAAGCCCAGGCTCCTATGCACGACTTTCCGCATACCTGGCACCTAGGAACTGGCCGGCCCCTCCCTGCCCTGGTGAGGCTCTGGTCTAGTGGACAGGGACTGTCACTACTAACACACAGGCCGACAATCACCAACGCTGGTGAGCGTTCCTGAGGTGCAGCTTGGGGCCATGGGAGCAGGTAAAACAGGATGAGGGTCCTGATTTGTCTGGGAGGAGGAGCTGGGTTGGGAGGATCAGCAGACATTAACGAGGCAAAGAACCGAGAGCTTTCCAGGTAGAGGAGAGAGTGTGGGCAAAACTCCAGGGCTTGGTGGCCATTTGAGGACAAAAGCATCATGGCTGGAGGACAGAGCATGGGCAGGAGAGTTGGGCCTCCTGGGCTGGGGGCACGAGGCTGGTCTTGCACTTCGGTGCGGTGTACCTGGACCAGCAGTGACTCAGGGCCCTGAAGTAACTAAGGGCCTCCAAGCTGGCCTGCCCGTGCCCAGCTTCCGTCCTGCTGGTGCGGCAGGGCGAGCCGGGTTGGAGGGGCAAACCAAGCCTGCGGGGGCGCAGGCCACACAGGGCAGAGGTGGGGGAGCTGCCCTCAGTCTCAAGGCAGGAGCTCCCGGGTCAGGGCCCTCACCAGGAGTGTGGCCTATCACCCAGCCCCTGCCCCACTTGGCCAGCAAAAAGCACTGAGGCCCCTCTCTTCATTCAAGAGAGCAAAGGTGCCGATCTGATCCCTGGGAGGGCTCTACCCATAGGTGTCACAGGGCTGCGGCTGGGTCCCCTCACGCCCAGGGTGGTGGTGGAGCACAGTGGCCAGCTGTGGACTCTCTAGGTGGACTGTGTAATCTCCAGCGAGGGACATAGTCCCTCTGAGCCTCGTACCTGGGCCCATAGCCTCCTAGACCTGCCTCTCGGGGTCTGAGTGAAGTCAGCTGGTGACTGTGTACGTAAGTGGCAGCTGGGATTCCTTCAGCTGCAACTAACAGAAAGCCCAACTGACTGGCTTAAACTGCAAGGAAGGTGTGCTACTTCACAAGTAAGAAGTCCAGTGGGAGGTCAGCTCTGGGGCTGACGTGCACTCAGTCATGGCATTGCGCATCAACTTTTTTCCATCCTTCTGTTCAGTAGGTCACAAGAAGCCACCAAGGTCCACATCCCATCCGAACATACCCACATCGTATAGAGAAAGGGGCTGCCATCTCTTTCCAGAGGTGTCATAAGCAGCCAGGATTTCCTTCCAGAGGGCCCCAGTGGGCTCCTACCCAGCCCAAAGCCAGTCCCTGGCGGGGGGTGGGGGTGGATTGGATCACCAGGATGACCAAGACCAATGGGATCTACTCCTAAATCAGGTGGGGGAGCAATGGCATTGCAGAGGGATGGCCATGGGGTGGCACTCAGTCTGCAGCGCTATGCTTCATAAACTGGCCAGAGCCCCAGGAGAGCTCGTATGGCCCCCACGTGGCTTCTCTCGCTGGCCTGAATGCTGACACGGGTGGGGCAGGTAATGAGCAGAATATGACAACAGCTACAATATTCACCTGCTGGGCATGGGGTCATGTGTGCTAACATGCTGCATCATATTTAATTCTCACCACAACCCAGGAGGTAGGTGCTGTGACGGTCCCACTCCACAGATGGGTGAGCTCAGCTCTGAGACAGAATCACTGCCGGGAGTCAGAGGCAAGGCTGAGGTCGGGCCCCCAAGTTGGTCTTTCCAGGGGACCCATAGCTCAGGGAACACTTTGAGGGAACAGCAATTCCAGGCGAGCAGCAACTGCAAGACAAACCCTGGAGATGAGCAGGAGGCTGAGAGTTATGGGGTTTACTTTGTCTTTTTCCTTTCTTCAGCTTGGCACTGCTGGCCTCGTGGGCTGGATAATTCCTGGCTGGGGGATGCCCTGTGCATTGTAGGAGGTTGAACAGCATCTCTAGCCTCTACTCACTAGGTGCAATAGCATTTCCCCACTGTCCCCAGCCACTGTGGCAGCCAGAAATGTCTGCAGACATTGCCCCATGTTGAGAACAACTGCTAGATTGCAATGGTTGTCAAAGTGTGGTCCCAGAGCAGTAGAGTCAACATCACTGAGGAATTTGTCAGAAATGCAAATTAATTCTCAGGCCACATCCTAGACTGGCTGAGCCAGAAACTATAGCTGTGGGGCCCAGTAACCTGTGCTTTAAAAAGTTCTCATGCTATTCTGATACCTGCTAACGTTTGGGAAGCCCTAACCCAGGGGTCCTCAAACTTTTTAAACGGGGGGCCAGTTCATCATTCCCCAGACCGTTGGAGGGCTGGACTATAGTTAAAAAAAAAAAAAAAAAAAACTATGAACAAATTCCTATGCACACTGCATATATCTTATTTTGAAGTAAAAAAACAAATGGGCAAAAACACCCGTATGTGGTCCTCGGGCCGTAGTTTGAGGACGCCTGCCCTAACCTAATGCATGGTCCTCAGCCCTGGCCACACGTCAGAATCACCTGGAGAGCTTTCCCAAGCTTCCAGCCCAGACCCCCGCCCAGACCAATCACATCACAATCTCTCGAGACTGAGCCCAGGCATCAGTATTTTTCAGAGCCCTTCAGGTGATTCTAATGGGAGTCCAGACTGAATCACTGATCTAATGGAAATGCATTAGCTTGGTTTAAATTCCAAGAAAGCGATGCTACTACCCATCGTACGAGCCAATTAGGACATCATGCTGCCCAGTAATTACAACTGGAAGAGGATGTTGGGGAATGTTCTGCATTGCCCATAATCAATACTGTGTTTGAAAGTCCCTCTGGTAATACTGCTTCCCGCCCTGCAGCTCTGGGTCAGCTGAAGTGCACCTGGCCTTGGAGGCCAAGACTGGGATAACTGACAGGTGTGAGGCCGGTGGGTCCTCAGCCATTCCCGACTGTCAGCCCCCTTGGATTAAAAAGGAAAGCACATGGGCTATTAAATACCCACAGGCTAAGTGCAGTGAAATGATTGTATCAGAATATATGAATGCATTATAAGAAATGATATGAGTTTCCATTATGCATTTCAGCATTCAGTAATGAGGACAGTTAATACATTCCTTCCGTAGGGGCTGTGTGTTCTCTGAGACTCGCTTCCTTGATACATTTTCTGCAAGGTGGCATATCTCTTGTGCTGTAAACACATCTCACCCAGAGCCAGCCACACAGGCTCTTCTTCCTTTGTAACCATGAAACCCACCTTTGCCAAGAAGAGCAGTGGATTCAGAAGTGCCTGGTCTGTGCTCAAATCCCCAGCTTTTCTGACACCCCAAGTTCAAACCATCCCCCTGCCCTGCTGAAATTTCTGCCCACATTGATGTCTAGCCAGTCCCCACGCTTCTTTCCTTCTTTCAGCTGCCACCTTAGCCAGAGCCCCATCATCTCCCACCTGGGCAGGTGCCATGGCCTCCCTACTGGTCTTGTGTCCACCTGGAACCCTCTAATTTACTCTCTGTGGGTCAGCCAGAGTGATCTTTGCAGGTGCAAACCTGCTTGTGTTAGTTTCTGGTGGTTGCTGTAACAAACTCCCAGTAATTCTGCTGCTTAAAGTAATAGCAATGTATTCTGTCAAGTTCTGGAGGCCAGGATCAGTTTCACTGACTTCACACATCAAGGGGTTGCCAGAGTATGCTCCTGCTGGAAGCTTTAGGGGAGGAGCCCTCCTTGCCTCTCCCAGCTTCCGGGGGCTGCCAGCTCTCCTTGATTTGGGTCTGCATCCCTCCAGTCTCTGCCTTTGGGGTCCTATTGCCTCTTCTCTGTGTGTAGACTCTCGCTCTGCCTCTCCTTAACATGGACACTTATGGCATTTAGGGCTCACACAGATAATCCAAGATAATCTCCTCATCTCAAAGTCTTCAGTCACATCTGCAAGGGCCCCCTTCCCAGATAAGGTAGCAGCCACAGATTCTGGAAATTAGGACTTGGATATCTTTATCAGGGGGAGGGTGTGGTTTTTCAGCCTACCACACTGATCAAGGCACACCCCCATCTGTCACGTGACCACGCCCACCTTTAGACCACACCCCTCTCCCCCGGCCTCACCTTCCTGCCTCCCTGTGCTCTGACCACACTGTCCTTCTCTCAGTTCCTTGAACCAGGGTGACAGCTGCACCCTAGGTGACACCTTGATGAAAAATTAGAAAATCACATCCCCTTTAGGCAGACACAACCCTGTGCCCTGAGCCCTGCTCACAGCTTGGTAAATGCACCACAGGCTACATTGCAGCTTCCAGGCGTTCCCTCGTATGTGCAGTATACAAGTTGTCCCACCCTAGGAACAGCCCTTTCTTGAACTTTCCAGGGGCCTTTGCACATGCTGCTTTTGCTCTCTTCACCTGGCTAACTCTCGGTCCCACTCCCAATCTCAGCTCAAGAGTCACCATACCGGGAAATCTTTCCTGAGCCTTAATCCAGGATGTGTGCCTTTGTTCTAGTCATTCGTAGGACAGTCAGCTTTTGCACTTCTTGTTATTGATCTCCGTTTGTAATTGCATACTCTTTATGGTGGTTTTTCGATTAATATCTGCCTCTCCCACTAAACCAGAGGCTCAGGGAGGTTGGATTCCTTATCTACTTTGCTCACTACGTGTCCCCAGTGCATGCGTTAAGCACTCAATAACTATTCGTTGAGTGAGTGACTACGCACACACCCATCAAGTGGTGCCTGTTGGAAACAGCCAGAGTGGTGTTAAGTACCCTGGGACAGATGCAAACTGGTGAGACCCTTGGAGGGCCACAGCTCCCTGCCCACCCTTGGGATCCTGGCGAGGGTGGGCAACCTGAATGCCTGCATATTCCGAGAGGTCAGAGCCTGAGACCAGTTTGCCACTGGGAGCTGCAGTCCTGGAGGTGGTTGGGGCTTAGCCAGCCCAGCAGTTGCCTTCAAATTAATTTACATAATTGGGCTGGGATTTTCCTGTATTAATCACCCTTTATAACATCAAAAATTAATCACAGGCATTAAATCCAAAAGCTCTTTCATCTGCTTGTTGAAGTCATTGAAGCTTGCCTGCTCCAGAAGACCCAACCACCTGTGCTGTGGGGTTGGCTGCCTCTCTGCTCCTGTCCCTTTACAGATGAAAGGGGAGGGGTGGGGGAGAGGTGGCAGGAGGAGGGACTCCTGAAGAGTGCAGAGACCTCAGCCTGCCCCTCCTTTTGCTTGCTGTACTGGTTCTCAGTGGCTCTCATTGGTTGAGAGCACTGGCTCGGGAGCTGGAGAGCCCTGTGGGTTTGACTCCCAATTCCACTATTTAGCACATGTATGCTCTTGGCCAAGCCACTTCATCTCCCCATCTGAGAATGGTGATAAAAATACCTATGTTTGAAGATTGAGTGATCCCTAGCCCACAGTAAGTGCTCAATAGGCAGCTATTTTATTAGCTCTCAAGGGCGAGATGCCAACATTTATCAATCGTCTGCTGTGTGCCAGGCAAGAGCCTCATGTGATCCTCCCAGCTAGTCAATATATAAACTAGGGATTGTCATCCCTGTTTTGTAATTAAGAGTCCTGAAAATGTAAGCAGTCAAGTAACATTCTTATAAATGGCAGAGCTGAGGTTCACACAAGGTCGGTCAGATCCTAGAGGTTGGGATGCCAATGACTTCACTGTCATTTATGAGCGTGTTTGCCAATCTGCTAAATCACAAATGGCTCTGAGGGCAGCAATTGTACTCATCTTCCATCTTTCTATGTCCCTAATACCATGCACACTGCTGTGTACACTACTAGCACATAATAGGTGCCTCTTATATAGAAACGAATATACTGAGAGGCCCCAGACATCCCATGGAGGACAAAGGTGGCTTCTTAAAAGCTGGCACCTTCATGGAGGGCGAAGAAGGCAGTGGGTATGATGGCAAACCTGTCCAGCCCCACTCACCTGTGCTCATCCCATCCTTCCAGGTGAGCTGAGCCCATCCTCTTGGGGACACTTAGAAATGGCCATGGCAGAATGAAAGGCAATCAGTTCACCCCCAAACCTGTGCTTGTGCCCTGCCAAGGACAGTTCAGGTCAAAGATCTGGATGTGAGTTGCTCCTGATCCTAAAGGGAAGATGGGTTTCACTCCCCACCCCTCCCTACCACCAAAGCAGGCCTAATGCCAGGCAGGTGCATGAATGCCTTGAGATGAATATTTTCAAACATAGTGTAAAATGTCAAGCTAAGGAGGAGAAATGGCAGAAGGTTTCTCTGAAGCTGCTTGTGGGGTGGAGGGAAAGTGACAGACAACAACCCTAGATTCTTCTTTTTCAGGTTACGGCCACATCTACCCTGTCACCAGGCTCGGCAAGTACGTGTGCATGCTCTATGCTCTCTTTGGTATCCCCCTGATGTTCCTGGTCCTCACTGACACAGGTGACATCCTGGCAACCATCTTATCCACATCCTATAATCGATTCCGAAAACTCTCTTTCTTCACCCATCACCTCTCCAAGGGGTGCTCCCAAGTGCTGTGCGGGAGGAAGCCTGACCCCCGGCCTGCAGACGAAGCCATCCCTCAGATCACCATCACCGCTGAAGAGCTCCCGGGCCCCACGCCCGGCAAGTGTCCTTCAGCCCCAAGCCGCAACACAGAGCTGTTTGAGAGATTTCTCGCACAAGACAAACATAACGCACTGCAACTGTCCCCGCAGGCCATCGAGAGGAGTACCTCGTGTCCCGAACTGGTGTCGGGGAGACTCTCATACTCCGTCATCAGCAACCTGGATGAGGTTGGCCAGCAGGTGGAGAGGCTGGACGTCCCTCTCCCCATCATTGCGCTCGTTGTTTTTGCCTACATTTCCTGTGCAGCTGCCATCCTCCCCTGCTGGGAGACGCATCTGGACTTTGAGAGTGCCTTCTATTTCTGCTTTGTCACGCTGACCACCATTGGGTTTGGGGATACCGTTTTAGAGCACCCTAACTTCTTCCTCTTCTTCTCCATTTATATCATCGTTGGAATGGAGATTGTGTTCATTGCTTTTAAGTTGGTACAAAACAGACTGATTCACATCTACAAAAGCCTCATGCTATTCTTTGCAAAAGGGAAGTTTTACCACCTTGTTAAAAAATGAAGGCTCCATCATCTCTCAAGTAAAAGACACTGGCTGAACTGGTTTTTTTGCCTTATCTTTTAGGGCAGTGTGGTTAGACCAGTGGCAATGCAGCCTGTCATGGAGACCTTGAGGCTTGGAGACAAATCCTTCACGAGAGCTGAGTTCAGTCTTGAGGCCCCACAGAAATCTGGCCAGTGCCTTTTGTATCAGACATTAGGAATAAAACTACCACCATTCTCCAAACTCTAATTAATTTCCCTGTCCTCATTTTTTAAAAGCATTATCTTATGTAGATACAACCTTATGGATGTCACTGATTTTCTTGTGACACAAGAAAAAAAAAAAAAACCTTAATTCTTGGAATTTGTACTTTCAGATAAATTAAAATCTTCTTGGGCTGCTCCAGGTTATCTTTGATGAAAAATGGCTGGTTTGGGCAACCTCTGTTTTCGAATGGCTGCATGAATACATGTAAGACCAGCCTCTTCCCAGCCCATGTAAAATAAATGGATGCCAGACATCACCAAGATGATGAAGTACAAGCAATCTGACTTCATTCTCCCCAACATAACCCCAGACAACTGTCCAATGCCAAGATTATAACCACTGACAGCCCAGAACTTAAAACTGAGGCTGTGACAACCCTGGAGCCACAGACACGTGAAAAACTGAGTGGGAGTTGGGAGAAAGGGACTCCTCTATCCGTGATGCCCCTCCCTCAAGTTGCAAGGCACCATGTGGAGAAGCCCCCCAAACTCACAGCTTCTAACTCACAGATCAGTGTCTGGAGAGGGAACCCTGAAAGACAGATCGTGGAGATGGAGCTAGTAACCCCAGTGTGTGAAACTCAAGGGCTGCTCTCCCATCTCAGATAAAGACAATGCTAAATCAGAGAGGCAGTTCAGCAGCAGCATGTTGTAAGAGGTGCTATCCACAGATCCTCTGGGTGTGAACCCCTATCCAACTCCTCACACAGCTAAGAATCCTAACTTTTGAGAGCTGCAGCAAACCCGGGCTTAGGGCACCACCTAGTGCCAAAAAGGAGGCAGCAACCAAAGTCTAAATAAATCAATAGTCAAATTACACAGGACCTCTGAATATATACACTAGAGAGACCAAACCAACTCAAGACAGCAAAGACTGGAACAAATAACTCTCAATGGAAAGACATAGATGTACATCTACAAGAAACAGTAAATAGAACCATGATCTCCCCAAATGGACAAAGCAAGGAATCAGGAAACAACTCCAACAAGATGGCAATTATGTGAGCTCTCAGATCAAGAATTTAAAATAGCAATCTCAAGGAAACTCAGCAAACTCCAAGATAACACAGAAAAATAATTCAGAAATGTATCAGAAATTTGAGAAAAAGATTGAAATAATTTTAAAAAATCAAACATAAATCCTGGAACTGAGAAATGCATCAGAGGGTCTCAACAATAGAATTGATCAAGCAGAAGAAAGAATTAGATTAAAGACAGGTTGTTTGAAAATACACAGGGAAAAAAGAAAACAGTATGAAAAAGGAATGGAGAATATTTACAAAATTTAGAAAATAACCTCAAAAGAACAAATCTAAGAGTCACTGGCTTTTAAGAGGGAATTGAGAAATAGCAAGGGATAGAAAGCTTATTTGAAGAAATAATAACAAAAAACTTTCCAAACATAAAGATATAAATATCCAGATACAGAAAGGTCAAAGATCATCAAATAGATGCAACCCAAATGAGACTACCCTAAGGCATATAATAATCAAACTCTAAAAGGTCAAGGACAAAGAGAGGATCCTAAAAGCAGCAAGAGAAAAGAAGCAAATAACATATAAAGGAATTCTGATTTGTCTGGCAGCAGACTTCTCAGCAGAAACCATAGAGGCCAGGAGGGAGTGGGGTGATATATTCAAAGTGTTGAAAGAAAAAAAAAATCCCTGGCAACTGAGAATACTATACCCAACAAAACTATCCTTCAAACATGAGGGAGAGATAAAGACTCTTCCAGACAAAGAAACAAACAAAAGCTGATGTAATTCATCACCACCAAACCTGTTTTACAAGAAACACTAAAGGGAGTTCTTCAACCTGAAAGAAAAAGACACTAATGTGCAACTAGAAATCATCTGAAAGTTTAAAATTCACTGGTAAAGTAAATACACAGGTAAATTCAGAATACTCTACCACTGTAATAGTGGTGTGTAAACCTCTCCTATCTCTAGTATAAAAATTAAAAGAAATATACCCCAAATAATAATAGTTTGTTCAGAGATAGGCAATAGATAAAAAGATATAAACTGAGACAACAAAAAGACAAAATGTGGGGAGATTAAATTAAATTTTTTAGTCTTTTCTTTCTGTGTGATCAAAGTTATTTGTTCAAAATAACTTGTTCAAAGATTTTTTTGGTAAGCCTTTTGGTTACCAGAAAGCAAAAACCTATAAGAGATACACTAACAATGAAAAGCAAGAAATGAAAATATACTAATAGAGAAACTCACTTCAAATATACTGATACCACTCGGTGGAATTGCCACCTATGTTCACAGGGGCCTGGGATATTTTCCAGTTGCCAGATTCTATGTAGACCACCTTTCTTACCAATTGGCACATGGATGGTGCCTCCTGAATGAGTTGGCATGTGAAAGTCTTGATGCCTAAATGAATGGATTAGTATGTGAAAAGGTTGGCACTTGTTGGGTGGACACACTCTTGAGCTGTTCACAGATGGGTTGGCGCGTGAATGGGCTGGTCTGTGTAGCAGTTTCCATAGGTGCCTCACCCATACACCCTGGCACTCCAACTCCCTTTACCTGAGGACTGTCCCTGGCCATGAGAGCACAAGCATGTACAGTGCCAGCTAGAAGTGCCAAGGACTTAATGCTTCTGGGAGCAGCCCTCAATCAATGCCTAATGGGAGCCGGTGGATATAAGGTGCCCAGCTTCCTTGCTTCTCCTGTGGAATAACTCTGGGACATATTTAATACTGTCTTTCCAGATTCCTCCATGGACTTGAGCCTCAGTTACTCAATAGCACACCCTGTATTGGCCGCCTCCATCTCCCTGTCTCACTTCTTCACTGCTCTGCTGAGGTTTCCTGAGACTATCTCCTAAAGAACCCATGTGTAATCAAACCTTGTCTCAGAGCCACTCCTGGGGACCCCAGCCCAGGAGAGGATGTAAACAAGTCAGTATATAAATGGGTTGACACATGCATGGAATAACACAAGTCTTTTACTAGTTCCCTCGTTGGTTATTAGAAATGTTTTACGACTAGATCTTGCTTCTTTGAAAGAATATTGCAAAAATCAATCTGTGTTCTGTGATTAGCAGAATTAGTCCCTGAGTAAATGGAGAACTTTGCTATAGTGTGTAGCATAAAAATTGCAAGAACCAAGGAAAAATGCCGGGAGATTACAGTTTGAAAAACAAAAGGAGCACCTGTCTTTTAAGGCTTCTTCATTCTGTTGTCGTAGGTTCTGGCCAGTGCCAAGGGCTGTCTCTCAGAGGGGCCTTAGGTCTCTCTTTCTGCATCTTTCCCCCCTTTCCCCACAACTAGTAGGTTTTCTGCCCCTTCGATCCTTGAAGACCTACCTTTGGCAATGGAATCGACAAGGTGTGAGCAAGAATCAGTGCAAAACATGAAGCTCCAATAGTGGGATTTCAGGCAGCAGTTACAGGCACTAGAGGTTTTATGGAGTTTCTTGACATCCTCAGAGCACATTCGCCCAGCTGGAGGACAGCAAAGCCCCTGGAGCCCAAATGCAGTCAACAATGACCCCTCAAGTGGGCGCACATAATGGGGCTAGAAGGCTATTTGACCCATTCAGTAAACTGAGTGTCCAAGATGAATCAGGTCCACCCTCAGAAACATAGAGGTCACTTCATTCCAGGTGGCATGAACTTCCCAGCCACTCCCTTCTTGAGGCAATAGCAAGTTGGGTTGAAATGCAAACACGGTGGTTGTCAGGGATGCACATGATGCAAATTAAAGATCACGCGCAATTGCTCATTTCATTTGCTAGTCAGAATTCTTCCATGGTTCTAAGGAAATGGCATGCCCGAGTGGGTGCACGTGTGAGCACACACACACATCTTGTGTCTTTTTTCATAAGGGCATTAATCCCATTATGGGAGCTCCAACCTCATGACCTCCTTTAAACCTATTAATAATTACCTCCCAAAGGCCCTACCTCCTAATACCATCACATCGGGAGTTAGGTTTTCAACATACGAATTTGGGGAGGATGCATTCAGTCCATAGCACTCTCCAAAATTCAGGCATCATTGGTCTGCGGTGCCACCTGGACACTGGGGTTTTAGAAGGTCTCAGGTGATCCCAACGTGTGGTCAGAATTGAGAACCAGGGCGCTAACTACTCTCCCAGCCTGAAGTGCCTTTCTCCCTGCCAGGCTGGAGGAAGACTTGCCTTCCAGGCTCAGCCCACATGTCACCTCCTCTAGGTAGTGTCCCCTGACTCCTGGAAGTGGCCACCCTTGTCACCTTCATGCTCCCGCTGCAGCCACTGGAACCCCTTCCTCTGTTACAGGATTGTGACAAGGTTCTCACTTTTAATCTCCTCTCTGGACTCTGATCTGCCCAAATAAAGTGTCTTCATCATCACTGTTCTCTCTCCCTTTTATTCTTCAGCAGCCGCCAATACGGGAGAGCTCTGGGTGGGCCTCAGGTGCACACGCTAAGGAGGGCGGCGCCACTTACCCACGCCCGCCACGTGCCAGCCCCTAGCTGGGTGCCGTCTGTTCCCCATCTGAGCCAGCGCTTCCCGCGGCACTGAGAGTTAGGTCCAGTGTCCCCATTTGATAGGTTTAGGAAACTGAGGTCAAGTCTAGTCTGACTCTAAGTCAGTGGTTCTTAGTGGACCAGCAGCCTCGGCGGCCCCCGGGAACTTGTTAGAATTGCAGATTCTCCACCCAGGACCCAGGAATCAGCGCGCTGGGTTTTAATAAGCCCTCCAGGTGATTTGCTGTTTGCTTCAGAATGTTTGATCCCCAAGTTCGAAAACCACTGCTGTAACTACAGCGTCTCTGTGGGGACAGTCTGCGGGGCCAGCAGCCTGGGAAGGCGCACGGCCCGGTCCGGACTGGGCAGGGTGCTGCGCGCGCGTCACGGACGGGACAACTGACGCCGTCCCCACAAGAGCGAATACTCATCTCCACCCTCACAGGAGGCTGCTCGTCGCCTGGCCAGGCCTTGCTGGGGGATCGAGGCCAGCTGCCCAGCACGACCCGGCTCCATGGGAGGGCTGGGGCCCAGCTTGTGCCTCCGGAATTAGGGGGCCTGGAAATCGCCCCAGAAGCTCCCGGACTCTGGAGGGGAGGGGTGATTTTGATGGTCACCTGCTGCATGTCCCACTCACCGGCACAGACGCGCCCTGTGCCCCCCCCCCCCCCATCTCCGACTCCTCCCGCCGGGACCAAAGCCTTTGGCCGGACCGCTGACCCAGCGCCGGTGGGGGCCGTCCTGCCCAGCTGTCCCGCAGCCCCGCACGTGGTTTTGTGAGTACCCCCTTTTTAAAGTAAGAAGAAACTGAAGTTCAGGGGTGCCAAGCGATTCGTTAAGGCGACACAGCCGAAGAGACGGGGTGGCGCTGGGGGTGTCAAGGATGAAGGCGGCCGCTCCGGGAGGCCCAATCACGTGGGGCGGTGACAGCGGGCGCTGTCAGGGGAAGGGCAGCGGGTCCCAACCGGGCACCCCCGAGTGGGTCGGGACTCGGAGCTCGCAGGGTGCGGGAGCGTATGGAGGAGCCCCTCGCCGCCCCAGCCCTGCTCCCGGCGGGTGGCGCGGCTGCGCTTCCCCATATGGCCACGAGGTGGCGCCACCAGACCGCGTGGCCCCGCGCTCCGGGGCCAGCAGGTGGCGCGTCCTGCGTGCGCTCGGGGCCTGGCTGCTGCGCGGCTGCCGGGCGCCTCCGCGAGTGGGGCTCGGGGAGGGGGTGTCTCCCGCCACGGTCCCCGGGGAAGAGGGGAGCCTCTGACCCCAGTCTCCCGCCGTAGCCCCTGCGAGGGGCGCCTCGGACTCCTGTCTTTATCTCCGCCCCGGGGGAAGGACGCTTCGACCGCTGTCCCCTGTCCTTCAAATCACAAGTCCTACCTGGCCCGCCGCAGTGCCTGAAATGTTACCACTTGAGACTCCGCCACTTGGCAGGTGGTGTCCTATAAATACGTCCGCCTCTAGCGCCCCTTCGCCCTGGCCGTTTCCTTCCCCGGCCTCCCAGCCTCGCCCGCAGAGGGGTTTCAGGCAGGGACAGCGGGGGCTTCTGAAGTCCCAGGGCGCGTCCTGCCTGCGTGCCGCGGCCGAGGCTGGGGAGTGAGCCCCAAGAATGGCCGGGTTGTTGAGGCTGTGGCTTTGCTTTCTGTTCCCAACACCGATTCTCACCTCCTGGAGTTGACAAGCCCTGCGTTACCTTCTTTGGGGGGAGGAGGGACCGGCGTCCAGGAGACCTGCCTGTGCCCTGCCCTGCTGGCGACCTCAGACAAGGGGGGAGGACTGCCGCTGGGTCTGTCCAGGGGGAGGGAATTGGCCAGGACAGGCCCTGTGTTCCTGCTGACCTCTGGGATTGGGTGTCCTGCCTTGTCACCGAAAGAGTAGCTGCTGCTTTCGTGGGTGGGGCGAGGGGGTGGCCTGGACTCCCAGGACCTTGGCATGTGGCTGCCGTATGCACTGCTTTGTGTTGGGCACAGGCTTCAGTGTCTGAGGGTGCCTGGCAAGTAGGAAAAAGGGAAGGCAAACAGCATTTAATGAGCAACTGATATGTGCCATGCTCCCTACCTGTGTTAGTTACACATTGAGACCTTTCCAGCTGCATCCACGTGGCTCACAGACACAGATATACCCCTAGGCCTGGCACATGGTGGGTACTCAGTAAATATCTGGTGCAGGAATGAATCCCTGACACCAGTCTAAGGAGAAGGTCAGTGTTGGTGCTTGGGTCAGAGCCGTTGCCCCTGACAGCTTGTGCCAGACCACTGGGGTGGTGCGTGCTCAAAACTGCTGGAACCTTCCCTGAACTGTCCCTTACTGAATGTGAATGGCCCAGAAGGTGGTGCTTGAGACAAAGGATTAGAGACTTCACTGGTGCCCATCAAGGGAGCTGTCAAGCGGAGAGAGGTGATTTCTCGGGAAGCTGAGGAAGCTTAAACTCGGGGTCCCCTACTCACTTGAGACCTCCCATGGCTGGGAGAAGCCCTGGCAGTGTGCTCACATGAGTGTATGTTTTTGTATGTCAGCACTGTGAAGCTTGTAATTGTTGTCATCGCTCATTCTAAATAAATATTCAGGTTCATACCTAATTTTGAATAGGTAATTTTGTATTTTTCTTCCTTAAAGAGAGGCCCTTAAATTGCATAGGTGTCCACAAAAACCTCAATCATCCCTGGCCAGGAGACATTAAGCAGAAAGAAATGCTGTCCCAGGGGACGGCCCCTAAACCAGCTTCCTGCTCACCTTTCCAACATTCTCCCCAGACAGAGATGCAGCCACAGTTCCACTGGGCATTGGCCCCCTCCTCCCATGTCAGCCTGTCCTCACACGGTAAAATAGCCTTAGGGTCACTGGACATGGTGGCGTGAACCTGTAGTCCCAGCTACTTGGGAGGCTGGGGTTGAAGGATCGCTTGAGTCAAGGAGGTTGATACTGTAGCATGCTATGATCATGCCTGTGAATAGCCACTGTACTCCAGCCTGGCCAACATAGTAAGACTCTGTCCCTAAAAAGATAAACATAATTTTTGAAAACCCTTAGGGTTGAGTCACAAACTAAGAGGCCAGAAAGTAGATTTGACAGGGACATCACAAAACTCCACGCCCTGGTTTCTGCCAGGAGGTACAACTGCCCACCGTCCCGAGATGTCCAGAGGTTAGGTGACTCATGGAAAGGGCCAAGGGGAAGGCAGTCGGATGGCAAGCCCAGAAGCTTCCCCAAGAGCGCCCCTCAATGTCATGCTGACCAGTGAAGGAGTTCAGGAAATTTTACTCCAAAATATGACTCCTTGAGATAAAGAATATTTTGAATTAAAGGCCATTTGAAATAAAAAAGCACTGGAATGGGCTTTCCCTCTATCTGCATAGACTGGACTGACCCGGTCAAAAGACCAAAAGGGTGCAAATGACTTCCCTTCTTCTCCCTGTTATCTCAAAATATTACAGGAAAGAAGATCAAGAATGCAACCAGACCTGGCCCAAGTAATTTAAATATAACACCCGTCTCTCAGATTAATTTAATTTGCAGGGAATCACTTATAAGTCAATCTCTTTCCCCCATCCATCTTCCCTAACACCATTTGTCACCCCTAAACAGAAGTACCTGTACTCCTTATTTCCCATCCCCTCCAAAAAGACAGGTATGAATCGCTTCTTGGCCTTTTGGCTAAGATCAAGTGTGCAAAAAAACAGGTATGAGAATATCTGAACTTCATTGGGATATTGAGTAATCACTGTGATTCTCCCCATGTGCATGGTAAATAATCCTTTCTGTTATTAATCCTCTTTAATTGTGAGTTGATCTTTCAGCGAAATTTCTGGGGAAAGGGCAAGTTTCCCCTCACCCCTACAGTTTGGCGTAGGTGGCAGGATCCCCAAGCCGCTCTGCTCTTCTGGAAGCTGCAGTGAGGAGAATGCAGAGCCTGACCAGCCTGCAGGCGGCGGGTAAGATACCTCAACTTACCAGTCAGACTCCCGGCTTTCCTCTCTCTGTGGGCTCCGCTTGAGCAGACGGTAAAAGATCCCTGTCATTTCCAAATTTAAGATGAATGACAGAAAAGGTTTTTGTGAGTGACTAGCCTTGTGAGTGACCCTGGTATTGATGTATTTTTTGGTACTTTGTGGTATGAATATTCATATTGTTCCGTTCCCTCTCCTCTGAGAAATAGCCTTTTTTGTTGTTCCTTTTTTTGTCATTGTCTTTATGTGTCGTTTTTGTCATAAAGAGGGTTACCATGGGGTCGAACTTGGGCCTAACACCTCATAAGCCCGTCTTTGGAGCTGGCCCTGCAGACCAGCCAGTTGCACGGTTCTGACTGGACCCGCATCTATTAAGACAAACTTCACTGCAGCTCCCCGGAAAACAAAAACCAGTATGAGGTTTCCCTCTCCTTCTGTTATTTATCCCTGAGCTTGTCTTGTGACTGAGTGGGAGTTTTCTCCTCAGTCTCTGCCATCCGGGAGCGTGGTTTTTTTTTTTTTTTTTTCGGGAACTCGTCAGGCAGCCAATCTGAAAAGATCAGGGGTCCGAGACACGTGAGACTCTGAGCAGCACGCTCTTTGTACCCAACGTGTCAAGCTCTAGGGGAAGTCTTTGTCGTAAAATGTCCTGCTGTCTTTGTTATCTGTTTCTGAGAGTGAATTTTGGGGAGTCCTGGAAACTGCCTTCTCCGTGGGCTCTGCATGCTGACCCTGGAAAACTACCACCTGGGTTTTCTATGAAGAGGTATTGTGTTACCAAAAGTTCGGCAAGCAGTTGGAGGAGAAGGAAAGGGAGGTTTATTAATTTGCCAGCAAATGAGGACAGTGGCAGACTTGCATTTCAAAGTACCATGTTCCCAGCTATGAGCAGAAACAGAGTTTGATCACCATTGCGTATGGTGGTGAAGCATGCAAGTGCTTCCCGCCTAGATGGTCAGCATGCCAGATAACCACAGGTGCCATCGAACACCCTGTGTTAGCAGCTATTTCACTTTAAATGCAGCCAAATTATAAATTTGGGCTGTTTTGTTCATAAAGTGGTACCAAACGAATGTACTAAATGTGATATTATTTTTAAAAATCTACTTGTCTATCACAATTCTAAGTTCTCTTGGGTGTTCAGGACACTTTCCCAGCATTTGGAACTTATGAAATTGAAAAGACACTTCTGAGTCTCTCCATGGTAGTAGAACAAGAGTTCAGTATCACTGTGGAAGCGCTGGGGCACAGCTAGCAGTCGGCAGCCCCGCCTCTGTTGTAGTTAAACACTGCTGCCCTGGATGCCCTGACGCCCTGACGGCCCAACGGGGAGGAGCTTGCATGATTATTGGCCAAAAAAAAAAAAAAATGCTATTTCTATGTAACCACACAGGGCAAGTAGACTGTGATCTACACTTCTTCCTTTCTTTCTTTCTTTTTCTTTCTTTCTCTCTTTCTTTCTTTCTTTCTTTCTTTCTTTCTTTCTTTCTTTCTTTCTTTCTTTCTTTCTCTCTCTCTCTCTCTCTCTCTTTCTTTCTTTCTTTCTTTCTTTCTTTCTTTCTTTCTTTCTTTCTTTCTTTCTTTCTTTCTTTCTTTCTTTCTTTTTTTTTGAGACAGGGTCTCACACTGTTGCCTGGGCTAGAGTGCCATGGCATCAGCCTAGCTCACAGTAACTTCAAACTCCTGGGCTCAAGCAATCGTCCTGTCTTAGCCTCCCAAGTAGCTGGGACTCCAGGCATGCGCCACCATGCCCAGCTAAATTTTTTCTATATATTGTTTTAGTTGTCCAGTTAATTTCTTTCTATTTTTAGTAGAGACAGGTCTCACTCTTGCTCAGGCTGGTCTCGAACTCCTTACCTCGAGTGATCCTCCCGCCTTGGCCTCCCAGAGTGCTAGAATTATAGAGGTGAGTCACTGCATCCGGCCTATGCTTCTTAAAAGACAAGATAAATATTCTCCATCAGATTAATGAAGACCTATTTCCAAGAAGGGGAGACTGGTTTAACGGGGTGTGGGGAAATGTGCTTAGATCTGTTCTTTTCTACTTATTCTCATTCTAATCTATGTTCCTGTCTCCCTTTTCAGATCTCTGGTTACTTGACTGATAGCCCAATCTCTGTCTCCACAGCTACCTACTCAACTTTTAATGTGTGAAACTTCTAGGGAAGTTCCAGACAGGGGGAATGAAGGAGCTTAGGAAATTTCACCCCAAAATATGACTCCTTGGTATTTTGAATTAGAGGCCTTAGAGATTAACAGGCTCTTGAAAAAGAACAATGGACTTCCCTTCCTCTCCCTGTTATCTCAGTATATTGCAGGAAAAAATGATCAAGAACTGCAACCAGATCTGGCCGTAGTCATTTAAATATAATACCTGTCTCTCAGGTTAATTTAATTTGCAAACAGAATCATGTACAAGTCAATCTGTCTTCCCGATCCATTTGTCCTTCCTACCACCATCTGTCACCCCTAAACAGAATTACCTGTACTCCTCATTTCCCCTCCCCTCTAAAAAGACAGGTTAAAAAACATCTGAATTTCATTGGGACAGGGAGTAATCACTCTGCGATTCTCCTGATGTGCCTTTAATCTTTGTCTTATTAATCTACCTTAATTGTGAATTGATCTTTCAGCTCACAAAGTTGTAGCAAACTTCTGGGCAAGTTTCTCCTCACCCCTACCCCAGGAAGTGGGGGCGTGCCCTATGGTTAAGCCCTTCCTCTGGGGAGACAAGCTGCCCGCCAGCCTCGAATCTTGGTAGATTTCTTGACCTGCCAAATAGACATAGATGGGACCTGACTCAAAGGGTTGTCGTGAGGCCCAGATGAGGTAATCATGCAAAGTGCTGCAGCAGTCTGCCTAGCTTTTTGAGCTCCTAAAAAAACTCTAGCTGTCCCCATTGCTGTGTTTAGGAGGCAAGAAAACGGCATTGTTCCGCTTTCCCCTGCTGCCTGCGACTGGGGAAGAGGGGCGGTTTCAAGGTCAAGCCTTGGGCCTGGGGTATCTGGTAGAGGCCCCAGCCTGCAGCCACACGCATGGGCTGGGGGCGTCCTTCTGCAGCTCCCTCGCTGCCCTTGCATCCCTGGGCCCGAGTGTGCTCTTCCGCAGCCGTGCTTGTCACTCTCTCGGCTTGCAAACACCACTCTTGCCTGCTACACGCGCTCATCGGCCTTGCTGGGCCCTGCTCATTGTCCCCTGTGCTCCAGGGCCTACGCCTAGGACCCGGGCCTTGCCTGGCTCCACGGCCTCCTTGTGGTCACATCACTCCGTGGATATAAATGCCGTCTCCCTCCCTGACTTCTCCCCAGAATCCCAGACTTTCAACTCTCTACCCGGCACCTCCAGCTGGACACGTCCCATACGGAGCCCTCATCTCGTCCCCTCAGGGAGTGGCAGCTCCAGCCGCCACCACCCAGGCTGGCTCCAATGGGCTTTCTCCTGCTCCCACTCCAACTGGAGGGGCACGTGTGCACCTGTCGGGAGGCCCCCCAGTCTTGAGTGTACCTCCCCCCAAATGCTGATGAGCTGCTTTCACATGGAGCTGGGCATTCGTGTATTTTAGAAGCTCCCAGGGGACTCGGGTTACGTTTTCATTCATTTACACACTCACGAGCCTTTGTCTAGTGACTACTGTGCCAGGCACTAGAGGAAAGCCCTTAGGGAGTGACGACTTCTGACTGGTGTGGCTTTGCCGGATGAAGGCACATCCAATGGAGGTGCTGACCCAGGCGCCGCCCACCCCGACAGAGGCCCAATAAGACGCGCGGGTGGAGGTGGAGCCAGGCTGGGCTGTGGGCCTCCACCCTCCACCTCACGCAGCTCCCGGGAAGCGAGGCATGTGCCATGGGCGGCTGGCAGTAGCTGTCCAGGGTCAGGCGGCTCTCTTGTTGCCATGGTGACTGATGTGGATCCCTGTTCAGCAGAGAACTTTGAAGTGGACTGGGACACAGGACAACAAAGGGCACCTCCTGTCTCAGATGCAAATTGTGGCTCCTTTTCATCCTCCCCCCCCCCCTTTATTGCTTTTGTTCTTGCCATTAGATCAGGGAATAAAACCCTTTCAAATGCTATAAATTCAAAACACAGGCAATTAAGGACCCTCCCTGAGATGCAAGTCCCCCTTTAGTCTCTACAAAAAGTCGTTCATTTGTAGAAAAACAGAGATGACTGTGCAAAAGCCATCAGCGTTGCCCATGTGTCTCTCCCAACAAATATTTGTGGATCCCACAGACATTTATTGGGCACCCATTCTGTGCCAGAGCCAAGCTAGATGGGTGCTGTGGATTCAGTGTGGGACAAGATTGGCCCCATCTCTGATCTCTGGGGCATGGTCAGGACTGTCTCTCTGTACCTCAGTTTCCCCAGTATACAAGAGGATGGGAGTTTTCATACAGTATTTTCCGATTTAGCTCAGTGGATCTATGTGAAGACTCTAGTTTCCTATCCCTGATTTGGGCTGAGTAGCTTTGCTTTGCTCTGTTTTATATATTCGGCCTTCCTGCAACATTTCATTTGAAAATAGAAGCCCATAATTTGAAAAAAAAAAATGCATGGGGTAGAAATGAAAAACACTGGCCGAGGATTCCCTAAAGCATTTCCAGGCAGCAGGTTCTGTGATGTTGGTGGCGCAGGGGACTGTGGATTCTCTGGGATGTTAGGCCACATGGGGCTGGGATCCAGGACAAGTGCACTTAGGATGTAAATGTGCCGGAGATGATGGATATCCTGCCTTCATTTTAAATATAGCAAGGCAGGAGCCTACCCTGCTATCCTGCTCACTGATTAATTTCCAAAGGCATCTGCCCTCTGAGACTCTGGAGTCCTCCTGGGCCTAAGGCTCCACCCAAACCCCTTCCTCATTGAGCTTCTCTGGGGCCAGCAGCCTTCAGGGATGACAGCCTCCTCTGAGTGCCCCCGTCCCAGGCTGCCCTTGACACACCCTCTGTGTGATGACTTGGATCTGTCCTCTCTCCCCAGCTGGGCTGCACCTTCTCAGAGCATGACATTTGTGGAAGGAATGTTAGATGTTAGATGCGGTGCCTGGAGGTGATCCTAATTCCCTGGGCCCTGACGCTCCCTGGCCCTTTCCTACGTTTTTCCTGAAATGCCGGCAGCAGAGCCCATGGGCACTGCCCAGAACGGGCCCTCTGCAGCCTTTTCCCCTCCCTCCTTCTTTCTTAACAGGTGACTGAGGGACACCAGGCCCTGAGTCTTTCCCAAAAGCCACGTACACTGTCTGGGCAGGGAGACAAGAAGTGGGTTGGGGACAGGGTGTTTTATTGACCATCTCTTGTCTTGAGAGCTGCAGGAAAGCTCTGTTAACACAACAAAACCAGACAGTCTCACCGGGGGCCTTAGCATTGCCAGGGCAGACTCCGGTTCAAGCTGTTACTTTTACCCCTAGGCTGAGTCTTCTCATATTTATTTCTTTGGGATGCACATTCCTTCTCTCCCTGAAGGCCAAATCAACACAAAGAACAAAGGGAGACTCAAGGTTGGAGAACAGCTTATACTAAAACTCCCTGAACTTGGTGAAGTCACCCCACTGCGTGGGGCAGTTGAGGTTTGCTTTCCTGTCTCATCATCGTGGGCCTGTCAGAGGCTGGAGGCTCCCAGGGAGCCCAGGCTGCGTCTTCCAGTTTATTCTGCCCCGTCCTCTGGGCATTCTGCAACTCTCTATCTCAGAGGTGAATGGTCGCCCTTCTCCAGGGTTCTCTGGAACAGTAGAGGAAGCCCTGCCGATGGTGAGGACCACACACAGGTCGGGTTCCAGGCACCTGGGGCTGGGGTCACAGCAGGGCAGTGCACTCCCAACCTCCTGGGGCCTCCATCCCTCTGCCTAAGGATGACAGCCCTCTTCACTGAGGACCCAGGACCTCACATGTCCCCCTTTCTGTCCCTCTGTTGAGCCCATCTCAGTCCTCCATGAGCCTGAGATTTGTTCTGAGCCCAACTTCCCCCTCTTTAGCTCCGCCCACTCACCATGCCAGGCGCTAGCCCTGTGTTGGCTTTAATGTCCCGTCCGCCACTTGGAGGCCTCTCACTTGTCCCTGGAGTACTTCGAAGCTCTTACTTGAGCACATAGCCCGGGCACTGCGCAGTCTTTGGTTGACCACTGGTTTGGGCTGAAGTCATGTCAAGAAGGGGCTGAACACCTGTTTCCTTATGGTGGGCAGTGAACATGTCGTCATTGCCATGTGATGGTTGCCTCTTTTCAGAAATCAAGAAGAATGTTCTCACTGGCTTCATTGCACGTGCTGTTGGGCCCTCACCCATCATCTATGCCCTGCACAAGTGTCAGTCCCCTATGGGCAGTGCTGTGCACTGTGGTACCCATGGTGACAGGCACCGGGGCAAGCACACAGTAGGCCCAAAGCTAATGTTTGCTGATGGAGACTCAGCCTCCCTAGAAGTGAGAGAGACTGGAAATGCCCCTTCTCTACCTGCTGATATCCCCACCTCCCCACCTGCTTCCTGGGGACCAGCAGGATCCTGGGTCGGGGCTCAGAGGCCCCAGCTGGTCGGCTCCCTGCCCAGGCTTTGAGGGCACGTTGCCGATGGCAGCCTGGGGCCCAGATGTAGAATCCGCATGGAGAAGCATCTCCTTTCCACCTCATTCCCTCACCTCCCTCTCTCCGCTGTACCTTTCAGACTAGCAACAGTCAAAGCATGCTCTGGACCAGACCAGTGTGGGTATGCAATTGTTCCTGGCCTTCTGGGAAAAGGCAGGGGTTCAGACAGGCTGAGTTCACATTCTTGGCTGGTGGGAGACCAAGGGGGAAACAAAGGCCACTCAGCACACCAGCTGTCTTAGTCTACTTGGGCTGCTACAGCAAAGCACCATAGCCTGCGTGGCTTCTAAACAACAGAAATGTTTTTCTCCCAGTTCTGGAGGCCGGAAGTCCAAGACAGGGTGCCAGCATGGCCGGGTTCTGGTGAGGGCCCTTTTCTGGGGTGTAGAGGGCTGACTTCTCGCTGCATCCTAATATGGTGGGAGAAGGGCTAGAGAATTCTCTAGAGCCTCTTTTATAAGGGCACAAATCCCATTCATGAGGGCTCCACCCTTATCACCTAATCGCCTCCTAAAAGTCCCACATCCTAGAACCATCATATTGGGGGTGAAGATTTCAACCTATGAATTTTGGGAGACACATTCAGTCCATTGTGTAGGTGGTGCAAGCGTGGGAGGTGAGTCAACGATGGTGCTGTCACTTTTAGGAAGCTTCTTCCCTCTCCTCCTCCCTTCCTCCTTCTTTTCTATTTGAATGAAATCCTTAAAAACACTTTTAAAGTTAGCAATATGTATTTTTCTTTTTTGAGACAGAGTCTCGCTTTGTTGCCTAGGCTAGAGTGAGTGCCATGGCATCAGCCTAGCTCACAGCAACCTCAAACTCCTGGGCTCAAGCAATCCTTCTGCCTCAGCCTCCCGAGTAGCTGGGACTACAGGCATGCACCACCATGCCCGGCTAATTTTTTCTAGATATATTAGTTGGCCAATTAATTTCTTTCTATTTATAGTAGAAATTATACTTTCTTTATTATAGTAGAAATTATACAGGGTCTCGCTCTTGCTCAGGCTAGTTTTGAACTCCTGACCTCGAGCAATCTGCCCACCTCAGCCTCCCAAAGTGCTAGGATTACAGGCTTGAGCCACTGTGCCCGGCCAGCAATATGTATTAATGCAACTATTTTGGGAAGCGCTTTGGCATTGTCTGGGGGGGGGGGTGAAGAGGCACGTGTGTCATGACCCAGCAATTCCCTTCCTGGGTTTGGCCTTGAAGAAATTCACATCAAGTGCACACAAATCTCTGCAGCAGCGTTGTCGATAATGTCCCCAAATGGGGGATGCCCAAGCATCCACCTATGGGAGGATAAATAAATTGTGTCATGGTCAGATGGTGGAATACTATACAGCAACGAACAGGAACAAACTCATTACACAGGATAAGAGTGAATCTTACAAAGAATATTGTACAAAACAAAGCAGATATAGAAAGAATACCTATAGAATTATTCTCTACTTACAAAAAGATTTTTTAAAAGGTAAACCTCAACTGTATTTCTAGGGAAAGCCCACAGGTGGTAAAATTATAAAGAAGAGCAAGGAAAAGTGATCCAGGAAGCCGGGAGGGTGGTCGTTTACCCGGGGAAGGAAGGAGATTGTGTTGGGAAGATGCACCCAAGGGCTCGGGGACCTGTGACAGTGATTAGTGTCTTGACTGGGTGGGGGTCACATTGGGGCCCACTGGACAATTATTCTTTATACTGTAAACATGTTTTGCACCCTCTTCTGTAGGCCTGATGTGTCTCATAAGGAAAATACGAGAAAAAAGCACGGGACCTCGTACCAGTCAGGGTTCTCCAGAGAGACAGAACCAGAAGGGTGGGTGGAAGGGGATTTGTTTGGGGGAATTGGCTCCCACGGTGGCAGCAATGAAGTCCCACAGTTGGCACGACAGCTGCAGGACTGCAGCCCACAGCCAGGCCCGACCGCTGCCCCCTCCCCTGGAGGTGCCGGTGCAGGTCCCAGAGCCGAAGACCCCGCGTCTGATGTCCACAGGCAGGCGGGGGAAAGGCGGCCTGCTCCTGAGGGAGGGGGGGAGCAGAGAGAGCGAACCCCCCTCCTGCTGCCTGCTGTGTCCCCGCCGGCCCCCATAGACTGGAGGGGTCCCCACGTCGGGGGTGGGCCTTCCCCCCTGGGCCCCCTGACTCCCAGGACAGTCACCCCTGGACATGCCCACAGACACACCGGAAACAAACCATCAGCAGCCATCAAGGCCTCCCTCAGTTCTGTCAAGTTGGTACCTAAAATTAATTTTTTTTTTTTTTACAGAGTCTCACTTTGTTGCCCAGGCTAGAGTGAGTGCCATGGCGTCAGCCTAGCTCACAGCAACCTCAAACTCCTGGGCTCAAGCGATCCTCCTGCCTCAGCCTCCCGAGAAGCTGGGACTACAGGCATGCACCACCATGCCCAGCTAATTTTATATATATATATTTTTTTTTTTTCGGTTGTCCAATTAATTTGTTTCTGTTTTTAGTAGAGACGGGGTCTCACTCTTGCTAAGGCTGGTTTCCAACTCCTGACCTCGAGCAATCCGCCTGCCTCGGCCTCCCAGAGTGCTAGGATTACAGGCATGAGCCACCACACCCGGCTGGTACCTAAAATTAAAACTGTGGTCGGTAAAACTTCAAAAAATATGGAAGGGCACAAAATTGCAACTGGGAAAAATAAAAATCTTCACCCTCCTGTGCCCTCCACCCCCACACACTATTTTAACTCCCTGGAACGAATTCCTGTCCACGCTTACATATGTAAGTATAGTCTTTTGAATAAATTTGTGCATTTCCCTAAATTAAATCATCCCAGACACGCTGTCCTATGAGCTTTGGTTGCACCGAAAACTGGCTTCCATATTTGCCAGGGTCAACACGGAGCCACTGAATGTTCTTAAGTGGTCCCATGGCATTGCTTGGTTTTGCAGGCCCCTCTGTGCAGGCATTTGGGAGGGTTCCAGGTTTTTCCTATTGCAATTCTGAGGTCATACAAATGACTGACATTCAGATATTTTAACTAATTTTCAAGAGATTTCTCACCCTTAACTATTTTCTCCCATTTGGGGGGTTTGTCAAGCGCCTGAGGGTGTGGGAGACATCCGGTGGCTCCATGCTGCCTTTGAAAGAGACGGGTGCTCTGCTCTCCGCAGGCGGTTAGGGCTGCGTGATCTAGAACTTCAAAAATGAAGTCACTCGGTCAACAGCATCTTGGGCCACCTGTGCAAAAAGGGTGTGCCAAAAGTCTCCTTAAAAAGGGAAAACTGTGTGTGTGTGTTTCCGTGCAGCGCCCGAACAATGTTTTTGCAGGGAGACGACGTCTTCTACGAGACGACAGTCAATAAAAATCCAATTGGACATAATGACTGGATTTCTCTGCCCCCTCGGAGACGGTGACAGTGATTTTGCAGAGGCCTTTTAGTTACAGACAAGTTTCTGAACAACATAATTAGGTTTGGGGCTTTGCAGCCCGCCCTATTGGACTATTGATTCTCCACTAAAATCTCCTGCCCTGCGGCTGTCTGGGTGTGCGGCCGGCATAGCAAGTGGGTGCGGGCAGCTCTGAGCGGGGGCTGTGGGAGCCTCCTCAGAGCTGTGTCCTGAGCCCGAGGTCCCTCCTAGAGTCTTACTGCTATGGACCGCCTGTGGGCACCCACCTGCCGGCGTCCGCAGTGCCGGACGGCAGCAGCCCCCGAGCTGTGAGGGTCCAGGGAGCAGAGTCCCGGCCCTCACCTCTCTGGCCTCGCACCTGCATGAGATTGGGCGAGGCACTGTCCCTCTCTGGGTCTGCTTTCTTGTCTGTCAAAGGCAGCCACTGGACTGTATATGCCCCAAGGCCCCTTCCAGCATTCATGTACAATCCCACAGCCACCTAATAGAAATGTAACGTGAGCTAAAAATGCCAGCCACATAGGTAATTCAAAACTTTCTAGCAGCCACACGAAAACAATAAAAAAAAAACAAGCGAAAGTAGTTTTTAAATTATTCTTTAAATTTAAAAATTGACATAATAATTGTACATATACATGGATTACAGAGCGATGTTTTGATACATATAAGGTGTAGTGATCAGATCAGGGTAACTAGCATATCCATTATCTCAAACATTTACCGTTTCTTTGTGTTGGGAACATTCAATAACCTCTTTCTAGCTATTTGAAACTATCTATTATAGTTTTTAACTATAGGCATCCTACAGAGGTAGAGACACCAGAATTTATTCCTCCTATTGGTGTCCTTCAATAACATTCTCCTTACCTACCCTGCCCAGCCTCTTGGCTTTGTTGTAGTTTTCACTGCTATGAGATCAGCTCTTTCAACTTCCGCAAATGAACGAGATCATGTGTCATTTGTCCTTCTGTGTCTGACATTTTTCACTTAGCATAATGCCCTCCAGTTCCATCATGCTACCTTGAGTGACAGGGTTTCATTCTCTTCTAGGGCTGAACAGTATTCTCTTGTGCATATATACACCACATTTTCTTTATCCATTCCTCTTTTAGGACACCTAACAGGTGATTCCATGCTTGGCCGTTATGGCTAGTGCTGCAGTCAACGTGAGGGTGCAGGTGTCTCTTCCATGTACTGATTTCCTTTCCTTTGGACAAACGCCCAGCTGAAATTAGTTTTAATAACGTTTTATTTAACTCGATGTGTCTAAAATATTACCATTTTAGCACGTAACAATATAAAAATTATTAATGATATATTTTACTTTTTTTTTTTACTAAGTCTTCCAAATTCGGTACGTACTTTATACTCACAGCACATCTCAGTTTGGACAGCTGTCAATCAATGCGCTCCACGGCCACATGTGGCGAGGATTGGACATCGCAGCTGTGCCGGCCGGTTCACAGAGCCAGCTCTGGCCCTGGGCTTCGCACTGTGTCCTGTGCTAATCCCGTGGGTCAACTCTGAGTAGCCCTGTGCACTCTGTTTTGGGGAGGTAGGAGGAGGGGGTCACTTCCTTAGCCTTCAAGGAGTTGATGGTCCTGCTGGAAAAAGAAAACAGAAAAGAAGACTAAAAAAGAATGAGCCCAGATGGACCTACCAGGAAAACAGTGGAAGCTGGCAAATGCTTTAGTGGGAACCAACTATGAGGCTTTGTGTGTTCTTAGAGGTGGGAGTCCAGCAGGGCTGAAATGGTTATGTGAGGCTCAACTTTTGCAGCAGAGAGGACTTGAGTTGGGCCCTGGGGCTAGCGATGGGATTGGGAAAGCTGGAGGGATGAGGCAAAGGGCATGGACGATGACTGTCTCTGGGGCATTGAGTGGGCCAGCGTGATTAGAGCCGGGCAGGAGTTAGGGCAGGCTGGGGAGCTGTGGACCACTTTGGAAGCCAAGCGGAAGAGCTTAGAAGTGAGGTTTTAGGGAGCCACTTTAGGCTTTCGGGTTAGGGAGGGGTTCGTTGAAGGAAAGCAGTGGGTCATGGAAATCCACTAAGTGATTGCTGGACTGGAGGCAGCACCTGGTGCCAGGCCACCGTTAGGAGGCTGCTGGGGAAGGAGGTGGTGACGGGGATGGGAGCAGGATGAGGAGGGAAAAGGAGCCACTCAACAGAGAACTGGAGGAAGCCTGCGCCGTGCCACTGCCTTGAGCTTTGACGGCATCGCTGGGACCATGGGATGACATGTGAGCATTTGGCTTCTGGCTGGGCTCCCCTGGCCAAGGGCAGGAAGGACACGCTAGGAAGACAATCTGCCTGAGCAAAGACTCAGAGTCAGGAAGGAACAGAGGTCGAGGCACGGAAGGTGGCCGGGAGACCTTCTAGGGAGGGGGGGTCAGGAGTGATTCAATCATCTGGGGCTTTAACAAGCAGAGACAGCAGTGTCTTGCTGCATCGGCCATTGGGAGGGTTTCATGGTCAGTCAGCGCAATGGTGGGAAAAAGGTTTTCCAAGACCAACCAGGCAGGAGGAGGTGAGGGCTTGGCTGGGTAGAAGAAAGGGGGTGGGCATTCCAGGTGGAGGAAGCCGCTTATGCAAAGGCAGGGAAGCTGTACTGGGTGACAGCAGATGACTGGCCCGCAGAGACAGCCTGTGAGGACCACGGTCCTGTGGGGGGTGGGTGGCTGACAGTCCATTCAGTGAGTGGCCCTAGATGGCAAGATCGCTCACTGCCTAAGTGATCAGGGAACTTGAGTCAACCACGGCATTGACTGAACTCTTACCCCGTGCCAGGCAGCACGAGACTCTGCGGCCGAGGCTGTGAACAAGACACGGGAGGCCCTGCCCTCAAGGAGCTCCCGGGGGAGGGATCTAGAAGCCAGGCAGGAATCAAACGGTCACATCAGTACAATTGTGGTCATAATGGGAAGTGCAGGGCTGGAAGGTTTGGGGACCTACCAGTACAGCCCGGGCGACATATGCATAGGGGTCAGGGAAGGCTTCCCTGGGGAGAAATACTTTCCTATCCATTTCCTTTCCACCTATCCGTGTTTTGACCTAAGACATAAGGCTAAGGGGGAATTAACTAGATCAAGGTGGAGGACAGAAGGACATGCTAGGCAGCAGCAAGGGCCAGACCCTGGGTGGGGAGGAGCACAAGGTGTATGAACAGGTGAAAACAATCAGACAAAGAGGGAGAAGAAGAGCTTCCCAGGCAGCAAGGGCAGAGAGTGGAAAGGCCGTGAGGCAGAGAGCCCTTACTGAAAGCAGCCCCGTGTGGCAGGAGTGGAGGGGGTGGCAGAGAGGGGTGGCAGAGGGGGGAGGCAGCGGCCAAGAGGAGGGAAAGAGACTCCAGGCTGGAATGTTGGGGCCTGAGACATCTGAGTCATGCAACGGCCCAGATATAAGGGAATCCAATTTTAGATCAGAGGGTAAGAACAAATATGGCAAATTAAGATGGAGAGCGTGGTCAGGACTGGACCAGGTGTGTCCCATTGGGCCACACTGGAAACCTCTGACATTAGCCAGGCAATGGTGGCTCATAGTCCCAGCTACTCGGGAGGCTGAGACATGAGGATCCCTTGAGCCCAGGAGTTGGAGACTGCAGTGAGTCATGAACACACCCCTGCACTCCAGCTTGTGTGACAGAGGGAGACTGTCTGAAAAAAAAAAAAAGAAAACTTCTGACATTATCCCGTGCAAGGCCATTGAAGGGTTTTAGACAAAGGAGTGACCACATTGGTGTTTTGCAGCTCTCTCTGGCTGGTGAGGAGGGTAGACTGTAGGAGGCCTGAGGGACCCTGGGGACAGACATTTGGGGGTGATTGCAATAGTGCAGATGAGAGTGGAGGATCAAGGCATAAAGCAAATGCATCCCTGCTCTTCACAGCTGGCTGGCTCCTCGGCAGCCTTCAATTACCGCAAATGTCCTCAGACAGGTTGGTGATTCTATTAAAGTAGCCAAACCTGGAGACCCATGTGTACAGATAATGCCACATGAAGCCAGTTAATTCAGTGATTGAATTATTAAGTTAGTGCGTCTATGGCTTAATGTCATTGGTAGTTAGCAAAGCATACTTCAGGTAAATTGACATTTGCTTTGCTGTTGCCTCTTGAAATCAGAACAGTTGATTTGGTTAAATTTTATACAGAAAATACTCTTACAGTTGCCTAGGCAGAAGACCTCAGAAAAGCATGAGAATGAAATGCATTCTTTTTTCTAATTATAGTCTCATTGTTTATATGCTAAACAACTGATAGAATTGGCTCAAGAAAAAAGAAAACCCTCTAACTGAATGAGACAATCTTGGCTGAGACTTTCCATGTATACTTGAAAAGAAAGTGCAGTTGGCTATTGTTCAGTATAGATATCAATTAAGCCAAGGTAGCTGATGCTATTGTTTTGACCTTCTATGTCTGCTGATTTTTTGTTCAGGTGTTCCATCATTTGTTGAGAAATGGGTGTTGAAGTTCCCCACTTTGACTGTGGAATTGTCTATTTCTCTCCTCAATTCTGTCCATTTTTGTTCCATTTATTTCCAGCCCTGTTATTGGGTGCATGTGCACTGTGACTGTTACGTCTTCCGTGGATTGACCCTTTTTATCATGATGGAAGCCCCTTCTTTATACTTCTGTTTAAAGTTTTGTTTTGAAATCTATTGTATCTAAAATTAATATAGTTGCTTCAGCCTCCTTACGCTTACAGTTTGCATGCATTTGTAACAAAGGGAACAGACTGAAAAAGGATAAAATGTTTTACGAGCTGTCTCTTAACCCCCGCCCCCCCATTTTGATAATTAAAACCTGCATCCCTGCCTGAGGCCAGTAATCAGAAGGGCAGGGGAGTGTTCTTTGTTTTTTTGTACCAGGAGATGGCTCAACAGAATTGTCCCGGCAGAGGTCACAAGATTGTCTTCACCGGATATGGGGTTAATCGACCATCAACCATAATGAAACAGCAACAGCCCCAAGCTGACCACCCCCCTTAAAAGCTCTGTATTTCTGCTTATAGATAGGATGATGGTACTTTAAGATGAGAGACTCCCATCCTCTCCATTTGCCAGCAAATTAACAAACTTCTCTTTCCTTCTCAAACCACTTGTCCTTATTTTCCTGATGTGGCCTTGGGGACAAGCGCTGAACTTTCAGTAACATGTTTTTTCCATCCATTTACTTTCAACCTATCTGTGTCTTTATATTTAAAGAGTGTCTCTTATAGACAGCATAGAGTCGAGACTATTTTAAAAATCCATTTTGACAATGTCTTTCTTTTAATTGTAGCATCCATTAATGTTTAATGTAACTTTTGATGTAGCTGTGTTTCCCCCTCATTTTACTTTTGTGCTTGACTCCTCTGTGTTTTGTTCATGTGTTACTCTTTTCATACCTTTTAAAATTATTTGAATTCTTTTTAGAATTCTATTTAATTTTAATTTTTTTCTGTTAGCTATTTAGCTATTCTTTGCATTATTTTTATAGTGGTGGCCCTAAGGATTACATTATATATCCTTAACTGTTAACAGTCCATTTATGGTTAATAATAGACCCTTCAAATAAAATATAGAAACCTGGCCACATTATATGCCCATAAGCATCTCCCACCCCTTAAGTTATAGTTATGATGAGAAATACATCTACACATGTCATAAACCCCTCCAGATGATGTTATAATTTTAATTTTAAACAAAGGTTTATTAAAAAACAATAAGAGGGAAAAGGCAAAAACTGAACCAAGCCAAACCAAAATATCCACTCAAAAGAGCCTTTTGTATTGAGCCAGATATTTGGCCTTTCTGATGTTCTTTGTTGTTTTCTGAGGATCGAGGTTTCCGTCTGCTATCATTTCACTTCAGTCTGGCTTGGGACACAGCATGGTCCCGCCTGCCCTGGGGAGACAGTTCCCCGTGTGGCCTAGGTGTTCAGTGCAGCTGACTCTGTACGGAAAGCCTTTGCTTTCTCTAGGCATCATGGTGGGCAGCCCTTTTTGATGGACACATCCTTTTGGGAGCAGGCTGTCTCATGTACAGGGAGTTGAGTTGATCATCAGCCTCCGTTCCCAGCGTGCTACTGAGACAGGGAAATGGCAGGTTCTGCTTTAGGTACTGTCTTGGGCATTGCTTTGGACACTGCTGCAGCTTTATCTAACTGAGTCTGGAAGTTACCCGAGTCAGGAAGTCTCAAAATTACCTTGATCAAAATAGGATGGAGGCAGGGCAAGGTCCAATCGGTTAGAACCGAGATGGTGGAGGAATAGAGGAATATCACCTTGATTCCAGGAACATACCGCTCCTTCCATGAACATCCCTTCCTCCCCTTGTTTAGCTGTAATTAGGCTGTTGCTTAAATAGCAGGGCAACAGGAACTGGGGGGCTGGTTCTCTTTGGCAGGGAGAACTCGCCTCTGCTCTGTGGAGTAGACTTTCTATAGTTTCCCAATCAATATTGCTTTCACTTTGCACTGTCAACTCACTTCTGAATTCTTTCTTGCATGAAGCCAAAGACCCACCTGGACCTTAAGAGGCTCCCAGCACCGGGAGTCACTTTCCTGCATCACTGTGGTCAGTTGTCCTTGTAAGGCTCATTTCTTGTTTTATTTCCACTTCCTTCCACTTTCCTGCCTCATCCCAGATCGCCAAGAGCACCCACTCCCATGTACTCGGTACATTCCCTTGACTGGGATCAAAGCCTCCAAAATATGCAGTGGGGCCCTTGTGCACTCTTCATGCATCAACCTGGAACCGTGCTGTGGAACTCGCTGTCCTCTTCCTTTCGTACTCAAGACTTCCTTCAATCCGCCTGCAGAGATGTGTGTCATCCAGCGTGTCACTGCTGCATCTCCATGGTGCTCCACCATGCACACTCTCCACGTTCTACTTACTCCCTAGCGATGGAAACCGAGGCTGCCTCAACTCCCCACTGACGCAGACAGCACTGCAATGACTATCCTTGTCCATTCCCCTCCAGTCCCGAGCAGGGATTTCTCTGAGACACTGGGGAGTTTGGGAGGGACTGGAGCCTGAAGGTCCTTCCTACTTCAGGTCCCCGTTCCAGCCCTGGGCCCCTCGCCTCCTGCAGTCCTACCCTGTTCTGCCCAGCCCTGCCCAGCCCTGGCGCGGGGGGCAGAGAGACCCTCCCTCAAGCTACGGAGAAATACCACCACTGTCACCTTGTCGTTGTTCTACAAGGAAGATATCAGTAAAGCTCTTGAGGGTGTTGCCCGAGGGACTCTTGGTCCACATAGTCTGCAGACAAACCCTGTCTAGACAGAGGATTCCTTGGAAGATGCAGCTGAAGCCGCCAGCCTCCCCTGGAGGATCAGGGGACTGATCCAGGCCACGGGAGCCACCTGCAGCCATGCACAAATGGGGAGGGGTTTCCCACAAAGCACAGCGTGAACTGTCTCAACGACTCCCCTGGCGCACAGTGCATCCTCGGTGTGTGCTGTGCTTACCCTGCTCTCCCAGGAGCAGCTCTCTGTGCACCGGCCTCTTCTGCGGGAGCCTCCAGGAAGCTCTTTAATCGGCTTCCTGGGGTAAAGAAAGACCAGCAGGGAGAGAGGTTGCTGGATCAGAAGGTGGGCACTTACTTCACTCCACCAAACACTTCTGATCACTCTCCAGAAAGGCTGCACCAGTCCCCACCCCTGCCAAGGGAAGGACTCCGTTTTCCTACATCTTTGCAACAAGTGGCATTACCCGGCTGCCTACTGCTGCCAGTGCTATGGGTATAGTGCGGTATCTCGTTGTCATTTTAATTGACGTTTCTCTGATTACTAGTGCATCTGAGGGTCTCTGCATGAGCTTGTAGCCATCTGGGCTCCCCCTTCTGTGACCTGCCTGCTCTGATCTGGGCCCTCTTGTCAACTGTGTCTTCTTTCTTTCCCCATGTGCTAACTAGTCTAACAAGTCTCTTCAGCATGCCTTTGTTAATTTCTGCTCTGACCCATTATTTACATTTCACAGGGTAATGACCAGGAGGTAAGTTTGTTTTCCTTATTTCCAAGTTCTCTGGTGGTGGGAGCCCCTGAGGATTTTCCCCATGGAGCACCCAAACCATGCCTGTATTCAGCTTTTCAATTTTCCAACAATAGACAACACCTGATGAGTGTCAGGCACTGTGCCAGGCTCATCCCACTTAATCTCTATAACCGAGGGAGGGACTATTATTATGCTCGAGTAACAGATGAGAAATTGAGGCATGCAATGGTTAATTAAATAGCATCTGCATACATGCCATACAGCTTGTAAAGTGACCCAGCTAGGATGCTACCTATAGCTTAAACCCATGTTTGTGTATCTCAGATAATGTCTACTTCAATTAACTGCTATGTTTTAAGTGGCTACTTCCTCAATGAAATTTAGGAATTATCATTCCTAAATATTGAAATTTAATGAAAAACCAACCCTGGTGGTACCTTTGCACCTTCTCGGTCCCTAATGTCCAAAAGGGTGCAAGTGGGTAGAGGCAGAAGGCGGGGTGGCTGAGCCCACCAGTCTGCGTTCCCAGGGAGAATGAATAAAGGTTGTGTCCACTAGGCAGTGTCCTCAAAGCCTGGTCCTCGAGGAGTGGCCTCCAGCAGGGGAGAGAGGAGCATGCTGTTCCCTTTCTAGAAAGGTGCTTCTCTCTCTGGTTCCCACAGCTCTGCTAACGGCCACGCACGTCTCTCTGCAGGTGTTTAATGAGCACTGACTGTGTTCTGGAGTATCAGTGATGAGTAAGCCCAGTCCTGATACCTGGGAAGACAGAGATGATTAATCACATTATAGGGGTATCATTCCACATGGAGACACATACTCTGGAGGAAGTATGGTTCCATGTGGGTTATTAAGAGAGGGACCTGTCTGACACTGGTGGTGGGGTCTATGAATGCATGGCTTCCCCCAAGAAGTGATGTTAGGGCTGGTAAAGAAGAATGAGGAGATTACTAGGAAAAGAAGAGGAAGAAATTCCCAGGGAGAGGAAAGAGAATGTGCAAAGGCCCTGAGGCTGAGAAACGCTGAGAGGAACCACTCAGTGGCTGGAGGGGGAAGGCAGGGGCTGAGAGGTGTAAGGAAAAGCTGTGCAGGGCTGAAGGCCCAGTCCAGGCAGGGCCTCCCGGATTGGGCCCTTCAGCCTGGAATGCTGGGACACTGGGTCTATATGTAGATTTGCCAAGCCATTGGGGACCCTTCATTTCTATATGTCTTCGATTTTAAAATTGATCTGGCTGGGATGGACCAGGATGCAGATATCAGGAGGCTCCTTTATCCCCTCCCCTCTCAGCAATCTCCTGTCTCCCACTGGGCAAAAGAAAGGCTCACCTGGTACCTAATCCGAGTCTGACCCCCTCGCTATGGTACATGCCTGAGGCATGAAAGCATCCCAGGCAGTAAACAAGACAATATCAGGGTCTCTTTCATCAAGGCTCCAAAAATCCCCTTCCATCCATCTTATTAAGTAATGCACTTCTAATACATTTTCCCCTTTTATGCTAATTTATCAAGATTCATGTTTATGTATGATGTCTTGATCATTTGCATACCATTAATAACTGTTATAATCACACAATTCTAAAGGGAATTTTAGAGCCTTATGGCCATAAGAAAACTTTAAAAAGTTAATGCATATTCATGTATTTGTTGCAGCTCACATAATAGGTAAGGTGATGAATACAGCATTTAAATGATAAAAACATTACAGTAGGGTACAATGCTGTTGGAAATGGAATGAAAACATACTTTGAAGGTACAAAGGACACAATGTAAATTTTTTGACTGTGAAAGAGAACCTTGTTTTTATTTTTAAGTATAATGTGGTGGTTTTGCATTTTTATAATATTTATATTCCATTGGGTATATTCAAAAGAGAGATATAATAGTTTTATATATAAAGGTAAACATATACACTATACCCCAAACGATTTAAATTTATGGTTAAAAAACTCATTTTAGATGCCAGTTAAAAACCATGTAAGGCATACATATTTAAAAAAAAAAAACCTCTTTGAGGGGTTGTCAACAAAAAGTTTGAAGACTCAGTTACAGGCCACGGTGCTCCAGGGGTGGTGGCAGAGACTGGAGGAGGAGGGAGCACAGGTAGCACTAGTCCTGGAGCAATCTTCCTGAGGCTGGCTGCTCTGGCGTTCGGTGTGGCTCCTCGCGTTCGCCGCTGTGATGTCGATACCAGAATGTAAAGATGTAAGCAAGCCCAGAGCAGGGCTTTTGTCTAGGCCATTACTGTCTCCCCAGCACCAGCCATGTGTGTGCCTGGCACACAGTAAGCACTCAACAAATACTCATGGCATGGATGAGTATTTCAGCTTTCACTGTGTGCCGGGCATGGTGCTAAGAGCTGCCCGTGCAGTCCCATGTAGCTCTAACAACCACCCTGCAGTAGGTCCAATTATTAATAGTGTCCGTATTTCAGAGATGGGAAGGTAAGGGACACGGAGGCTACATAACTTGCCCATGGTCACCAATCAAGGCAGTAGCAGGCTGGGACCCAGGCATCCTGACAAAGGCCCTTAAACAGTGACGCTTCTCTGTCCCTACAGTCCCTGGTTAGGGCCTGTATCTGTGGGTTCTGAAACTCTAGAGCAAGCACATTGGAGCATTCCAGGAATGTGACATCTTAACATCTTAAACAGCTTGCTGCCAGCTGCTTTCTCCTCCTCAGTGGGTTGCTTTCTCTCCTCCCTATTTAATATTTAAGTTGCACACATCCTGGGAGATCCCAGAGACCCGTGTTCTTGACCTATTTACCTATTCAACCATCTCTTCTCACACATGGGGGGCTCACAATGGGAAGCATAGGGGTCTCTGGAAGCAGCCAAGGAGGGAGAGAGACTAGGGACAGTCACTCATCACACTGCTGCTCCAAGTGGCCTCCTGCTGACAACCCAAGCGAACCGGAATAAAACAAGGTCAGACTCTTGCGCTAAGAGACTGTGACACGATAACATTTATTCTAAATGGCTTTCCAAGAAAACAGCTCCTGTTCCTGCAGCCCCTCGGAGGGCCTCCAGAGCTCCAGCTTTGTCAGAGGGGCATCTGGTTTTTTCTCCTTTGTTTATTAAAAAGACTTGGAAATTGCACGTGGACTCTTAGCCCTTGGGAGTGAGGATAACAGCTCCGAATCAGCCACAAACAGGCACCCTGCCTCTCTCAACGGTCTCTAGGCCTGACCCCCGGGGCACAGCATGGCGTGGGCAGCACACAGAGCCAGGGCAGGCTGCCGCCTGAGCCCTCGCACTAAGGCGCCAGACACTCACCAATCTCCAGGGTCCCCTGCCCAGGCAGCCCCAGAGGCCCAAGTCCCCCGCTCCCACTTTCTGACACCTGGACTCGAGGGATGAAACCCTCACCTCCCCCGACTTCCACTGTGGGATGACACTGAGAGGTATCTCTTTCTCCCATTCCATGTCACCAGCTTGAGGGTGCCCAAGGCTCAAGGCTCCGAGTGGCACCCTGCATCATGCGGCAAAGGTGGAGGAGGGGGGAGATGGTGGGCTGCAAAGTATTGCTTTCCCAAGCAAGAGAAGTCTCTCCCTGGTTCCCAACACCTATGTCCCCTGGAGCACTCATCCCACGGCTATCATTCACGTCCAGATGGCTCATTTCAGGGATACTGAGGCTTAAAGAGCCACCTAACTTGTTCAAAGCAGAAGAAAGCACTGGTCCCTGCCTCTTCACCTTGGCCCTGGCTTTCCACCCCTCGCCCGGGGCACCAGACCCCTTCCCTCTGCGCCCCTGCCGCTTCACCCGGCTCAGGTCCTCAGGGCGCGCGGCTGGGCCAGGCAGGGTCTGCGCCAGGGTGGAGGCGGAGGCGGAGGCGGGGACAGGGAGGGGCGGCCCCCCGGCGCAGCAACAGCGCCCCAGCCCCCCGCCCCCGCTCTCGCCGGCCCTGACGTCAGAGCCAGACGCGGTAAACTGAGCGGCCGCGGCGGGCGCTGGGGTGGAGACTGCGAAGCGAGCGGCCAGGACAGACGGAGCCCACCGCGGCGCGGGCAGGCAGCCGCAGGCGATCCCGAGGTAACGCCGACCCGCTCCCTGCCCGCGGGGCAGGGCGCCAGAAGCCCGGGGCCGGAGGAGGCTGGAGTACCCCCAAAGCGTTGCGCGCGGGATTCCGGGGACCCCCGGGCAGGCGGCGTGCAGGGCGCAGGGAGCGCGGGGCCCGCGGCGCGTTCCGAGGGCGCAGTCGGAGAGGTGTGAGCCTCGAGGGCGGCGGCGGGGCGCAGGGCTGTGCCCAGGGCCCCCAGGCTGGGTCCCCGACGGCGCTCGCGGACGCTCTTTCCCGGGAGCGCAGGCGCTCTTGGGGACGCGATCGGGGCAAGCGGGCGGAGGCTGGGGCGCCCTGCGCGCGGCTCCCTGGCTGGGGGCGGCAGCGTGGGGGTCCCCAGCCGTGTCGGTCGCTCACCGCGCGCCGCGCCCGCAGCCGAGCCCCGGAACCATGGCCCTGAGCGAGCTGGCGCCGCTCCGCTGGCTGCAGGAGAGCCGCCACTCTCGGAAGCTCATCCTGTTCATCGTGTTCCTCGCGCTGCTGCTGGACAACATGCTGCTCACCGTCGTGGGTACGTACGTGCTGGGCGCCCCCTTCCCCGGGCTCCCCTTACCCGAGAGCCCCCAAGAGCACCCCCTTCCCTACGTCCCCCTTCCCTACGTCCCCCTTCCCTGCACGCCCCTTCCTCGGGAACCCCCTTCCTTGGGCGCCCCATTTAGCGCAGCGCGGTCCTGGAACTCCGCGCTGGCCGGGGAAAGTTGGAGAACACCCTTTGCAAAAAGCACATCCCCTGCAGACGGCGGCGCCTGGGCTAGGAGGAGCCGAGTTTGTGGCTTCACTTTCCTGGTGGTCAGGGCAAAAACTGTGACATCCGATAAGACCCAGAGCTTATGTTTCCTCCTGATAATTCCCCGCTTCCCCTTGCCCACGTTCACAGTGATGAAAAAGATTTCTATTAAAGGGGAACAATTCCCAGAGTTCAAAAACGGAATAATTATTATGCTATCCGAAAAGGTGGGTTAATAATTTGGTGTAATATAAAAATACCAAGTCACGGTCCACCCCTTCATAAAAGGAAGTGACATTTAGATCTGTTGGATGAGTGAATGACTTGCGATGGAAACATTTCAGGACCCATTTCGAGAGCAATTTGAGCACTGTTGGTTTTCTCCTTTTTCCTATAATGGATTTTTGAAAAACGAAAGAATTGAAATCCAGGTCTCTTAATTAGCCTCATTAACAGAAAAGTATTTGGCATGCTTTTCCTTAAAAAGCATGTTTTTAATGAATAAAAAAAAATTTCATTTAGACTCTAAGTGGTGGTGGGTGCGAGTTCCTTTCTCCCCACGTGCAGGCGCTGCGGCGGAGCGTGCGTAGGCGGGTTTCACTCCAGGAGTATCAGCTGTGGGCCCATCTGCTTCCAGTAACACGGCTCGGTTCTCTGGCTTGAATGCTCTACTGTCGCACCTGCGCCCCGAAGGCTCACATTAAACAATTTTGCTTTTCCTTTATGGAAGTCTTAGGAATTCTTAAATCTTACAAGTTGGCTGAAAAATGGCAAATTCCCAGTCACATAATGGAAAGATGAAGTGGGCCTTTTGTAGAACTTCCAACTTATTACTTCCTGCATGTTTGTTTGTTTTTTTTCTAAAACACATAATGCAATTTAGATGTCTGTTTCCTTGATTGGTGTATTTAAAAGTCTTTCGAGCCTCTCTGAGAAGCACGGGGTGGCGCCGGGCGGGCACTGTCTTGATTTCTGACCGTATCTCAGTCTCCAGGGCAGTCAGTTCGGCACAGCTGCCGCCTCTGAGAGCAGAGGACCGCTCAGAGCCTCTGGGCGCTTTGTGTGCTTAGTGAGCAGTGTGGGCACCCGGCACGGGCGTCCTGGTCCCGGGGTAGATGTGCCACCTATCGGCATCTCTCTGGCATTTGTCCTGGATCGGGGGAGGGTTTCACGATGGTCACTGCCCTGCTGTCCTTCTCTCCTCCCTAGTCCCCATCATCCCGAGTTACCTGTACAGCATTGAGCACGAGAACAGCACTACCGAAACCCACACCACCAGGCCCGTGCTCTCGGCCTCCACCTCGGACAGCTTCCAGAACATCTTTTCCTATTACGACAACTCCACCATGGTCACTGGGAACACCACCCGAGACCTGCAGAGGGGGCAGCTGCGTAAGGCCACCACACCGCACATGGTGACCAACACGTCCTCTGCCCCTTCCGACTGTCCCAGTGAAGACAAAGACCTCCTGAATGAAAACGTGCAGGTTGGCCTGCTGTTTGCCTCTAAAGCCACTGTCCAGCTGCTCACCAACCCCTTCATAGGACTGCTGACCAACAGGTAGGGGGGCTTGCTGGAGGCCAAGGGTTGTAGATTTCTGTCATGCCAAGCTCAGTCCCCACTGGAATTCTGCTTATTCATTTGTCAGAGTCTGGACCAATTTTGGCGAGTGAGCTGGGGAAGGTAGTCTCCTTCCCTTTTATGTCTCTGTAGTCAGATAATCATGATTTTCCCATCCCCCCTCTGCTCAACAAGTAAGAAAATATTAGAGAAGACAGAATAAAGAGCATCTTCCCAAGCGGGAGAACTTTGGTGTGTCTAAACGCCAGGTTTCATAAGTACATTTGTCAGAATCACCCTTGGGCAGCAAGAACTTTGTAGCTGTTGTGGCTATCATCGGATTCTGTGTGCCACGTGTCTTCCTCTTGAACCCCACTCCTGGTCGTGAACTTCCTTATGGAAAGCCATGGTGGCTTCTTTGAGAGCCGGCGTGGTAAAGGCTCGGGTAGATGCCCAGGTAGGGAACGTGGGAAGAGGTTGGAACACTGAGGCATAGAAGGGACTCAGTCGATGCTGAGGTCATGGCTTTGTTCCTTCCCTTCTGCTGGTTACTTAGCTGTGTCCATGGGCACAAAGAGAAGAGAACTGAGGCTATTGTCTGAACAATCCAAGCCGTCCAGATTAGCTTTATATTAATCAGGACTTTCTAGATTTTTTTCCAGCACATACATTATTTGACACCATTGTTTGCTTCTCCGTTGTTGGTGACCATCCAGCAAGTATTTGTTCTACAGCTGAGTTGGCACAATTTTGTCTGGTCTGGGGGGGCTCAAAGCACAGGACAAGGAGCTTGGACCTGAGGGGGGAGGGGGCACGACCCAAGGGTGTCAGTGCAAGAAGTGGGAGCAGGTGTAGTCAAGTGTGTCGGTGGTGGGCTGCCAGGTGCATGGTGTAGAACCCCAGGCAGAAATGCAAAAATGGCAGAGAGGGGAGTGCCTGGAGCCCTACCTGTGGTCCAGGCCCAGGAGTAGGAACAAAGACTAGACTAGAAAATGTGGTGGGCGGAGGGGTGAACTGAGGAGGGCAGGGCTAGGCTGAGAGCGGACTAGGGTGCTGTTGTGGGGCAGTTGGGAGCCATTAGAGATTCCAAAGCCAAATTGAAGTCAGTGAGCCAAACACAATCTTAAGTAGGTCAGCTGGCATTTCAGGGAGCAGGGAGGTCTTTACATTCACCTGGGCTTTGGTGTGGGGGACAAGAGTGTAGGACTGTTTACATAATGGAGCCCAGTGCAAAATGAAAATGTGGGCCCCATGTTCAAATATTATTAAGCATTTCAAGACAGCAACAACAGGGCATTAAACCAAGCGTGAGGCCCTCTGAGAGCGGAGCCCTGTGTGACTCTGGGGTTGGGGGGGTCTGTGATGGGAGGGAGCCTGGGGTGCTGGCTGGGGCTCAGAGTGGGGATGGCAGATCTTGCCTTGCCCCAGTGGAGGCTGCGGCTGATGCACCCAGGGTGAATCGGACAGTTTGATTTTCTGGACTGAGTGGTCCCATTGAGTGGATTTTAACAATCCCAAGCCATGTCCAGCCCTGCAGTCTGTGCGAAGCAATATTATAAGGCTGCCACATAAAATATGCTAAGCAAATTAACCGGCGATGGGCCAACTGCTAGCCCACCTAGAAGCACCATTGTCAAGGTGACATTGAGCAGCACCTCTGTGCTCCAGAGGACAACCAAACGGTCCTCAGTAGTTGCAGGATTGTTTTCTTGCTTTCATCAAGACTAAGAGCGGTTCTTAAAAATGCATCTGGTGTAATTACAGAAAATGGCTCAGGGTTTTGTGTTCTGAGAAAGCAAACAACTCAAATACCATATGGGAAAATTGAGGACGTTATCAAAATAATATCTCGCCAATCACTTGGGCAGAACGTTACTGGCCATGTGGTGTAACACTTAGAAACTCTGGCTGAGATGATGTGAGTATTCCAATCTTCCACATTCAAAGAGCAAATGAAAGGCTTTTTACAAATCTCATTCTTGCTTTTAATGTTTTGCTTATGTCGTGGGGAAAAAGCTTGTTTAAAGCCAGCCAGACCTTTCCCCTGTTAAATACTCCAAAGGCTTTGAGGTTGCAGCCACCTATCGCTCATGTTTGGGGCTCAAAAAAATTTTCTTCCAAGAGAAACCTAATTTTGTTTTGTGACTTGTAACATTTAGTCTATCTTACGGTGATTAACCCACTTTGGAAATTATCTAGAGCAAAATTTTAATCCTCAGTGAGTTCACCTAGCCACACGCAAATTTTAAAATGATCTTTATCTTCTAGTGCTTCATGGTAATGTGGAAATGCGAACACATTTTAATATTGATGTAGCCAAGAGAATTGAGCTCTGTTGCTCCTTCAAAATGATCATGATTTGTAATTAAAAAAAAAAAAAAATTCCAAGCCCAGTAGATAGGAATTTGGGGATTTTGCAGCTCTTCTGGGCACTCTAAGACTCTGCTTCCCACCAAAGTTCTGAGGGAAAGAGTAGCAGACAAGGGAAAAATACATCCCATTGGCTTTAATAGTCTTTCCCTATGAGCCACTGCAAATAGTCTTTTGATTTAATCACATACTCAATCACCAAGAAAAGATGTATGACTTACATTTTCAGTGTTGTAAACACGTGTGTTTAAGATAGCATTTTAAAGTTGTTTAATGTGTTTCTGATTAAAGAGTAGTTAAAAACGTGGAGCATCAGCGCTTGCAGAGACTTGACTTTACCCAAAGCTTTTTGGGCCAGTGTTAGCATTTTTTTAGGCAAAGGAGTTTGCAGCTCAGGAGAAAGGGTTTGTTTGCCGTAAACAGCAGCAGGACTATAGTGAGGTGTGCAGACTGCCCCATTTCAAAGTCCTGCCAATACCCCTTCCTGTTCTTTCTACCTGCTTACTATTTATTGTACAGTTTGTACTTTCACCCACTAAAAATAAAGAATGTACTTCAAAATCTATCTTTCTTGCATCTACCTGGGCTCTTCCTGGTTGTACCAGGCTGAATTGGGAAAGGCCCAAACAGTGAGTGTCATTTTATCAATGGGCAGAGTTTAGGAAAAAATCAACTTGATTTTTTAGACATGGACCCTCCGTGGCCCCAGAAAAATACAGTCTTTTTCCAGTCCCTGATGTGAGCTGGTCTGCCTCGTATATCTTCAAAGGCAGAGCATTCCTTTCTAAAGGTGCTCTGAGTTGAAGTGGGACACCTTCTGAAATGAGACACCTTATAGCACACATGCGACACCCAGACACCTGTATTCGTGGTCATAATGGTGCCAGGTGAGTGGCTTTTGTGAGCAGGTGGCACAAAAAGGTAGTCTGCCAGTCTGTTGTTTTAAGCATTAGATAAGATCTCAGGCCAAATCCTGAAAATACAAAGTACCAATTCTTAGAAGTGTTTCTTTGTTCATTTGGCTGGTAATACCATACTCATTATTCCTGCTTATTCTTCAAGTGCTATATTTTTTACTGAAAATACATGACCAGATACAGGACCTTTGATTTTGGTAGTGGAGTGATAACACATTCAATAACACTTTCCAAAGCCCAAGGATGCCTTTGTTGACCGGATTTCCATCTTGGAGGCGTTTGTGATTTACAATTATAGCCCAACTATTCATTTCACAGTTGCAGTTGTGTCTAAAAGGTGGTAGCGGGAATTGTACCAGTGACACCTGTCATCATTTGGTCTGATCAGTGAATTTAAGACATATGTGTACATAAAAGGAATGTTCCAGGCAAATAAACCATGTGAAGACATGTTTACGTTTCCTCCTTCTGTCAATAAGGTAAAGACGTGGCATCGTGGTCTTCACCTGCTTAGCATGAGGTCCAAACAGTCAGTTGCTTCTTCAGAACCAAAAGATACTCCTTTCTTAACTGCTGGCTGGGGAAAGCGTTAACTCCGTTGCTGGGGGCGCCTCCCTTAGCTTCCTCCTCAGCTTGTCACTTGTCTCGGTGGTGATCTGCTTTTCATCAAGCCATCTTTAGTGTGGCTTAATTTATTTCCATAGTTACCTGGTATGTTTGAAAGCAGTTCTTTTTCCTCCTAGATCTTAGCATCTGAATGGCAGGGAGGAAGCCACAGGGCATGAAATCTGTAGGAAATCCACCGTGCTTATCTTTTTCCTAGCTTCAGCCAGTTGGTCTCAAGTGGGCTTTAAGGGAATAAGCACAGTGACCTTTTCAGCTTCTCCGTGGACAGGGAAACCAGCTGTTCTGAAAAGGGATCTCCCAACTTAGATGTCGCTGGGCTGGTAGGGAGGGTTCGATGAGTCTTTGCTTCTGAAATCAGAAGGAAATGGCAGTGGAATTACAGCGTCTCCTGTGGGAACTGAGGCTCCGCGTGGGCTGAGAAGAGACCAGGGCTTACGCCCAGGAGGGTGGGAAATCTCTGGCCCACGGAGCTCCCTCTTGGCAGACAAGGACAGGCAGACCCGGGGGGTAGGGGGGGCTAAACCTAAGAATTTTGTTTTACTAAATGATTGGCAAACTTCCTATTGTATCTGAGCAACTTTAAAATATTACTCTGTTTACCGGCATTCACTTACTGGACCAACTTTAGGAGTGTGCAGAGAGCACTGCAAGGGAACCGGTAGCTCTCATCACAGCTGGTGGTGGTCGCAGCCTACTGGGCCCCCAACTGTTCCTCCTTTTTGTCATGTACCACCGTAGAGGGACCTGTGGTCTCAGCAGTCCTGAGAACAGAGCTTGCATTTATCTCTATGGCAAAGATAAGCTATTAGCATCAGAGAAAAAGTATTATTGCCAGTGACCATTGAGGGACATGTGGGTTTCCTCACTGACTATCAGGTATGTATAATTAACATTGTTTTAGGTGTTCTTCTAGGGATTAAATATATGATTTTCAGTCTTACTCAGATTGGATTAACTGCTCCCGGATGCTCTATGCAGGATGTCCGGGTGACTCACACGGGGGACAGTAATGGGATGTTTGGTTAAAGGTTTGTGAATCAGATCTAGCTGTGCTTATCAGCGCTATGCTTGATGGCACAGAATTGAGCCAAGAGGGCCAACTCGCACGTAGATTATGACGTAACATCAGTTGAGCTTGTCCATTTAAGAGCTGCTGTGGGGAAGAAGAAAGGGCCTTAGCCTCCTGTCCAGCTTTGCCATTTGGTTATCCCATACATGGTGTGTTAAAATCCCAAAGGAACCGAGGGGGGGGGGTGACCCCATGGTAGCTGCAGAATTTCTAAAGCAAACACAGGATCTGCGATGGGAAAAAGAACTATCTTTTGATGCACCAGCCTGTGGTTTTCAGTGAGACCGTGCACCCTCCATCCCACGTGCTCCTGTGACTGGCATCCCCACCCAAGTGTATGCCAGCAGGGCCCAGCACATGGTAAACACTCGAGGTATGCCCGTCACCTTGGAATTGGGGCAAGTTTCTTACTTTCCCTGAGCCTCACCGTTGACCATCTGAAAAACATGGCCACCCTGAGCGCTGGCTCCAACCCCCAGTCACAGAGAACGCCAGAGTCTTCTGGTGGGGTAGGGGCGCAGTGGCTGCCAGGCCATCCCAACTGGTGCCAGGGTACCTTGGCCACCAGCTGGACTGCAGACTGGTAGTTTGGGGGTCACAGAGGGGTTATTGAATTTTATTGAGTTTTGCCCCAAAACTATCTTGTGCTTCTGCCTGCAGTCTGCAGAGGGGCCACAGGTGTCTTCTTTGGCTGCAGGGATGTCCCTGGTGGCCAGAGGGCTTAGAGCCTGAGAAGTCAGCACAATGAAGAACTAGTGAAGGAAGAGTTAAGCCCCCAATTCCAGCTTTGACACGTATATTGGCACTTTGCCTTCTAGATTTTCCAAATATGTGTTGAAGGGAGTGAGAAGCCTGTGTTTGTTCCAGGGCAGCCAGGAATGTCGTCCTGTGTCCATTGTTTCACAAACTGCCTGTTAGTTCTCTCTGCGCCTCCCGGACGTTTCCGTGTGCAATGCCTGGCAGTGCTGTTTAAGCCCTGGAGTTGGCTTCTGCTGTCTACATGAGTAAGGAGCACAGAATGGTCAGCTGGCACAGGCTGAGAGGGGACACGGCAATCCATGGCCATCTGAACTGCATCTCAGGTCCCTGTGTCCTTCTTGGTTCACCTGATTTGCTGGATCCCCCTTTGTGAACTCTAAGCTCATTTCCATTCACAGTAAGGGGCTCTTTGCATGGTTTGTGGGAGGGGGACTGACTGCCTGGGAATGTGTCATAATTTTGAGATTCTATTAATATTTGCATTTTGGTATTTGGTTTCTGGATGCATGTGAAGCAGTTTTTTTATTTTAAATATGAGCAGGAGAACTTTTGGCAAGGAAAAGCCCTGGACTGGAGGGAACGGCCCAAGTGAAGTTACCCTGATGACATTTGACAAGTCACTTTTTCATGCCTCACTTTCCTCCTTTGTAGAATAGGGAAGTGAAATAGGGCCCTTATCAAATCATTGAGGTGGGATGTAAGGGCTGGGGGAGTTGAGTGTAACCTTTAGATGAAAGTGCTGTGATCGTGATTCTTTTATTGAAGCCTGGAATAGAAGAGTCCTTCCAGGCTGTGCCTGGGACTCAGGTTGCTTGGTCCTCCTGCCTTCTTGGATTCAGTTTGTTCCTCTCCAGGTTCCCCAGGGACCTGGAATGGGGAGAGAAGAGGCTTGGAGATGTCCTGAGCTCTTCCTGGAGCAAGCCTGCAGTTGGGTGATAGCTCAGCCAGTGTTGGCCCCTTTCAAGCGGAGGAAGCTGCCTGCACCCTCGTGCTTGCCTGCAGAGTGGGGCCCAAGCTGTCTGCTTAGTCTGGCAGGAACAGAGGAAAAGGAGGAAAAGAACGAGGGAGATAAAATAAAATTTCCGAGGCACCTTCTGTGCTCTGGGTACCCTATAGACAGTCTGATGTCCACATCTCTTTCTGCACTCCAGTCCTGGGAGGTGGGCGGTGGTCTCTCAGTGGGGCTGAGAGGAGACTTCCCTGGGGTAGGTGGCAGGGCCGGGTGTCCCACCAGACGTGTGAATACAGGAAGGCTGAGGTCTTCCCACCAGCCCTGATGGGCAGTGGTCTGTAAGATCAATTTGCATTTTGAAATTTTGCGCAGAAAATGAGGCCTTTATTATTTTTTCTTTTTTTCCTTTTTATGTTATTGAGGTGGGGGCTGTAACATTAAGGGGGGATGGGCCTACCCACCTTCTCTCTTGAGAGGGAGGGAGGGGGGATGGGCTCCAGAGCCACCTTGCCACAAGTCCTTCCCACCTGCCACTTGTTGGGGAGCGGTCACCTGCCTGCCCACCCACCCCCAAGTCCTGTCTTTCTGGGCTGGCCTCACTGGGCTCGACAGGAAAGCAGATTTAAGAGTCTTGCTTCCTAATGCCTCCTAGACATAGTGCAGTTGTCTTTGCTGCTAGTTGAATCACTTGATGGCCTTTTACCAGAATCATTTGATTGCAGTTGTTCCTTTGGGAAAGCTCTAGCAGAGACTATAATTAAAGGAATAATAAAAACATGACGGAAATAGGGGCCGTGTATTTCGGATGTGCTCTGAGTTACTTTGCCAATATTGTGTTAACATTTATTCCAGAGAAATTTCAGTTCGGAGTGGCAGTCCATAAATGTATTCACGTTCCAAGACAGTCAAACACAAAAAGGTCAGGCAGGAAGCACTAAGTCTATGAATTTTTATAAAAATCCACCAAATACTTATCTGCCTGATCCCAGAGGGTAACCAGAAAAGAGTCAATATAAAGCCTTAAAAAAAATACCCAGCGGTCACCAGACTCTTCTTGTGTTTGTGTCTTGCAGAATCGGCTACCCAATTCCCATGTTTGCAGGATTCTGCATCATGTTCGTCTCAACAATTAGTAAGTGTCTGATGTTTGCCCTGTGAGTGTGGGTCTCAGGATGGGCGCTGACGCCCATGAGCCAAAAACTAAGCATGCAACCTGGGGCTTTGTGTACTGGCAACAGTTGCAGAAAGAGTTGGTAGAGAGAGAGGTCTCCCTGGAGCAAAAGCACCCGCTGGTGAAGGTGGTGATGCTCCATCCAGTTAAGGGAGGGCTTCAGAAATGTCCCTGTTTGGGACAGTTCAGTCCCAAGGCACTGACGTGGGGCCTGGGCCTGTTCTCTCGCAGTGTTCGCCTTCTCCAGCAGCTACGCCTTCCTGCTGATCGCCAGGTCCCTGCAGGGCGTGGGCTCCTCCTGCTCCTCTGTGGCTGGTAGGTGCGGGCAGGCCCGAGCCAAAGATGGGGGAGGGGCTTCCCTGACAAAGTCAGCTGGGCTAATTGAGGAATCGGGTAGTGGGGTGGCAGTGGTTGGGAGGGTGAGGATTCTTGGAGATGGTCCCCACCTGGGTCTTGGGTTCTGCTTGCTCTTATATTTTATTTAGTGAATCTGACGGGTTCAGGAAGATCGAGTGAGTCTGGCTGCAGAGGGAAGTCGAGTCACAGACTATTCTGTTTCCCAGGCTCAGCTGTTGACCATCTCTCTCTCCCTGTCTAGGTATGGGCATGCTCGCCAGCGTGTACACAGATGACGAAGAGAGAGGCAACGCCATGGGGATCGCCTTGGGAGGCCTGGCCATGGGGGTCTTAGGTGCGTGAGGTCCCCCATGTGGGTGCCCAGGCAGGAGGGGTCCCGGCGGGGCCAAGTCCACGTTCACACTGACAAATTCCCCCAGATACCCCCTTTTCATTTTCTACTTTTATGGAGACCTTGAAAGTGGTAGGAAGAGTCCTGAGCCAAGAGGCCCAGGGCTCCCCCGGCCTCTACCCCAAACCTCCCTGGCCCAGATGGACAATGAAGGGTTGAAGAGGATGGTCTGCCAGACCCTTTCCTCTGGGACATTCTGTGAGCTGTGATCAGGCACCTTCCTACCTCTATCTGCCCCTCCCGCCCTGGCTGGCCTCCCAGGCCAGGGAACAAGTGTCTTCCCTGAGAGGAGATTTGGAGCCCTTCCCTTGTCTTTTACATTCCTGATGTTCAGCGTGGGGGCTGCAGCTCCTGGCTGAGCTGGTTTATAAGGAATGAAGTTCCTGTGTCCCCATGTCTTGTGCCCCATGAGCAGTGCAGCCCTGGATCTCGTTTTCTGCAGATCTTTGCTTTCAGGTGACCTTTCGCCCGTTACTCCCGCAAAAAGCCACTCGGAGGTAGTTGCCGAGGCAACTTAACTCTAAATGAATAGGATGTGGGGTGACCACTCCAAATCTTTTTTGGAGCAAAGGAGAGAGAGGAACACAAACCAGTGGGTGGTTCTAGTGTGTGTGGGGGTCACCCCAGTGGCTGACGCTGGCCCCACTTCCTCTCCCCGCAGTGGGCCCCCCCTTCGGGAGCGTGCTCTACGAGTTTGTGGGGAAGACCGCTCCCTTCCTGGTGCTGGCTGCCTTGGTGCTCTTGGATGGAGGTGGGTGAGTGCACGTGGGCACCTTGCCGTGACCTTGCCAACTGTGACGGCACGTGCTTGGGGCCACGCCTGCTTTCTGAAAAGGGAATTCTCTCTCTTTTTTGTAGCTATTCAGCTCTTTGTGCTCCAGCCTTCCCGGGTGCAGCCAGAGGTAAGCAGCTGGGCAACGAGCGCCCTGCGGGGGCCATGGCGACCTTCTCACCCCTGTTTTCTCTTGACAGAGTCAGAAGGGGACATCCCTTGTCACCCTGATGAAGGACCCCTACATCCTCATCGCCGCAGGTGGGGCTCTGCCGTCCTCTCGGTTGGGGGGTGTGGAGGTGGGGTGGGTGGCCTGGGCCGGTTTTCACTTTGCTGCTGAAGGCACAGCGGTTATACGTCACAGGGAGTGGTTTTCTTCCACCGTTGATTTCTGACCCTCAGCCAAGGTGCTTTTCAGTTTCCACCTGGGGCAAATAAAAACGGCATATGCCAGCTCTGCAGAGTCGTCTGGATCCTGGGGGTGCCCTGCTGCAGGGCTTTGTTTTGAGCCAAACTTGCTCACTGAGCTTGTGTCGAAGGCCATCGCTTGGCCTTGAACTTTCCAGAAGGAATCTGCGGCCTCACGGCAGCGGCCTTAGGTGGGCAGTCTGACTCAGCTTGGCATGTATGAATGGGGACTGACAGCAGAGCCCCCTGGGGCCAGGAGGGGCCCCACTCCCTGTGAGGAGCAGGGAGGTTCTGGGAAACACCCTTTGGCTAAAGATCCTGCCTTTGGATTCTTGGTCTGGATGGCCTAAAAGAGAGCCCTGGGGTTCGGTTCTATGGCTCTTGGGAAGGATAATGGGCTGCATTCATCTAAGGCACTGTCCCCAAGACTGCCCCGGTGGCAGCAGCCACCTGCCCTGCTCAGCCTGGAGCTGCCTGAGCAGGGACCAGCCTGTGCAGGTGCTGCCAGTCCTGAGTCCGGAGGGCAGCAGTGGCCCTTGGGATCAGGCCAGGAGGGCCTGGCCGTGTGCTGATGTAGGTCTCTGGGGCAGCCTGTAGTGTAGCCTCGGACCCAGTTATGGTTAGATTGGTCTAAGGAGATCTCACCAACGCTGATAGGGCTGGTGGGTTGTGGCTGGGAGAACTGGGCATGCCCTGCCTAAGGGTATTTAAGTTCGACCTTGGTCAAACTCCAGGCTGCTGCTGGATTTGCTCAGGGCGGCACATACGTAACCCTGGCCAAGACCCTGTCTATCATGCCTGTTGGCCAGAAAAGCACGAAGCTGGTGTGGTAACCTTTTCATGCAGGATTCTGGGAGCATCCAAGAGCTCAGGTGCCCGTGGGGCCCTGGCTCTCCGACGTGGGCATTGGCAGGGATGGGGCTCCAGAGATGTGACTCCCTGAACCTTGGGCAGGGCTGTGCAGCCTGGGCCGCTCCTGTTTGAGCTTTTGGAACCTCACTATGTAGCCCTCCTTGTGGAAGGAGATGCTAATGCAGAGATCTGCCCAACAGCTGTCAGAATATCTGACGATTTCAGGCAGCCTCGACAGGGGAGGGAGTTGAGTGGGTGGGAGGAGTCCAATCATTTACATGTTCTGCCTTTAAATGTCACGTAGAATGAAAACACCTTTCTTCATTACGTGGGTACCTTCATCACGATTGCACAACGTTTCTTTGAATTTGTTCTAGCAAATTACAGGTTCCATAGGGCACGAACACAGGAAGTTCCCAGAACGATGGAGAATAGTTCCGTGGGTCTTTCTCCAGGTGGTTCTATATTTACAAAGGGTTCTGGTTTAACACAGCGATAATGAATATTTGCACTGATACTCTGTATGTAGAACTGACTGAAAAAAATTCCCTTAACAACGCACGTGTACCGAATGCATGGTGATCCTTCCCGGATTTTCTGGCGTCTCGGGATCGTTAGAGATATCCGTGTTCACTGCACAACAAAGCACAGAGCTGACAGCCTCGGGTGGCCCTGAGACTGTGTGGGATCTGGAAGTTGCCTGGCTGCGGGGTGGCCTCAAACCTGTGACTTCATTAATAATTGGGGCTCCCTTTCTTCATTAATAAACTGGGTAACTTAAACCAGATGATTTCTAAGGCTCCCTCCAGTTTCAAACTTTATGACTTTTGGATTCTAGTTTAAACTAGTAATAATAATAAAGCAACCTTGCCATCCCCTTGACTAGCTATTTATCCTTTGTGTGTGGAGGTAGAAGTTCTGGATGTCTGCGCTGTGGGCAGGTGGGTATGATCTTGTTGGGGTACGCGAGGGAGCAGACGTGCGCTAACCCTCTCCCTCCCCTAAGGCTCCATCTGCTTTGCGAACATGGGGATCGCCATGCTCGAGCCGGCCCTGCCCATCTGGATGATGGAGACCATGTGTTCCCGAAAGTGGCAGCTCGGTAAGCACTGGGGCGGGCTCTTCCGGTTTGAGACCTTGTGTCCCCAGGGCAGGTCCTGTCAGTGTCGCTGAGCTGCCCATGCTGGGTGATACAGCAATTGCTGCTGTTTGACTCTTAATGGATCATGGCTTAGGGCAGCCTCGGGGTCTGTTTCGGCTCCGGTTTTTCTATTAGTCCTGATGGATGCAGAATTAACATAGACACATCAGATCTGGGCAGAAATGGGAGAGGAAAAATACAGTCAGCGTCTTCCCATGTTTCTGAACAGGATTAACTGGACAGCAGTAAAACTTACATGAAAGAAACTAACAAAAAACTGTGAGTTGTTAAGAGGATGAATTTTTAAAAGTGTTTTTGATTTAGAGAAGTAATAAATACATGCTTATTATGAAAAAACAAAGTGTGTGCTGATTGAAGAAGTAAAAATCTAAAAATCTCATGTTCATCTTTCCCCATCCCAGTCCCCCCCCCGTGATATTCACTGTTAACAGTTTTGTCTTTTTCCAGATAGTTCTGTATTTATCATCATGTGTATAAAATGCATAAAAATCCAACCAAGTGGAATTTTGCTGTTCACATCACTATATGACCTCTCTTGTTTTTTCCTTCATGCACTATTGTGGCCGTGTTTCCATGGCAGAACATGTAGATTTACTTTTCAAAATTCATTAAATTTTAATTTTTGTCAAAGTGACACATGTACACATAATTTTAAGTCAAAGTTCGGAGAATTATAGTGAAAAACAGCTGTCTTGCCCCATGACTCCTAATTGCCATAGCCCTTGTCAGATTTAATCACCTTCAACTCTTTTAGTTTCTTCTGGAATCTTTGTCTCTAAATAATAGACATTGTCTGACATTGTCCGCCAGCTTCCTAATACAGCAGGTGGGATTTAATGCCATGCTACTCCACCTGAAAATACCAAGCAACCAACTTGCTCATTTTCTCGCCTTCTGCTCTCCTCAAATAATTGCATTGCATTTTTTTCTTAGATCGGCATTGGTTTTATTGTGACTGTGTAAATGTGTCTAAAGCTGACCTGTGTAGGGAACTGTGATTAATTTCTTTTTGCAAACATATTTTTCCTGGAGTTAGTCATTGCCTTGTGTTTTCATTTTTAATACATCCACCAAAGTCTCCGGCAGAGATGAAAGGTCCTCCGCCTGGGGTCAAGTGTGCTGGCAAACCTGACCTTTCTGTGTTTTTGCTCCTTTGCGGACATCTGTCCTAGATCTCTGGCCGAGATCTGTTGCTCTCTAGGACATGCTGGGGTTTTCCTGCCCCAGCACCTGGGCATCTGCCTGGCCTCTCCTGAGTTGCCCGTTTCCTTCTCTCCTGTGCTCTGCGCTCGGTTTACTACCTGGCGAGGACGGAGCTCGTCCTCCAGCAGCTTCCTGGAAGAGGGCGTGCGCAGCTGACGTTCCCCAAGACACTGCGAGTTTGCCAACGTCTTCACCCTCTCCTTACACCCGGTTGACCTAGGCCGCGTGCATGATTCTTGGTTGGAAGTCGTTTTCCTTCAGAGTTTTGAGTTTGGTTCTGTTGTCCTCTGGCATCCAGGGTGGCTGGGAGGAGGCCGGTGGTGTTCTCGTTCCCGATCCTCTGGGGGAGTCCAGGAGACCTTGTCTTCCTGCCTAGCTAGCGATTGTCCACCATGGCGATTCGCGCTGGGGTCTGCTGCGCCGGCCACCAGCTTGGTCCACCTTTTCACCTATGGACCCCCTCTTTCAGTTCTGGGGAGGCGTTTTAGTACTTTCATTCTCACCATCGTTTTCTCTCTTTTACTCCAGCTGGCTGCATGTCAGACCTCTACATTTTATTCCAGTAATTTGGTATCCTGTTCTTCCTTTTTTCCATTGATTTATTCCTTTTCAGCTTTTAAAAATCATGTACTGAATTTTTAAAATTGGTGCTATTCGTATCTTAAATTTAAAGAGCCCTTTTGTGTGTACCCCGAGTGTTTTGTTTTTTTGTGATGTTGCTGAAATAACATTCTCTCTGTTTCTGTGGGAAGACTCTCATTGGATCTCTGTTTTGGCCTCTCATGTTGCCCCTGGTTTCCATGCTACCTGGGGTCCCCCTGGTCCCCAAACCATGCTGGTGTAGTTTCTCGAGAGAAGCTGTCTCCTGCCAGGGTGAGGGCTGAGTGCTGGGGGTTCCAACTGTTCTCAGAACAGCCTTTCAACCCTATTGGTGGCCTCAGCCCTCGGTTCTGCCTTCATGGTTCCTGGACCTTCATTTCCTGAACTTCCTGGGTTATGAGGCGCAAAAGGGTCTCACTGCTGCTTGCCTCTCCACGTGCAGGTGGGAGGTTCTGTTCTCTGCTGTGTCCATCACTGTTCTCCCTCAGTTTCTCCCTCTTACTGCATTTTCTCCTGTCCCATTTTGTCTGTCCTTAAGCCAGTGTTGGGGGGGCGGATAGGGGGTGACATTCTTTACATTTAAATGGAGTTTGGGGTGGGAGTGGAGAAAAATCTACGGATTCAGTCTGCCTTGTTTAACTGGAAGCCCATCATTATTTTAATGGTTGCATATTGTTTTATTTTAAGGTCATATCAAAAATTTTCAATCCCTATTGGTGGGCATTTGAGTTAGTTCCAGTTTTTGCCATTAGAGACCATAATGCAGAGTATGTTTATATGCATTCCCGTGCACGTTTGGAAATATATCTGTACGACACTTTCCTATGAGTTGATGGGTGTTTTACTGTTTGGTAGCTATTGCACGAACACAGGTAATGTCAATCTTTCAGTCTTTCCCAAGAGAATGTGTAAGAAACTGGGTCTCAGTTTATTTTCCCAAATCCTTTAGGAGTGAAACTGAGCATCTCCTCACATACTTTCTAGACCTGTGTATTTCCTTTACTGTGAATTTCTTATTAATTTGAGCATTTTTCTGTGGAGTTGTCTGTCCTTATTGATTTTAAGTGTTCTTTGTGTATTAAGATACTAATCCTTTATGAGGTGTTTTGCAGCTGTTGCCCTCACTTTGCTGTATGTCTTTTGACTTTATGCTGTGTGTCTTTTAAAATGCCACCAGTCAGGTTTAGCTGTCTTTCCTTTTATGCCATTGTCATGTCAAGTCTAGCTCAGGCCTTTCCCATAAGAAGATTATTTTTTATTTATTTATTTTTTTTTTTGTTTAGACATTTTTGCCAAAGAAAAGAAGATTATTTTTTAAATCACTTATGCTTTGCTCTAATACTTTTATGATTTTTTTACATTACCATCTTGGATTTGTAAGGAACTTACTTGGTTATAAGGCATGGAGTGTAGGGATCTAGTTCCCTGTATGGCCAGCTGTCCTGGGACCATCTCTCTAAGTACTGCGTTGGGTTTTTCCATCTCTGTCACTTTCTAATTGACCATGAGTTCTCGGATCTTGTCCTGGATTCTCTCTTTAGTCCTTTGATCCACTTTCTGTTCCCGTGTCGTCTCCCCACCTCATTTAAGTACTGTAGCTTTAGAAATGCTGTTGTGTATCTGGAAGGCCAGTCCCCATACACATGCCTTTTTCTTTACAAATTTATCAGTGATCCTTCCTAGAGACTTCTTTCTTCTTTCCTTTTTTTTTTTAATTTTAATTTATTTTTTGATTTAAAAATATATTTTTTTTAGAGATGAGGTCTCACTATGTTGTCCAGGCTGGTCTTGAACTCCTGGCCTCAAGCGATTCTCCCACCTCGGCCTCCCAAAACACTGGGATTACAGGCATGAGTCACTGCATCCAGCCCTTATTTTCTTTTCATAATTCTTTCAATTTGTGTAGGTATCTTCAGGTGGAGACTCTTAGTTCTGAATCAAGGCAACATTTTCAATGTCCCCAACCTGTCTTCAGGTGACCTTATTCCTCAGACATCCAGCCCTCCGGGGGTGGGGGGGTGGGGAGGGGGTTGTCTTGCCAGACGCTGCCTCCTGGATTAGACTTTGCTCCGTTCTTCCTGCCTCACTGTGGTTGGCCTGGCCTGGCCCGAGTACCAGTCCCTTTGAGTTCCATAGTGAATTGCTGTCGTCTTTTATCAAATAGTCCTTAAAAAGCCCCAAATGGCTGAGAAGAGGGGGTGACGTGGGGTGGGTGACTGCTGTTGGGTGTGAGGTTTCCATTGGAGGTGACAATGTTTTGGTATCAGATAGTGGTGACGGTTGCACAACCTTGAGAATGTACCAAAAGCCACCACGCTGTACATTGTGAAAGGGTGAATTTGACAGGATGTGAATTGTGTCATAAAACAAAACCAAGAACAGGCCCCAGATAATAACAGTTGTCCAGTAAAGGAGGAAAGAGTCTTGGAGCTAAGCTAAGGATAGTTTTTAGGCAGAAAATTTAGCTCTGAACTTCCTGGCAGTTGAGACAGAACGGGACACCTAGAGACCCTCGGGGCCCCTGATGCGAATGCAGGCTCACTCTGCCGCAGGGTGGGCTTTGTTCTGACGCTGGGTTAGCAGACCGCAGTTTGGGGCCAGGTGAGAGAACATTCTCCAGTCTTACCACTGACACCTGCTGCTGGCAGGTGGCAAGTTGTTTTCTGGCTTTTCTTTCCTTTTTCTGATCCTTGCAGAAACCTGGGTCTCCAGGGCTATTCCAGAGCCGTCTCTGCCCGGGCGGGGCGTGCCCTGCGAGGCCAGGCTCTGCGTGGGCTCTGCACGCACTCTGCACGTGCTCTTGTCCTCATTGAATGTGTCCTGGGTGGTGCGGGGCACTTGATGCTGTTTTCTCTCATCTCCAGACAGAGCCCAGAGGCTTTCTTTATAAAGTCTGTAAGGGCAGCCAGAAGCCCTGGGCTGCGTGGGTCGGAGAGCGGAGTGCAGGCTGCCTGGATGTCACTGGGCCATCTGGGGGCTTATCACCTGCTTATCACCAGATGTTCACCCGACCAGCTCACTGCGTTGCCACCACGGAGGTTCTTCCTTCTGTCTGCCTCGGACATAGACATGTCTGTCTTTGGGAGTGTCAGATTTCAGTACCTGTTTCCTCTGTTAGCTCCAGTGTGCGGGAAATGTCCCATCTTATGTCGGTCTCTGCGGCTTTCAGCCCGCGGCTCCTGGAGCCCCTCGGCACTGTGTGCGATGGGGTGTGGACGACCTAGCTCCGCGGGGTGGGCGGCTGCCCCTGAAGCCCAGCCTCTCGGCTCAGGAGTCCTCTGTTGAGCCTGCCGCAGTCCAGGGTGAAAAGGGAAGCCGTTCTGCCGTTATACATTCCTCATCGTTTCTGCAGAAAGACCTTAATGTTTGAAGTCAGAGCAAAACAATCTTATTAGCTGCAGGAGTGACACATGACTGCTCATGTGAATACTGTGTGTTTAGCCATAATTTTTAGGGGAGGTAAGGACAGCAGCTGAACCACGTTCCAGATGACTCCTTTGCAAGCCTGCCCCCCAAGCCCCCCATCTACCACATGGGGGAAGCCCTGGGTTTTGTTGGTGGAGGAAGAATCATGTCATGGTGTTCTCTCTGTATCTAAGTTCTGGGTCAGAAGACACCTCCCAGACACCTTCAGGCTTTGGGACTCAGAGTTCAAGGTGAGGCTTCTGAACCCCAAAAGGGAAGCATAGCCCTGGGGGACAGGCCCCAGCCAAGGATGGAGCCAAACTCTCTTCTGGTTCTTCCAGCCTATTTTTCTGTGAAGAAGGGTGGTGGTGCAGTGTGGGATGGAGGGAAGGACACTGGCCTTGGATCAGGTCCTGTGCCAGCCTGGCTGGGTGCCAAAGGACAGGAGGAGTTGCCAACATTCTGTGGTTCTGGGATGGAGGGACCTCAGCCTCCTAAGCTCCCTTAGGACAGGGCACACTGGGTCCATTGCCCTATTCTGGATCTAGGCTGAGCCCTTGATGTCCAGGCCGAGGACTCATTTCCACAGTCACTCATGGGGCCGAGTGGCCAGCGTTGGTTCCCCTTGGGCCTCCCCCTCATACACTGGCCTAAGGCTGAGGTTGAAGCCAGGCTTTGCATAGAGCTCTCGGGTGGGTAGATGATCTCCGTTTGGTTAACTTTCTTGCACAAGCAGGGCTGAGTGCGGAGGCCTGTGCAGCCCAGGACACTGCAGGTCGGGCCCAGACGATGCTTTTCTCACTGCATTTGGGAAAAGCTCTAGAAAGAATTCATGTTGAGTGCTTGGTCAGGGGTGGGGACCCTTTTTGTGTTGGAAGGCCTCATTAATTTAGCTGTAATCAAATGAGGCCACATTCAAGAAACTTTAATTAGATCTACTTTAAAATGTACATTATTTTGTAAAGATCTAACTACTGTGTATTTAATAATTTCCAAAAATGAAAACTATTTGTTAATTTTAAAGTTAATTAACCTTTTAATGACTTTGTTTTGTCTGCTTTATGTTGGAAAGCATTTGAATATTTGGTTGCAGGACGGAGGTCCTCAGTTTCAGTTGATCCTCTAAAATGGGTCTCAGTCATTTGTGACCTTAAGGGCGTCTTGATTTGGGTTAGGTAGAAGAACGCTGGTTCACAGCAATGAGTGGTTGAAAAGCAAGAAAGCATTTTTCCATCATGTTGCTGAAGGCGTGGGTATTCTGCATTTTCCCATGTTCCTATTGGCTCTTTCTTAGCATCAAACAATGACTTTAAAATGTCATCTTCTGAGAGCTCAATCAATTCCATCTATAGTTCTTTAGGTGCCTTGGTGATGTCACATAGGTGAGGCTGAATTTCTAATTTGAGTGTGATGTCATGATTCTCAAAGTCAGTGAACCTTTCATTATATTCTCCAATTAATGGGACTATAACAGCTGCATATTCTTCAAATGATTCATATATATCATCCTGCTCATCAGTGATGTTGGCTAACTAGGGAAAATGTTCATCTGAAATTTCCTTTTGAAGAAGTAGTTTGAAATGCATGGATTTTTATGAAGACGAGAATCAGCAATGTGAGTTACTGAAAGATTTCTATAGGAATGCAGCATTTCTGTGTGATACCATGTCAAAACAACTTGAATATTTCTTTGCAAGGTAAAACTAAGTCTATATATAAGGCAAAAAATCCAAGCATTTCAAACTACTTCTTCAAAAGGAAATTTCAGATGAACATTTTCCCTAGTTAGCCAACATCACTGATGAGCAGGATGATATATATGAATCATTTGAAGAATATGCAGGACTGGTAGATGGAAGTGACGGGGGACAGTTTAGGGCTTCGTCTTAAGAAGCCTGCCCTACAGTGGGAGCTGTCTACGAAGTGGCCCCGTGTCTCTGAGCAAAGTTGGATGGCCACTTCTCATGCCTGCTGGCCAAGGGATCTCCCCACCTCTCTCTGCGACTTCTGAGGTTTCTTTGAGTTCGAGACCGTGGCTCTGTAGTGGTGTGACGGGTTGGAGGCCCTGGTGAGGCAGAGGGTACTGAAGCAACATCAGAATAGGGACCAAAGAGCACCTGGTCCCCAGCTTGGGATGCCAAGGAATGACCCTGGGCTGCAGAGCACACCAGTGGCATTGCTCACCTGGAGCAGGCCTGCCTTCGAGGGATGGTGGCCTCCCTGGACACTTGCAGTTCTGTGAAGGGAATGTCCTCAAACAGGGTCTTTACTTTAGATGGTCAGCTGTGTTCTGGGTACCTCCTGTGTGCCACCACGGAGCTAGGCCCTGGGACACAGATGGGCGATTCCTGTCCACTAGGAGCTTGCTGTGGTGTGAGGAGGACCAGCAGGCTGGGGTGATGGGGTGGGGATTAACATGGGGCTTGCATGGAGCGACAGGGCGTGGAAGTCCGACTGGAAGGGCTACCTGCCACACGGGCCGCCTTGTGCAGTTTGCCACTGGATTGCCGAAACTACCTCATGCAGCGTGCGTGACGGGGGCACGGCTGTTTCTTGTTTGAGCTCTGGGAGGTTAAAGTGACCCACTCAGGCCTCAGCTAGCGAGTGTCAAGCTAAAATGAACACCTGGTTTCATGCCTCCTAATCCAACGCTGTTTGCTTGAGAATCGTGAGATTGGTGTTTGCTGCCTCAGAGCATTTGCTGTCCTTGCAAAGCGAGGTGCACCTTGCTTCTGGGTCACCCATGTGAGCTCGCCACCCCATTGGCTGGTAGGAAGATGTAGTTGTCCCATGGCTTCCGCTGGAGCTCGTCTGCGTCCCTGCTTTTGAGCCTTTGACTTAGGAGCCGCCTGTGCACGCTTTGCTCCTGGATCTGGACTCCCCCGCCAGGAGGCTTGGGGTTCTGGTCAGGTTCTCTGTGAGCCACTTCTTTGGACCTGAGCTGACGGTAGCCTGTCTGTGGGCCAAGTTCAGCCTTTCAGTGCGTTTTGGTTGGCTGGCGTTGGTGTGTGTGGGATTTACGCTTTTTAAAAATTACCAACATTTGCAAATCGGGAGATGTCGTGTGGCAGTCCAGAGTTCCAGCTTATCCAGAGGAAGCAGACCTTGTAATACTGGAACTGCGGCCCCGGGGAGTGACTGTCGGACAGAGTGGTGGCTGCCTGCTTAGGTGGAGTCTGGGCCCTTTGGGTCACCAGGAACGGCGCCACTCCACTTTTCGTTCCGTTTCTCTGACACTGAAGCTGATGGCAGGGCTCTTTGTCACGGTGCCGGCGCTGCTGTTTTCCCTGCAGTTGCTTGCTTCATTCAGTTCGCCTACTTGGCCCTTGGAGAGACACTTGTCCTGAGACACGAGTCGTCATGATATCTTACTCTCCAGACTAACACAGCCAGTAGAGTGGTGGGAAATCCTGCTACACACCTTTCGAGGCCAGGTTTAACTATCATCTGCTTTGGGGAGATTTGTCAGCTCAGTTCGGGGTTCCCAGAGCATGGTACCTGTACCTTTGTTATGTTCCTAACGTGGCCAGGTCACAGTTTAAACGTCGTCTGAGTCTTTCCTTCAAAGACACTTGCGTCAGGGCAAGGGCCACATTGTCCTCTTTGCTGCAGGCTAACGCTGGGCACATGCTGTGTAAATGTTTGCTCGTTTAGATTACACCGAGCAATCCCTTGGCCACCACGTATTGCTAATGTGGTGGACATGATTCCCTGGAGCATGAGACGGGATTGTTCCCTACTGTTAATTCCTGGAGTCCTTGAGTCTGGAATGATTTGGTTTTGGATTTGGCTCATGGAACCCATCCTTCTGAAGTCCCTACTGTGTTGCAAGGCTCAGCCTGTCGGCTTATGTCAGTGCTTTATCCTTAAAGGGACGAGATCACGCTTGCCCTCTGTGTGCTGGTGAGCCGCCTCCACAAAAACGGTGTCCAGGCCTGTGCGTTTGGAACGTGGCGGTCCCTTGCCGATCATATAATGTCTGTGTGCATAGCTAACCTATGCAGTCACGTGATTGAGAGCAGAGTAACCTTTGCCACTTGTGGGCAAGGAATCAAATCTGGTATATCTGATTGCAAGAAAAAAGTGCTAAAGTTATTGAGAGTTTAAAAATCAGTCTTTCATAAAGAGATTGTCCTGTTGCCCTAATAATGGTTGGGGACCAGAAAAAGCTGACGTGGACAGATCCCCGGCAGCCAGGCCTGGTCCGACCTGGATAGGCCTCTCTGCTCCATGCACAGGGCATGTTCAAGGCCACTGCTGCCACCACCAGCAGGAAATCACCCGGACTCGTCAGAACCCGGGGGAATGCGAGTTCCTTCTCCTGGGAGAGCATTAAACCTTGGATGTGAACTTGTCAGTCATACAACTTGGCCACAAACAGTGACCAGGTAGACATACTTTTCTGACATGGAAAGATGTCTATAAAGCTAATTGAAACAAGAGGATGTAGAACAATAGTATAGTATAATCCCACATTTTGTTTTCTGAAAAAACAAAGACAAAGTCATGTGTGTGTAAATAAACTTACAGGGCAAAATAACCGGGGTGAATATCTGAGTGATGGGGTGTGGGATCATTTTAACCTTTTTTTTTTGGCTTATCTCAGTGTTCCTTAATTCTTTCAATGACAGTGTCTTGCTTCTGTCACATGGAACCACTGAGTGGGGAGGCCACACACTCGGGTGCCCCCCTGCTTCCCAGCACGCGTGAGGCTGCGGTCGCCCGCAGTCAGGAGCCGCCAGCAGAGAGAGATGGAGACAAGATGAAGCGGTCGATAGATGATTTTCATTTCTGGAGTGTCTCAGCATCTCAGCAGCTTTGTGTGACGGCTAAGCCATGTGGGGTCCAGACTGGATCTGCCAGGCGCCGGATATTAGCTGCTTGGGCTCGGGCGAGCCCCAGGGCTTCATTTCGTCTGTTCTAATCAACACTGTGGTGTCTGCAGTTATTAGTTTTCCTAACCTGTGGCTGCTAGCAGCACTGATAAGGTCTCCTTTTCATAAATTTACAGGCGTTGCTTTCTTGCCAGCTAGTATCTCTTATCTCATTGGAACCAATATTTTTGGGATACTCGCACACAAAATGGGGAGGTAAGATTATATGAAAACAATATTCATTTTGTTATTCTTAGAGTAATGTAGTTCTTTTAAAAAGTTCTCAATGTTTCTGCCTTAGCTGTTACAAGCCATTATTTTGATTTCCATTGAAAATTTGGATTGGGGGAGGGATTAAATGATAATTTATTGATGGTATATTCTTTTTTGCTAGGTGGCTTTGTGCTCTTCTAGGAATGATAATTGTTGGAATCAGCATTTTATGTGTGAGTAAAAGATAGCATTTGAAAATGGGAACAATCTGTGAATAAAACTTTTGCTTTAGACAAGAATCACCAAGAAACATTTTATAGCAGTTGGGTGTGTTGATATTTTATTAGATCTTTCATTTTAATCTAATTTTTTTTATCATCTTAATTTTTGGACAAGACTTTCCAGGTAGCATGTTTTCATTTTATGTCAGAAGTCTTCAGATATTTTATTGTTTGCTTTTAACTTTTTTCTCCCCATCATCTTAAACATTACAATGTCTTAAACACTTCAGAGCAATTAAAACAATAGCAAGATGTTTTTCTAGACTAAAACATCTTCTACTAGTGGCCAATATTGACCCCAAAGAAGGCCTCCTTGTCCTTGTCAAAACTTGAGTGTGGACTAGGCTGATCTTTCACATATTGTAGTTGACTAGTTTCTCATGGTAGTCAGAAAACCTCTATATTAAGATGTGACTTTTAAAGACTTGGGAGAGTTCAGTTCTTCCCAAACCCCACCCTTCTTCCTATTTCCTTCAGGAACAGGCATACCAGGCCCAGGGAAAACATTTTTAAGACGTTCCAAGATGATTTAGAGTTGGATCTCTTGTTATTTTAGCGTAACATTTATTTCTTCTTACAGATTCCTTTTGCAAAAAACATTTATGGGCTCATAGCTCCGAACTTTGGAGTTGGATTTGCAATTGGTAAGTCACTCGAGCCTTGTGCCTAAAAGCTGTATTCCCACTAGGAAAGGTTTCCTCTTACTCCAGCAGACTATAGGTATTCGCCTAAATTTCCAGAAGCTTGAAAGGAGGCTGCAGGCAGCGTAGCTGTTACAGCCTATAGATCATCCACCCGAAGATACCTGCCTCCACACACTAGTCATTTATTTCCTAAAAACAAGTATTTTTTAAAGCCTGATATTTACAGAAGCCAATGGATACTCCATCGCTGCGCTTGGGCAAACGTGGGAGTACCCTACTTGGAGCACTTTGTTTGGATTCATTCATGAGCATACCTGCTCATACGAGGCTGGGGTCAGACTGCACATTTATTTATTTGCTGTAGGGTTTGCTACAGACAAACATACAAAATGCAGACTGATGTACTGATGACCACCTGGGCTGCAGGAATTTTCATAGGCAAAGGAGATGGGTCTTTGTAATGTTAGGAATAATAACTAATAGGAAAAATCCTAATATGTTGGACAAATACGATACTTTTCTCATTTATAATATACCAATTGGTCATGATAAAAATAAGTGCTAAATCTATCACAGGATAAGGGCAGGAATTTAATCTCTGAGTGGTACAGTAGAGAGAACAAACAGCTTTTTCTGACCGTTGGCTAGGGTCAGTTTCCCTAGTACATAAATGTCCTCTCACAGAACCTTCACAGCATCGCCACAATGAAAAATTGTAATTCATTTCCAACTCTTTGCTTAATGTCCAACTCTTATGTTAGTTGTGTTCACTGCTGTGTCCCTAGACCCTTGCATGTTAGGCAATCGGTGGGCACCATTTGAGTGAAGTCCCCCACGTCTGCCTGCCGCTGTCGCAGGTGGAGGCGAGGGAACTAACATTTGAGTCCTCCGCTGGGTGTGTTCCCAAACACTGGCTCATTGTAGCCAGACATTAGCACCCCCTTGTAGAGATGGGGAGACGGATGTTCAGAGAGGCTGGGCATGACCACGCTCATGCAGCCAGGGATTTGAACCCAGGGACCGGAGGCCTGAAAACACATACACTCACACTCACACACACACACACACTCTCTCTCTCTCTCTCCCTCTCCCTCCCCCTCTCCCCCTCTCCCTCTCTCCCTCTCCTACCTGTCCCCACTGTTCAAGAGACCAGAGATTCTGATACTGGTCTCGTTTTTTTTTTTTTTTTTTTAATATATATAGCTAACTTCTTTCAGTTTTAGCTTCCTGAGTAGGGCTAGATGATCTCTCAGACTCCTTTGAGTTCTGGTGCCTTCTGATCCTCCCTGGCATTCTCTGCCTTGGCAACTGTCATAGTCTATGTGAGGGCCAGGTGTGGATGGGAGGAGGCTGGGGAGGCCTGGTGTGCCAAATGGCAAGGGTCAAGTGGACTAGAAAACAGTGAATCGGGAACGCACCGACAGGATGCAGGCCAGGGCTCTGCACAGCCAGTGACTGCAAGTCTGACAGAGTTGAAGAGTGGCGAGGTGAGTGGCCAGAGGACTGGGTGCCCTCACCCCAAAGATGGGCTGTTCAGACAGTGGAGGACAAGGAAGGGCAGGGCAGAGGACAGGCAAATGGTGGCCCAGCAGGACTTGGAGTGTGGTGCTGGGTTCCAGCCCCAGCCTCAGCAACTCCTACTGTCTGTCCTCAGCAAAGGTGCGCTGTCGCAAGTCTGCCTGGAGACTTGCAGGTGGCGATGACAAGAGGGGGAAGAGCCAGAAGGTAGTGAGTGTAAGATGCAGTCCCTGCCCTACTTTTGGTTTATGGCCTTTTCTGTGCACTGTGTCTCCTGCTCATCCTCAGGAATGGTGGACTCGTCCATGATGCCCATCATGGGCTACCTCGTGGACCTGCGGCACGTGTCCGTCTACGGCAGCGTGTATGCCATCGCAGACGTGGCATTCTGTATGGGATACGCTATAGGTGAGGACACTGGCTTTCCCCAATGGCCTTTTGCCTCAGTGCGGGACAGATACTGCCTGCTAAAAATCATTTCAGTCTTTCTAAGACATTGGGAAGGACCTTTATCTAATTCTCTGTTTCCTGAAAGGTCCTTCTGCTGGTGGTGCTATCGCAAAGGCAATTGGATTTCCATGGCTCATGACTATTATTGGGATAATTGATATTCTTTTTGCTCCTCTCTGCTTTTTTCTTCGAAGTCCACCTGCCAAAGAAGAAAAAATGGTAAGAAAAATTTAGGATAAATTGAAGCATTTCTTGATCATTTTAGTGTGGTCTTCTAGATGGTTTCCTCATGGTCTAATTCTAAAATATTCTCTTTTTGGGCAGAAGCCTCCAAACATAAAGAGTGAGCGTGCCTTTTTAGTTTGTACCATGTAGGGCAGTTACTACTTTTATTTTTTACTACTTTTACAGTTATTTCTTCTAAGCATTATGTTTATAAACTTGACAAATGAAATTATTTTTGTGCATAGAATAGCATCAGTATAGCTCTTTTGTCAACCAGACATAAACCTGGGGTAGTTCAATTTGATTTTCTGTGGGTTTTGAAAATCTTGGATGTGATGTTTCTGCCTCCTGTACTCACTATTTGGTGCCGTTTGCTTTTCTCCTAACCCTTACAGCATTCAGTACTAGTTGGTGTCTTGGGCCTTACTGTATGTAGGATTCTGGAGATGATTTTAGGGTTTTTTATGGAAAACCACTTGTATATGCACCTTGGGGCACATGTGAGCACATAGAATTGTTTAATTCATAACTTTATAGCCAGAATTACAGCCACAGGCAAGATATAAAGTATCCTTCTTTTAACAAGTTTAAATTTATTGATTCTAAATTTGAATTTTAAAATGCATGAGTCATTGTAACCTTACTCTAAGGGGTTTTCTTTACTGAGCAAGGAGGAGCTCAGTGTTTCTGATCATCGTTCCTATCTGGTAGTGGTATTGCTGTTTTTGTAAATATTAAATGCTGATAGATACTCATCCGGCTGAAGGGAGGATTAAGAATGAATGAGATGAACAAGGGGAAATGGTATTTTGTGTGTAGGAATAGATGTGAGGTTTGTTTGTGATGTTCTCTTGGAAGTACATCATTAAGTTCTGACAGTTGAACTGAATGGGTCTTAATGCTTTTGGCATTTCCTAGACTGTCCTTTGATGGTTTTTACCAAGAGTGGGTTTAAAGACAAACCCTAAACTTAGGTTATGTGCAGCCTATATTTATCTGGGGCATTTTTTTACATCCATTAACCCTTTGCACTCGCTTGCTTTTTTCTCGATTCCTTTATTCTACTTGGGATTTAATTTTTTAAATATCCCAGATTTTACAAAGTGCGGCAGTAGCATAAAAAACTAGAGTTTCTTTTCATACACACTTATTTATTTGGATTTTTTTATATTTCAAATTATTGATACATTCAAAGAGTAATTTTAATCTCTATAATTTTTCATGGTGTGATATTTTTTTGAAACATTCACCCACATGAAGACCTGGTTTACATTCATGTTTCGCAAATATAAATCATCTCTCTTCTTCTTCCTTTGATTTTTCTGTTAGAATAAACAACACAATCTTTGTGTTTTTTGTTAGGGTGAGGTGTGATTATATGGAGCTTTCCATCTAAACGTTGCTCTAAGTTAGTCGATAATAATCTACCTCTGGAAGTTAATGTACCATCTCTGCATTTACATTTTACTTGTCCTTTCATGCTAATGAAAACAAGAAAAGATTACTGGAAAAATAGACAAAAATCCCCCTTCCCCCCGTGGTGAAACTACGTGTCAAGTGTGGCTTGATATACGAGCTGCTACCGATGCTGACCGTGTCGAGTCACACTCGACATCTGAGTGCAAAGGGTTAATTTATTCAACATATTTAAAAAATATATCAAGCACTGGGCACTGGCTTTGTCCCCCTCTTATATAGGATTTAACTAGGTAATTTTGAGTAACTCATGACCCCTCTAAGAGGAGTGGAAGGTGCTGTGGGAATCCCGGGAGGAAAGCTGTCCCCTCCTTCCTTCCTTTCTTCTTGCTTAGGTGCATCTCCGGCTTAGAACAGCCTTAGCACTTTCTCATGCCTCTCTTAGGGGACTTACCTGTTCCAGCCTGGTTGTGTAATTTCCAGATCCATCTTTGTTTGGCTGACCCTAGCACAGTACCTTGCCCAAATTGTGGGCCAGAAAATTCTCAGCACAACAACTGAAAACTGTCATTCTGTTGCCACCATATCAATTTGATCAGGACTGAATGAAGGTTACTCTCAACCCTTTTTGACCAAAAACATATGTATGTAATCACCTACAAAGGCTTTTGTCACCCAGGAGACTGTATAAGACTCTTGGGAGATAGTGAAGGGCTAGTCTTGATCAAAGGGCTAGTCTTGAAAAAAATGCTGGAGGAAGCAGAAGAGACAATCCTGAAAGGCAAAGCAAGAATTATAGGTTTCCAGAAAGCCACTTTCACTGTAAAATGTCACAATTCTTAATAAGTGCCTAGCAAGATAAATCATTAAAAACTTGAGAAAATGCCCATCTCCCTGCCAATAATTGATGCCCATAATTGAAGGCATCATGTCAGATGGCACTTGACTGGCATAATGGTAACATTTGAAGTGTCAGCCAACAGCTGCTGCTATCATTTTGCAAGCAGAGCAGGAAGAAAGCAGAGGAAGCCGATGGCACCTAATGACAAGAGGGCATTCAGGCAGGACATGCCATGGGGGAGGATGAATCGATCTCTGTGCACTTGAGAAAACCCAGTACAGACAAGTGCTGGTGTTCAGGATTACAGTTATCAAATGCAGGGGGCTGTGAGAGCCAGAAGGCATGCAACCCTCAGCAGACAATTCTTTCATTAGACAGCATCCTGATAACAAGGTGTCTGGACGGAAGATGTTTTATGTTGAAAGATCTAATGTTGTTTTCATGGATCACAAAGGCATAGAACCATGAACCAGTTTGTGAGCACTGCATTTTTCTTCCATTTGGTTTGCTGGGTTTCTGTTTTTTATAATCAGTGTTATCAGTATAGGTAGAGAAAAAAAGTTTGTTACTCAAGTTGCTCTTGCAAGTGTATGAAATATCAACACTGCCATTTGAGAAAAATGTGTTTGTTATTAAGACAGTTACATGGTAGCCCTTAAACTCTCAAAATACCCAATTGAGAATAGCTGTGTTCTGGCATGGATTTTTTTTTTTCCAGGTTGAAGAATTATTTTTAAATATAGGGTATGTTTCCTTTTACTCTTTAAATTTCTGATTATTGCCTAGGCAGGAAATGAGGTGGTTTGATCACAGCTTGATTTTACTAGATGGCTCTGATAGTTGTCCCATAAAGCCCTTCCAGCAACAACTCTGTTTTCTGGATGCTGTGGCTTAGCAAGGAGGGGTAAGAAGCCTGAGACTAATGGGACCAAATATGCTCTGCATCGTAGTATAATCCATTTATAGAAATTTTTCCCTTTGCAGGGCATTTACATCATGGCTGCAAAGCCATCACTGTGTTTTTCTCGTTATGGTAAAGAGGCCTGGTACCTATCAAAGTCTCGAGACCAGAGCTCTTACCTTTTTGAATGCTTTCATTTTCTCACTGTCCCAGCTTTGGGTCTGTATTGCCTTTACACTTCGTTTGGTTCAACAAGTTTTTACTACTTTGAAGATCCTGACTCATGAAGTAGGCATTTGGCAGGGGCGAGAGGACTCACTTCTCAGTAAGTGGGCTTTGCTCTGAATTCAAATGCCAGCCCCCTTGTTTGGATTTTCTCCTCAGCTGAGAGTTGAACACACCCTCCTGCCCACAGCCACATGTGGAGAGCTGGTCTAATTTACCTGCCTGCTCCACAGGCCTCCCTGGATTGTTACTTAAGCACTGGACTTACCACTTGATGCTATTCAGGGCTCTCTTTTCCTGGCTGTTTTTTTTTTTTTTAAGAGACATGGTCTTGCTCTGTCACCCAGGCTGGAGTGCAGTGGCAGAATCATAGCTCACTGCAACCTTGAACTACTGGGTTCAAGCGATCTTCCTGCCTCAGCCTCCTGAGTAGTGAGAACAGATGACTACCACACCTGGATAATTTTTAAATTTTTTGTAAAGATGCAGTCTTGCTATGTTGCCCAGACTGGTCTCGAACTCCTAGCTTCAAATGATCCCCCTACCTCAGCCTCCCAAAGGGCTGGGATTATAGGTGTGAGCTACCTTGCCTGGCCCATCACGCTTATTTAATCATGTATAACTTTTTTTTTTTTTTTAAAAGTACAGCTATTGCACAATAAACCTTTGAAGAGAAATTCAGAAGCCAGTAAGCTAAGTTTTAAAAGCTATAAAACAACACTTTGAGGAAGAAAATTTCTTTACCTGAAAACAGATAGGCTGTGGACAAATAGCGTTTGGGTAAATCGACAAATTCCAATCACTTGAGTCTGTATGATGCCAAATAACCAGCCTGACCAAACTTCTTTCCCTGCAATGCAGTTTTTTGTTGAGTTCATATTACGTGCCCTGTCCTAGGTTCTGGGGGTCCTCAGATTAACAAATACATATATTTTGGTCTACTGTGGATAAACCAGGAGATGGCAGCTAATTATGAGTAAGGGAGAGTGATGGCCATTCTTTCTAAAGCACCCTCGCTGCCTGTGGGCCAAGTAAGGGCCACGGCCCCAGGCCTGGCTTTCTTTCCAGCTGCCGTCTCACTGTGCTTCCCCGTGGTGGCCAGGCTGGCTTACTTTGTGTCCTGCTTGGTAAATAACCTGTGTTTTACTCATTGTCACCTCCCTTCCTGTCCAAATCCATCTTTCGAGGTTCACCTTAATGCCCACCTCTCCTGTATTGCTTTCCCTGGGCACCTAACCCACAGTGAGTCCTCCACCTGGGACCCTGGAGTACCTGTCCTCACCCACGCAGGAAGGTAACCACTTCGCTGGGATAGTAGCGTAAGAGCACTGACACAACACCTAGCAGTTTCCCCGTAAGCTGTTGTCAGCTGAATGACTGCACTGTAGTCTCAGATGCCATGTAACTAGGACAGTGTTTCTTGAAGCTTGTTGACGCCACTGTCATGTGAGGGTAGAAACCTGGAATTTCATTTTTAACCTGTTTCACCCCTCTACAACCCCACAGTGCTCCTTGCGCACATTTCTTTGAGAATCACTAAGCTGTGGAGATGAGACATTTAGTTATTAGAAGGGTTAAACCTTTGTGTAATGTAGGTAGAATGGTCCTGGTATACAAAGTCTGTTGCCTCAATTATTTTTAGAAATCGAGCTCTTTATTAAATGGACGTATCAGTTCACTTGGCAAGCAGCATAATGAGAAACAGTTAAATTTGAAGCTGATAAGTTGAGCTGGCAGCCTTAGAGGGTCAAGGTGGTCCTTATCTTCATATGTCACATAGACCGATCATTTGAGAATGTCTTGGGAAATGATAAATGAGTTAAGTGCTGAGTGGAGTCTTATCAAATCTGTGGGACGAGAGCTGGGAGTAACAGCTAACAGACACCAAGATGGGTTGTAATAGGCTGACATCAGATACATTTTAATCCATTTAGCTTTGAAAACTGCACAAAAAGATACCGGGGGAGTAGTTCAGTGAAGGAGAAAACCTCTGCGAAACACACATGGTGAGAATTCATTTTAGTTGACATCCCACTGCCGTCCTCTGCACTCTTCCAACTACCATGGGGTGCTGCGACAGTGGGCTTTGCCCTGAGGCTCTTGCCTGCCCCATTCTAGCTATACATCCTTTGGTCCAATTCTTTAACCGCCCTGTGTCTGATTTTTCAACCTGCCACACAGGGTTATTGTGAAGTTGAGGTAATATAAGATGCTTAGCATGGTCCTGGCATGATAAATGTCAGCTGTGTAATCATACTACATGCGTGGTTCTGTTCACTTTCAGGAGGAATAATTGACTACAGTGCTTATTGAAGGTATGGTTTGAAAGCATCACTATTTTTTGGTCATTGTTTTTTTTTTTTTTTTTTTGAGACAGAGTCTCACTTTGTTGCCTAGGCTAGAGTGAGTGCCATGGTGTCAGCCTAGCTCACAGCAACCTCAATCTCCTGGCTCAAGCAATCCTTCTGCCTCAGCCTCCCAAGTAGCTGGGACTACAGGCATGCGCCACCATGCCCGGCTAATTTTTATATATATATTTATATATATATATATATATATATATATATATTAGTTGGCCAATTAATTTCTTTCTATTTATAGTAGAGACGGGGTCTCGCTCTTGCTCAGGCTGGTTTCGAACTCCTGACCTCGAGCAATCCGCCCGCCTCGGCCTCCCAGAGAGCTAGGATTACAGGCGTGAGCCACCACGCCCAGCCTGGTCATTGTTTTTTAATTTTCAGTAATAGCATGAGAATTTCATGTTCATCAGAAGAGGAATATATTTTTTTAAAAAATCATCCATGTGAGATAGAGGACAGCCAGGATTTAGGTAGGGAGACATGGTCTGGAAATCATGTTTATGAAAAGATAAAAGCCCTAGGATGTTTAGCCTTAGGGAAAAACCCCTAAGGGGGCCATGTCTGTGAAGATATCAGAACCAGATCCATGAGTGGAAACAATGGGAGATGGGTTTTGGGGTAGCCTTAGGTATGTTTCTAACAGGTGACCTGCCCTCATTAGGGAGACAGCACAACCATGTCCTTATAAAATGTCATAGCACAATGAAGTCTGCAAACAGAAGTTGTACTGGGTGACGTCCATGATACATGGACCACAATTCTAAGATATAACTATTTTTAAACCTAACCTGCCTCTCCCTTGCTTCATAGAGTATAAGTTCCCAGAACTGACTCATGGCCTCTGACAGGTATAACAAAAGTGCTCCAGAGACTGCTTCTGCCATCTCCTAGTGCTTGGAATTTTCAGAGTGTAGAACTCCAGGGCTTCTAGGCCAGATACCTGGTGATTGCTCCAAATAGATTGGTTAATACAAGTAATAATACACAGCTTTCAAACTATTAATCTTTAAAAATAGTAAGTTTAAACTATCCTTTATGAAATGAGAGAAGTTAACATGCTTGCATTTTGCTCTCTTTTAGGCTATTCTCATGGATCACAACTGCCCTATTAAAACAAAAATGTACACTCAGAATAATATCCAGTCATATCCAATAGGTGATGATGAAGAATCTGAAAGTGACTGAGATCCTCAAAAGTCATCAAAGTATTTAATTGTATAAAACAGTGTTTCCAGTGAAATGACTCATCCAGAACTGTCTTAGTCATATCATCCATCCCTGGTGAAAGAGGAAAACAACCAAAGGTTATTATTTCTTTTCCATGATTATGATCGATTGCCAACAGCCTTATAAAGAAAAAGAAGCTTTTCTAGGGGTTTGTATAAATAGTGTTAAAACTTTATTTTATGTATTTGATTTTATTAAATATTATACAATATATTTTGACGAAATAGGTATAGTGTAAATCTATAAATATTTGAATCCAAATCAAATATAATTTTTTAACTTACATTCATGAACACTTGGGCAAAAATCTTATATTTTTTCTGAATATTGGTAATGAGTGTTTAAAATTAAAGCACACATTATCTCTGAGACTCTTCCAACACAGAGAAACTAGAAGGAAGTCTGAAAAACAGAATCAAGTAAGATAGCATATATTACATAGACACTGAATGAGTGTTATTTAACTTATAGTTATTATCAATATATTTGAGTTAAAAGCTAGTTATTTCATATGCAAGGGACAAGAACTTGAGTCAGTCATCTTTTGGATTTATCCATAAATCTTAAATGGCATTAGTTTTCTATATAATCACCTACCTGGAAAGAGATGGTTTTAAAATTTTACATGTCATATGGTTGGCAGCAAACATTAAAGCCAACAAGGGAAACACAGTAAATGTTCTGAAAGCAAAGCAAAGCACCCAAATGTATAGTCTTGAACTAGCAGCTTTCCCTTTAAGATATATACTTGATTCTTACTGGAACAAACAAAATTGAGGGTATATGTAACACTGTTAAGGTTGTTTAAACCATGATAAAGTTCAAGGTTTAGAAAAAGGAACTTAATAGGCTAATAGCTGCTGACTTAGAAAATCAGACTATACTATTAGACTATACCTGTTTGCAGGCCATCCAAGTGTTTTCTAGGGATCTATTAATTTTAGGTTCTAAAATTATTTTCTAGACTTCCTGAAAGTTGTTCACAGCAATGTGAACAATTTTAATGAAATTTTAATGAAAATGGGAAGAATGAAATTGTCTTCAATCATGTATTAGGAAAATGGGTAAAAAAAAAAAAAAATAGGGCGGTCAGGACTTATCCCCTTTCACAGGCAGAAAAGAAAAACCAAACATCTAAAAATGTTGTGTTAACTGTGTCATCTAGTGTACAGTGTAGTGTAGTTTTTCTAAGTGTGACAAAATATTGATGTGCCTTTTCAGTGCAACAGCAAATACTGTTTAGTGAACATTGTCAGTTTTTGCTTTGTATGAGATATGACTGGAGTGTGAAGTTGTCTCAAATAATACTTATTAATTCTACGGTTCTATAAACAAAAATTAATGTCAGTTTTGTTGAGCTAAAATTGTTGGTGTTAACTTGGACATCAAGGAGCAAAGAACTTTAAAACAAGAGACTCCTCACCTTAGGACCATTGCTTATTCTCCAGGAAAGCGGCTAATATTTTGCTTCATGAAGCTTGTGTGTGTGGCTTCCATGATTTGAAGTCTGGTTTCCAAGTGCAGCGTGTTTGAAGCAAACAAGCTTCCTATTCACTTATTTGCAATGAGCAACTTACACAAGTCTGCTACTTTGGAAGATGGCTCTGGAGGAACCCTTCTGTGGCCAAAATAAAAAGGCAAGACAGTTTCTACTTCTGTAAGGGGGAGAGCCTTAACAAAGAACGTGATGCCAATTGGTTCTTCATGAGGGTTTGATTCTTCCTTCCCCTAATACCATATACTTTATTCCAGTTTTATTTTTGCCTTGGCTCAGCCTCTGTAAGAATGGCAAAGGCAGGCCTGCTGTTGATCCCTTGGGTTAAGACATACATGAATTTTTCAAAACTGTTATGGAAGTGAAAGATATGTTGTATCTGAGGAAAAAAATTTACAAGGTCTTTTATATGACTAATATTCTGGGTTATCAAGATTGTGAAAAGGTTTTTTAAAAAAATGTATCAGAACAAAGAACACACAGCAATCTGAACATGTATTTTTTGAACAGAGGTGGTTTTTATGTTTGTACCTGGTATAATAAACAGATGAGGTAGCAATGAATATTCAACTTTTAACTGCTAAGTCTATCTGTCCAAGTCATGTTTTAGCTAGTTTACTTAATAAATCTTCTGAACAATGTACTGTGCCATTTTGTATTCCTTTATAAACCAAACGTTGCTGGAATAAAATACCTAAGGTGGTATCATTTTGACTGGATATTTAATTTAAAACTATTCTTTGCTTACAGGCATCAGGTAAAAGCCTATCCAGGTTAGTCTGATCCTATGTTTTAGCTTTCCACAATTTATTTTAAATTGAAACATGTAACTAAGCTCAATTATGTCAATGTGGAAAAAAACCAGTAAGTTATCTTTCCATCCATAAACTTGTTTTCCCATTTTAAACAAGTAATTGTATCTGAGGAAAATATGTATAACCAGCTGTTTGACATAATGGTGTTTAACCTGGGTTGTATAAAATCCTTGAAATTGGGGACATTTTGAATGGTGTGCACAGGTATATTTTCTGGGGATAAAAGTCCACACCTTAGATCTTAAAGGGGATCCATGACCCAAAAGATTAGGGGGAACCTCCCACTCTTTTTCTGGTAAGGAAAGCTATTCTCTCAATTTAGAAATTAAGACTTTTTGAGACAGAGTCTTGCTTTGTTGCCCTGGCTGGAGTGCAGTGGCATAACCGTAGCTCACTGTAGCCTCTAATGCCTGACCTCAAGCCATCCTCCTGCCCCACCCTCCCAAGTAGTTGGGACTATAGGCACATAGCACCACACCCGACTAATTTTTCTATTTTTTGTAGAGATGGGGTCTCTCTCTTGCTTGGGCTGGCCTCGAACTCCTGACCTCAAGCGATCCTCCTGCCTTGGCTTCCCAGAATGCTACGATTACAGGTGTGAGCCACCACACCCTGCCCCCAAATAATATATTTTTAAATTGAAGTGATTTTAAATTTACTCCCTTTTAGGGAACTTAAGATTTTATTTTTTATTATCTTGCTATTAGTGAAGGCCATTTTCAAATTGCCTTCAAAAAGTTCAGATATACTTAAATTTAGAACTTGACAGTACTCTCAATATTTTAAAGTTGTTTTCTCCTGAGTCACAAAATACCCATATGGTATTTCAAGTGGTTGATATTGAATATAGGGCTTGATATGAAGAAATGTAGCCTATTACGATTGTTAAAATGTTGCTCAGTTTGTTTAACCCAATCATTCATCTAAATACCAAGGTAGAAAATACACTTTAAATAGTCTAATTGCTAATATATAACAGAGGCAAATCCATAAATTTGATAATCCATAAGTTAAGGAAACAGTAAAAATTAATGCTTTTGGATAAATTTGCAAAATAGCAATTTTGTTCAGCAAAAGTAGACTTTAATAAGCTTGTCTGCATGGCCAAATTATACCAGACAATTCCCTAGAGATGTAGCAATCCTTGATAGATGTTATCAAATGAAGATATTCTTGTTTTCTGTAGCAGTCTTTATTTTTTAGCTATTGATAACATAGCATGGCAGCAAGATTACATCAGTAATGTAATATAATACAACTTTTTTCACTGAAGCCTTATACCTTACTATAGGCTATCTGAAGTGTTCCCCCTTGCACTAAAATACAACTGCAATGCCTCTACTGCCTCTCCCAGTAGATATAAAAATATTGTACTACATTAAAGGTATATTTTACAAATGTCATTAGCAGCATTACTGAGCTTTCCGTAACTGTGGTTCTACAGAGTTAAATACTTTTAAAATATGAGAAGGTTCTTATGAAACCAACATTTTGCATTATTTCTACGGCTCTTTCAAATGCATCAGTTTCAGCAGCATGCTTGGGTATCACTAAAACTTCCATGGTTTAATAAACAAACACCAGCCATTTACAGACATGCCACCTTCCAGGTTATCAATGGTAAGTTGTTTTTTATAGGATGAAATGTTGTTATACATTGGGCAGACTGCTTCAAGCATGTTTATGAAACGTTTCAGCTTTCAGGGAATTTGGTGTGTAAAGGCTCCTAACACTCCTACAGCAGTGTTATTTTAAAAAGGGGGGTATACACGCAGATATATTTTTGTTATAAACTTGACCAAGAAAGGTATTTAGTGTCTCAATTTTTCACTTGATAAAATAATAGGTATGAGAATTGGCTATCGATTTTAAAAGCAGAATAACTTTTCTACCCTCAAAAATGTTTTCCTCACTCATTAATACCGTTTATTTGTATAGCATTTTACTGTTCAAAGCACTTTTGCAGTTATGCTATTGTCTTCCTCACAACAATCTTGTGAGGTAAAGTATTATTCCCATTTTAGAGATAGGAATGCTGAGGCATGGCATCCTTTTGTGACTTGCCTATGGTTGCTGTTCATTAATGGAAGAACTTAAACTCTTACACGTAGAGTTCTGGACTATAGACCTGGGACACATCTTTAATATTACATTATGCGTATGCTTTTTCCTGCCAACCATAAAAGCTGTTCCATTATAGTTTTAAATTCATGTCAGTTACACTGCACTATATATCAATCATCATAGCAGTTACCTACACAAAGGAAAAACTTATACGTATCTATTTTATAGGTATATAACAGCCCCAAACTTAAGGTACGCCTCTTAAACAGAGGGCAAGCTTATACATTTTCCCTCAGCCATGTGTGTTACTGGGATCCATAAGATGGAGCCAGTATTAGGGTAGATCTTCATTTTCAGAGAACTGGTCCCAATTCCTATGTATCTATTCCTATGTATCTATACTATTTTTGTCTTTTCTAAACTAAAAGACAGTCTGAACCAAAGAAATATTCAGAATGATCACCATTCCTTAAAGCCTGTAAAACACCAGACAAAGCAATAAACATTTTGCATGATTCCTCTCCTTCACAATACTCTTACATGAAAATGTTTCTAAAACAAAACCAGCCAGAACTAGTTACCAATAGTCATTTTAAGAACAGTCCTCTGAAACTTTAAATATCCTTGCACATGCTTTATTTCCTATGGGCAAACTGAAGATGAAAAATCATGGATGTTTAGAACTTCCATTTAAAAGGAAAGGAACATTTTAAAAGATTGTATTTTAAAATCCTACTGGTTACTGTTTTCAGCAATTAAATCTTGTTATCCTCTCTCAAAGTCTGGACCAACTGCATTCTGTATTTATTCCTATTACATTTATTTTTCAATGCAAGCTCTTCAAAATTAATTGCCATATTTTTACTATACTTCAGTTGCATAAAAGCTTTAGAAAAAATTTCACAGAAGCATTGAAAGCAAGCAATATATGTAAAAATTTTTTTTTTACTAAATTAGCATAACAGACTAAAGCTGCAGCATGTGCTTTCATGTTACATTTGGCAAAAAAAAAAAGCCCCCCCCAAGTCCCCCAAATAACAAAAATCTCAAGCAAGTAGAGACCACAAACTTCATAAAACAAAAGATTCAAAACCTGTTCCCTCAATGATTGCTGTTGTCAATTTGGGCATGCAGCAAATTTGTTATAACCATGATGGAAATGAAAATATTTTAAGAATCTGGACAGTATACTATTTCACACTGTTTCAAAAACCAAGAGGAAGAAAAATAACACAATGAGAAGACATCACACATACATAAACATGAAAAGTTAGCTTACATAATTACATAATTAGAAAAAGTTAAAAATAAATTAGTAAAAATAAATTCCCAGTATAAACCCAAAAAAGCATTGCTATAAATGCAATCAATCCAAAACAACCAATTAGTGAGCTGGTCATGTTTTTGCGGGAAAACCACCTTTTTCATTCTTGTTCTTATACAAGCAAGTAACTGGAGAAGCAGGCCAAAGTGCGTTATAAGAGGATTTAAATATGGTTTTATCTGCAGTACTTTAGATGCAACTTTCCCCCAATCACTTGAAAGTTTAAATAGACTGTTACACAGACTCAGATGGGCCAAATAAGTCATCTGATATGCTGCTGAATGGCTGAGAGTCTATTAATTGACTTAGTTCGTTATCAAGGTCTTCTTCTGTATCATCTGTGTACTTGCTTATTTTTTTGGAGTGCTGGTCTAAAGACAGACTTTCTAAAGTTTCTATATCTTCAATGCCTGCTCTGTAGTGGATCATAAGAAGTGTTAGAGCTTGTAGTCTTTCACCTGATTTAGCCAAAGCAGCAGAAAGAAGTGATTTTTTCCTTGTATCAGTTGTCTCTTTTTCTTCTCTAACAAGGGAATTATTGTGTTCCAACTCCTGATCAATTTCATTCTGTAGTTTATCCAACATGAACTCTAGTTTCTGGATCCTTTCCTCTGTTGGCAAGCCTCTGTACAGATCACGACCGATTTCTTTAACTGCAATGAAAACACTGTCATCCAGACCACCCTCCTTTCTCACTAACTTTATTCCTGTGCTATTTCCCCGTTTAGAAGGACTGTTTGGACCACAGACCTCTGTGTCACTGCCTTCATTGTCTGACGTGTTTGGTGTATGTTTTGGTGAAGGTTCTACAAGATCGGTTCCAGGTTCAGAAAGCCGAGTTTTAGAAACTTGACGCAAATTTAACAAACGAGAGCTAGTATTGATAATATGCCTTGTCAAACCTGTCGTTTTATTAACTGACTTGCTAGCTTCGGCATCAACACGAGGAGGCAGGCCTAAAAGGGTTTCCTGTCCTTCCAGCCTGAGGTTTTTCAGAGTCCTGTCTATTCGCCTATCAGTTGCTCCACAAAGAGGAGTCTCGGCTAGACACTTTTCTTGACATTTTTTATGGCAAACATAAGCACAAAACATACACTGTGAAGCAGCTTTAGTCCAAACTTTTTTCTTACAGTAATCACACCAAGTTGGGTTCTGGAACTGAGTATCCTGGAAACTATGTTTACTTTCTGTTAAACCCATCTGTCCAACAAAGTGCTCCTCTTTAGGGAGAGCAGAAACTTCTTCAACCAAATGGGGTTCTTTTTCTTTCTCTATGTTAGTAACTATATGGTGGTCTGCTTCTCCTTCTTTTAAATATTTGAAGTTAACAGTAATGTCACCAAAGCAAAATTTGTCATTGAATCCCTTCTGCATACTCAGATTTCGTAGTGCAGTTCTAGTGACTATAGCCTTAGGTGAGGGGGCTTCCAGTCTGAATTTTGAAAGGTATTCCATGTTTGATGTAGAAAGGCATCCTAAAGCTACTTCTTCAAGTTTTAAACTAATGTGTCCCAAACAGATGAGACCCCCCAACTTAAAAGGATCCCTGCACCACAGTGCAATGTTTAAGTATCTGTGGCAGGCTTCTATGTCAAATAAACAGGATGCTCTGGTTCTTGTCCATTTTCCTAGCTTATTACGATAAAGAATTTCTGATGATTCCCATGTTTGACGGTCATCAGAACTGTCCTTGGTAGGGCAGGAACTTTCTGAAGTAACATCTTTACCCAATTCTTGCTTTCCTAAAAACTGCTTAGATGTAGCTGCATCTTCTGTGTGATCCACATTTTTTGCTTGCTTTTCAGATTTATCTGGAGGCGGCGGTGGCGGCAGCGGCAGCAGCACCTTTTCTGGCTTTTCAACAAGCACATCTAGTTCTGCCTGATTTGGGGCTTCAGCAGAAGGCAAAGGGACTTTCACTTGTGGTCGTGGTGGCACAGGTGGTTTAAAAGTGGATCCTTGGGTCGGTTTTGACACTTGCGCTGGGTCTGTTATCTCAGAAGTTTTTAGGGGTAAGGGTTTATTTCCTTCTTTGGGTGGAATTTTTGGTGGTAGTGGGTGACTTCCCCCAACTAATTTACGGTTTAAAACTGGTGATATAGCTCCAAGGGGTTTAAGAGAAAGTGTTGTTGGAGTACGTTTGGGACTATGACTTAATGATTGTGCCTCATCTTTGAGCTCATTTTGTGCTCTGACATCACTTGCCAGGTCTTCAAATTCAGAATCCAGCTCTCTATTTTCAGCATCTACTGCCAGCCCAGTGGCTTCCTCTTCATAATTTGGTTGGCATGAGCTTGACAAAAAGTTTTCTTCCAACTGGCCAAAATTATCTTGCAGCACTGCACCTTGATTACTCTGGCCCACAGGCCTTTCATAGTACACCAGGACCCGGTCACCAGCCTGCTTGATGAGCTTCAACACTTGCAGTGTCGATGTGATTTTCACACCTGGTTTAAGATTTTAAAAGGGAAAGCATGTAAACTACTGCAATAAAAATTGCCTAAATTTGTTAAATAATCAGAGGTAATGACAATTATATTTAACTAATGGAAGAGTGATACGAAAATCTCAAAAATAGTTTATTTGGCTTTGGATGAATCAGTGTACTGATTTTGAAAACCTGAATGTGCTGATATCCTGGAAATGAATTACCTTTTCAAACCAGATGATAACACAGAATCCCTAAGAGTGCCAAGCTGCTAACTCCTACTTCCCATTCCTTCCTCCTTAGGTTAGATTGACATTTCTTAGTTTGAACTGAGGAAGTGAACAAAGTGAGACCTATTTAAAAGAATTTTATTAATGGTTAAACTAGACTTAGAATGAGGGGAAGCTGTGACTCTACTGAAGGAAATTCTAAGATACTCCCTTCTAAGGTATTATAAAATATGTGATGAATGATTCAAATTAAGAGACCAATGCTTGAAATAAATGTAGCAAAAGACTATGAATATGGGATTCTTTTTCAGAATCAAAGAACAAGGCATAAATTGTTTTAAACTTAAGTTGGTTACTATCTGTATCTGTAGTATCTATCTTAAATTTAAATTTTATTTTAATTCTAATTGTTACACTAACATAGTTTAAAATTCAAAAGATACAAAAAGATGTACAGTGAAAAAATCTCCTCTCCACTTCTATCTCCCAGCCATATTGTCCCTTTCCTGAGGTAGCCAATACTAGCAGCTTCTGGTGTATTCTTCTAGAGACATTCTAGGTGTGTTATCATTTAAATACTCGGTTTGTTCCTGCCACTCTTCCCACCCTCACCAAAATAGCACTTACCCAAGCTATCCCTTTATGAAGGACTACAGAAAGGTAAAAGGGGCTCTTTATTTTCCAAAGATCTTAGAGCCATCCCAAGTAAATAAAAATAACACCAGCTCCTTCTAATAACCTGACTTCAGAGTTCCTTAATCTGTGTCCTCTCCTATTTCAGCTACCTGGGAAGATCAGCCTTTAATCTGGTCATCACTAAACTTTTCCACATCGAAGAGCTTTCATTTTCAATTACTCTATCTGATCACAGTCTCGATTTTTCACTCCGTATCATCCTGTCTGCTAACTGAACTTGCATTTTTGGCAATTTCCTGGCCCAATCATTCTTCCTTTCTTCTCATGGTCCTATTAGTCTCCTGATACCACCTGCTTTTCTACCCAACCTCAGTCTCAAGATTACAATGATGTTCTCACCAATATTTTTCATTCTCTTGTCCTAGCCCTTTCCTCTTTACTATATTCCTGTCTTTTTGATCTCCAGCTTTGCCAGCCCCACTAATCCCCCTTCCTGCTCCTAAACTCACCACCCGGATCTAGCAGCAAGTCATGCTGTCCGTCTTCAGCAAGGTGTTGAGTGCTGCTTAGCATCTTTTTGATTGCTCTCTGAACAACTAAATCTCCAAAACACTAGCTGCAAACCTTTCCTGTTCCCGAAAGCCTTTCTACTCTTTTACTCTGGTGATGTCACCTTATTTGCCAAAAAGATCAACAAGAAGCTGCCTTTTCTTTCTGCTAATAATTTTTATTATCTTATTTCAGAGGGGGAAGTATGCCATTATTTGTATATACAGGGTGCTCCAAAAGTCGCCATACATAGGGAAATTGGGAAATTGTAGCTAAATGTACCTTTATTTACAAAATATTCATCACAAAATTTTATAAAATTTTTCCTTTGTAGTCTCCATACAAAATTTTATAAAATTTTTCCTTTGTAGTCTCTATACTCGTATTTTATTCTCACTAATATTTTTTCTTCCTTCCTTTAAAACTTTCCTTTTCCTTAGTTTCCATGACACTATACTAAATTCTGATCATCTCTCCTCTGGTTTCTTTTTCTCTACCTACGACATGCCCCTTATGTTATCAAGGTTTGTCTGTCACTAGTTCTCTCAGCCTTTTTTGCTCTCTCCCTAATTACAGCCACTCCAGTAGTTTAAAAAACTATCAACTTTTTCTTTGGTTGGTTTCCTCTCTTTAGTCCTACAGTCCCAACCTCTGGACATCACACCACCTGGATGTTTTGTTGGTCACTACATTGTCAGTGTAGTTAAAACTCTTCTTTGATTGTCTCATCCTCTGGTCTCGCTACTATGAATCAACTTGCCATTCTCAGGTAACCCCATTTGAATCCTGGAGATAGAGCTGACTGACTCCCCAGGTCCATTTAGCTGGTAATTCTAACTCAGAATTTCAGCCTATTTTCCTTCCCTGTTCAGATACTCCTGATCACTGGCCTCAACTATAGTAATAAACAGTCCTTAACTGCAGTCCCTCACTCAGACCTTTCCTACTTTAATCACCAAACATACCACTGCCAAAATTTTCCTAAAGTTTTGGCTCAAAAACTTAGCCTACAAACTCATCACCCTGAAAATTTAGACCTTTCTAATATAGCTTTTTGATTTATCCAGCCCTAATTTCTACTACTTCCCTCTAATCACACTATGTCCCAGCAAAGCTGTAGTTTGACATATGTATAAATGAAAAACAAATCCCTCTAATGCTCTGTAGTAGGCAAAAACTTCAACTCATTCTAAACCCATTTTTTTCTGGAGACAGTCTCACTCTGTCACCCTGGGGCTACAGTGCAGTGGTGTCATCATAGCTCACTGCAACCTCAAACTACTTGTGGGCTCGAGTGATCCTCCTCCCTCAGCCTCCCATGTAGTTGGGACTACAGGTGTGCACCACCATACCTGGCTAATTTTTCTACTTTTTGTGAAGATGGGAGTCTCACTCTTGCTCAGGCTAGTCTTGAACTCCTGACCTCAACTGATCCTCCCACTTCAGCCTCTCAGAGAGCTAGGATTATAGTTGTGAGCCACTGTGTCCCATTTAAACCCATTTTATATGACCAAAAAATCTGCCCTCATCTCATCTCTTCCTCAATCAGCAGGTGCTTTATGGATATGGCCATATACCTCTCAGGGCTGAGTCATTCAAGTATGAATTTTTCTTTTGGAATATTTCAAACATATTCAAAAAGTTAAGGGAACAGTAAATGAATTCTGCTGAGTTCAAATATAACATTTTACCAATCTTATTTCAACTATCATCAATCCCTTGTTACTAAATATTTTTAAAACTATTGTATAACCATATGAATGAATTATAACTATAAAATTTTTTTTGAAAAATACCTGTTGACATGGAGCAAAGTTTATGACATATTAAAAGAAATAATGAGCATTACAAAAAATACATAGTAAGTTTCAATTTGTTTTTTGGAGTTGGGGCAGGGGATATATTTACGTACGGAAAAAAGTCAGGAAGGAGACATACGAAAGTTTTTGTTATGTTCCAAGTTTTAAACGTGAATGTGTATTATACCCTCCCCTCATGTCAATAAATATATGTATATTTATAAATGTTACAAATGATGTGAAGGGATGACTTTTGATTTTTCACTTTGCATACATTTATATTGCTTGGATTTACATATTTTTGATAATTGTATTTATTACTTGTGTAATTGAAACAAAACCCAAAAGAGGATATAAAAAAGAAAAAAAATTAATTTTATCCTGTAGGTAAAACCAAAACAGGATATGTGTAGATATAAGAAATTTATATTGAATTATGGTTTTAGTGGCAGGAGATTCTTGTGGTTATTATATTATTAAACAACTATATAATGGATGAAATCTATATCTAGGCCCCTCCTAAGTGCTATGCATCACCATCAGTAACATTTGGGAGCTTGTTAGAAATGCAGACTCTCAGGCCCCACTACAGGTCTCTAAATCACAACTCACATTTTAACATCATGTCGGTGACTGGCATATGCATGAAAGTTTGAGAAGCACTGCTTATGACTTGATCAGAGGGATTTCCATGTGAAAATGTTAACTTAGTTGGGTTCCCAGGTGTGCAACTAAATAATTTTCATTATTTTACCATCATGATGGATTTGAATCAAAGACAGAGTTTAACATGTAACCAAGGGTAATTGCTCCTTGGTTGGGGAACTGCTCTATCTTATTTATTGTCTTAGCTGTGAAAGAACCTATCACATTCCCCTTAAAAGATCAACTGTGACCAACCATGTGTTCAAGGAATCTAACAAGCCTAGAATGGGTGAAGCAGGTACATTACAAAGGTCTAAAAAGGCTGGGACTTTCCCCCACTGCTGTGCATGTTGAGTCCCACTGCTTAGACATATACATACAAGCAAATAATCTGTATCAACAGAGAGTTTTTATTGTTGATAACAATCCAACTGATTGGAAGGCATGCAAGTAACACATGTTTCCACCATTGATTTTGGCTAAACTTTGAATAACAACATATTAACAAATGGCTGGCCATTCAGACAATATGGGGCCACAGGACAGTTTGAATATGCCCTCCTGGTCAAGGAATGTTAATTCCTCTCCTGTTCATTATGTGGTCCTAACTGAGGTGGGTAGTAGTGCTAATACTACCAATTTTAGGCTTAGAGTAGTAATGATACTACTCTGTAGTATTACTACTACAGTAATAATAATTACTGAAAAGTAACCACTGACTTACCCTTTCACATTTGATAAAAAATAGAGGAGTAGAAGGTGGGAAGGGAAGGGAAATTAGAGAGGTTGTACAAAAGTAGTCTAAAGATAAAGTATCTTAAAGATTTATATGTTAGGACTAAAATGGCATATATATTTTTACAGTATTTTGAAGTCTTTCAGATTTTTATTTATAATACAGTTTATTACTTTCTTTCAATTATAAAAGTAACATATGCATATTATAGAAATAAGGAAGAAGGAAGAGAGGAACAACCCCACATCTACTTTCTTGTTTATCTGTAAATGTAAAGTATATTGTATATTAGCATAATTACCTCCAATAGCAATAAGTCGATCTCCCCGCTGAAGATCTGCAATTGCAGCAGGCGAGTTTGGGGCCACAGTTTCAATTATGACATGCCCAGCATATCCATCAGTTGACTGGACAAGACGAAGTGTAAGTCCAACACTTTGTAAATTCCCTTTTACTAATTCAACCTTTAAAGGGGAAAAAAGGAAAACAGATTCAATGGATTCATAGTAGTGGAGTGAGAAAACAGTAACACACTGAGAGTACGACAGCTGATGCTGACTTTTATAGCATGGTAACTATTATTAAAGTTAAATAGAGTGAAGAAATCTATATTGTAATAATATTAACATTCTTAGACTACACATTTAAGTCATCTAAAATAAACATTTTGTTTTCATGTTCCATGCTTACTGTAGAAAATTTGGAAATAAACAGAAAGGCAAATGAAAAGAAAATCACTCCTAATCATTATCTAGAACTACTGTTAAAACATATAACCAAAAATATAACATATTAACACAAAATTGAGAACTGTCTCAATAAAACAGACATTGTGAATATAATCATATATTGTGACTATACTTTTGAATCTTGCTTTTTTCAAATATCATGGGTATAATCTATATCATTATATGTGCTTTGAAAACTCTACTTTTTATGGTGTATTATTAAATTTTCTTTTTTAGGAAGAGGCAACAAAAAGAGTTTACATTTATGTATTATTAAGAGTTATCTTGTGCCCAGTGCAGTTGTGTGCACCTATAATCCCAGTTATCTGGGAGGCTGAATTGGGAGGATCACTTAACACCAGGAATTTGAGACCAACCCGAGCAACATAGTGAGAACCTGTCTCAATTTAAAAAAGAGTTATCTTATTAATGAGATGCCCTGTTCTAACTCATCAAGATCATTTTGTTTTATAAACAAATCTGTCATTCAATTTCTTAGGAATATGTATCTCAGATTAACATTATCTGTGAATTTAAAAAGAAATCATCAACATGCTATTTATCCTAATATAAATCACGGGTTTAAAAAAAAGATAAAAAGCTGTGAACTAAACTAAAATCTTACCCCCCTTCCAGCTGATTGAATGACTGCCTCTTGGTCAAGGGGACCCCAGAAATACCCTAAAGCTGAGTTGCTGGCCGTAAGAAGGGAGGAGGTCAGACATGCTTCGCCATGCCCTCCTCACTTCCTGGAGACAGCCTTTGTAACTCATTAACAGGCCTAAGCCTATGTAAGAGAAACTGTAGGTCCTCAATTCACTTTCACTCATTTGCATATTATTTAGCACCCAACTGAAGGGAAGTTTTACTTTACCCTCTACCCTCACTCCTGCCAAAAAGAAGCCAGTTAACTAATGTAGAAGGAATGATCAGGCCCTTTTGTACACATTGTCACTCCAAATGGTAGAGAGACTACGTATTTTATATAGATTAAAAAAAGACAGAGACTAAAGAGAGGTAATAATCCAAAGCAATATATTAATCTTGATCAGATCCTAGAAAAAAAAGCTACAAAAAGCTTCTATGGGACATCAGGAACATTTTAAAATAGGCTGAAAATTCGGTGAAACTAGGAAATTTTCTTATGTGATCACTGTTATTTCTTATGTGATCATTGTTATTGTGGTTATACGAAATGTTCTTGTTTTTAGAAGTTTCAAACTGAAATATTTAGGGTGAAATATGTGATGTCTACAATAATCCTTGCCTATGACTTTAGGCAAATGTTATTAACCTCTTTGAACTTCACTGGTGAAACTGGATACTATCTTAGATGAGGAGCCATGAAAAGGCTCAGTATTTATTATTATTACTGTTATGAGCAAGACCTAGCACTACTAATCAAAAAAGGGGCTGCAAAAGGAAATTTAAAAACCAGTCTGCCATGAATAAGCTCAATACCCAGCTGTGGAAACAAAGCAAACATATTATGAAACAAACATCCAATCAAGACAATTTTCAGGTGGTATATTGTCCAAACATTAATTTATTTTTATAGGATCAAAATTAGAAAGCTAAAACAATTTTAGAATTATATGATTGAAAAAAACTGTCTTATTAGAAGGAACAACGATGGTAACCAAAATACCAACATTGAGTAAGGGAAAAACAACTGATTTAAACCTACTAGAAGTAATATACTTCCAAAGATTAGAAATTATACGATAGTGGTAGATACCTACTTTTTCACAAAATTGTAAGTTTTCATTCCATCAGAAAGTCTCCTCTATGTGGGAGACTAAAGACATATTTAGATATAAATGAAAGGAGGAGGAAGGGGGGAAGGAACAGCAGTCAAGCATCAGTAATATTAATAGCTTTTCCTTTCTTATAGGAAGCCAATGGCTGTTTTTTAAGTTCCATCAAAATCTGGGTGCTCCTTTACTCCAAAAGCTGAGCTACAATTAAGAAAAAGTTAACATCTATAAAACTTCTCACACAAAATCTTTGTAGATGGTGAAAGGTTGCTTTCCGTATTTCTTTCAGAAAACATGGAAAACCTAGTCCCTTACTGTCCTAAGCAAGGATCAAGATTTCTGTGCCAGAGGAGGTAATAAATAGGGTCACAGCACCTCTCCTTTGGAAATGTCATCTGATTACATCAACAGCATTTGTCTGGAGGTTTCAGGCTAAACCCTGCAAGTCCAAATCTGTGGTGATGTAACCTATATAAACTTCGAGGTCCTGAGACTACTCAGGCCACAAGGACCCTATCTATTGAGGCCAATATCTAAATATTGGTCAGCATTGTTTTAGATAGTATAAGGCTATACTCCAAGACTGAAGCACAATGTGCCATGAGACATGTATGGGTAAGTTGCAATGAGAATTAGGAAGAGGCAAAGACTACCTTACCTCTGGGTGAGTGGTCTAGGGAAGGCTTCATATAGGGTTATGGCATTTAGGTTATGTCTTAAAGCACAAGAAAATTTTGAACAAATAGTCTAGGAGTTGGGTGGGAGGTATGGGACAGGGCAAGAGAGGCTATCATTCTAGGCCATGATAGCACTGTTAGAGCAAAAAGATAGAGACAAGAGGTACACCAGGAAATTAAAACCACCATGATGATATCTATCAGCTGAGATTTAATGGAGAGAAAAATCCTACCCTGATTATAATAGAACACATTTTATTAGGAAACAGCAGCAGCACTTCATAGAGCATTTCGCAGAACATATCACAGAATTCTATATATTCTGATTATCTATTAAAAGGTCCAACAATGTTATCTTGCAATACATACATATGAAGTTTACAATATCTATTAATATCTATTTGCAATAAACATGTTCCTGAAACCTGTACTTTGTGGCATGACTGACATTTTATAAGAGAAAGAAAATAATATTATTAAACACTATATGCTCAGTAAAATTGACACCAATGTTTGCCAAGTCCTCCCCAGCTTTGGGACTATCTCTGCAACTCTCTAATCCTGCCTATGGTTACAGTGGGAACAGCCATGCTTATATAACATGTTCCACTGCCCTGTCTCATTGGAGAGTCCAGTGGTACACACCTGACCCAAGCAACACCAATCAGAGTTCCTTTCTGAATGTCTGGAATTCACATTCAGACATTCCTTGAATTAAATAAACATAATTATAGCTGTAGGCATCTGTGTATGTTTCTCATGGACTGGGAAGAAGAAAATGCCAGTCTCCCAAGTGAAGAATAAAGCACACAGACAGCCAGGAACAGACGGAGAGGAGACTAGCTTGACAGTGGTTTAATCTCTGGTTCCAGTTTGTTAATAAGGCCTGGCTATACTCCTGCTTAAAGCTGTGTAAGTCTAACCCACAAAGCTACAAAGAGTGGCCCTGATGCCTGCCCTTGAGGTCCAAGAAACAACCCAGTATCCTCAGAATAAGTACCCTCTTTTTACCTAAACTAACTTCAGTGAGTGTCGTTGTTCTCTAACAGGTTCTAGCTTGTTCTATAGTGGCACTATAGAATGAATGCTAAGAATCTCTAGAAGGTGATTGCTATGGACTGAGTATGTCTCTCCCTCCCAACAATTCATATATTGAAATCTTAACTCTTAAGGTAATGGTAAGGATGTGAGGCCTTTGGGAGATGAGTAGGTCATGAGGGTTGGAGCCTTTATGAATGGGATTAATACTCTTACAAAAGATGCCCAAGAGAACTGCCCTGTCCCTTCTGTTATGGCTAGGAACAGCTAGCTATAAATTAGGAAGCAAGCCCTCATCAGACACCGAATCTCCTGGCACCTTGATCTTGGACTACCTATCCTCCAGAACTGTGGGAAATAAATTTCTGTTGTTTATGAGCCACCTAGTTTACGGTATTTTTGTTACAAAAGTCCAAATGGACTAAGATAGTGTCTAATAATCATTTTTGATGGACCAGTGTACTAATCACCTTTGTTTGGCTTGCTTTTGGGACTTGGCAATTAAGTTCTTAATATCAGGGACTTTGGCAATTATGATTACGGTATTAAAGAATTACCTCTAAACTTTGAATTACAATTAAGAGGTTAAAAACTAGAACTTTTATATTAAATAAGTTACTGAGCTGTTTGCAAGGTAAACTTCTATGTACAACCTACATGGCGCAGAATGTATTAGAAGTGTAGGCCGGCACGGTGGCTCACACCTGTAATCCTAGCACTCTGGGAGGCCGAGGCAGGCAGATTACTCGAGGTCAGGAGCTCAAAACCAGCCTGAATAAGAGTGAGACCCTGTCTCTACTATAAATAGAAAGAAATTAATTGGTCAACTAATATATATAGAAAAAAAAGAATTAGCCAGGCATGGTGGCGCATGCCTGTAGTCCCAGCTACTCGGGAACCTGAGGCAGTAGGATTGCTTGAGCCCAGGAGTTTGAGGTTGCTGTGAGCTAGGCTTATGCCATGGCACTCACTCTAGCCTGGGCAACAAAGCGAGACTCTGTCTCAAAAAAATTAAATAAAAAATAAAAGTGTAACTTTCTGGTCATTTCATTGAATATCAGGTGTCATATCAATTTGTTTATGGTTACAAGGCATGAATTACTGCCAGGCTAGGAACTAACAGCTTACTGTCCATCTCAGTTAGAAACAGCAACAAGGTTGTTGAAAATCTAGGTCTATTCCTATTTTACCTTTAAAAATCACAATGAGATATCATCTAACCCCAGTGAGATTGGCGTCTATCAAAAAGTCCCAAAACAAATGCTGGCGAGGATATGGAGCGACAGGAACACTCTTACACTGCTGGTGGGACTGCATATTAGTGCAACCTCTGTGGAAAATAATTTGGAGATACCTCAAAGAGCTAAAAATAGAAATACCATTCGATCCAGCAATAGCACTATTAGGCATCTACCCAAAAGAGCAAAAGACATTCTATAGTAAAGACATCTGCACCTGAATGTTTATGGCAGCACAATTCACTATTGCAAGGATGTGGAAACAACCCAAGTGCCTGTCAACTCATGAGTGGATTACTAAAATTTAGTATATGTATACAATGGAATACTATTCAAAAATAAGAAATGACAATGATCTAGCACCTCTTAGATTTTCCTGGATAGAGCTTGAGCCCATTATCCAAAGTGAGGTATCACAAGATCGGAAGAACAGGCTCCACATGTATTCCCCATCAAATTGGCACTGACTGATCAACACTAAGGTGCTCACACAGTAGTAATATTCTCCAGGGATTAGGGGGTTGGGGGACAGGTTAATTCACAACTAATGGACACGGTGAGCATTGTAGAGAGGAAAGGCATGCCTCTAATCCTTGCTTGGGTGAGGCAAAGACATAAAATGAAACCAAAATGTTTGTACCCTCATAATATCCTGGAAAAAAAAAATCACATCCCCAACTGATGATCTCACTTACTCCATTAGTACTATGTTGAATACTTACAAAGAGACATATATTTTCCCATTCATACTCATTCTCTCCTCCCTTCCTCTCCTCCGCTTGAGTGTAAGGTAACACAAGTTAACATTTGGCTCAATTTGGAAGTGACTGAGTTAGAACTAGAGTAGTATCACTCAATTTCTGTTTATAAAGCATATTTCAATAAGTTATAATTCTGAGAAGTTAATAAAACAACTTCTAGGTTCTAGAATAAAAAAGAAACACATGAAAACAAAATACTGAGTCTCGGAAGGGTCATTCTGGTATGATTCTCTGCTGAAGTTCAAAGGCTGTTAGGAAAATAATTACATCTGAATGATTACACCTTGCAAAACACTTAGGTTTCTTCTTTTCTCTTTTTAAATCTGAATTTCCCATTAATGTTTGGATTTGAAATGAATTTAAATTTTATACAACCTAATCTACTTCTAAGCATGAGCAGTTTTAACAGCACAGAAGAGGCAAACTGAAATATTTCATGGGACCCTCAACTACCTGGAAACTATGTATTTTGTTCCAAGGACCCCACTAAATTCTCAGTTATCTTCCATTCAGTTCCATCGCTCTAATAAAAAAAAAGTAGACGCTATATTTATTAGCTGTCTTCTTTGAAACTGTCTCCTAGAACAAAGAGGATTTACAATTTCAATGTACATAATCACACTGACTTAGTCACTGAAAGTACAACTCTTTTAAACAGACTTATAGCAAATGTATTATTTTTATCTCTTGGCATAAAAATTACTGTCAACTCCCACAGAACTTTTCAAAGATCTGTCATTAAAGTTTAACCAATTCATAAAGGTATAAATCAGAACAGTTTTTAAACTAATAAGCCAAACAAGTAAAAAAGAATTTGTCAATTAAGGACAAGTATCTTCTGTCCCAATGATGACAAAAATTATATATATAGTCATGCCTCAGTATCCACAGAGGAATGGTTCCAGGACCCCTTCAGATACCAAAATCTGCTGATGCACAAGTCCTGCCGTCAACCCTGTGGAATTTGAGGATACAAAAAGTCAGCCATATCTGCAGGTTCTGTATCCCAAGAATACTGTATTTTTTTGGGATAGCTGAAAAATGACTGAAATCTGTCCTCCTGAGAACTAGAGCAGATTCAAGATTCTTTTTCTTTTTTAAGAAAAACCACAGGGTCGACCATCTGGGGTGGCTCTTTACTCAGAGTTGGGTTTGAATTCTTGCTTTCATGTTTAATAGTTTTGTCATCTTAGGAAAGTAATTTCACCCCTGTGAGTCTTAATTATAAAAAGGGATACTAATAATATCTACCACACCAGGTTGCTATCAAGATTAATGAAACTTAACATAATGGGCCATAAATGGGCATAAATAGCTGGCACAATCCAGGTGCAGGTACTTCTGTTATCTATCCACAAGAAGAAGGAAGACTTCTGGATAAAAATACAAGAGAAGCCGCTCAATCTCCAAAACAGAATGCCAGCATGGCCATCTGATAACCTTGTTTCTAAAGCAACTGGATGGTAAATTAGACTGCATTCTTTGGTCCTCTCATCTAAGAAACAACGAAGATCTAGAAATATAATCTGAAAAAGTAAACTACATTATACAAATACAACCAACCTAAGAGATCTAAGGAATAAAAATGATCCTCTGCTCAGGTTCAAAAGGCTGTTTGGAAAGTAATTACATCTGAATGATTACCTTGCACATATACTTAGGTTTCTTCTGTTTTCTCTTTTTAAATCTGATTGAAGTTCCCATCAGTGTTTTGATTTGAAACAAATTTAAATTTTATACAACCATTCCAGTGAAATAAAAAGCTCAGAAAAGTATGCCAAGGCTGAGGTTGATATGGAAACAACAGAGTGGAAAACTCTTGCCCTTTTTAAAAGGGGCCCTTTGTCAAATAGGAACAGCACTTATTCTGAATCACCAAGTCAACTCTCAGCTTCACATATTATCATTGTATTTCTGCAGGTGATTTACATCTTACTAAGGAAATATAGAGCCTTAGAGACAGATTTTTTTTAAAAAAACAACTTATTTACAAATAAACTAGCTTTTTATCTTGAAATAATTTCAAATTTATGGCAAAGTTGTAAAAATAGTAAAAGAATTCCCATTTATCCTGACTCCCAATTTCCCATTAACATTTTGCCACATTTGTTTCTCTCTGCATATTTTTCTGAACCATTGGAAATTATAAGTTACACACGTGATGTCCCTTATACCTAAATACTTAAGTATGTATTGCCTAACAAGGACATTCTCTCACATAACCAACCATAGCACAATTACCAAAGTCATAAAATTAACATTGGTACGATACTATAATCTACAGACCTTATTCTAGCCGTATTGCAATTTTGAAATATTAAGCAATAGCCTTTTGTTTTTACATAATCTTTGGCCAAGGAATTAAGTCAGAGGTTAACTATAGTCTGTGGGCTGCTTTTAAAGAAGTCTTACTGAAAAGCATCCACACTCATTTGTCTACATCTTATCTATGGCAGCTTTACAGTCAAAACAGTAGAGTTGAGTAATTGTGACAGCGACTGGCCTGCAAAGCCCAAAATATTTACTATCTGGCCCTTTCCAGAAAAAGTGTGCCAAACCATGACTTAAAGAATATATGTGCATGGATATACATATGCTGACATTAATTTTAGATTTCTAGAACATCAAGAAACTGGAAAAAAGCTAAATATTATCAATAGGTGATTGGTTAAATGCATTAAGGCAGCAATACCCAACCTTTTTGGTACCAGAGACTGGTTTCATGGAAGACAATTATTTCATGGACTGTGGGTAGGTGGTTGTGTGGGTGGGAGTGTGGGAGTGTGGGGTTTTGGGATGATTCAAGAGCATTACATTTATTGTGTAGTCAAACCTCTCTGCTAATGATAATCTGTATTTTAAGATGCTCTCCAGGGCTAGCATCACTGCCTCAGCCCCACCTCAGATCAGGCATTGGATTCTCATAAGAAGTATGCAACCTAGATCCCTGTATGCATAGTTTACGGCAGGGTTCACACTCCTATGAGAATATAATGCTGCTGATGATCTGACAGGAGGCAGAGCTTATGAGGTAATGCAAGTGATGGAGAATGGCTGTAAATACAGATGAAGTTTGCTTGCTGTATCAGTTGCTCACTCCCTGCTCACTTCCTCCTGTGTGGCCTGGTTCCTAACAGGCATAGACCAGTACCAGTCTGCAGCCCAGGGGTTGCAGACTACAGAATTAAGGTACACAGTGAAATATCTTGCAGACATAAAAACAATTGACACACATACGAGGAGACAGAAATATGCCCTTAGTGTATCATTGAGTGAGAAAAAAGGCAGGTTATAAAATAAATAATCTCATTGTTTTAAAGAACACAACCACATTCTGTTGTGAATACAGTGTGTATGTGTGTGTTTAATAAGTTTTCATAAAAAGTTAACTGGGTAGTGGAATTATGACTGACTTCTGCAGTCTTCTTTATAGTTTATTTTTTTTATATGGGGAGAACTGCCCATAGCAATTTCCAAACATATATAACTTTTATCTTACAGTGACTGCCAATTTTGTTAAAATATGTAAGTTTCCATAAGTTTCACAAGTGAGTATATCATCACAAAAATTAAAAGTCTGCTTCATGATACTTCCTTATACTCAATAGCTTTCTACTTAGACTTCTGACACATTCTCAGTGTTCAATTTATAAAAGATAATTCACACTTCATTTAGAAAATAAGCCATCTGTCTATATTCTAAGAATCACTAGATAACCTTTAAATACAATGAATTACCCAGAAGTAGTCTTATTTACTGTGATTAATAAAACATTCTTATCTTTTCCAGTATAGAGCACACTGTTTATACACAAACAACTTTCAAATATAACTGCCTATTTGTCTAGTACAATCCATTATCAATGTAAATCAACATGCTTACAAACGGGAAACACAGATGTCCCCAAACCCACTTTAAACTCTACTCATGTTCAATATTTATGTGGAGAAGTACACAATACCTTATGGAAATACTATAAAGACTAATAGGACATATGAATTAAGTGTTGCTGTTGCCACCCCCTTTCCATTTGCCTGTTTGAAAGTAAAAACAAAAATTCCAACCTGGTTTTACTTTTAGCATACCCACTTTAAAGTACCTTTGATTAGTAAATGATAGAACTTCATACTTACAGTACAACACAAATGTGGAGCTAGAGATCTCAAAGAGTTTAATACCATGAACTACTACTTCCTAAGAGTTCTAAAACTTTGTTATTAATTACAGATGTCTAAAAGTTTTATGCTATAACATTAATATTCTTTATTCTTAAGTTCTTAATTTATCATAAACTTCCCTAAAATTTAAATGTTTAAAAATTTAACTATTGATCTCCATCCTCCTATAATATCCCTTAATAAGATTGCTGATGTTCTCAAGCAAATATATGAGAATACTATCTTAAAAAAAAAAACAAAAAAACAACACTATCCCATGATTGAGGAAGATATTCCACCTGCCCTCCTCACCTCAGTACAGGAAGGATTTAAAAGGGAAGTAGTTAGGCCAAGTTCAATAATTATAGTTACTATGTGCCAGGTATTGTGCTGTTTTACATATATTTAACCTTTATATCCTGTAAGGCAGTTACTATTACTTTTATTTTAGAGATTATGAAATAATGTGCTCACAGTTATATAACTAGAGTGGAAGAACCTGGATTTGAAACCAGGTCTCTTGGGCACTATTTGTGGAGATGATGTAGTAGTTAACACCACCAGCCCTGGAGTCATACTGCTAGCTGGATGATTTGGGTAAATTATTTTCTCTCTTTGGGTCTCAGTTTCTGTATATGTAAAATGAAGATAAAAATAGTGCCTATTCTCATGGGGTTGTTCAATGAGGGTTAAATGGCTAATGCATGTAAAGTCTTAAAACTGTGATTAGCACAGATCTTGTGATCTGCTTAGATCTTGTAACTTGCTAACTACTGGATTGACTATATGTTGGCAGGAAGTTGTATACTACTGCAGGATCTCTGATAACATTTCTCTAACACTTTCCTAAACAGTTCCTCTCCTAGTTCTGGATCCTGAATCTGTGTATGACTCAGAAAATGAGCTATTTGGCAAAATGGGTTTTTATGCTACTGTGCCTTGAAAAGGGTAAGTTTTAGCTTGTGAGAATGTATGGACTGAGTGTAACAGTTTTACCTGAATCACAACAAACTGCAGGGGCCTAAGAAACAGAACCTAAAAATAATGTTTAAGTTTTATGAATATTACCCCTTACCTTGCTCTCAAAACTTTAAAAAATATTTAGATTCCTACTACTATATTGTGAAACCATTGTTTTTCTTTATCCTTTCTGAAGACATCTAAAAACAGTATAAACCCCAAATAACATGCTCAATTTACTAGACAGACACTAAAATTGGAAACAACAGCAATGAAAATATAAAAACAAAACCAAAAACTAGATCAAAGCACCACATAAAAAAATTCCATCTCTTAACGTCATGACCTTAGATAGCAACTATCCCTCAAACCCAACTTGTCCAGAATGAGATCTTCTTTCTCTTCTTCCTTCTCTCCCCTAATAGCTCATCTTTCTGGCTTCCTCTCTCACTCCAAAAACCCCTCTAAGCCACACTGACTCTATTTTCCATTGCTATTATCACCATCTTGGTTCAGGCTTTCATTGCTACTCATCTGTACTTTTTCAGGTCTTTGCCTTGTCAAATCACCCTTGATTTTATCCATTGCTGACAGATTTGATTTATTATTGACTACCTCCCATGTGCCAAGTACTGTGCTAGATATTTTAATATACAGAATCTTATTTAACCCTCATATAACCATGTGAAACACTATCGGTCCCATTTTATAGAATAAAGTATTTGTGGTGTGATGGGTTTAGGGACTCTGACTAAGGTCACGTTGCCAATAAGTGACCTAGTTAAGACTCAAAGCCAGCTCTAAGTCTGCCTCAAGAAAGATTCTGATGAGGTCAGTTTCACTCTAAAAGCCTCCATAGCTCCTCTTATCTTGGAGATTAACAGTGAGACTTCTTAGACTGATATTTAAATCACTCCATAATATGGTCCAATATTTTTATTCTCATTTTGCATTATATTGCTATGCTACCATATTCTTCAGCCAACTTGGACAACTCATTGTATACTAAACCAGACCCAAATCTTCTCACTCTTCATAGGAGCTTATGCCATGTGTCCTTACCTTGAAATGCTTCTCTGCCATCTCAAAATCCTATATATACTGTGAGGCCTTGCTCCAATGTCAACCCCTTAATTATATTCTATTCTGGTTTTCCTGAAATAATGTTACTTCCCCTTCATTGGAACCTCATAGTACTTTATTCTGAATTCTCTTATAGCATTCTTATGATAATAGTAATACTGATGCTCACAGTACTAATAATCTTATTTCTCCACTACTTATTTTACTTAAAGGGAAAGCTGATATAATGCCTTACACCTCATATTTGGTTTCTTCCTTCTCATACTCACAGTGCCTGATTTGATCTGGAGAGTTATGTTTGTATATTCTAACTTAAGATCCTACTCTTTTGCCAGCATTTCACAATCATACTAAACACACTTAGAAAAAACAGAGAACTGCATCCCTTATCTTTAATCAAGATGAACTTTAAGAGTGTTAATGTGGCACAGGATTTACTATTAAACCTCACAGGCAGTTAGTTTAAGAAGCCAAATTATAGAACATTATATATGGTTAAAATTTCAGAGTCTCCACTGTATTCACAAATACTATCAAATTGAACTAAACCAGAGTTTTCATAAAAACTGACATTTTCAAAAAAGCTTTATTTGCTTTAATCTTTCTCTTCCTTTTGATAAGATTAAAACTGTAAATGGCAAATGGTTAAACAGAAGCACCAAAATGCTATCTGCAAGGCATCTGGATTTAAACAAATACACCAAAATGCCAACTCTTAGGCATCTGGTCTAATATATTTATAAGTTTGTCTCAGATGTTCTTACTTGAAATCACAGTACTTTAGGGAGCTCTCTGTATGTACATTCAAAAATACGTGAATAGATCTGGACTTTGTAGACACATTTGATATCATTCAGCAAGACTTCTAAAACTCTCCAATAAAGGGAAGTAAGGTAAGTAAAATTTTACATCATATCTAGTCATTTTATTTAGGCTACATTAAAGTATACACATACCGTAAGAAGTCTTTTGATGTTTTTAATAATGCCAAAAATAAATGTTTATACTATTATGCACATTTTTAACCAAAAATTCTCACTCTAAAAGCCAGGCTTTTCACAAAAGTAACATTGAGCTGTAAATCTCCTGTTGTTTACTTCTCCATCCTAAGCATTTTTATTTGGTTAAAACATACATCGGAGATAGCATGGAAGGAGGGGAGAAAGGAGACAGATGTGTGACTAAAAGTCATGCTGAAACTCTGAAGCTCTAGAAGACAAAGTGTTGAGAGTAAATGGAAGCTCATGGGCAGACAGCCAGCCTCAGTCTTCCAGAAACATTAACTGAATACCCACCGAATACTGAGTGCTATGAGCAAAAACAATCATGGTACCTGATATGGAAGATACTGCCAGAGATAACACTGATCAAATTATCATACAAATACAAATATGAAATCCCAACTACGATGAGTATTACTAAGGAGTTTCATGCTAGTTAGGTAACATCTCCCAGAGGAAATGATGGTGGGTATATTAATCAGGCTCTGGTAAGGAAACAGAAAACAATCGAGTATTTAAAATAGAGGGGTTGTAAAACAGAGGAATAGCTAACTGGTGATACAGAACTGAGTACCAAACAGGAGACAGTGAGGAAACTTAGTTATTAAAAACAGTAAGAGGTCATTACCAATCTTAGGCTGGAAAGACAGAGTGGGGACGTGGTATTGTAGAGGCCAGGGGCTACAGCATTAAGCAAAAGCTGGAAGCATGGTAGGTCTGTCCTGTGAGAAGCATGGAATCATGGAGGACAAAGAATAGCTTCCAGACATGTCCAAGGCAGAAGGGAAGAGGAAGAATACCCTGGCTTTCCCAATCCACTCCCATTTCCCATCAGTGCTTCATATTTATGACAATATTTGGGATGGATGTATGCATCAAATAAAACATTGCTAAAATTAATTCCACCTGCTTACTTTTCCTTTTTTGAATGTATCTACTAGAAAATTTAACATTATATAAAGTAGCATATATTTCTATCAGACAGCACTGTTTTAGGTCATGCATGAAAACTGATTAAAGTCCTGGACTCAATCTTTCAGGGTATTATACCTGGCCATCCTTACCCTGTTTCTCACATCTTTAAGCCAGATCTATTTGTGACAAAATATTCTAGTAATTATGTTCTGGGAACCTTGGGTATAGTTCTTTATCAAAAGCTTTCTGAAAGTTGAAAATGCATTTACTGCTTCCATTTCTTCATGCTCATTTAGCCTCTTCATATTAGACAGAAATGATCTCCCTAAATACTGATTTTTCTCCCAACTGATTACCCTTCCTCTATACCTAGTGTTTCCTGTACTCATTTGCTCTAACCCTTACTCTGGAAATAAAGGGAGACTCACTGGGCTCTATAACAAGCCAGACTGCCTCTGAATTAGGCTCAATCTTAGGCAGGTAAACATGGCTGATCTTATTTTCAAAGTCCCTTCATTCAAATCCATAGTCATAAGACTGTGGATTTTTGTATATGGGAAAAGTATGTCACAGATTCTACAGTACTACATGTTAGATACTTGGTTTATGTATCTTGTTTTTAACACTGGCAGCAGTTCTTAGAAAGCAGGTTATCACCTCTTCGAATATCACTTTCATTGTAAGGACATGTTTAAAAAGTAAACTGAAGGGAACTTGATATCAATTATTGACCTTTTAGAATCAGATTTTTTAGAAAAATGAGACTTTGATAAGGAAACAACAGTGGAGAGAAGGAAAAATACTACTCAAGTCAAACAGAAAGATAAAGTCCAAATCTAGGAGGTAAATTCTTCCGACTTCATAATTTTGGGTAAGGCTGACCTTATTTAAAGCCTTTCTTATGGTAGCTGCCAACACAAGTTGCTAGTTGACACCATGTAATGCTCTGAAATTAATATACTGATTCTGATTAAAAGCTCTAAAATATCACTTATGGATTCTCCCCAACTTTAGCTGAATGTTCTTTAGGGATTTATCAATCCCTGTTTTTCAGACAGATCTGAAGTACCATGTGATCTTCTAATGCCTTTAAGCACAGTTCCCTCTGCTATCTGCATATTGGGCTACATAAGACATGAAGTACTTCTACTCTTCTATTTATACTGAACAATGACTGTTCTAGTATCTCTCTTCTGCTGATCTACTCTGTATTAACGAACCCAGAAGCTTCCTTTGGATTTCAAGCCTTGTATCTCTAATTGTAGAAAGAAAGACTTGGTCTCTTATGAAAGGCAATAGCTATTCAAGTGCCTGAATGCAGAGTGGTAGATTAGAAAAAGAGGAAGTAGGGTCAGCATCAGAAAATGTACATAAAAGCTTATTTCTAAAATCAGAAATTCTCATATCCTTTCATTCACAATGAAAGGATAGGTGGGTATATATACTGGCCCCCACTGCCTTTTCCTGTCCCCCATAAATCCCAGATTCAGAGGTTCCACAGCCCATTTTTATGGTGCCTTTTCTTCTCCCCAAATGGCCTCAAACATTCCAAGTTGGACAAAGAATAGAATAATCTGTTTGAAGAATCAAATGTCAGTGTGAATAAATGACAGAAAAGAAAACATAGGAGGCACAGGCAGACTTGTCCAAAAAGGAAGAGAGAGGGAAGAGAACAGAACATTTACTAATAACCTATTTTGTGTTGGAACTACTGTGTTTCCCCGAAAATAAGATAGGGTCTTATATTTATTTTTCCTCAAGAAGGGCTTATTTTCAGGGGATGTGTTATTTTCCCCTCAAAGCCTAAGCTTGCAGCATGCACAGGATGGCCGGGACCTGACGGGGAGCCTACCTTGTTGGTGGGGCTGCCCGCACCTTTCCAGTTACCTCTGGGATAGTAGCTGTAACGATGGGGCAGATGAGAAGGGCTGCTTGTCTTCTTTACTGCTCCGCAACAAAATGCATGGGTTGTGCAGATACGCTGGGTAGACACGCCCAACACTAGGTCTTATTTTCCAGGTAGGGCTTATATTGTGCAAATGCTTAGAAATCCTGCTAGGGCTTATTTTATGGATAGGTCTTATTTTCGGGGAAACACGGTAGTGATACAGCAAGTGGGTGGTCAATGGCAAGGAAACTCCAATACTGGGACAGTAAAACTTGGCATTTCTCTCTTTAAAATAATGTGTGCTAATATGGCATTTACATGGTCTGTGTTCTCTACCATGCACAAAATAATGATTATACATGTTTTAATATGTCAGATTAATTCATTGTGAATTTTACTTAAGTACTATAAATTCTACAGATAGTTATTTTCATAGTTTACTACTATTGAAATATCATGGTCCAGCCGGGCGTGGTGGCTCATGCCTGTAATCCTAGCTCTCTGGGAGGCTGAGGCGGGCGGATTGCTCGAGGTCAGGAGTTCGAAACCAGCCTGAGCAAGAGCGAGACCCCGTCTCTACTATAAATAGAAAGAAATTAATTGGCCAACTAATATATATACAAAAAATTAGCCGGGCATGGTGGCGAATGCCTGTAGTCCCAGCTACTTGGGAGGCTGAGGCAGGAGAGGAGGCTCGCTTGAGCCAGGAGTTTGAGGTTGCTGTGAGCTAGGCTGATGCCACGGCACTCACTCTAGCCTGGACAACAAAGCGAGACTCTGTCTCAAAAAAAAAAAAAAAAAAGAAAAGAAAAAGAAAAAGAAATATCATGGTCTGAAACTTTTTAAAATCTGAAAACCTCTTAAATTTGTTCCTTAGTGAAAGTGAAGCAAAGTGTCATTACCGAACGTAAATATTGCAATGGACTCAAATAAATCACAAACTACATTGTCTCTTTTTGGTGTAAGTAAAGAAATTTTTAATGTTGACTCTATTATGCCTTGCAAGATGATCCTCGAATTTTTGTTTAAGCCTAATATCTAATTTATCTGCACCTCAGCTATCATATCTTAGGGGATACTCATGAGGAATCTTTCCTTATTTATTATTTTTAAGGAACAAACAGAACCAGAAGATACCTCACTTATCCAGTGAGCACTTTTATTTTGCAAATGAGCTAAGGAGGGCACTGATCTGAGTGTCTGAGTTTGTTCCAGATTTTCCTGGATTTCTGGTCAGGTATTTCTAAATTAGGCTTTATGCAGCCTATTTATTAAATTATTCTTTTCAATTTTTTCTTTTTTCTCAATTTATGAAAAATTCCCATCAAAACAAAAAGTCACCAGATAGACTTGAATTGTTTTCTTGTGGATTAGCCACCTAAAAGCTATTCATAACTCCCGTTTCCCTTGCATTATAATTCTACGAAGAATGAAATATTAAAATGGTTTCTCATACTGTACTTCTCTGCTGCTAGGGGAGAACACATGACCCACTTCTGGACAATAACATGTAAGTGGAAATTTCTGGGAGGAGATTCCAGAAAAGCTTTTGAAAAGGGTAAAACCTAGCTGACATGTGCCTCTGGCCAACCTCAGGCCTCACCATTTTTCTTGAAAGGTGGATACCTAGCGGTGCATTAGACATCTTGCAACCATGAGGTCAAAGATCTCATGCTAAAGATGATAAAGGAGAAAGCCATGTTTCTTCACTATAATATGGTAATGCTTTAAAAACTCAAAGACACATTTAAAATATGGAAGGAATTAAGTTTCCTTCATTCTGCATATTCACTGCAATTAATATAGCTAACTTCACTGAGCAATTTAAACATTAAAATATTTAATCCTAAATATTGTATTTATACAAAGATAGCTCTCTAAACTCATCAAATGATTTGGTATATGAGTTTTTTAATGATGTTCCATTTTCTACCAAATTTGCAAAATATTCTAAATGATCAAATCATACTTCCTGATGTGTTATGTTGTCTTGAAGAACACATTAATTCTCCTCCCTAGAGATATTAAATTTAGACTTTTGTAATTTAATGCCTGTAGACATTTGTTGCTGACATTTTCAACACCAGATGTAATTAGTAACCTAGAAATTCTTTCTTCAAAACTACCTATGACATATGCTAAGATCTAAAATAATGAGTCAAGATTAAAGTCTCACTAACCTTTGCTATACAATATGAAAGCTGTCTAATCTCATATCTTTGAAAATATAATAAAGTAAACTGAAAATGCCAATAGCAGTGGCAAGTTATGACCAATTCAAAGCCAAAAATTTATCTAGACAAAACAATAATGCTTTTTAATGTAGTTATGTATTTCAGAACAAATTCTAAAACTGGTTATTTTATTCCTCTGAGGAGTTGCTTCAAATTGCTTGAGACATAACTTAAAAGAAAGAACAGCCTCCAAAGAGAAAGGAAGGCTTCCTTAAAACTTCTATTTTGACCACATCATTACCATGCTTCAAATCTTCAACAGCTCCCACAGCTTTCATAAATTCAAACTCTGTGGGTCAAACCATCCTCCCTTTCCTGTTTTAATTCTACTTTCTTACTCTAGATCAAAATTACCCTATTTCTTCCAAAAGAATTTCACACTGCCCATTTTTTCTGTAAGGATGCTCACAATAGTTACTACATGAAGAAATGGGAAACAATTTAAAAGTCAAAGGAATATCCTTGAAAATATCACATAGTTGTCCATTAAAGATTTAGCAGCATTTTGACTGTTACCCAGTAATATTGGGGACATGCGTCTACCAGAAAATTATTCATTGTTGATCTGAAATTCAATTTTAACTGGGTGTTCTTTATTTTCTCTGGTAAGCCTGCTCCAGTGTCATCTCTTTAGAGTCTTTCCCTATTATCACCAGATCTAAAGAGCCTCCTTTGTCATAGCCCTATTTTCTTTATAGTATTATAGTTGTCAATCTCTGGAAATAGCTTTGTTCACTGTTTCCATTTGCTGGTTTATTGCTATGTTTTATCTTTACCCTATAAAGTGTAGTTAACCTCCTCCCTGCTCTAAACCCCACACCACACCTCTACCCCATGTTAGTGCCACAGAATAGGGTCCTATCTTGTCTTGAACCATTTCCCCTACATCTACAACAGTGCTTAGTACAAAGTATGCAAGCATAAAATATCTGTTTAATGAATGAATCTTCTGAATTCACATACCTTATAAGGTGTTTAGTAAAATTATTTCCTTCTAATTTCATAAATGAAACAATTTTAAAGTTCTGAAAGGAAAACTAGTTGGACTATGCTTCCTATGCAGGTAATCTGAATACTAACTATAGCTTCATGTGATTTATTACCAATGTTGTACTATAATAAGACAAATTTAACAAGAACATTTGCACATGGCCAAAACTAACTCTAGGAACACAGAATATTAATAAAACCATGCTTATAGAACTTTATACAGATGTAAATCCACACAAATTCAGTTTACCGTCTTAATAGAACTCCTTTGTTTTTCTTCCCAAACCCCGCTGCTCAACTCAAGAGTGCAATGAATAGTTGCCTCTCTGTCATAGGATCCAAAAATGAGTAACCTGCAATATAAAAATAAAACAGGGAGAATATTATACCTGCTAGATGCATTAATATTTTTCTTTGATTATAACAAAAAATAACACATTACTCCAATATTACTATAGTTTCAGCAAAAGAAAAACAAATCAAACATTTGGTACACCCTCTAGTGGAAAAGTGAAGTAAAGCCCAAATCAGATGAGATTCCAGGATATGCTAGTTTTCAGCAGCTAAGTCAAACAAATACAAAGTATTAATCTACTCATGAGGTAAAGAAATTGATCAAATATTTACATGTAGTAGCAAGAGCTATAGATCTTTGAAAACAGTGTTGAATTTTTTTACAAAAAAGTTGCAGAGTGATATATCTAATTTGCCATCTGTAAAAATTAAACACACAAAAGTGCAATATAGCTGGTTATGAACACACACACTTACTTCATCTGCTAATGTGATCTTAGTCAAATTATTTAACTTCTCTAATCCCATCAACACATCTCTCCTCTGGGAAATTCAGGGCAAAAACAGTGCTTATCTCTATGAGCTGTTGTGAGAATAAAAGAAGACAATGCACGCAAGGCATTTAGCATAGTGCCTAGCAAAGAGTCAGTGCCCAAGAAGTGCTTATTATTTCTATTACTGTACTGAAAACAACTGTCAGGGAAAATGGGCATCATCTAATTGTACTGTTTAATATTTAGATCTAAAAAGGACAACTGAGGTCCAATCCTGTGATGACACAGTTTTTATTGTTGAAGAAAAAAAAGGTTACCTGCAGACTGTAAATCTGCCAATTTGTTTCAGGAGTAAACCTGAGAAGAACTTTAATGGAAATCAACATTTTTACTTTTACTCTAGTACTTTATCTCTACATGAAGATCATGAAATAGGAGTGACATAATGGGGGAAAAAAAGTAGATAAAACACATTCGGTAAATTTAAGAAAACTGTACTCTAAGATGTCAAGCAAATCCTGTCCATATTTCACAAACCGGCCTTACAAACTGAGAAGTCTGAATAAATTCATGGCAAAAAAAAAAATCCCTAAATTTAAATAATTCTTAAGGAATCTTAAAAGGAACTTTAAATTCAGTGCATAACAACCTATTACCAAAAAGAAGGCAGGCTAACTATATTAAGAGGATTCTCTATTATAGTACCAAGTTTATAAAAACAAGAATTTACATTCTCTAAAGCTCTGCTGCCACCATCTGTTCAAAGAGTAAACTACCTAAGAGCCTTCACTATCAATGCAGAGAAAACCGCACCAGCTAGTGTTCCCAAATTCCAGATATTAATCTTCAAGATTCAGGAATGAGAAAGAATTCTCAGGAACTCTCCCATGAAATCATAAGTTATTTTATATTTTTCATAATACTTTAAAAATGCTTTTTAAGAGAATAACACAAAATCTAACAAAAATTAACTCAAAATAGTTCTAAATATAAGAGCTAAAACTGTGAGGTAGATAGTGAGGGATGCCGGGTCTCCTAGGGACAAAAGTGGGTGCTGTTGCCTTGGTGTAATTGCCCGACCTGAGAAGAAGGATGAGGGTGGGCTCCAGCCCCCCATCTTGGTTCTGCCCCACCCTAATCCTCTCCCGAGAGACTGCCATGCCTGGGAGAGGAGGAAATAACTTATGAATCTGCTAATCACAAATAACTTAGTGTGCCAGCTGCAGAATAACGCAGAGGACTCTCTAACCCACAGGCCAAGCAGCATAGGTTCCACAGAGTCTGGAAACTGACCCACATGCATAGTAATGCAACTCACAACTGTCCAATCAAAGTGGTTCTATGGTGACATCTGAACCAGGAGGGAGGTCCCAATCCGGGCACTTATATAAAACTAGATGCAGACCATAACCGGTCCCTTTTGTGCCCTTCCTTTTGCTCTCCCCTTTGCTGTGACAATGGGCCTGGTCGTATGTATCAATGTGGCATATGTATCGTGCTCTGTAAACCTATATCTTGCTCTTGCCCTATAATCCTATCTTTCTCTCCTCAATAAACCTCATTTTCATGCTTGCCTTACTTTGGTGCGTCTGGTCATTCTTTGGCCATGAGCACATCAAAAACCAACATTTCAGACTAAAACCTGACATATCTTAGAAGAAAACGTACAAAGAAATCTTTTTCTTACTGTTGCTGTTGCTACCTTATAAACCCACAGTTCTGCCATTGCCCAGTGGAAGCTTTCTATTTTGTAGAATTCATGAATTGCAAATAAAAGTCAATTCAATTTATAAGTAAACTTATTGTAATTTTGTCTTTTGACAGTTCTGGTGACCGTATGAAGGAGACTTATGACCCAGAGACTCCTTGAACACTGAAAAGGCGTCAATGACCCCCTCTTTTGGGGTATCCTCTGTTTTCCTCAAAGCCCTTAGAGTTCCTATCAAGCTCTGTCTTCTTTTGCACTGAGTTCTCTGATCCCTTTGGTTTTGTGATACCAATGGTTATATCTGTGCTGCAAGAGGGCACATGACCTCTGGATTTGCAGTGGTTGATGTAACTGGCTACATAAACCCTTATTATTATCCTCTCCCTTAACTTAACTACTTGACCCTTTGAGTTGTTTCCCAGAAACGATGGGTTCTAACTCCTGCCCTCAAGTGATCCTCCCCCACATGGGCCTCCCAAGGTACTGGGATTATAGGCCTAAACCACTATACTAGGCCTGAAATGATGGACTTCCTACCAGAAAAAATAAGTTAAAGATCCTAAAAGGCCCCAGGGCAGACTTCCTGAAGCCACTTTCACTGAAGACAATTTTCCCACGGACTGGGGATTGGAGGCAACAGATTAGAGTGACTCACCACCAAGAAATAAAGACTATCATGAGAGGATAAGTTGGTCAGGGAATGGGCTAGTTGACATAAAGTTGTCCACCAACTGCAAGAAAAATGTCTGTGAGGTACATAGTAAAGGCATTACAGGACCCAGACGTGTGTCATCTCTCTCTTATGCTTTTATCTTGGCTTTGAGAGACTCAATGTAAAAATGAGATCCTTAATTTCTAAAGAACTGAGTAGTCTGCCTTCTGGCTACTCCTGCTTTTTGCATGTATAAGTATAGGGCCTGGAAGCTGCAATATACTTACAAAAGCGGAAAAATCTTATTAAAGATAATTTAGAATTATAATGGCCATATGAAGACCCTTAAAGCTTAAGACTTCTGCCAACCAACTGGCAGGCTGAATGGGCCTCCTCCTGGCTAAGAGGATACCCTAAAACCAAATTGCTTGCCATCAGGAGGGAGGTCAGACATGCCTTATCATGACCCCCCCCCCTTCTTAGAGATATCCTTCCTAACTCACTAACAAGCCCAAGACTATGCAAGACAAACTTACACAACAAAACCTCAGGTGGCCAGTCTCTGGATTAACAGACCTTCTTATCTTACAACATTCCAAGACTTTACACAAAGCTTCATGTCTTTAATCAATTACAAGTCAAACCAATTACAAGCCAAAGAATCTTTAAACCCACCTATAACCTGTAAGTCTCCACTCTGAGAGATGACCCACCTTTTTGGGCCAAACTAATGTATGCCTTCCATGTATTGATTTATGACTTTACCTGTAATCCCTGTCTCCCTGAAATGTATAAAACCAAACTGTAACCCAACAAAAGAGAGTCAGTCCACTTGCTCAAGGCTTCTTGGGCATGGCTCTGGGTCATGGTTCTCAAATTTGGCTCAGAATAAACCTCTTTAAATTATTTTACAGAGTTTGGCTTCTTTTCTGTTGACAGAAATACACTTGAATCCCAAGCCTCTGATTAGGTAGAAAGAATGGGATTCTTTTTTTTAATAAAGAGACAGGGTCTCGCTGTCGCCCAGGCCTAGAGTGTTGGAGTACAGTGGTTCATACCTCACTGTAACATGGAACTAGGGACCTCAAACAAGCCTCCCAAAGTACTGGGATTACAGGCCTGAGCCACCATGCCTGGCCAGGATTTCATTTTAATTGGTATTCAGAAGCCTCAAAGAGACAACAGGATTCAAAAATAGCTTTTATAAAAGATTCATTGCAAAAAGCTAATGAAAAGCTAAAAATGTATGATATCCCTCATACTGAAATGGAGCTGAGACCTCTTTTAGATGCCTGTCAGGAATCTAAGCATGGAAATAAAGGAAAAATCTTGAGTCACTTCAGGGGAAATTCCAAGTATCTAGCTAGTCTTGAAAAATAAATGAACATGATAAGCAAGAAGATAATAACAATAGTCTCCCAAGCAAGCCAGAGTCACAAGGTGTTTTGGTTCCCTATAGAAAGTAAAAGATAACATCTTAACATATGCTACTAAATTGTTTTTCAGAAATACCCAACAGATGGAAAATGCTATCATTATAGACCTCAGATAAGGGTGAACTGAGGACCAGACTCTTACACCTTTCTGTGTTCTAAATAAATTTCTTCCTGAGGGGCCTGGAGAGAGTCACACCCACGGCTGAAACATTAACATTCCTTTCCAATCCAAACTTTAACATTCCTTTCCGCTAACCAAAGTTTTAGACAAGGCCTTGTTTCCTTAAACAACCACTAATCAAACAATCTTTGATCCTACCTATGACCTGCAAGCTGCCGCTTCAAGATATCCTGCCTTTTTGTGCCAAACCAGTGTATAACTTCCATGTATTGATTTATGATTTTGCCTGGAACTTCTGCTTTCCTGAAATGTACCCCTGCCTTTAAAAACCCCTGACTGTAAACCACTGGGGAGTTCAGGTCTTTAGCTGCCCGTTCTCCTTACTTAACATCATGCAGTTAAGTGCCTCTTTTTCTCACTGCAAATCTCCGCATCAGTGTTTGGCTTTACTGTGCTGGGTGAGTGGACCCTTGTTTGATTCAGTAACAATACCAGTGATGATAAAACAGATATGACTACTACTGGTTCATGTGCTATCCTATTTTGCCTGAATATTCAGGCTACTAAGTGTCTGAACTGCTTTTCTCCTCTGAAAAAATAAATAGTTTCCTCATAAGACAAAATCACCTGAAAATTCAGGAGATAACCCTTGTGTGACTTATACTTCCTGGACAAAAACAGCCTCATCTTTTTTTATTTTGGTGATTATTCAAAAGTTTTCTGTGGAATTCAATATCTTAATTGGAACCTATGACCCTGGTATTACTGACCTCTATCCAACTATACTTGTTGCTGGGGTCCTGAGAAGCCCAGAAATGTATATAAGGAATAGAATGGTATTCTTCTGAGAATATTAGTGACCCAACAAGTCCAACCTGGTCCACTTAGGGGCCAGGCAGAGCCTGAATAATCACAAATGATGTTTTCAAAACCATTCCTAAAATGTTGCCCACTTGAACTAACTAGTCTGTTCTCTACACCACCATGCAAAAACAAACAAACAAAAAAATAAAAAAAATAAAAAAGATGAGCCTGTTACTGATTTTAAAGTTCACCTGGAAGCCCAATTTAGCTTCCCCTGAATGGATGCGGGCTCATAAAAAGACAAAACATAGGATGAAAGGCTATAGGACTGAGCTGAACTAGTAATCATAGTAGCAGATTTTAAGAGGACCTTAAAGAACAAAATAAGAAACAAAAGACTTTTGAATTAATGGCCTTGCAATTACAGGAGCTCTATAGCAACCAACAACCTAGAATGACCATTGGGGCTACTCCATGGTGCTCCTGCAATAAGGGAACCCTACCTCAGCAGCTGCCACTTGTGATAACAACCAGAAAAGGGGCTTCCTCCAAAGATTTCTTGCGAAGCCCTTAAAGATAGGCTTCTGAATTGTCTCCTAGGCTCATCTGTGTACTTCCTTATAAAACCGTGTAGTGAATTCCTATGATTCCTCCTCTGTGTCTCACTTAACTGACACACAGGAATCTGCTTATTCTTCAAGGAGATTAATGACAAGTACTCTGGAATACAGGTTTCTGATAACATTAAGATTATACCATTGGACTGGGAAAGAATTTACAGAACTCTAATGAAGAAACTGATGGCTTCATGAAACTGCTAACCAAGATCAAGCAGAACAAGGATTAAATGGGACTGAGCAAACTGATGAGAATAATTTTTAATGACTTTTATTTGAAACATTGCTGGTTCTTTAATGTTGTTTTCCAGATTTAAGGAAACTTTTTTTTTCCTTTTAAGCTATCTATAAGCTTATAGCAACTTGGTAAAGTTTATTTTTGTGAACAAAAATTGAAACATTTATTTTTTTCCCCTAATCCCCTCCAGAATTTGGAAATTATTAGTGAACATCCTATATTTTCATGGCAATATAGTCATTTGAATAAGTTCACTAAGACTCTGCTCTCCTTGTAAAAGGACACAGCTGAAAACACTGGTTATATTACCAAGGCTTTGACCAGACGGTCATATTTTCAAATATGACCAGACAACTTTAAGGAACTAAAGATGACTTTATAGAGCCAACAATACCTCACCCCCATCCCTGAAAAACTGGCTTGGTACCTTGAATACACAGTTCACACAGCTATCTTACATGTGAGTAAAGAATGTCAGTTCAGGAGAGGCCCAGAAACCTTAGGATGTTTTGGGAACTTCAAAAAGAGAGCATTCATTCAGATCTATTAGGTCCTACGAGTGAAGTTTGATGGTGAGTCCTTGGCTTGGTTTCCTTTGCCTCAAGAGGCTTTGAAGAGTTGAATCTGAGATTCCTTATCAGAAGTTCCAACAAAGCAAATTTAAAAAGAGCCTACGTGGTCAATCACTATTTCTGCTGTATGTATGTAAATAATCGGGCCAAGTTTGATGAGGCTAAACTTGTTTTGCAAACAAATTAGTCCTACTTTGACTATCTTTGGTATAAATGGGGGTGACTACAGAGAAAAATATTATGTTTCAGAAGAAAAACCATAGTACACCTGTTATCAGATTGTGCCCTATTGATTGTTCTCAAGTTTTTATCTACCTGTAGACTAAATTGGATACTGAATTCTTCTAGTACTTGGCTATAAGTCTCTAAGAACAAGAAATGCTCTGTTCTTCAAGCCCTCTAAGCTGAAGCTGGACAACTTGACATAAATTTCAAGGGACAAGTCTGATGTGTGGACCACACAAAGAGTTCACCAAACCACCTGATGCCATTATGAGAGACACTCAAACTGCAAACCAGAGAAGAAGTTGACAACTTTAGGCTGTGGACAGCTTTTTCCAAGATGTTGGAACAAGACTCCCTATCATAATAAAATGCTTCTTTTAATTTTTCCTTGCTTATACCTACCTCTTTCACTGGCAGGATAATGTAATTAATAAATAGTTTTATTTATAAATAAATAGTTTCTGTGGGTAACTAGACAGAGTGTTGGATCCGTCATGTCAAACCCAAATCTTTACATGACCTAAGAAATTGTTAGTGCACCTAGTGGGTAACTTTAGCAACATTCCTAATATAACTGCTTGTTCAGATTGTACTAGTGGGTAAATGGGCAAGATGGCTGACCAGAGACACCAGCTTCCAGAGCATCTCAGTAAGAAGTTTTAGATGAAAGAGAACAAACAAACAGACAGACAAACACATATTGGATGTGGGTCTGAAGGAAGGGTGCCAGAGCCTTTAGGAGACTCCACAGAAAGAAGTTGTGGTACAAAACAAGAAGGAGCAAGTCATCAGCAAAGATCAACCCCTGAGAGGCCTGGAGTCCAGCAAGGGTAGATGGAGTGGTTTGTTTTCCCTTCCTTGCATCTCTGACAGTTGGTGGATTCCCAAGCTGCTGGAGAGACTTTCTGCCCACATGAACCCAGAGAGAGGCTCCTGCTGCCAGTGAGCTGGGAACCTTTTCTGGAAAGAGCACCAGGTTCCCAGTCTACCTAGGGCACTCCCCCCCCACCACAGACCTGAGCTAGGACAGCAGGTGTCATATTGCTTTGCCACCCACTGTGCACCTTTGTCCTTCCCAAGGGGCTCCAACTCCTCAGGCTTCATCTTGCTCTTTCCCACACAAACTGTGGCCTAACTACAGCCCAGAGTGCAGGAGCCACAGGGGTCCAGTGGATCCTGGGTGATCTGCATGACTAAAGAGACCAGACATTCTGGGCGGACTGCCTCCCAGAGAGAAGATTGGAGATTACCAGAGTGCTAGCACTCCTCCATACAGATTCTATTCCTCCCCTTCCCCTCCCTGACTCTCGTGGCTGCTGAGAGAGACAATTGAGCTTTCCATAGGGAGTGGGGCTCAGGCCCTTACTCTAGGGATGCTGGAGCAGACTGAAGGGTGCTCAGACTGTGAGCTCTCTGCTTGCTGGCCCTTCCTGGTGCTGCTTGCCTGGTGGATCCATTAAAGCAGGGCATGCCCCTAAGTGGAGAGACATCGATCCTGCTCTGGCAACCCATGGGTGACTTGGGACCAGCACGCTTCTTCCTGACATACTCCGGGATTGATCTTCTTGGTCTCAGGGGGCAAGGGAGCCCCCATGGGCAGATCTGGGAGGAGAGTGCAGTGTGGGTACTCCCTTCCCCTGTGGGAGAGCCACACGATTAGCTCAGGCTGGGATCCTAGGCGGGGAACTTCCTGGCCCACAGAACAGTGGTGGGGGAGCTTGGCTGGCTTGAGTTCCTGTCTGTGGGCAGACACTGGGATAAGACTGCGGAACAAAGCAGCAGGGAGAGGAGAGAGGTCCACCTCAGACTACCAGTTTGTGAATCTCAGATGGACCTGCTTTTACAGACGTTCTGGTTGGGTGGGGCCACTTCAGCCCCTCCCTGTGGCTCTGCCCAAAAGCTGGGAGACCTTTGACCCCTGCCAAAACAGCTACCCTGCCAGCTTTTGTGGAGCCTGAGGGAAAGCTCACCCAACCCAGCCCTGCCCAGTTCCGCTCCCCCAACTGCCTCTGCCTAGAATTTCCAGGGCACACCCACTACCTGGGGCATTGGAGCGCTTCTCATAGGGGACTAGAGCTGGTCACAGGACCTAAAAACACTGCAACTGTTCCTTCTGGTGAGCGCCTCCTACCGCCAGCGAGATCAATTTGCATGCCCTTTACAGCATTTATTGACTCAATTTTACGTGGTGTGTGGGGGTCCAGGGAGTAGCCATTTGGAGGAGAGTGCCTAACCCTCTCCACAGAAAAACTAAGCTAATAGATAAGGGTGGAAAGAACCCAGCCCAGGGCCTTGCCATGTAAGAGTTTAGTCCCCATGAATAACATTCCTGATTTAGAGAGTTTATCCTGACCCTCCTACCGGTGGCTCCCCTTAGTGGCCAGAAAAGCAACTTCTGAGCCCTGCCAAGGCCTTGCAAAGCCTTTCAGACTACCATGACCCAGCTACCAACTGCTTTTACCTCAGTGGTGATGTATATCAAGAAACCCCCTGGGAGATTCAGGGTCCCTCCCTATATCTTGTGGCACTCAAGTACCTCACCTGGGGGGCCAGAGTCTACCACAGACAGAAAAGAACATCTTGCCAGCTGACTCTGTCACACAAACAACAACCAATGACAGGGAGAGCAACGATATAGCTCATCATAACATCTTACAACTCAAGCAAATAGGGTGGGGCTGATTCACACTCACAAGTACCACACACCATCACAGAGTAAGTGGGGGATCTAACTCACTACACACTGTTGGGAAGAGGTGAAGACAGCAGATCAGAGTAACATGAGAAATATACCACACCTGCTAGACACCCCATAAGCAACTCAGGACCAGCACTCCTCTTTCTGGCATGCTTAAGGATTGATCTTTGGGGACTTGGAGACAGACCTATAAGCCAGGTCTAGCATCCCCAGGTCTAAACTGAAAGACCAGATGAAAAGAAATCAGCAAAAGAACTCTGGAAACATGAAAAATCAGAGCAAAAGGACACCCCCCCCCCAAAGAAAACAATAACTCCTTACCAATGGATACCAACCAAAACGAAAAGATTGATATAACAGATGAAGAATTCTGAATATGGATTATAAGGAAGCTCAAGGAAATACAAGAGAAAATAGAAACTCAACAAAAAAAACCCCACAAAAACAATGAAAGAAATAAATAAAAAATGTACCAAGGAAATAGAATTATTAAAAAAAAATCAGGCCGGGCACGGTGGCTCACGCCTGTAATCCTAGCACTTTGGGAGGCCGAGGTGGGCGGATTGCTCCAGGTCGGGAGTTTGAAACCAGCCTGAACAAGACCCCGTTTCTACTAAAAATAGAAAGAAATTAATTGACCAACTAAAAGTGTATATACAAAAAATTAGCCGGGCATGGTGGTGCATGCCTGTAGTCCCAGCTACTTGGGAGGCTGAGGCAGGAGGATCGCTTGAGCCCAGGAGTCTGAGGTTGCTATGAGCTAGGCTGACACCACGGCACTCACTCTAGCCTGGGCAACAAAAGTGAGACTCTGTCTCAAAAAAAAAAAAAAAAAATCAAACAGAACTTCTTGAAATACAAAATTCATTCAAACAAATACAAAACACAGTGGAAAGTCTTAACAATAGGTTACCTCGATCAGAAGAAAGAATCTCAGAGCTTGAAGACAATACTTTTCAGTTAAACAAGTCAGTAAAAGAGAAAGAAACAAGAGGAACAAACAAAACCAACAAGAAATATGGTATGATTTAAAGAGGCCTACACAAGGAGAAGAAAGGAAAAAACTACACAAGGGTTGGAAGAACTATTTCAGAGAATAATTGAGGAAATTTTCCCTGGCCTTGCTAGAAATCTAGATATGCAGATATAAGAATCTCAAAGGATCCCTGGGAGATTCATCATGAAGTCAATCACCATGACACACAGTCATCAGACTGGCCAAAGTAAACATGAAAGAGGCACTCCTATGAGCTGTAAGGTGAAAGCAGCAGGTAACTTACAAAGTAAAACCCATCAGACTAACTTCAGACTTCTCAATTGAGACCTTATAAGTAAGAATGGAATGGGGCCCCATTCTCAGTCTTCTCAAACAAAATAATGGCCAGCCTACAATTCTGTAATGTGAGGGAGAAATACCTGGCTATAATGCAGTTCTGAGTATTTCCTGCAGGGCAGGTCTGATCTTGACAAATTTCCTCAGTGTTTGCTTGTCTGAGAAAGTCTATTTCTCCCTCATATAAGACACCCACCTGTGTAAAATCATCCAAAAGCTAAAGGTCAGAGCCAGGATACCACAATGGCTCAAGATGTAAAACAAAGCAATAAAGCTCTACTCAACAGGATGAGCAGAAATCCCCCCCACTTACCAATTTGTTCAATAAATGTGATTGGGTTGAACTCCCCATCAAGAGACATAGGTTGGCTGAATGCATAAAAAAAAAAAAAAATACAAGCCAAGTTTTATCTGCTGTCTCCAGCAAACATATCTAACCCACAAGGACTCATTTAGACTCTAAGTGAAGGGAAGGAAAACAATATTCCAATATTCCAACAAGAAACCAAAAGAAAGCTGGTAGAGCCATTTTCATGTCAGATAACAGACTTCAAATCAGCAAAACTAAAGAAAGACAAAGATGGTCATTATATAATGGTGAAGGGAAAAATTCAACAAGATGACGTAACAATCCTAAATATTTATGCACCCAACACAGGTGCACCCAGATTCATAAAGCAAACCCTGCTTGATCTAAACAAAATGATAAATAGTAGCACTATTTATCAGTAATAGCTAGGGACGTTAACACCCCACTGACAGAATGGGACAGATCCTCCAAGCAAAAACTAAGGAAAGAAACGATGGACCTAAACGGAACTCAAGAACAAATGGGCCTAATGGACATTTATGGAACATTCTACCCCCAAACCACTGAATATATGTTCTTCTCATCAGCTCATGGAATATTCTCTAAGGCTGATCACATCCTAAGCCACAAAACATGTCTCAACAAATTTTAAAAAACAGAAATTATACCATGTATCTTCTCAGAACACAGTGAAATAAAATTAAAAATCAATTTTAACAGAAATACTCAACTCTACACAAAGTCATGGAAATTAAACAACCTGCTGAATAGTTATTTGGTCAAGGAGGGAATTAAGATGGAAATCAAAAGATTCCTTGAACTAAGACAAATGAGACACAAGTTATCAAAATCTGTGAGATTCAACAAAATCAGTCATAAGAGGACAATTTTGATGTGGCCATAAATACCTACATCAAAAAGACAGAAAGAGCACAAGTCAACAATCTAATGAATTGTGTGAAGGAACTGAAAAAGAAAGAGTAAAGCAATCTTAAACCTAGCAGAAGAAATAACTAAGGTCAGAGCAGAGCTAAATAAAATTGATAATGAAAGAATTATACAGAAGATTAATGAAACAAAAAGTTGGTTCTTTGAAAAAGTGAACAAAATCAACAGGCCTCTTCTTAGAGTAACCAGAAATAGAAAAGGATCCTAATATGTGCAATCAGAAATGAAAAAGGAGCTATTACAACTGCTACCACAGAAATACAAAATATCATCTCTAAATACTATAAAAATATCTATGCACATAAACTTGAAATGTTGTGGAAATGGATGAATTCTTAAAAATACACAATCTCCCTAGGCTCAATCAGGAAGAAACACAACTCCTGAGTAGATAAATATCAAGTAATGAAATTGAAGCAGCAATAAAAACTCTCCCAACAAAAAAAGTCCCAGACCACATGGTTTCACAGCCAAATTTTACCAGATCTAGAAACAATTGGTACCTATACTGCAGAAATTATTTCATAACATAGAGAAGGAAGAAATCCTTCCCAGCTCATTCCATGAAGCCAATATCAACCTGATACCAAAGCCAGGAAAGGACACAACAAAAAAAAGAAAACTATAGGCCAACATCCTTTATGACTATAGATACAAAAATTCTCAAAATTTTAGCAAACCGAATTCAGTCATTCATCAAAAAAATAATCCCATTCTAATAAGCCTACTTCATCCCAGAGATGCAAGGATGGTTCAACATATGCAAACCTATAAATGTGATTTACCACATAAATAGAAGCAAAAACAAAGACCATAGACCCTCTCAATAGACACAGAAAAAGCGTTTGACAAAATTCAGTACTCTTTTATAAGAACTCTTAACAAAATAGGCATAGATAGAACATACCTCAATATTATAAAGGCCATAAACAACAAATCCACAGCTCACATCATACTGAATGGGAAAAACTGAAAGCATTCCCACTTAGAATTGGAACCAGACAAGGTTGCCCACTGTCACCATTTCTGTTCAATGTAGTGCTAGAAGTCCTACCTAGAGCAATCAGGCAAGAGAAGGAAATCAAGGGTATCCAAATGAGGAAAGAAGTAGTCAAACTGTCACTCTTTGCTGATGATATTTTATCTAGAAAACACCAAAAATTCTACCAAGAGACTCCTGGAATTGATAAATAAATTGAGCAAAGTCTCAGTTTATAAAATCACAAATCAATAGCATTCCTATACACCAATAACAGTCAAGTTGAGAATCAAATCAAAGACTCAATACCTTTCACAACAGCAACAAAGAAAATAAAATACTTAGGAATATATTTAACCAAGGAGAGGAAAGACCTTTATAAGGAGAACTACAAAACACTGAGGAAGGAGATCACAGAGGATGTAATCAAATGGAAAAATATATCATGCTCATGGATCGGCAGAATCAACATTGTTAAAATGTCTACACTACCCAAAGTGATTTACAGATTCCATGCAATCCCCATTAAAATGCCATCATTATTTGCAAATCTAGAAAAAATAATTCTACACTTCTCATGAAACCAGAAAAGATCCCAAACAGCCAAAGCAACCTTAAGCAAACAGAACAAATCAGGAAGCATCACTTTACCAGACTTCAAACTATATTGCAAGGCTATAGGAACCAAAATAGCATGGTATTGGCACAAGAACAGAGACATAGACCAATGGATCAGAACAGAGAACCCAGATATAAAACCATCCTCATATTGCCATCTGATCTTTGACAAAGCAGACAAAAACATACAATGGGGAAAAGAATCTGTATTCAATAAGTGGTGCTGGAAAAATTGGATAGCCATATGTAGAAAACTAAAACAGGATCCACACCTCTCATCACTCATAAAAATTAATTCATAATGGGTTACAGACTTAAACCTAAGGCATGAAACTATAAGAATTTTAGAAGAGGTTGGAAAAACTCTTATAGACATCAGCATAGGCAAAGAATTTATAAAGAAGACCCCAAAGGTAATCACAGCAACAACAAAAATAAATGGGACCTGATTAAAAAGCTCTGTACAGCCAAGGAAACAATCAATAGAGCAAATAGACAACCTAAGAATGGGAGAAAATATTTGCATGCTATACATCTGATAAAGGGCTAATAATCAGAATCTACAAAGAATTCAAGCAGATCATAAGAAAACATCAAACAACTCCATTAAACAGTGGGCAAAAGACATGAACAGAAGCTTTTCAAAAGATGACAAATGGCCAGTAAACATATGAAAAAATGATCAACATCTATAATCATGAGGGAAATGTAAATCACAACCACAAAGAGATATCACCTAACTTCACTAAGAATGGCTTTGATCAAAAAGTCCCACAACAGACTCTGGGATGGATGTGGAGAGAAAGGAACATTTATACAATGTTGGTGGAACTGCAAACTATTTCAAACTCTATGCAAAGTACTATGGAGATACCTCAAAGAACTAAAAGTAGACCAACCATTTGATCCAGCACTACCACTACTAGGTATTAACCCAAAGGAAAAAAAGACATTCTATAAAAAAGACATCTGCACTCAAATGTTTATAGCAGCATAATTCACAATAGCAAAGATGTGGAAATAACTCAAGTGCCCATCAATACATGAATGGATTAATAAAATGTGGTATACATATACCATAGAATATTACCCAACCATAAAAATGGTGAACTAATACCTTTTGTAACAATCTGGATAGAACTGAAGACCATCCTCTTAAGCGAAGAATCATAAGAATGGAAAAATAAACACCACACATACTATTAAATTGGAACTAAATGATCAACACTCATGTGTACATATGGTAATAAAACTCAATGGAAATCTGGTGGAAGTGGGAGGAGAGGATGAGTAAATTCACACCTAGCAGTACGATGCACACTATCTGGGAGATGGACACACTTATAACATTGACTCAACCTGTACAAAAGTAATTCATGTAACCAAAACATTTGTACCTCTGTAATATTCTGAAATAAAAAATTTATACCTTTTATAATTAGAATTCTAGCTCTACTTGTTCTTACTCCCTGTTTTAATTTGACAGTCACGGGATGCCAGATAATAGAATTTCTACCTGCTAGCTGAATAAGAATGAATCTATGCAGTTAGACAATTCCTATTGCACATGGATAAATACACCCAGTATTATAGAGACTCAGTTACAAAAAATTAACAGTCTACTTGGTAAAAATGGGTAGATTCTCACTTATTCTTTGATCTGAATTTGATTTGGCTGGTTTGATTCATGGGGACCTTGGTTTAGGGAGCATACTCCAAACTCTTGGTATTATCCTCTTGATAGTCGTAGTCTCCCTGGTGTGCCGTATTTCCTCAAAAGCGTTAAATATTTATGTGCAGCCATCTGTCAAATGGTCTTTCTTCAGCTGGGACAACAAAAATTCAAAGAAATGTGTGGTCATGAGGACACCATAATCTATGAGTGGTATGTTGAGACCAGAAATCCAGAATGATGATAAAGGAGAGTAGTGCTAATGCCCCAAGTGTTAGGGTGGAAAGGGTTAATAGGTGCTCATGATTGGGTGGAGAAAGATTTCTCACTCAGAGATTAAGTTATAAAAGTAAAAAAAAAAAAAAAAAAAAAGTTTATTTTATCCTTCAGAAAGACAGAGAGAATGAAAAGAATTAGAAAGTAGGAAGCAGGGGAGAGATGGCACACCATCCCAAAGAAAGAGAAGGGGGTGCCTGCAGTGAGGCCAAGTGGTTCACTGATTTAAGGAAGACAAAGAGACAAAATATATATATATATATATATGATGGCTGTCTGTTGAGAACAAAAGTGGTATCAGGTAGACAACAAAAAAACTGCAAGGATGTCAAAGTCCAAAAGTTGGTGTCTTGCTCTTACTTGGAGAAGGGATTATCATAGGAGATGTAACTCTCAAGTTATGGCTGAGGCTTGGAGCTAGTTCTCTTACTGTATACTCAGGAACTCTGTAAAAGCAGATTCTCAAAAAAAAAAAAAAAAAAACAAACCAATTTTGAAAGAGAGATTTACATCTCTTTTCTGCTTTTTCAGAAGTTGTGCAAAACAGAATTCCTGCAGGGTACCTGCTAGTGAGAGAACTCACAGGATTCATCTTTAATCAATATCAGAGAAATTGTAGGATTAGGCATTTTCCTATTATTTTTGCAAGGCTGCCACTTTCACCAAGTTTTGGTCACACTCTCACCTAAGCGAGAACCTGACCAAAAGAGGAATTGTTAAAACAAAAATTATAGAAGGCCACTGTTTTGGACTGAGCTCCTGCACTAGGCCCTAACAAACCAAACCAAAATGAAGTTACTCATGCCAAATGCCGCATAAGCAGATAGATCCAAAATTAGACCATTTTTTTCCTGAAAAAATGAGATACCCATCTACCTGTGTCAGCATAATAAGGACGTCTCCTTTGCTTCATCCTTTACAAAAAAGTAACCTGAAGTAACCTTATGTTAATCAGTTTTTTCTATTGTTTACTTGTTTCCACCTTACAAAACCCAGTTCTACCACTGCCCAGTGGGAGCTTTCATGTTATTCTGTAGAATGGAGGCTGCTCTGATTCATGAATTGCAAATAAAAGCCAATTAGACCTTTAATTAAATTTGCTATAATTTTCTCTTGACAGGTGTTAGGGTACATGTTGCATCAGATAAGTTTGTTTTGTAATGATGAAAACATTTTGTCTTGTTCAGAATTTGGTTTTGCTTTGAAATGGATACTTCTTTCACTAATCCTGATTTTAGATCAATTTCTGATTCTATGTCACAGCATTAGATAACAACGTTCACATTTTCTTTGTATTTCTTCTAAATGTACTTACAAAGAACTGTAGCCTTCAGTAAATATTCAAATACTGGAAAACACTAACAAACATTATTAGTATTCTATAAAGTAACATTAGTGTCTCCTAGAAAAGTTAACTTCACTACACTAATACGTGTGTCAAATCTGTCAATTTAAGCATTTATTTTGCTTCAAAGCTTATTTCTTGAAAAAAAGTATTACTTCTTAGCATTTGTATGAAGTATACATGCATAAATCTATCAATATTTATTTTGTTTGCAAGAATGACTTACCATTAGTAGCAGAAAGAACAAAAGTTATACTCAAGATTGTCTTTTAGATTGTGACTGCTTCTTTGCTACAAGCTTCAGATTTGGTTTCTGAGACGTAATCCCTTATGTCAGTGCTTCTTGTGTCCGTTTTTGTATTGACCTTAATGGATTCCTTCGACTAGTAATGATTCCATGTTGACTCTCAAGATTTAGTTCTCAGAAGAATTATAATATTTTCCCCCAGTTTCCTCATTTCTCAACTAATATCTCTCAAAATTTGAAAAACATGAAAATTTCTGAAAAAATGCCAGAAGGTAGTTCCCAGTGGAAACACTAGTATCAGCAAGTTAGGTGAATTTAGAAGACAATACAGTGCTTTAGCTTAAGATGAACAATTTGCATTCAAATTACATAATTACCACAAACAAGTAGAAACAATCACTGGCTCATACATACTTTGAGTAAAAAAATATAAACAATCAACATATATTGAATAAGCAAGAAATGAGTATAAATAAATTTCTACTATTACTACTTCCAATCGGGGCAGAAGAAGTCAGTATTACTACTAAACAAAAAAGCAAAGGAAATTGCCTTTAGATCCCCTCTGTCTTCTAAAAGAGCTGACCTCTGTGAAAGTTCTAAACAAGTTCAAAATATTTTTTTAAAGGCAAACGTATGTCGAAACCTTCTGTTAAACATAAACACAATCACCACCTATGAAGAAGCATGGAAAGAGAATTTACATGACTCAGAACAAACTACCGAGAAAAGGAAGTAATTCTCAATGCTCCCCTCTATAAGCTGGTTTTCACTCCTGGCACAGTGGTTCATGCCTGTAATCCCAGCTACTCAGGAAGCTGAGGTGGGTGGATCGCTTGAGCCTAGGAATTCAAGGCCTAGGATCATTATCACGTCACTGAACTACAGTATGGGCGACAGAGGAAGACCCTGTATCTAAAAAAAAGAAAAGAACAATTTTGTGTATGTCATTAAACAAATTGAAAGAAGAACCTTGCACTTGAAGGGAATCAAATATCAACTCACCTGTTGCTAAAAGAACCAAACCTGGCTGACCTCCTACACAGACTCACCTCCTCTCCACATTCTTTCCCAAGAAACATTCTCATGCATGACTCAACTCTCCTGTCTAATGACAATGACTTCCAAACCTAATCTATAGTCCTCATTTTTCTCCTGCTGCACCTCTAAAACCCCAAGAGTTTGTAGAACACTTCTACATGGAACTCTAACTATGCCCAACTGCTTAAAATACAAAAAATGAAATTCATCTGTCTTTGAAACAAGTATCTATTTCCCCCACTAGTCCTGGAAGGCAGAAGCTGTGTCTTGTTCTTTATATCCTACAATATCTAGAAAATAACCAAAGCCAATGATACCATAAATCTGTTATACTCAAAATCCTTGTAATTCCTTCACCTCCCCTGCCTATGCCCATCCATATAGTTACTCATTAAACCCTGTCCCTAGTTATCCCATGTGTCCCTTCCTTCCTGCTCCTACTAAAACATGTCTATGAAGCATTTATTTCCTCACCTTTAACCTAAAACATCTCTTAAATTTGTCTCTGGGGCTTCAGACTCTTTCTATATAATCCACTCTATAAATAATCTTCTGAAAGCAGGTGTTTCTTAATATCACCTTCAATAACTTTTCTCTGATTAAAGGGTCACAATCTTAATTTCTTTCACCAACAAATTTAGCCTTGATTTTGGCCTTGAGACACCTACACTTCATTTAGACAGGTCATTGAAAATACTTTATAATTCTAATTCTCACTTTTATCTTATTAATTCTTTTTCCAATTACCTAAAATCTACCATCTGTCTGCCTGTACCTCATCCATGAAGAGTTCCATAGGAGCCTCAACTCAAAAATATGTTCTTTGCACTAAATTTCTATAGTACTTATTAGCTAATCCTCAATTCAAATGAGACATCCTTGTATAGTTGACTTGTTTATGCATTTATTTTTGTCTGTAGGCCCAACTACATTTTAAGTTTCTAGAGGGCATTGAACTCGACAATTATTTGTGCCTTCACTATTGATGGTATTAACAGAATGACCAGGAGCAGAATGGTGGAGGTAGTGGTAGTGGAGGTGATGGTAGTAGCAGCAATAGCTAACATTTACTGTAGAGGCAACTCTTTTATTATTAATTTTTTTCAGAGGTGGGGTCTTGCTTTGTTGTCTAAGCTGGAGCGCAGTGGCATGATCATACACACTGCAGCCTTGAATTCTTGGGCTAAGCCTCCCAAGTAACTGGGACTATAGGTAAACACCACCACACTAGGCTAACAGGGTCTTGCTATATTGCCCAGGCTGGTCTTGAACTTGTAGTCTCAAGTGATCCACTTGCCTCAGCCTTCCAAGTAGCTGGCATCACAGGCACGAGCCACTGCACCCAGCCTATAGGGGCAATTCTAAAAGCTTTATGTCAGTTATCTTACCGAATTTTCAAAAGTATTATTACCCTTAATTTACAGATTAGAAAACTGAACGCACAGAGTTTAATTTGCCAAACATTACACAGCTAATGAAGAGTCTGGACAACATAAATTAGATGAATGAGTTGAAGAAATTTTGACAGAGGAAAAAAGGCAGTTATCTTCTGGTTAAAATCACGAATCCTATCATCAAATAAAATACATGCAAAGGACTGATGAAAAGTTGACTTAATAGTGCAAAGACGGAGAAAATTCAAAGACATAATCTTGTTTTAAATTCTTATTTTCTGACCACTGTTCATTTTACAGGTCAGTCTTGTTGAAGGTATTACATATATATGAGTATGTAGCATGCCAACATAACATTGAAAACATTTTGGAGTTTGGCATTTTAAAAAAGAGCATTGGTTTAATGTTTTATGTAAGCTATGTTCCTCATTTTCTTAAATTCTCTTATAATTCAAACATCAGAAGAATTAAAACAGCTGCATTTTGCTATATGAAACAGCAGTAGAGTTATATAATCCCTCAAAAAACAAGACAATTTTCAATATCATAACCTTAGGGAAAAGGAGGTGGGGAAAAAAGAAAACCTACATAAACGCAACACAGATGAATTCCAAATTTGGAATCTTCCAAAAGTCTGTATCCAGTCAAAACCAACCTATTAAAGGAAAAATTCTTTACATTCTAGAGAAATTTATAAATTTCTCTAGAAAACATCACTCAACTTTTTTTTAACTGCATAGCAGAATGTAAACAGCTAATAAATACAAATATACCTTGAAGATCTCTATAGTTATGTCTAAATTTACACAGAATTACACAGGTTTAAAGATCTTTAGAAATAATATTCAGCAACAACTCCAAGTAATTCCTTCTAGTTTTCAACAGCACTCATTTTGAGTGGAACTTTTCCCTTATACAAATTTAAATATCTCACGTTTGAGCTAATTTCCTCTTTCCCTCCATGAAAGAAACAGACCTTTGGACTTCATCTAAATGATATTTTATTAATACACTTTTATATTCTAAGATCTTGAAAAAATAACTTATTTTAAAAATAATGACTTGTCCTAAAAGAGATACAAAATTTCCAAAATCTATACTTCAAACATAATCTGAAAGTTTTCAGAGCCAAAATAATTTTTCTTATGTAAGTTTTTACAAAAAAGTTATATAAAGCTAGAATAAGATAATAAGAGTAAGAGATTTTTGGAGTCAGGCAAACCTAGATTCAAGTTCCAGTGGTCTTGAACAAGTAACGTTTAGATCTAAGTTCTTCATCTATAAAATGGATATAATAATACTCATCTTGTAAAGATGCTCTGAGAGCTGGAAATAATAAATGCAAAATGTCTACTATAGTGGCTGCATATTGCAGGTAAAAAATAAATGCAATAATATAATTATTTGTAGAGTCATGTCCCCAAATATTTTCTGATTTAGCTAGATATTTTCCCTTTAAAAAAATAAAATGTCCAACATTAAAATAAGTGCAGAGAATATAAGGAATGCTCATATACCAACTACCCAGGAAAAAGCCAAGTATTATTTAGCCTCATTTACTTTACATAGATTTTTACGAAATTGCTACCACTTAGGTAAAAAAAGAACCAAATAAATGTAATCAAATTTAATATTAAAATAGAGAATTCACAAAAAAATGCAAACTGGAAATACTTTGAGGTTGTAACTCCTAAGACAGCTCCTCTTGTAAACAAATTTTAAAATTTTATAATATTAACAGCTTTCCCTACAGAAGAACTAACATTTCACTATAAAATATGGACATGATGCTATTTAAAGGATTATTCCCCATTTCTCCCTTCTATCAAACTTTCACCTTGAAATTGCTTCCTTGAACAAGACCAGGTGATGTCATTTAAAAGGAATTTAATTCCATAATTAAATAATTTCTTTTGCCTTATAAAACCAAAGCAAAACTATGTATATTTCTGCTTCTAAAAGGATGGCAAGGGTTGGAGCATAGTTTTGAGTCTCCCTAAATCCCCCCATAAAAGCACAAAAACCAACGAGGAAAACAAAAGCAAAATTCATCAACATGTATGACAAAATGAGGTGACCAGTACTTTAGGTAAGAGGAGTGAAGTAGTCAAATTTTCCCAGATTGTAATTATAAAAACTGTATTAAAAAAAACTTTTTAAGCACATTTAAAGACAACAGAAGTCTGCTTTGAGATGAATATTTAATTATCAAACAACTGCAACTGGAAGGAGTACAAATTGACAGCTTGTGGTTTTCTGACCTAAAGGCACTCACTGTCCAATCTGAAACCTACCTTAGAGCTGTAGGCAAATGGTGCAGTTTGGGCAGTAGAAATTTGAAGCTTTATGGGCTTAAAATACTCTTAGAGTGTAAAGTCAGCAGAACAGCTAGAAATTATAGGGAAATCCTAGAAGCAAAGAATCCAAAGAAGGTAAACTCCATTTCTGCTCAAATCATTGGCTGAATGTTAAATACGGGAGATCCCAGGGCACCAGTCTGGAAAGGCAGCAGTAGGAAGACAAATGCAAGCACACAGATATGAACTGCTACTGAAAGGATGAGGAGGGTGGAAGGAGAAAGGAGATGAAGTTTACAGCTTAGGAATAGGCAGTTAACTAGATTGTAAAACAAATAATCTTCAGAAGAATGTAATAGAATCCAGAGTTGCTATAACACATGATCTAAAATGTCCAGTTTTCAATTAAAGAAAATAGGAAAATAAATATGACTCATAGTCAACAGAACAGGTAGTCAATAGAAACTGATTTCTAATGGGCTCAGATGTTGGATTTAGCAGACTAAGACTTCAATGCAGCAATTATATATACATGTTCAAAAAACTGATAGAACATATGTTCAAAGAATTAAAAGAAAACATAACAATGAGTGAACAGATAGGGACTATCATCAAGAGAAATAGGAATTATACAAAATAGAAATTCTAGAGCCAAAAAGTATAATAAATCAAAATTTTACTAGATGGGCTCAACAGCAAACTGGAGATGGCAATAGACTCAGTGAACTTGAAAATAGATCTAGTAATTAATTACTCAATCCAAAGTACATGGAGAAAAAGAATTTAAAGAGACAAACAAGCAAACACACACACCGAACCTAAGAGATCTATGTGGAAAATGAAATAGCCCAACATATATGTAATTTAGGATCCCATAAAAAAAGGTTTTAAAAGAGGCAAAAAAAAAAAAAAAAAAAAAAAAAAAGAATAATGGCCCAAACTCCCTAAATGTTATTGAAAACATTAATTCACAAATCCAAGAAGCAAACTGAAATGGAAGTAGAAGAAGCAAACTGAAATGGAAGCAGAAAAAGCACTACCTATAGTGCTTTTGACTGTAGACATAGTCAAAGTGCCAAAAGCCAAAGACGAAGTGAAAACTTGGAAAGCAACCAGAGAAAAATGACATGTTACATATGGAGGAGGAATAACAAGATTAATTACTGATTTCTCATTAGAATATGGGACTGATACAAAGTGTTGAATGAAAAAATGAAAGGAAAATAAAGAAATTTCCATATAAACAAAAACAGAGAATTTGTTGCCAGCAGACCTACATAACAAGAAATGCTAAAAGGAAGTTCTTCAGGCTAAAGGAAAGAAATATCAAGTGACAACTTTGATAAACACCACCACCAAAGCTGCTGCTGCTTTTTTTTTTTTTGAGACAGATCTTACTCTGTTGCTCAGCCTAGAGTGCAGTGTCACTATCATAGCTCACAGCAACCTCAAACTCTTGGGCTCAAGCAATCCTCCTGCCTCAGACTCCCTAGTACCTGGAACTATATAGGTGCACACCACCATTCCCAGCTAATTGTTCTATTTTTGTAGAGGCAGAGTCTCATTCTTGCTTAGGCTGGTATCAAACTCCTGGACTCAAGCAATCCTCCCACCTCAGCCTCCCAAAATGCTAGGATTATAGGTGTGAGCCACCATGCCCGGGCTTTTCTTCTTTTAATTTTTTTAAAAGACAGGTGACAACAATTTAAAGCAAAAATAACAATACTGAAATTTTAATAACCTATATAAATGATATAAAATATGTGATAACACTAACAATGAGAACATAATGGGAATATACTCTTGTGAGGTCCCTATAGTTTACACTTTTGAAGTAATGTTTTATTAACTAACTAGACTGGGAAGCAAAACACAAACAGAAAAATGGCAGACCTAAATATAACCATATCAATGGTTACATTAAATGTAAATGAACTTCAACACTCCAATGAAAAGGCAGATTGTCAGACTACACATAAAAGCAAAAACCAACTATTTATAATATATAATAAATATACTTTAAGTTCAAAGACACAAACAGACTGAAAGTACAAGTTTGTAAAATAATACAGTAGTCTCCCCCCTTTATCCATGGGTGGTATGTTCCAAGATCCCCAATGGATGCCTGAAACTGTGGATAGTACTGAACCATATATCTACTATGTTTTTTCCTATACATACACATGTTAAAGTTTAATTTATAAATTATGCATAGTAAAAGATAAACAATAATAAAATAGAACAATTATAACAACATACTGTGTTTACAATTTCACAGATTTGTTATTAGTGTAGCTCTTAGCAACCTCAGCATATGATTTTTTTTCTTTCCTTATTAAATCCAGAACTTTCACCTTTTCACTTAAAAGAAGCACTTTATAGCTTCTCCTTGGCATATCCTAATTATCAGAACCACTACTCTTGCACTTTGAGGCCATTATTAAGTAACATAAGGGTTACTTGAACACAAGCACTGTGATACCATGAAGGTCTGTTCGATAACCAAGACAGCTACTAAGTGACTAACCAGTAGATAGCATATACAACATAGATACACTGGACAAAGCGATGATTCATGTCCTGGGAGGGACAGAGCAGTATGGTACAAGATTTCATCACCTACTCAGAACTGCGTATAATTTAAAACTTACAAATTGTTTGTCTCTGGAATTTCCCACTTAATATTTTCAGATTGCAATGGACCAGGGTAACTGAAACCATGGAAAGTGAAACATGGATAAGAGGGGGCTCATGTATATACCATGAGAACAATAAACTTAACAAATGTAGTGGTTATATCACTGTCAGACAAAATAAATCGCAAGACTAGGAATATTATGAGACAAAGAAGAATCCTTCATGATGATAAAAAAGGGTCAATATATCAAAAATAAATAGGCAACAAATAACCAAACTGCATGAATGAGACAAATTCACAGTCATGGTTGAAAATTTTAATACATTTCATTCAGTAATTGCAGAACAAGCCCCCCCCAATCAGTAAATATATTGATCTGAATGACAACACAAGCAGTCCTCACCTTGTGTTAACTGAAACTTGTGCATAACAGAATTATGTCCCAGCTTTGCACTGTTCTGATATACACAATTTTAGTGAACACAGGGCCATGCAAAGTGAGATTGTCTATATATCTTTTTGCATAGTTTTGGATTTTAGGAAGCATGTTAATGTTCTACATTTTCAAAACCAAAACTCAATAAGGCTGAAAAGGTAAGAGACTGAAACCGAAAGCAACCTGAAACAAACGTTTAGATGAACAACATGATCACAGTAAAGGTAAAATGAATCTAATTTATGAACATAATATTTGACCATATGCCTACAATCTTGGGTACAGTTCGGGAGAATTACAAATCAATCTTGAACTCCTTGTAGTAAATGTTTTTTGTACTTTCATGGACAAAGCAATTCTGAAACTATTTGAGATGTATAACAAGACTGAGCAAATGAGTAAGAGCACGGATGTTTGAGAGCCACAAAATACAAAAAGGGGGAAGAACAAAGACAAGGAACAACCCCATAAGGATGGGCTAGAATTGAAGGTATAGGTTCAGTATCTCTCATCCAAAATGCTTGGGACCAGAAGTGTTTCCAATTTTGGATTTTTTCAGAGAATATTTGCTTATAAATAATGAGATATTTGGGGGATGAGACCCAAGTCTAAACATGAAATTCATTTGTTTTATATATGCCTTATAGCCTGGAGGTAATTTTATGCAATATTTTTGATAGTTTTGTGCATGAAACAAAGTTTGTGTATGCTGAACATCAGAAAACTAAGGTGTCAAGTGTGGAATTTTCCACCGTGGTATCATGTCGACACTCAAAACGTTTCGGATTTCAGAGCATTTTGGATTTTGGAATTTTAGATTAGGGCTGTTCAAGCTGTATCTCATGAACTTATGATTAATTATGTATGTGTAAGTGTATATACATAAATGTATTTCCTTACTCTGCCTGCTGTAGGGGGTCTATAAACATATGAAGTAGCAATAAACACACCCAACACCCAGATCTTGGTTCCTAATACCATTCTCTACTAAAAATAACCAGGGCTCTTTGGAAAAATAGCGGATTCTAGGACTATGGCAGAGAAGATACAAGATAAACCCAGAACAGCTTGTTATACCAGAAAGTAATGAAGTCCTAAAAAAAAAAAAAAAAAAAGATGGGTCATGTCACAAGCACACAGGGGCCAGCTTGAGGGAGTTCTTACTGGCCAAATCTAGGACAATTTAGGCATTAAAATAATTAAGGACAGTGAGGAATTATAAACATTGAGAAATACAAGAATTCATAAGTCCATGCTAACAATAAATAAATGGGGAAGAATGGAAGAGTAAAATGTCAACTGCTGAGATTCTCTGTAATTGTGCTATATTTAACATTTAAATTTTTTTTAAAAAGATGTAATTTTGGAAGTCAGCAAAACAAAATAACACCCTAAACGCTGTTGAGAAAATATAGGCTTTAGAATAGCATGAGTGTGACTCAGTGAAGAACTGACCTTAATTAGAATCTCCTTCTCCCTATGATGAGTACAGTCTATCCTAAATACACTGCTTTGGAGTACAGTACTCTCATACAACAAAACTTTATAGCCCTCGCCTTCAATGACCTTTGTTTTTTAAAATGTAACTGGTTGATAAAATCAGCCCCAAAAACAACTCCACCTTATCAGTGGTTTTTTTGGCACCAGGAACTGGTTTCATGGAAGGAGAATATATGGCTGGGGTGGGTGGGGGGTGAGATGATCTCGGGATGATTCGAGCACATTACATTTACTGTGCAGTCATACCTCTCGGCTAATGATAATCTGTATTTGCAGTTGCTTCCCAGTGCTAGCATTACTGCCTCAGCTCCACCTCAGATCATCAGGCATTAGATTCTCATAAGGAGCGCACAACCTAAATCCCTTGAATGTGCAGTTTACAGTAGGGTTCATGCTCCTAGGAGAATCTAATGCCACTGCTGATCTGACAGCAAGCAGAGCTGAGGCGGTGATGAGCATGATGGGGAGCGGCTATAAACACAGATAAAGCTTCACTTGCTTGCCTGCCGCTCACCTCCTGCTGTACTGCCTGGTTCCTAACAGGCCATGGATCACGTTTGAGGACCATAGCACTACCTCATTCGATGTATTTTACTTAAATATCTGTGAAAACTTCTGCTTAGAATTTGGCACCAGAATTTTTTCTCCTGAAGTAGAAAAACGTGCACAGAAAACAGTTGCAGAAAAAAAAAAAAAGCTAAGGTATGTGAGGTGATACATATGTTAATTAGTTTGATTTAGCCATTCTACAATGTATACACACTTCAAAACATCCTGTTGTACACAATATACAATTTTATGTCAATTAAAAAATTAATTTTAAAAATAATTAAATTTTTAAAAATGAATATCAGAGCTAAGTAATCTATCAAGTTTCCCTTGTGGCCTTGGCTGCCAGAAAACTGATCTTCTCTACTCTATATGGTTGTTATTGATCTAATTCACCTTGTATTTGACATATACATACGGGTATATGCTTTCTTTGCACAATACCTCTAATCCTTTAAGATAGAAGATGGACTATAAGTTATAAATTAAAAAATAACAATATGATTGCAACACTAATGTGAAACAATTTAATCTCTCAATAGCAGTACAAATATGGCAAGTGAATTCACCTGTGGTTAAAAAAATTAGCTTTCATCAACTCAAGAAAACATGCAACTGTTTAGAATGACTGCTTTTTAAAAAAATACTTGATAAAAGCAAAGTGTTAGAATCAATTTTTACAAGTAAAATTGCCTTTCCACCTCCAAGCTACTGCTTAGGAAATTCAAAACTATATTTCAGAAATTAGAAAAGAACCTTCCCTCTATAGTGTGAGACTCTTTTAAATTAATAAAATTCAAATTCCAATTCTCACAATCAAATATGCAAAAAAAGAACATAGTTTTGTTTAAAGATTGTTTTCCTTGATAAATACTGTAATGACTATATTAAGACATAATAACAGAAGCTACAACTACAGGCTTATTATGTGGTAGGCACTGTTGTTTAGTTGCCTATCTCTGATCACAATTACCAGCAAGGGAGCACCCTGGCCCATCTTACAGAAGTGGAGCTTGCCTAATGACACAACATAAGGGCACATGGCTAGGATGTAAATTCAGTGCTTTCTATAACTTAAAAGTCTGTGTTATTTCCACTTCATATAAAATGACAGATATTATTTGGTCCTTCCTCCAAAAAAGGGCACGGTTATTTGTGCTTCCATTTTCTCTAGTGTTTCTTTCTGCTTCAGAGATTACAATAAACCACAAAAGTTGAATTTATATTCAAAACAAAAATAAAAATTGAAATAAAAATGCTTAGGTTACAGTAATATCTCCTTTTTAGTTTGAATCCTATAAACTTCGAATCCACCTTAACTGAGAGTTCTATTTTATACTAAGAAAAAGTTCCCAAGAAAAACAAAAATTTAAGTAAGATTTTAATGGAAAGAATGTTCAGACTTCAATATGAAGATAAAAAAGCAGAATGAATTGAGAACTTATTCTCTCCTTCATCAACACTTTTAAATAATCCTTAAACTATATGAACAATAACCCAGCACCACAACACTGAGTAACTTTTACATGTTCAGGTTTATAAAGATAGTGCATGGAAATCTCTTTTGGTAGTGTACCTGTTCCAAAGATTAACTTATCACCTGGGGAAAGGTGCTGGCCACATAACCCAAGCATACAGGACTAACTTAAGAACAAACCAATTTTTATAGTCCTTTTGGGACTATTTTTCAGGCTTTTCCCTTCAACTCAATTATACACTCTCTAAAATATGGGTTCTTAACTTTTAACCAGGTGATACATCACAAAAATCAAACATTAAAAAAAGTTTATACAGTGAAAAGTTCAGCTATCACCTTGACCCCTGTCCATCATTATCAAAGTACTGCCCTTCCTCTTTACCCTATGTCTATTGGTTTTTCATGTATCCATTCTGAGATTTATTATACAGATCTTATTAAAATAAAGTACATTATGGGTACTCCACAAAGTCTAACGCTTTTCTTTGTATCATTTATCTCAATTTAACATGACCTAAATAATGTCTGGCTATATTTTCTCAATGCCTTATGCAGTCTTTGATTCCTGTAGCAAGGTGTAAGTGAACAGTATTTTAGATAAAGCAAAAGAATAGTGAGCAAAGGTGATAACAAAGCTAGTTGTTAAACAGCCACAAGCTAACAGATATCTAATCTATCCATAACACCACTGGCAACACTAAGGCAAATATACTAGTTTTTTTCTAAATACCTAGCATAGTACCTAATACATTTATTTTATTGTATACTGCAGTTCCTTTTACAAAATACACAATATATTTAGTCTCTTTTTTTTAATAAAAGAAAATTCCTTGTCAACCAAACTTCCTGTTATAATGATGTACAATCCTGAGTCACGTCAAGACTTAAAAAAAGATTAAGTATGTTATCAACATACTCAAATTAGCAAGGACACAAATGTGTTAGGTACAAAATATAACCTCTGTACTCAAGGATTTATTTTTATTATAAGTTGGAAATAAAAGTGGTAAGTACCAAGTAAGTGGTACAAACAAGTGTCATAGACATCTCGTCTAAGGATAGTATACTTGTACTTAGAATGATCAGTCAGGAGAGACATTCAGAAGGTTAGCTTTTGAGTTGTTAGGTGACAAAGAGTCTTTGCTTAGCCAAACTTTAGTCAGGCTTCCGAATCTTCTGCCAGGCCCATCTGTGCACTTTCTAACAAAGTCCAGTTTTAGCAAAGAATTCCCATTCTTGATATCTCATCATTTTTCACTGTCCCCCTGCCTGGTTACATGTGATCAGTCTGGACTGTGTTCAACAAGAATTCTGTTAGGCTGCTTTAGCCAGAATACCCCTTACTCCTGATGTTTCCTCTTAGTAATTTTCTATCCACTGACCCCCACACTGCTCCTTGGCTATAAATTCCCCCTTGTCCATGTTGTATTTGGAGCTGAGCCCAATCTCTCTTTCCCATTGCAAAACCCCACTGCAGGAGTCCCTATACCTATCACAATAGTCCTGATACTGTGCTTTAACAAGTATCATTAAATAATCTTCTCTTTAACACAGGAACAGCTCTCCAATAGATAAATTAAAAATAAGCCAAGTGTACTATGTATCTAAAAAGTTAGGGAATGATTGCAGAATAAATATCCCACCTCCTTAGCCCCCATTAGAGTGCTTTCTAAAACATGGTTTATGTTTTTTGTAAGTTTGAATTTATGAAATTAAATTTATGAATAAAGAATTTACAGGTAAATAATACAATTTAAATTAACACATAAGGAGAATAAAAACAAATACTGCTTAAGTACATTTCCACAGCACTTTCTTTCCCATAAGGTATTAATAACAAAACAAAGAACATACCTGCTACACTCTAACAACGTAACTTTAAGACGGCCTTCAGTAAGTGCCCACTGTTGTATATGGATATGCTCTTCATCTTCTTCAAATCCTTGCGAGGTTTGGTATGGAAAAAACGGCTTAAACCTGACAAAAGTAAAGATAAGTCTAAATTTCTGAACAAACACCAGAGTTTAAAGCATAGATAACAAAACCCATATGTGTGAAAACAAGACACACAAAAAACACCTATCGTGTTTCCCCGAAAATAAGACCTACCCCTAAAATAGGCCCTAGCAGGATTTCTAAGCATTTGCCCAATATAAGCCCTACCCAGAAAATAAGACCTAGTGATGGGCGTGGCTATGCAGCATACCTGCACAACGCATGCATTTTGTCGCGGAGCAGTAAAGAAGACAAGCAGCCCTTCTCATCTGCCCCATCATGACAGCTACTATCCCAGAGGTGACCAGAAAGGTGGGGGCAGCACCACCTACAAGGTAGGCTCCCCCTGTCAGGTTCCCCTCCCCCTTTCAGGTCCCCTCCCCCCGTCAGGTCCCAGCCATGCTGTGCCTGCTGCAAGCTGAGGCTTTGAGAGGAAAATAACACATCCCCTGAAAATAAGCCCTTCTTGAGGAAAAATAAATATAAGATCCTGTCTTATTTTCAGGGAAACACAGTAATACCACATGTGTTCTATAAAACCAAAGTTTACCACATCCCCCCATAACTGGTAGCAAATGGCCCCTTCTCTGTGGCACCCAGAAGTCCTGGTTCTTTGGCATGACTTCATTGACAAGGCAGGACATTTAGAACAAAGAAAAGAAAAATCTAAAGGCAGCCCATAGGCCTTGAAGCTTAGGTGGAACAGGAGAGAGATCCTTTGTGAAACAGATGGGAAGAGTGTTCCCACAGTACAAGATCAAAATTCAAAACACACGCACCATGGAAATAGTATACAGTCAACTTTGTATTTGTGGGGGACTGGTTCCAGGACCTCCTGAGGATATCAAAATCTGGGGATGCTCAAATCCCTGATATAAAATGGCGTAATATTTCCTTATAACTTATGCACATTTTCCCATATACTTTGAAACATCTCTAGATTGATTATAATACCTAATTGCTGTAAATACTATGTAAATAGGTGTCATACTGTATTGTTTAGGGCAGCAGTCCTCAACCTTTTTGGCATCAGGGACTAGTTTCATGGAAGACAATTTTTCCATGGATAGAGGTGGAGGGTGGGCAGAGCTCAGGTGGTGATGCAAGTGCTGAGGAATGGCTGTAAATACAGATGAAGTCACTCACCTCCTGCTGTGCATCCCCCCCCCACCAGTTCATAAGTTTCATGGAAGACAATTTTGCCATGGACTGGGGTGGTGGGTGATGGGGTAGGGTGCAGTGGAGCTCTGCGGCCCAGTCCCTAACTGGCCATGGACTGATACTAGTCCATGGTCCAGGGGTTGGAGACTGCGGGTTTAGGGAATAATGACAAGAAAAAGAAGTCTGTACATGTTCAGCACAGGTGTAATTTTTTTTTCACCTGAATATTTTCAATCCATAGTTGGTTGAATCCATGGATGCAGAACCCACAGATACAAACTGCCAGGACAACTATAACAGACAGTAATTAGTACATGATAATGATAATGACAGTATCAACAACAAATAGCAGCAAAGGTGTTCATCAGAGATGTTTGCTATTGCCAGGCATGGTATGTTAAAGTGCTTTACCCGTATTATTTTATTTTATGCTCACAACCCTGAGCCAGTATTACTACTAGCTCCTTTCTCCATAGGAAAAGAGTGATGCTTAGAAAGGTTAAAGAAAGGTTAACTTTACACAATGAGTGGCTAAACCAGAATTCAAGCTAGTCTGACTCCATCAAAGCCCAACTGCATAAAACCTCAGTTACCTAAGAATTATCTAGGCATTTATGTGCTCATCATTAATACCCTTGTTTTTATGGAGAAGCTTGTGCTGAGTTATAAATTATAGCCTTTAAAAAACTTTTAAAACACAACTCATACTCCTCCATTAAAGTAATAGACAAAGAAAATGACAGAAAATTGGGCTTTAGGCCCTACAGTTTTCAATTCACCCTACACACTGTCACTAGCTATGACGTTTGCTTGTTCAAAAAGTTTTAATGGTTTCCCACTGACCATCAAAAAAAAAGTCAAAAGTCAGGATAGGCAGAATGAGAAAGAAATTTGGTTGAAAATTTGGTTAAGGCGATTTGGTATGAGAATAAAAAGGAATTCAAACTTAAGAAACATATTGCTTTGAATAGCATCAAGGTTGAGAAACTGGAATATGGAGAAGGAAATGTAAATCTTCATATTAGGCAGGTCTGTATTAAACAATATTTATATAAATAACGCAAAACACAGACCAAGAAGACTTAACTATGAACAGAACATAAATGTTACCAATTAGATAAAAATGAGAATGCATTTTAATGAATGAATTGAAAAAACAGATATAATTATATCCAGAAAAGACAAAAGGGAAGGTGAGAGAGAGAGGGTATTAACTTAGCTAAATACTCATCTATCTTAGGAAATCAATAAATAGCACCTAAAGTTGCAGACTCAAAAATAGCTGTGTGATACTGTTTAGTAATACAGAGGTAATACTATAATTATTAGTATAGTTAACACTTATTGAATACTTAGCACGTAAAAGGCATTATATTTATTAACTTAATTCCCACAATTCTATGAGATACGTACTGTAATTAGCTCACATATTGCAGATGAGAGAACTGAGACACAGACAGGTTAAATAACCTGCCCAAGAATAAACAGCTAGTAAGTGGCAGAACTGAGATAAGAATCTAGGTATTCTAGCTCCAGAATCTGTGCTCTTAACCAATGCCTCTTAAAAGGTGTTAAAAACAGAAATACATAGTTACAAATGGTTGCTTCCCAAAGAGTGGGACTTAGGCACAGGAAAGCAAAGGGTTTAAGAAAACAATTACTTATTTTCATTATAAGTCCTTATGTTCTATTTGATTTTTAAATTATATGCATTAACTAAAATGAAAAGACAGACAATACTAAATGTTGGAAAAGATGTAAAACTGTGGATGTAGATTATAACTATTTTGAAAATGATATAGCAATATCTGCTAAACCTGAAGAGACACATACCCTAAAAGACAGCAATCCTACTCCTAGACAGATATATCCAACAGAAATGTGCACAAATGTTTCAAGACATGTGTAGAAATATTCATAACAAGATTATCCAATTGTCCATCAACAGTAGAAAGGACAGACTGAGGTATTGTACACATACATAGTGGAATACTCCACAGCAAATATAAAGAACTATATTGATACACAACAACACGGATCAGTCTTTCGTCTCAGAAAAATATTGCTGAGCTAAAGAAGCTAGACCAAAAAAAAAAAAAAATTGTGTGCATACGATATGATTCAATTTATATAAAATTCAAAAATAGGCCAAAAAAAAAAGCAATGGTGTTAGAAGTCAGAATAGTAGTTACTTTTTTAGGCAGAGGAGGAGAGGGTAGTGAGTGGGTGACTTGTGGGAGCTTCTTGATTGCTGGTAATACTCTTCTGCTTGTTTTGAATGCTGATGTCATGAGTCTGTTCACTTTATAAAAATTCACTGAGCTTCATTTTTATGATTAGTACATTCTTCCAGTGATTTAATAAAAGTGTAAAGAAAAAATATATTTGATTTTAAAACATGCATTACTTTAGCAAAATTTTAAAATATTTAAATTTTATACCTACAAGGGAAGCCAAGCCTCTTTCTAATATTGGTGAAAATTTTTTGCAACATCTAAAATATGTTTTTTATTTAAGGATGTCTCTTCAAGTTTGCTCTATAAGCACCCTGAATGCCAGCTGGTTACATCTCTATCACATGGCAGCAGTAAAACTGTTTGCAAACACTGCGATCTTTAGAGAGAAAGGGTTTACTACAAACACAAGTATAAAAATATGCTGAGGTCTAGATCTACTCTTAGCTTCAGATGAGCTTGTGCGTCCTTGCCCAAGGGATAATTCTGCTATAGTTTTCAGATCAATAAAAGGGAAAACTGTGTAACAACTGGAGTTAGTGGGAAAAGGACACATTTTCTAAATGCATAGCAAATCTTCTAACTCTAGAAATATTCAGGCACAAGTTAGATGAGGATTTGTTAGGAAGGGATGGTGTTATGAAAACACCAAATTCAGAATCATATAAATACAGACTGTAGTCCCAACTTCATCACTTAGAAAGCAGTTGACTTTGGCAGAGTTTTTCATCTCCTTGAACTTTAAATTTTGTTCAAAAAAGAGAGGAGTAATATATGCTTTTCTTTCCTATGAGAGGATGAAGTAAGATTAATTCATACAGCACCACCTTTTAAACTACAGGGCACTATATAAATGTTATATGCTTATCATAAAAAGAATTCTTAAAAGTTTAAGAAGCATACTAGATTACCTTTGAGGTACCTGCCAACTCAGTCTAAGATTTTGCCTCACATTTAGGACCACATGTTCTTTCTTCCACACCCATATATTGAGATCTCAATTATGGCATGAATAAAATACTCTAAGAAAAAAACATTCTCTCCCTTTTTTTTAAAGGGACTTTTTTCCTACATGATGCTCAATAATAATATGAATTTTATCAATTAATGAATAGAAGAGATGAAAAGGGAATCTTAAGATATTATCTAGCCCAACCTCTTTATTTTCTAAAAGGAAACGAAGGCCCTGAACAGTGAAGGGACTTGCCTGTACAACTAGTTATAAGCAGACCTGTCCTTGGAACTAAGCCTGACCCCCACTTCTTTGCATACCTATAGAAACTAACACTTACCTAGCATTTATGTGCCAGGCATTATTCTAAGAGCTTTACGTATATTAACTCATTTCATTTTCACAACATGTGTCTGAGAGTATTTCTTTTTTAAATTTTTTAATTGACAAAAAAATTATATATATTTATCACATACAACATGTTTTAAAATATGTATACATTGTGGAATGGCTAGATAGAGCTAATTTACATATGTATTATTTCAAATACTTACCATTTTTTGTGGTAAGGACACTGACAATCTACTCTTAGTAATTTTCAATGATACAACTGTTATTAACTATAGTCACCATGTTGTATAATAGATCTCATGAACTTATTTCTCCTATTTAATTGAAATTTTGTATCCTTTGATCAGTATCTCCCCCACTGTTGTGTCTATACCCACCAACCCCTGGTAACCACCATTCTACTCTCTACTTCTATGAGTTCAACTTCTTTAGATTTCACATATTAAGTGAGATCATATAGTATTTGTCTTTCTGTGGCTGGCTTATTTCATTTAACATAATGTCCTCCAGGTTCATTCACATTGTTGCAAATGACAGGATTTCCTTTTTTAAGGATGAACAGTATTCCATTGTATATATACCACAATTTCTTTATACATTCATCTGTTAACAGACACTTAAGATGTTTCTATACTTTGGCTACCATGAATGAATAATGCTGCAATGAAAATAGGAGTGCAGGTATCTCTCTGACATACTGATTTCCTTTGGATATATACCCATAAATGAGATTGCTGGATCATATGGTAGTTCTATTCTTAATTTTTTTGAGGAACCTCCATACTGTTTTCCATAATGGCTATACTAAAGTATAGTATCACCAAGAGTGTATAAGGGTTCCTTCTCTCCACATTCTCATGTGACGGTATTTCTACAGAGAAATTTTTCCAGAGGCAGAATTGCTGGCTCAAAGAGAACACATAAGTTAAAATTGTCCTCTTAAAAAATTGGACTGCTTTAAAAAAGTCGTATCAGAAAAGTATGAGTACACATCTATTAGAATGGTTAAAATTAAAGAGAGTAACCATATCATGTGTTGGCAAGGATGTAGGGCAACTGGAACTCTCATACACTGCTGGTTGAAATGTAAAATGACATAACTCCTTTAGAAAAAATGTTAGCGGTTTCTTAAAAAGTTAAACATACACCTACCAAACCAGTCATCCCACTCCTATATATTTACATGAGAATGAAAACATATCTTCACACAAAAGCTCGTGCATGAATGTTTACAGCAGCTTTATTTATAATAGCCAAGAATTGGAACAACCCAAATAGCTATCAGCAGATGACTGGATAAATGAATAGTATATCCACACAATGGAATACCACTCAACAATAAAAAGGAACAAACTATTGATGCTCACAACAATATGGATAAATCTCAAAACCACTGCTGAGAGAAATAAGCCAGACCACCTCATAAAAACAAAAAAAAGTACATACTGTATAATTCCACTTATATAAAATTCTTGAAAATATAGCAACAGAAAATAGATCAGTGACCATCTGAGGAGGGGAGTGGAAGGAGTAGATTACAAAGAGGCACAAGGGAACTTTTAGGAATGATAGAAGTGTTGGCTATCTTGACTGAGGTGAGGTTTCACATGTCTATACAGTTTATTATATATCCATTATATCTCAATAAAATTATTTTTAAAAACAATGGAATATAGTGCGCCTAATAAGTTCTAATACAATGCTATTTTTTACTAAAACACATTTTCCTAATGGATATCTGTGTTACATATCCTGTATAAGTTCTGTAAAATCAGAATATCTCACTGTTAATGGTTTACAGAAAGTCAATTCTAGTGTTAATCATGGGCTAAGCTACTTTAGATATCTAACATCTAAGATTTTCAAAATAGTGTCTCTTGTCTTCCAAATTATTTTATCTATATTATGATGCTAAGTAAAATATAAAGAACTTGATAAAACTGTTAATTCTATCAATACTTCCCTGGAGTCCTAGAAAGAGTAGAAACCAATAATAATGGCAACAATCTAGCCAGTGCAATTGGATGGTTCTCAAACTTTCTCAATCTACTCCTCTAAGACAGATCCACAATTGCCACACTTCAAGGGGAGAGGGTAAACAAGCCCGTGTGATTAAAAGGTCAACTATTCTCTGTTCTAATAAAAATCCATATGAAATAGTTATTTTATGACAATACACCTAGACATTTTCTAATTTGGTTATTGAAAAAAAAAGACTGCTAAGCTAGATGTTAAATAATTATATTAATGTTTAAGGTGAGATAGCATATTGTGCTTTTTACAAAGAAACAGACATATTATGTCTACAAGTTGTTTCAAAATAATCAGGGGAGGGGTATGTGGTAAGATATAGATGAACAAGAGCAGCTGCAAATTAATGACTGGCTGCAGATAGGGGCAGAGAGGGTTGTTCACTGAATTATTCTCTTGACTTTTGTGTAAGTAAAAATTTTCAGAATGAAGAATTAGAAGAGGTTTGCTCTGTATACTAAAACAACTTGGTTTCTGTCTTCCTGTTTCCTTTTTCTTTCTATACTTTGCCTTAGCAACATCATTTGCTCTCATTGATTTTATCACAGCTCCATAAACTGATGGCTAAAAGTGAATTAAACACCTTTTCTTCAAACTTGCTCGATCCTTCTCTCCTGTTTTCTCTTACATGCACCACCCATTTCATAGACACTTAGAAATCTGGAAGTTACCTTTTATTCCTCCCCTTCTCACAACCAGTCTATCCCTCTTCCCCTGCATCCATTTACCTTAAGATATTTTTTCTATTGTTGTATTAATATGGTTTTCATTGGCTTAGTTCAGGTTTTCACTGATTACTTAAATACTTAGACATTACTTAGATTACTTAGACATTAAGAGTTCTGAAATTATATTTCCTTGTTTTAAAAGGGGTATTTTTAAACCAAAACAAAAACTCTTTATTATTATTTTTTTTAATAAAAAGCTACCTCACAGGACTATTACAAAGATTTAAAGAGTTCATACACGGGAAGCACCCAGTAGAGTTCCTGGCAGGTAATAGGCCCACAAATTCTGGCTTTCTTCCCTTTTCTATGTTGGAGTCTTATCAAACTGGCTTCCTCATTGAATCCCTAAAGATATCTTACAACATCATAATTCTTCTGTTCCTTTATGATTTCTTCTATCTATAATACAATGCACTTCCATCCCATCTCTCTATGTCTAAAGCTAAATTATTCTTTAACAGCTTAAATGGCATGTCATCTCTTCAACAAATAGGCTTACCTGAAATAGAGAGATCAATCAAATTTAGATAGAGACTATAGTCATATTTCAGGCTCAGGAACACACACAATACTACATCTTGCCTAAGGAAGAGAGAACAACAAGTAGCTATAAACAGGTAATTGGGAGTCCTGTATGGTTTTTGCCTTTTAGTTTGACAGTTTGGGGCTCTTGATTCTTCTACATTAGCAACTAGCAAACACAAGTGTTCTCCAAATTCTCCTAAACCAAATATATAAACTAGATAAATCCGGAAATGATCATTTTCAAAATGCATCTTCTTGTATTGTGCTTTAGAGGTGGTACTCCTTCAGATAATGAATACCCCCTACTGCATTAAAAATATAATTTACAAAACCTCAGTTAGTCTTAACTTTTATGGTATACATAATTATGCAAACTATGAACACCAATAGAAAACTAAGCATAAGCCAGAAAGAAAATAAAGTACAAATGGTTCAAAATACTCTTATTTTCTGTTACTGATAAACCATGAACCTAAATTTCAAATTTTCTATTTTACTTTATACATTTCAATTGATACACAATTAAAAGGGCAATGCATACACCAAAGTCCTCCATGCTTACCAAGGTTAGTACTATCATATTATTTCTCCTGAGAAACTGGACCTGCTAACCACTCATGCCCCACATGGTAAGTTCCTTTTGACTCTTCAAGTTGCACTTCGAAGTCACCTCCTCTCTATAGTCTGTCTCCCTCTTTACCGACTGGTAATTGATTCCTTACCATTGTTCTAAAAGCACTTTATATACACTTCTATTATGCTACTAATCACCCTGTTTACATGCCTGCCTCTGTCTTTCTAGCTTTTTCCATACCACCCCTTCCTCCCAACTAAACTGTGAGTTGCCTGAGAAAAAGCATCTTACATTATAGGCAGTACAGAACACTGGTTAAGAGGAGACTCTGGAGCCAGACAGCTTGGCTTGGAATCTAGTTGTGCCACTTCCCAGCAATATGACCTTGAGCAAACTTTGTCCTTAAGCCTCAGTTTCCTCATATGCAAGAGGAGGATAATTATACCTACGGCACAATGCTGTTATAAGGATTGCATAGAATAGTGAAAAATATTATCATCATACCAGCAAACATTCAATAATTTAGTTAGTATTAGTTCAGCTTAAATTCTTGGTATTCAACAAAAATGTCTGGCACATAAATTGCCATTTAATATATATCCACTGAAATAAAGAAGCTATTTAATGATATGAAATACACCTTAACATGGCATAACTTTTCATTATATGACAGTTGAATTTTTCTGAAAATCTTCAGAAGTTTCTAGAAATTATATAAACGCTTGGCTGGTCTGCTCTATTACAACAACTCTGATCTATTTTTTTAATCTTAAATTATTATATGCATGTTTTTCTCTTTTCTAAGACCAGAGGAGCCTTAAGTCTTGGAGAATACAGAATTTAGATCTCATTATAATAATGAGTAAAGACAAATGAGATCCAGTTTCCAGTTTGCAAACTATCAATTTGTAAACTATCAATTGGTTCATTCCATTTCACTCAATTTTTTATTCTCAATCAACTGAGAATTCCCAGTAGATTCTATTTTTAGAGACAATTGTGTTGAATCTAGAATTGCCTAATATTTAACATAATTTTCCATCTTAACATCATTTAATAAGTTTTATAAAAGGACAAACTCAATTGAAGATTGTCATTAAAATTTGAAAATAACAAAAATAAAACACAAATACTGACTTATTCCACAGAATATTAAATATGAAGGATGATTCTGCAGGTATCTGATAATGGAAATCCCTTTATTTTACTGATGAGAACATTGGAAACTAAACAGATTAGAGATATGCCTGAGATCTAGCTGTAGACCTGAGTCTAAAAACACAAGTACACTGACATCCAGGCCAGTGCTCTTTTAGGAAGTTATATTTAAACATACCAGACTAACAATGTTACCCATTTTTGGCAGAAGCTATGTTATTCTTATTCTTAACTGCATGTTCAAAAGCTAAATTAGGCTGCTATGTTAACAGAATAATATATACTCTACCATTAAGGTAGGTATCCTAACCTGGGAGGAGTGAGGGGGAGAGAAACAAGGAAGAACAAAAGGGAAAGAGAAAAATTAAAAATAACTCAGATAGCTTTTTAGTCATAAGGGGTACTTACTGAAATTACTGTCTACATAAAAATTGAGTTCATGTTGGCCTCATTTGAGATTTTGGAGTACTCCCTGCCCTCCTCTTCAATAATATAAAATCTTCTAACTTTTAAAAAAGTATATATGACAGACCCATAGCCAACATTATACTGAATGGGGAAAGATTGAAATCATTCCCACTTAGAACTGGAACCAGACAAGGCTGCCCACTATCTCCACTTCTGTTCAACATAGTGCTGGAAGTCTTGGCTACAGCAATCAGACAGGAAAATGGAATCAAAGGTATCCAAATAGGGGCAGAAGAGATCAAACTTTCACTGTTTGCTGATGATATGATATTGTATCTAGAAAACCCCAAGGATTCAACCAAGAAACTCCTGGAACTGATCAATGAATTTAGTAAAGTCTCAGGATACAAAATTAATACACAGAAATCAGAGGCATTCATATACGCCAACAACAATCTAATTGAGAACCAAATCAAAGACTCAATTCCCTTCACAATAGCAACAAAGAAATTAAAGTACCTAGGAATATATTTAACCAAAGAGGTAAAAGACCTCTACAGGGAGAACTATGAAACACTGAGGAAGGAAATAGCAGAGGATGTAAACAGATGGAAATCCATACCATGCTCGTGGATCGGCAGACTCAATATCATCAAAATGTCTATACTACCCAAACTGATCTACAGATTCAATGCAATACCTATTAAAATCCCATCAGCATTCTTCACAGATATAGAAAAAATAATTTTACGCTTCGTATGGAACCAAAGAAGACCCCGAATATCAAGAGCAATTCTAGGCAACAAAAACAAAATGGGAGGCATTAATATGCCAGATATCAAACTATACTACAAAGCTGTAGTAATTAAAACAATATGGTATTGGCACAAAAACAGGAATATTGACCAGTGGAACAGATGTGAGAATCCTGATATAAAACCATCCTCATATAGCCATCTCATCTTTGACAAAGCAGACAAAAACATACGCTGGGGAAAAGAATCCCTCTTCAATAAATGGTGCTGGGAAAACTGGATAGCCACCTGTAGAAGGCTAAAACAGGACCCACACCTTTCACCTCTCACAAAAACCAACTCACGCTGGATAACAGACTTAAACCTAAGATATGAAACTATTAGAACTCTAGAGGAAAAAGTTGGAAACACTCTCCTAGACATCGGCCTGGGCAAAGAGTTTATGAAGAAGTCCCCAAAGGCAATCACAGCAGCAACAAAAATAAATAAATGGGACATGATCAAACTACAAAGCTTCTGCACAGCCAAAGAAATAGTCATGAAAGTAAACAGACAACCTACAGAATGGGAGAAAATTTTTGCATCCTATGCATCCGATAAGGGACTGATAACTAGAATATACTTAGAACTCACGAAAATTAGGAAGAAAAAATCAAATAACCCCATTAAAAAGTGGGCAAAGGACTTGAACAGAAATTTTTCTAAAGAAGACAGAAGAATGGCCAACAAACATATGAAGAAATGCTCAACATCTCTAATCATCAGGGAAATGCAAATCAAAACCACAATGAGATATCACTTAACCCCAGTGAGAATGGCCTTTATCAAAAAATCTCCAAACAATAAATGCTGGCGTGGTTGCGGAGAGAGAGGAACACTCCTACACTGCTGGTGGGACTGCAAACTAGTTCAACCTCTGTGGAAAGCAATATGGAGATACCTTAAAGCGATACAAGTGAATCTACCATTTGATCCAGCAATCCCATTGCTGGGCATCTACCCAAATGATCCAGTGACACTCTACAAAAAAGACACCTGCACTCGAATGTTTATAGCAGCACAATTCATAATTGCAAGGCTGTGGAAACAGCCCAAGTGCCCATCAATCAAAGAATGGATTAATAAAATGTGGTATATGTACACCATGGAGTACTATTCAGCTCTAAGAAACAATGGTGATATAGCACACCTTATATTTTCCTGGTTAGAGCTGGAACCCATACTACTAAGTGAAGTATCCCAAGAATGGAAAAACAAGCACCAGATATATTCTCCAGCAAACTGGTATTAACTGAGTAGCACCTAAGTGGACACATAGGTGCTACAGTAATAGGGTATTGGGCAGGTGGGAGGGGGGAGGGGGGCGGGTATATACATACATAGTGAGTGAGATGTGCACCATCTGGGGGATGGTCATGATGGAGACTCAGACTTTTGGGGGGAGGGGGGAAATGGGCATTTATTGAAACCTTAAAATCTGTACCCCCATAATATGCCAAAATAAAAAAAATAATTAAAAAAAAAAATAAAAAAAAAATAAAAAAGTACTTTAAAATATAACATTATTTTGACTTATAACTTTTCCTAAAGACTTAAACTTTCTTCTAATAAAAGCAATAAGACAGTAAAATGTTTAAAGAAAACAAAAGAATGCATTCAATTCTTTGAAATAATTTACAAAATTGAAATAAAATATACGAAAATCCTTATGTTAAACTGCTACATGGAAAATCAGGATATATTCTTGAAAATAGTATGATCAAACAAACCAAAAGTCTATATTTTAAAAAGCCTACTGGACCATGAAAATTTGAACACTAACTGGATATTTAATTGACATTAGGCATTACTGTTAATATTTATTTTATATCTAATAAAAATAAAAATTCTTATCTTTTGGCATACGTACTTATTATTTACAGATAAAATATGTGGGATCTGCTTCAAAATAATCCATGGATGAGGGGGAGGTTAGAGAAAACAGGACTGGTCATGAGTTGACAACTGTTAAATTTGGGTGACAGGTATACAAGGGTTCACCTTATTATTCTTTTTTACCTTTGAACTGTTTGAAATTTGTCATAATAAAAAGTCAAATTTTAAAGGTTCACTGTTTCTTAAACTGTACACTGAATATGATGATATAAAAGCATGAGTTCTGCAATCTCAGAGACCTGGGTTTCAATTTGAGTAACTTATTTAACCTTTTTGAATCTATTATTCACTTATAACTGAAATATGGGTATTATGGTATTACTCTGCAGGTTCAATAGGTAATATACATATAAAACACATAGCACTATCCTGGCCCAAAGTAGAAGCTCAATAAATTTAGTCATCTTTCTTCCCTTTTTATCTCCCTCCTCTTCTTTCACGGACTTTAGACTAGTTCTTTACTAGTTACTGAGCCTTAATCCTCACTGGTGCATTTTACACCCATTTTTAATATCCATCATCCCTGATCTCTTGCTTCCCTCTGATTTTCTTCTCCTGGATTTTCTATTATCTATCCCTCGCTTCTCAGCTTCTTTCTGACAAGACAGTTTAATGCAGTGCTAATCACACAAGCTTTAGAGTCAACACTTGTTCTTGAATTTTGGCTCTAATACTTACTAGCTTTGAGAACTTGGTCTAGTTACTTCAACTCTGAGAGCCCCAGTTTCTTCATCTATAAAAGTTAGATAATAATAGTACCTATATTTTATATAGTTTTATATAGTTTTTTGTAAGAATTAGATGAGAAATTTCTCACAATGCATTTGACACAGTGAGATGCTCTAGAAATATTTTCTATCAAGCTTCCTATTTACCCATATTAAGGCTGGTCTCCTACAGACATGTCAGACAGAAAACTTTTTCCCTTCCACAGGAACCATTTCAAGACTCAGCAATCACCATGTATAATGTACAAGCTCATGGTTGTCTGTCTTCCTCAAGATTCAGATTCCACATGGCCATGATTTCTGTCCCCACGCTAGTTAATTTTTAAAAATATTGTATCCTTTGTGATGATATCAACTTGGAAGTACAAAAGAACAAATTAATAATAGTACGTCCTCCTACATTAGTTATCACCTTTCTACTTCTGCATCATTAAGTTTTATAACTAAGCTTATATTAAACTGAATGTATTAAGAAACTGATTTAAGGAAACTCATGGAGAATCGTTGTATTTATGAAAGTCCTTGGTGTGTACTATACTATCCTTGGGCAAATGATTTTAATTTCTATACTCCTATGGAGAACAAAATACTCCTGAATAGTAACGAAAGTAATTAAGAACAAGGATAACTAATACTGTTACAAAAAACTTTCTCCCATTCATCCATATATATATACCCTCTACCTAATATGAAATGTTCACTTTTATCTAAGCTCCTAATTCTGCATAGAATGATCAAGATCTAAAATGGCACACAATTTTCCAAAGTGGTTTTTTATATATGCTTAACAAAAGAGTGATAATTGAGGTTGCAGGTCCCCAATAGAACTCAAATAGCTGGTGACTCAAAGGTGAGTCAGTGTTAACTGATATCCTATGCACCAGAGAGATAAGGTATCAAATGAGATCAGCTGCTCAGGGAACCAAAGTAATTCTCTTGACCATGTCTGCCATATCTTATATCGTTTTATGTTCATCACAACACACAATGGAGGGGATCCTTTACCATAGCCCATGATCAATTAAATCAAAATTCTCAGGTATCACAGAGCTAAAAATGGGCAAATCCAAACTCCTATTCTCTACCAGCTCTCCCAATAAATGCCTTTGAATAAGATAAAATAAAAGTTACCACTTTATACATTTCTAGCATTTCTGTAAATTATGCAATCTTTCTAATGCTGTCGCTGATCTGACAGAGGCTGAGCTTATGCAGTGATGCCAGCAATAGGGAGAGGCTGTAAATATAGATGAAGTTTTGCCAGCTGTGTGGCCCAGTTCCTAACAGGCCTCAGATCAGTACTAGTCCATAGCCTGGGGAGTGGGGACTGCAAATCCACAACACCAAGGTGTACAAACAGTACTAGATAGCAAATGAAAATAATATATGGATCTAATATTTATTGAAGCTAACTGAGAAAGTGAGGCAACAGAGATAGCTCCTTTGCATATGGTAAAAACAAAAACTTCAGGTTAGACAAGCAGTTCTCATACATTTTGTTCTTAGGACCCCTACATATGTTTTTAAATTACTGAGGACTCCAAAGAATGTTGTTTATGTGGGTTATGTCTATCAACATTTCCCATATTAGAAATTTAAAATAACATTTTAAAACATAAGAATACACAAGCTCATATTCCATTAACTGTCAGGGTGATAATGTCATCACAAATTGTTTAGACTTCTGGAAAACTCCACGAAATACTTGTGAGAGAATGAAGGTAAGAAAGGCAGATAACATTTTTGTATTATTATAAGAATAGTTTTGACTTGGTAGGCCCCTCAATTAAGGTCTCAGAACTCAAAAGGGTCCCCAACCCACACCTTAAAAACCACTGAGTTAGACTGCAACAACTCTTAGTCATGGCAATTCTTTTTTAAGTTGTAACCCATTCATTACACCTTACTTTAAGTACACTGTTTCTCACTACTAGATTAAAAAACAAAAACAAAACAAACTTTGAAAGGAGTACTATTTTAATGTATTCCCTCTTAGCATTAACTCTTTCCCAGAGCATTGTGCCCTGGACAAAGATGGTATTAAACATTTAACCGAATAAACTGAATTGCTTCTAAAGTCTTGTGAATTAGGGGAGAGAAATCATTTTAAGGCAAAATTACGACCCCTCACAATGGTAAAGACATGAACAATGAAGCATATAAAATAGAAATCTGGTCTTCTTAAGCTAGTAAGATATATCAAATTGACAAAAGCTCAATTCCAAATATGAAGGAACAAAAGATATGAACAAGAGAAATGAGGAGAAAGTTAATATAGTCAGCCCTCCTTGTCTGTGGGTTCTATATCCATGGATTTAATCAACCCCTGACAGAAAATATTCCCCCCTCTCAAAAAAAGGACGGTGTACTGAATGTGTACAGACCTTGTGTTCTTGTCATCATTCCCTAAACAATACAGTGTAACAATTACTTAGATGGCATTTACACTGTATGAAATATAATATAGAGATGATTTAGAATATAAGAGGATAAGCTTAAGTTACATGCAAATACTGTGCCATTTTACAGCAGGGACTTAAGCATTCTTGCATTTTGTTCTCTGAGAGATTCTGGAACCATTTCCCTATAAATACTGTGAGATGATTGTATTTTAAGGTTATAACCCTCCAGCTTTATCCTAATTTTTCTCTATCTAAATAAAAGCAAAACATCTTCTAGAGTATAAGTGATTTTAATACCTGTATCTCTTAGTTTATAATTACCTAAAGTTAGAATTTATTAAATGAAAATATTTCTAAGACAATTTGTATCTGCATATTTGAGAGAAATCCCTACATTAGCCAGGATAAGATGCAGCCTGCAGAAATAACAGGGAAGTGAATAATAAATAATGCTACCTTATATTTACATAATTCTTTTCTCTGAGAACTTTAAAAATTTTAGATTTTTATTTCACTCCGTCTCAAAAATAACAGGTCACATGATTTGTTCAGGCTATACTAAACCAACAAATCAATAATAATTCCAGAAAAATAGAAATTCCTCATCTTCTAATCCTATTGTTGTAGGGCAAGAGGACAAACTATTTTCGAGTAAAACCTTAAGAGCACAGATATACCCTGGGCTCCAACAATTATTACCACAGAGTCTGGTTCAACAAATTTTGCTGAGTAGCATGACTATCAGAATTATTATTAAGTCCAAATCCTAACTCTGTAGTACCTAAAAAATTAAAATATTTTGAGAAAGCAACTTACTCAAATATTTTAAGTAGGTAATTTACTCAATCAAGTAAGCAATTTATAAAAACAGGCTATAATTTAGATATACTATATTCGTGCACTTTTTTTTAACAGACTAAGACTGTCAAGAATTTTTTCTTTACACTTCATTAATCTCAAAATATCTGAAGCAAATTCAATTTGTACTGCCTACCACTCTAGCATTAGTAAACTAAAGGACACATATTTCGCCACAAACATTTAGTTAAATTCCTCCCATGTCAAGAGTATGCCATTCTGGTCCTGATTAAAATGCAAAGAGTTAAACACTGAGAACTAACAACATTTCCAAATATTACGACATATCACCTGTCTTAAGTATTACAGAAATATTATACTTAATATTGGTGAGAAAATAAGATTTTCAGTGCATTATAAAAATAATTACCATACAAATGAAATTAGTTATAATAGAATGGCTCTTATTTCAGCCCTTTGATTTACTTACTTGCATGACCAAATGACTATGGTAGCAAGACTGTAGTGGGCAACCATAAACATCCTTAGTAATGAATGTCATATAATTTAGTATGTATAAAAGACTATTGTTACAAAAGGACAAAAAATTAGCCTATAACACAAACACCAGATGCACCATTTAGTAGATACTGACATCTCCATGAAATAGTTCTAAGAACAGAACACAACAGAAATTATATCTCCCCATCATTGCTACTTAAAATTTTACAGCAAAAAACAATAGTTGCTTATAATTGTAGATTATACTGGTAGGATATCAGGTTAATCCTAGGAGAAACACCATTTTTAAATACAGGTCAAAAATACCTGTTTAACTGGCACATACCTTATCAATGATCCAAGTATACATAACAGGTACTTAATACAAAAGAATAAACCTAGTTAGGTCATTTTTACTATGCTACTCACAGCATTTTAATTTTTAAGTATAAACCAACAAGCACTAATTATGCTGGGAAGTGGGACATTTTCTAGCTCTTTTATCCAAGTTATGCAAATCAAACCCCAGACATTTCAGTAACCCACCCACCATATCATCAGCTCACATTCTCTCTACGTGAAGAATTCATGGGCATAAATAACTCAATGCGCTGATTAAAGAATAAAGAGAAATATGTCCTAAAGTATTCTGATTTCACAAAAATTGGCAATTATGCACCAGACTAGTAAAACCAAGTTTTGTTGTTATTCTATATCAGTTCAAGGAAAGTATAATCTACAGTTTATCAATACTGACCTTTCTAAGAATGTATAATTTTAAAACCAAGGCTTCTAGAGTCAGAGAAGATTGCAAACACATCTGCAATTGGTTTTTTGTTTGTGTGTGGGAATGAGGAAAAGACAGTGCCAGTATGGTGCCTGGACAGACCTTTAAGTCAACATGGTCAAATGGTGGAGAATGCAATCAGCATAATTTCTATGGGGCACAGGGGCTGGGGTACTCTCTCCTTCAGTACTGATTTTATAATAGCATTGGGTTATATGTTATCAGACTGTGTTTATAATGACAAACTTCAATTGCTTAAAAAAAAAAAGTTAAAATATTTTCTATGTAGTCTAAGAAATCCAGAAAATACAGGTTTCTTTACAGAGACTGAATTAAAAATCAGTTATATATCTGAGGTTCATTTTGTGGAAATTCATCTCCATCCACTTGGGATTTGGGCAGTTAATATGGATACACACATTATTATACATCAATAAAAAGTCTGTGCTCCCTCTCCCCCCAGATTCCAGCATTTAAAAGGCTAACTTGCTTTTTTTTTTTGGAGACAGAGTCTCAATCTGTTGCCCAGGCTGGAGTACAGAGCCGTCATCAGAGCTCACTGCAGCCTCGACTCCTGAGCTCAAGTGATCCTCTTACCTTGGCCTCCCAAAGTGCTAGAATTACAGGTGTCAGCTACTGCACCCAGCCTTCCATATTTTTGTATATATAATGTTGAAAGGTGATATTTAAGAGAGACCCAGAATGTGACAGAGTGAGCTTTTAGGCTATCTGTGGGAAAAACATTCCAGAAGAAGGAATGGCCAAGGCCCATGGTGGGTGCTTACCTGGAGAGTAAGAATAACAGCAAGGAGGCATGAACAGGCTAAGTGAGAGGAGAAGTGATGAAAGATAAAGTCAGAGCTAGAGAAAATGGCCAAGAATGGAGTAAAGCAGTGAATGAGATGGATCCATATATACTGATTTAAGGGATGTCCTTGTTACACTTACAAAATAATGTGCAGGATCACATTTATATTATACTGCCATTTTATTATTAAGGACAGAGGGGGAGGAAATAAAAGTGGGGGTGCAGAGAGAAAGAGAAGGGAAGAAGAGGAATATAGAGAGGCACCACCTCCTCGGTATATGTAAGACGCTTGTATATGTACATTTGAGCAAAGAGTTTGGTGTAGGCCTCAAACTTAAAACTGGGTATTATCCGGGGGATGAAATTAAAGTGGAGAGGAGATTTTTTAAGTTCTTTATGTCTCTCAATACTATCTGAACATCTGCAAAACAACAACAACCACAAAAAAAACTGACAAAAAAAAATCTAGCACCTACACAAAAATATAGGTAGAAGAATGGATGTTTATGGTACCTTTATATTAGAGAGAAATTAAAAAAAAAATCAACACGGAATTGGTTAACTTATAGTATTAATGATCAATGTAATTCTATGCACCTGTTGAAACAAATTAGTTATATTTAGAAAACCCAAGAAATGGTAAGTTAAAAAAATGCTAACAGTGAAGTACTGAGTATGATCCTGTTTTTATAATAATGAATTATTATACCTTTAGAAAGAAATATGGAAGAATAGTCCCCAAATTTAATAGTTTCCTTTAAGAAAAGATATAACAGAAGATTTTCACTTTGATATTACATATTTTCTAAGTGCTTGAATTTTTAAATGAGCTTATCACTCATTTGAAAGGAAAAAAATTACTGTGTCACATAGCAAATTTCTGACAAATATCTAGCAAAATTTCTGACATATCTCTGGCAAAATGTCTGACAAATGTAGGATAATCAACAAATGTGTATTCAATTAGTTACCAAAAGAAAGATACATTTACTCAGCAGCTATCATATATGTGACATTTATTATCTCCAAGTAAACAGATATTATCTCCATTTCCATAGTGAGACTTAAGGGAAGATACGGCCTTTTGTCCAAGGTCTGTAGCTCGGTGTAGTGCTGATCCCAAAGTTAGGTCCACATTACTCCAAAGCTCTATCTACTAAAATAGACAACCTAAGTATTCTCTATAGCCTCCATCCAAAAGATTTAACTAATTCAAAAGAAATAACTAATGCTGTAGTACTGGCAGTCAACACTTATCACCTGCAGTTCTAATCATCTGAAGATAAATAATTAACACGCACACCTCATTTTTCCCCAAGTACAAGTACAGGAAGTATACAGGTTTATGCCAGTCTTAGTAAGACAAGAGAGACTTTGAAACTACTCTGTAAAACATTTCTAATGACCAGGTAGTTGGCTTTATGAGTTTCCAATGAAGTGTGATGTGCTCTAATGTCTTGCCAAAAAAGTGTCAGTATGTCCTATGACTCTGAGGTAGGAACAAGGTGATTCAAAAGCACTTGCTTCCTGGTGACACTGTTCTGAGAAAATGGAGAATGTGATGGAAAGATATGCTGGGTTAGAATTTGACTTTTAAACAAGGTATCTAGTGGTAGAAACTCTAACTTGAAACGTCAGATATTCTTATTGAACTACTGCTCCAGAGGTGCCTCACCCTGCTATAAGGGAGTCTTACCAAGAGGAAAGAGGGGAGAAAAAAAGAGAGAGAGACACCCATATTATGCTTTCTTAGATAGAAAGGGTTACCAGCTTTTTTAGAAACGCCTGAGTCATATGAATCCTATATACATTTTAGGAGGATAAGCAAAATTATGAAAGTGTTTAATATTTATTTTAGCATATTAATCTTAGTTAAATTTATGGCAACAAATTTGTATTCTTCTGTGTTCACTTTTCAACCTGGAGTCTAAGGACCCTACACAGGCTTCAGGAGGATGATGAATTCATAAAATTAAATGAAAATTTGTCTATGTATTTTTCTGCAGAAATTTTCCACAGCTTTCCAAAACAATAGGACTCTCAAAAAAGGTTTATAAAAGTACTTTCAGTGTATATGCATATATGCAATGTATATGCATGGGTTTTTTTAGTAAGCATTTAAGCATAGTTTAGGGGGTTACTTTTAGGGTTTTTTTTTTTTTTTTTTGAGACAAGAGTCTCACTTTGTTGCCCAGGCTGGAGTACAGTGGCATGATCATAGCTCACTGCAACCTCAAACTCCTGGGCTCAAGCAATCCTCCTGCCTCAGCCTCCCAAGTAGCCGGGACTACAGGTGTGTGCCACAATGACTGGCTAATTTTTTAATTTTTGTAGAGACAGGGGTCTTCGCTATGTTGCCCAAGCTGGTTTCAAACTCCTGGCCTTAAGCAATCCTCCAACCTCAGCCTCCCAAAGTGCTGGGATTACAGGCATGAGCCACTGCACCTGGCCAAGGGTGGGTGGATGGGTTTGTTTGTTTGTTTGTTTATTCGTTTATTCATTTATTTAGGGAAGAGTTTAGACCAGGCTTCCTCAAACTATGGCCCTCAGGCCACATGTGGGTGTTTTTGCCCGTTTGTTTTTTCACTTCAAAATAAGATATGTGCAGTGTGCATAGAAATTTGTTCATAGTTTTTTTTAAACTATAATCCGGCCCTCCAACAGTCTGAGGGACAGTGAACTGGCCCCCTGTTTAAAAAGTTTGAGGATCCCTGGTTTAGACCAAGGTTCTGCAAATCTTTTCTGTAAAAGGCCAGAGAATAAATATTTTGGAATTTGTGGGTGCATATGGTCTGTCACTACAGATGTAAAATCCCTCTTAATTCATGGGCCCAATAGCAGCTAGTTTGCAGACCCGTGGTTCAGAGTAATAGTTGGTTTCTCTCTGCAGGAATAAACACAGCATGGACTTTGGGAGTCCAGGACTTTTTTTAATTTAGGACTTGGAGAAGGTCACTAATCTCTTCTAAGTCTCAAGCTTCCACATCTGTAAAAAGGAAATATCACCCTCTCCCCTACATTGGAGTTTTAACTACTAAGTGATATAGCTAAGTATGGAACTGCCCACATAGTGCCTAGCATATACTTAGTAAACTTATTTCATTACCCCCACCCCTGCTCTATGATATACTGTTAGCAATACTTGTAAGTCGACATTAAGTGTTCGATCAGGCACGACCCTCTAATACAATCTATTTTATAATGATCTGCTTTGGCTACTTCCAGGAACAAACTGTGGCTTTCTGGGATTGTCAACAGACCTATATTTTACTGATTAGAATCTAACAGCCTCCTTATAATTACTCTTCTCCCCTCAATGTGTAAGTCAAATTTCTACAGCTAAAATTTAATTTATCCATACATTATTTCCATCTAAAGTGTTTAAAAAGGCTCAATCACAATAATTCAAAGCAGCTTAAGGAAATCCAACCTGCAAGAAGTGAAATCACTAAACTATACTTAGGTGTACTAAGGAACCTAAGGTCACAATATATAATATACATCTTAGCAGAGATATTGATCTCTCCTCTTCCTGTTTCTCACAAACCTGAAGGGCTTAAATATATCCAAATACCATTATAATGAGCTTCACTTGTTCTTTGTTTCCCTAGAAAAACTAACCCTGTGAAAGTATGAACTACCTTATAGCCATTTTTATCACCTTTACCATACCTACCACAACACTTAGGTATGGCAGTCTGTATTAAGTACTTACTGAAAATAAATGACTATTTTTAAAATAATTTAATTATTCATCTCTAAGACAATGATCTTGTAATTCCATTTATATAGAGATATAGACACTGATTTCATCTGAGCAACAGCACAAGAAAAAGCATGATAGATTAAAAGTTAGCTACATTACATCATTACTCCAGGACAGCTGGAATATACAATGTCCATTGTCTGACTCTTCCAAAGTATCAAAGGTTAGTTACATTTCCTACTAACATTAGTAAGTAAAATTATGATTACTACAATTACTAAGGAATTTCAGTAGCTGTTTTTAAGTATTTTCCAATCTAAACAAAGATACCTTTTAGCAGTTGTCTGTAATAGAAAGAAAAAAGTATGAAAAGGTAAATAAATACATTACACTTAACTTTACAAATGATTGCATCAGCTTTCAGTGAATCTACCTTGAAAGATTTTGAGAAGATATGGATTATTCAAAACCATCTTTACCTCAGATAATTAGTAAAATAAAAAAGTGAGAATTAACATTGAGAAGGAATGTTTTTCTTCCTCATCTCAGAAGACCAAGAAGTAACTTAATTACAAACCACATTATAGAGTATGTGGCTTTCCAGGACCAAGCCTAATTTAGTTCTCTTAAATTAATGGCATATAAATAAATATAAAGATATTAAAGCCTCTGTTTAACTAAATATAGCCTTGTTCCTCACCTTTAGCAGGGAAAATGGTCCTTATTGCTCTCCAGTCACTAAGGATATTTGAAAATTTTGCACAAATACATTTCAAAATGTTTTTCAGGAGTAAAAGAACAAAACTATCAGTTATAACAACAGTCATGTTCAGAAGATATTCCATGAACTTATAAATTGAAGTTTTCCCCAAATATGTGTTCCATACTTATTTATTAAATTCAAATATAGTGTCAATAAGTAGATGCCTCCCTTCTGTAGATCAGAGAAGTAAATGTTTACATAATTATTAATGACCCAGCCCACTAAAGCAAAACATTCACCAAACTCAAACAAAAAGTAGCCACTATCTACTATCGCTACGTGGCAGAGAAAGAAATATTTCAAGGGACTTTTTTTTTTTTCCTGGCAGAATGACTTTTTAAAATTCAACATTATATTGATAATGTCTTAAAAAAGAAAATTGCTCAATGAGAGGTAAAAATGACAACCCCCCCCCCCAACACAGCTATTAAGTCTTCCCATTTTCACTAATAATCAACAGTGACGCTTCCTATTTACTCCTCCAGTAAGGGTCTCAAATCCACATGAATCCAGGCGAGGCAAGCACCATCAATTAAGTGTAGCAAGTAAATGGGGACTATAAATTACATGTAGGAGCTTACACACCAAGTTTCAACCCCAAAGCTGCTACTACAGTCCATTTCCGTGCTGTTGTTGCTATGAGAAATGCAGAAGTGGTGCTACAAGATATTCCAATTGTCTCTAACAGAATCCAGGAATCCAAATCATGCAAACCCTTCCATTTTTTAATGCTGGCAATTGAAAAACAAACACAAAAATAGTGCAGGCCAAATAAAAGTACCTGCAAATTGAATTTGCTCTTCCAGTATGTAATCAGTGCTAGCTACACTGCAATAATATTCTAGGAACAGAAAAGCATCAGTAAGAATCTCAAATATTTGACTCCTAAACCCTAACCACTCCTCCCCACCTGGAACCTATTACTCAGATTTCATGTTAAAGACAGACTCTCCATGTAGTAAAGAGAGAACATAAGTGGTAATCTTTCTCCCCTGAAGACAAATTTTGGGGTTAATTTTTTTAAAAATATTACTGTAATACACTATTTTAAAGTATACATTTAAGGAAAAAATATCAGAACAATTAAGATTGAGGTGGGTGAATTAAATTCCTAACTCCAATAAATTTGTAAAGACATTTTCTATGTATTACAATTCATTTTTTTAAAATATTATGTTTTACAAAATGTGTTACTTGGGTAAAGTGAAGTGTCAATCAGCTGGGTCCTTTGGAAGCAACCACTAGAGCTACTTAGCATCTCTAGGTAAAACATCAGCAATTGGCAATCCAGATAGGCCACCTTTGCCTTAGCAATATGAAAGAGGAAAAACGAATGAAGGGAGAAAGAAGTAACAACAACCTTAACTGGCAAGATATTTCTGTTATGTGACTCAATACAATTTTCTTTACAGCTTTACCTCTACTAAGGAGATTAGATGGCTAAAAAGGATAAACTAGCAAGACCTATTTGGAAACACAATCTGCTGGATTAAAAAAGAAATGCTATGTGGGGCAGCACCCAAAGATTTAACATCATAATTTAACTTGAAAAAGATTCTCTGGAAATTTCCAATTTAAGAAAAAAATAAGTTCTATTAGTCAAACTCTTAAGAGTTTTAAGATAATTTGGAAAGATACCCCACATATATATTAATAGCATACTTAAAAAAAAAAATCCCTAAGAATGAAGTGTAGTTTTAAAAAATCCACCTGGTTTTATCAGACCTAGGTTTCACCAATTGACAGCTGTGTGACTTTAAGAAAGTTGTTTAAGTACTCTGAGCTCCATTCTCTCAATAAAAAAGGATAAATACTAGCTACTTTAATTCTTGTTGTGATTAGTGTGATATATCTTCAATTCATTCTCTTATCTGAAACTTGAGTCAGTCCCACCATTACCACCAGTTTAAAACACTTTTGACAGAACAGCTACACAGACGAGAAGTCAACACTTCCTGAGGCAGCCCTTTCATCCTCATACTTCTATTACTTTCTTTTACTAAGCTAAAATCAGCTTCCTTGTTACTTCAACTCCTTCAATCCCAACCTAGTTTAAAATCTTAAGTATAGCTCATTCAATTTTCACTAGACTCTAAGCTCCATGAGGGCTGAGGCTGTCTATTTCTGTTTGGTATTCAAGACCCAGCACCTAGAACAATGATAAACATACAGCAGGTGTACAATAAATATTTGCAGATTGAGTGACTTCTGTGCAGTATTTACTGATTGACCACTGAGATGCCCTCTAATATAAAGAGTACAGATGTGTACATTTCTGGAGGTGATCATTTAATGATTAATGTTTAGAAGTTGATATATCATTACCGAACTCATGCTGTGCTTTTTAAAAATCCCTTTGGATATAATAAAAAGCAATTTGCCATACTTTTAAATGGCAATGCTATTCAATAATTCAAAGTTTCTTCAAAACAACAAACTTATCAATTCCTCCGTAACTGTTATTCATAATGTCTTTCAGATTTACTTAAATTTCAAGTCTACATTTTTTAAAAAAATCTAAAAATGATATGCAACCTACTGCTACTAACTATTCTGCAAATTTCAAAATAATAACCCAAATTCTATTACCTGAAAGCTACCCAGAAAACATCAGAATTAAAGTTGTAATAGAATATAAAAATCCGAACAACTTTTTCTCATGACTTTCTCAGCAACACACTGCTAAAACATCTCACTGCTTAAACACTAGAATCCAATTATAATTTAGTCACTTATATTCCTGAGGTTAAAAGTACATTTCGGACGGGCGTGGTGGCTCACGCCTGTAATCCTAGCACTCTGGGAGGCCAAGGCAGGCGGATCGCTCAAGGTCAGGAGTTCAAAACCAGCCTGAGCAAGAGCGAGACCCCCGTCTCTACTATAAATAAAAATTAACAATTAGTTAATTGGCCAACTAATATATATAGAAAAAAATCAGCCGGGCATGGTGGTGCATGCCTGTAGTCCCAGCTACTCTGGAGGCTGAGGCAGGAGGATTGCTTGAGCCCAGGAGTTTGAAGTTGCTGTGAGCTAGGCTGACGCCATGGCACTCACTCTAGCCTGGGCAACAAAGCGAGACTCTCGTCTCCAAAAACAAAAACAAACAAACAAACAAAAAGTACATTTCATAAAGTATGTTCCACATCACAGAAGGAGAAATCAAACACAGTGAGGACCAGCTCATCGTCCTCTGCAAATCTATGGAGATATTTTCATAATAAGATAAATTTCTCCTGCCACCCAACAGTTTTAAGCTGTCATTCTGCGCTGTTAGTCTAAACAGGACATATTTACTAAGGTACATCTGCCACATACACAAGTTAATACTCCATTTCAAACTCAAAATATTTCATATTATCTGGCTCACTGATGCTTGAGACTGTGGTAGAAAATGAGTGATCCACAAACAGGCAACTTCCACTAAAAAGCATTAGGTAAGGCAACTATACGACTGAAATGATTTTAAGATAAAGGGCAAAACCCAAAAGGTTCAAACATCTTAGTGAACACAAAATTAGAGGATGACAGAGAATTAAAAATTCAGCTTTTTAAAAAAGAAACAGCCCTTTCCACTCCAACAAGCTTTCCCAGATCAAAGTGGAGGAAGCCTTTAGCCCTATAAAACTGCCTTTTTCCTTCTATCACTTCTATGATGTTAAAAGAAAACTCATACATTACTCAAAAAATCTATACTACATAAACTTAAGCCATCAGATGCAGTAGGGCTTTTGATAATTAAAATTACCACCTATTAAAATACTATCTGCAGAGTGACTTCAGGTACCTTGTGAGGAATTTACAGCCATGGATAGTAAATGCTTGATGGGCAGAGTCTGGGTCTGTGCTACAGAATCTACCCAAAAAGAGCAGATTACATTAATACAAAATGTACAGAGAAGCACACTACGTACTGGCTCCCAACTCCTTTCCAATTTGCTGTGGAAAGTACTCCTTTGCAATAGCCACTGCCTCTACCCTGAAAGATGCCTAAGCATCAAAGCAAACGTGGCTTGCAATGGCTAAACAGAACTGATCTGGGCTAGGAGCACACCATCATGCCCGTAATGGGTCCAGGAACAATTTCTCAACGTGGCCAAGGTGATGATGCAAAGCCAGTGACACGGCTGCTCTCAATGCAGCAACCACACAGAGAAAGAGTTTCTCAACAGTCCCAGAAGAGACTCCTGAGGATTAGGATAGGCTTAGGCTTCCTTTCCATTTTCAATACGCTGCTTAAAAGGAGACAATTCTACCCATGTTGACAGCACCTTGAGTGCCCATGAGCACACGAAAAGGTTTCCAGCTCATATTAGTGCCGTTTGGAAGAAAATGTCCACTATTTGCCTTTACTTAGGGCCCTGTCCAGAGTGGGAAGAAGAAGATTTCAGGAGTAGTAGGGACTGCGGTACAAACAAGCTTTTGTCCTCCACACTCAACGCAGCATCCCGCCCAGGCCCGGATTCCAAGCAGCCAGGGCCTCCCAGCTTGCGGACTACTATTTCCCCCACCCTCCTTCTCACCTGATCTTGTAATTCGGAAGCGTGTGCTTGCGCTTGATGACTTTCTTGAGCTGGTTGACGATGATGGAGGTGAGCTGGGGCATGGGCCGCCCTTCAAACTGGGAGCGTACCTCAAAGTCGATCAGCGGGTCCTCCACGAAGGAGAAGAACCAGTGGGTGAAGGGCACGCGAGTAAAGACCAAGCGCAGCCTCCCCACCACTCGGGACAGCTTGACGAACAGGTAGGCGGACTTGCCAAAGACCAGGTCCACGTCAATGGCGAGGTGGAAGCCCCCGTTGTACTCCACCTCTGCCTCGAAGGCCAGCTCTTCGGGGCAGGTGGCAGGCAGCGCCTCCCCCTCGGGGCCGTCAGGCTCTCCGGTGGTCGAGGGCGCCACGGGCCGGACGAGCCGGATGGTCTTGATGAAGGGCACCGTGTCGCCCAGGAACACCTCCCGCAGGCTCAGCCCCTCCAGCAGGCGCCCGGCCGTCTTGGTCTGCAACAGCTCCTCGAACTCCACCTTGATCTTCTTAGTGACCCAGCGGCGGGTCAGCGCAGTGTCCCGCAACTCCCGGAACAGGAACAGGATGGTGGCGTTGAGGAAGTAGCAGGTCTCCCGCGTTGGCGGGGCGGGGGTCTCGGGGACCGGAGTTGGGGTCGCGCCGCCCTCTGGGGCCCCGCTGGAAGGCTCCTCATCCCGGCCGCCGCCATAAAGGTACTCCCTCAGGGACAGGCCTGGCACGGGCTTGATGTAGCGGAAGCCGTCGCCCGCGCGGGCGGCCTCGTCCGGCGGCGGCTCGGGCTGTCTGCGGTACAGCAGCAGGAACTGGGCGAGGAGCGTGAGGAAGGAGCCCAGCACGGCCGACACCAGGATCATGAGCAGCAGCCCCATCCCGCCACCGCCTCCGCCCGGGCCCCTGCTCCCGCGCCCACAGCGCCGCTTTCTTCACGCCGCCGCCACCGCTGCCTCCATCTTGAGGACATCGGGCGGCGGGGTCCGGGCGAGCGGCTGCCTGGGCCTCGTCCAGCGGCTCGGGCCGGCGCGGTGCGGCGCCTAAGCCCGCAGCGGCCCGCGCCTCCTCAGACGCTTCCGGAGGGCCGGTGTGGTGGCGGCGGCGGCGGGGGCGGGCCGGCGCCTCCCTCGGGCCTCCGCTCATTGGACGGACGGCGCGTGACGTCAGCAGCGTACTCGCTCCCGGCGGCGGCACCGGGCAGCCGGCATCCGGGCGCGCGGACGCGGGTCCCGCTTCACCTCTCCGGCGCCCTTCCAGCCCCCCCGGCCCCGGCCCCGGCCGACATTCCGCTCCCGGGCGGCGCGCGCCGCGGCCCGCGTAGCTGTCGCTTCTGGAGCGGCTGTCGGACCTGGGAGGATAACTGCGGGCTCAGGTCGGAGGAGGTCCGGCGGAGATGGCTTGGCGCGTTCTGGGTGCCCGTCATCCGTCGTCTCCCGGCGCGCCATCCCGTCTCTGGCCGTGGTCCCCGCGGCCGCCTCTGCAGTGCCGTCCTCCCGCTCGCGCCCCCGAGGCTCGGGCTGGCGGCCGCGCTCTCCCTGCAGGGCAGCGCCGCAGAGGCTCCGAGCTGGCCCTCGGACGCCTGCAAGCCGACGGCAGGACGGGACCGGCCGCCGCGGAGGCCGCCATCGCTGACCGTCGCCCGGCCGGCAGACGCTCTGCGTCCGCGGAGGGTGGGCCCTGGGAAAGAGCGACAGAGCGGGGAGGGCGTCAGATGCGAACTGACTTTCCCTCCTGCGTGCGTCTGCAAAATTTAAGCGAGAAGGAAGTTTAAAGGAGAGTCGGGAGCCCGGGTAATGATGAGTGCAATGAGCTTGCCAGGTGGTTGGAAGATAAGTAGTGACTCACTGTTAAGCCCCCCTGTTACTGCCACATTTGGTCCATCTGTGAGGCAATTATTGCTACCTCTACCCATTTCACAGATGCGGACACGCGCAGGGAGCATAAAGAAGTTGCCGTGGGGTCACATATTTGCTACAGTTGTACAGGGGCTGATCGGTTCACTGCTGCATCGGAAGGGAGACTTGGGGAAGAGGGCCAGGGAAGACTTCAAGGAATTTTGTGTTACCTTGATGGAAGCCATTGAGTTAATGAAGCCAGTTGCCTAGCAACGATGTTACTCCTCACGCTTTTGGCTACTTAGTTATTACCTCATAAATGCATATCCCTCCAACCACGGGGACATCACAACAGTTCTAGTCCTACATGGGTCGGATATCCCATACCTAAAAGTCTGGCTCATTCTGGCTGTACCTAGGGAGCCAGGGCAGGGCTCCTCTCTAGTCCTCGAAAATCTTCAAGCCAAGGATTCTCTTGACTCTGGGAGATTTTACAACAAAAATGAGTTCTGACCCAGCTGGGCAGGTACAGAACTTTGAAACTATGCCCATCTCAATTTACCTGTCCTGCCCAGGTGTAGGCCAGAATGGCTTCCATTAGTAAGAAGACATAATTATGCCCATCTCAATTTACCTGTCCTGCCCAGGTGTAGGCCAGATTAGCTTCCATTAGTAAGAAGACATAAGACAAATGCCTGCCAAGGAACCATGGTCAAACTCTTGTGGGGATTTTTTTGTGGGGATTTGGCTCCTGGCCTCTGCTTCTGTGCTGTTCTCTCCATTATAATTTCAACCCAAGTGGGAAATGACCCTTCCTCAATTTCTACCACAAACCTATTCATAACATTGGAGTTCTTCACATTATTGAAATACAAAAACCTCAAACGATATTGATCCACCCTGGATCATTATTCTTCACCCATCTCCTTTCCCCACAAGGGCAGTTGGTGGTCTTTCTGGTAATGAATCCTCAGTCTCATTCTCTATCTCCATCTCTTCCTCTTTCCCTTCTCCCACCTCTTCCTTACTCTGCAGAATACCTCTGAAAATCCCAAATCTTCTCAATCTGTTTAACAAAGTAATTAAATTCACCAGAAAAACTTGTCCCGTCAGGGCACGCTCCAAATCTATGAAGGAGCTCAGCAAACCTTTGGGGAAGATAAACATTTTCCCTTGTGTTAAAAATGCCTAACATTTATTAAACACTAATAATAATACAGAGAATTGACTTTGTTCCAGGCACAAAGTTAATAATGTTAAGCACTTTATGATTTAAAATGTTTTAAAAAATTTTTAAAAATCAAAATGTCATGAGTGTTTACAAAGTTAAAAGTACAGTCATGTGACACATAATGATTTTTGGTCAATGACATACCACATATAGGATGGTAGTCTTATGGTAATATTACTGTACTTTTGTATGTTTAGATATGCAAATGCCACTGTATTACAATTGCCTGCAGTATTCAGTACAGTAACATGCTGTACAGGTTTGCAGTCTAGGAGCAACAGGCTATCCCATATAGCCTAGGTGTGTAGTGGGCTACACCATGTAGGTTTGCATAAGTATACTCTATGATTGCACAATGATGAAGCGGCCTAAGGACTCAGAACATATTTCTGTCTTTAAGCCACGCATGAGAATATTTGATATTTAAAGTAGGAGGTGGCCGGGCGTGGTGGCTCACGCCTGTAATCCTAGCTCTCTGGGAGGCCGAGGCGGGCGGATTGCTCGAGGTCAGGAGTTCGAAACCAGCCTGAACAAGAGCGAGACCCCGTCTCTACTATAAAAATAGAAAGAAATTAATTGGCCAACTAATATATATATATAAAAAAAATTTAGCCGGGCATGGTGGCGCATGCCTGTAGTCCCAGCTACTCGGGAGGCTGAGGCAGAAGGATTGCTTGAGCCAGGAGATTGAGGTTGCTGTGAGCTAGGCTGACGCCATGGCACTCACTCTAGCCTAGGCAACAAAGCGAGACTCTGTCTCAAAAAAAAAAAAAAAAGTAGGAGGTAATGCTCTTGATAATTTTGGTGTTAACATGCCCTATATTTTATGAAATGATGCTATGTTAGTAGAAACTTTTGTTTTTAATGCTATTCCCTGGAAGAATATAAATTCAGCAACCCCCACTCCTTTTTTAATATGAATGCTGGTTCATAGAAACTCAAAAGTCTGAAAACCACTGGCCCCAGCTCTGTAAATCTATGATTCTGAGTTGGTTTTTGGAGGAAATAGTTATACTTAGCCTGCCTGCTAACCTTTTAATGTGTTTTAAATGACATCATTGAAATGAAGCTGTCCCAACAGCCTTCATGTGAAGTATTCATTTCAAGGGTAAAGGCATTGAATACCAGAGGATGGGTTGCATGAAGATTCACATTCTCACCAACTAGAGGGAGGCAGGGACTGATGATAATGCTGCTTAACTCTGAATCATTCCTGGTGACCACCAAACAGGATGAGAAAGCCAAAGCAGGAAATGTGGAGTCTATGAGTAGTGTGAAGGCCAATCTGGTGTAAAATGATATAAAATAATGCAAATATAATAAAATATGAAAAGAATTGAATTAGAATGCTCAACAAAAAATTCATCAAACAATTTTTTGAACTGTGAGAATTCGAATTCAACTATTTTTTGAGCATCCAACATGTGCCAGGCTCCAGGGATACCTAGTGACTAGGACAGAGTCCCTGTCCTCAGGGGTGCCAGGCCTAGGTGAAAGCAGGCACATGCCTACATAACTCTGATGAAAAGAGATAGTGTTCTAGTAGAGGCTCATACAAGGCACTGTGGGGATAAAGCCTTCTGGTTCAGGGGCAGAGATGGTTGATTGCAAGCAGCAAGCAACAGAAACTGCCTTGAGCTAACTTAACTGAAATGGATTCATTCATGTTAAGGATACTGGATTCTCCAGGAACTCAGCTGCAAGGTGTTCAGCTGGGCCTCTTGCAGAAAGCCCAGAGTGAAAGGCTATTTCTCTCATTCCCTCTGCCCCCACCCCCTCTGAGTATCTTGTCTCTGCATCTCTCTGCAGGATGGTGCCATTTTATTCCGTAAGGCTCCTTGGTTCCTACTTCCCCCATAGCTTCCACAGGTAGGCAGCTTTGGAAGATACCAGCTCTGCACCAAAATCTAGAAGGTCCCATGTCTCTGGTGCCTAACACAGCCTGCTAGCTCAATCTCAAGTGCTAGGAGAGAAATCCCCAATTGGCTCCACTAATCCAATCATTATGCACAAGGAGCTTGCCTCTTCTGGGCTGCTGGTGGGTGAGGTAACTTCTTTGAGGAGAGGGAGAGGGTTGAGAAGACATAATGGGCAATTCTAACTCAAGAGGGGATGAGAGAATAATTCTGGCTGGGGAAGATAAGGGGCTTCTCAGGGCAAATGGAATCTGCATTGGCATTTGGTGATTAGAAGGGTATTCTAATCAGAAGGAGGAAAATCTCAGAAGTTGGAAATCCAACAAAGTTTAGGGAAATTGAGACCAGGATGGCTGGAGGAGGGTGGTATGAATATTGTTGGTGCAGGGAGGAGGGAAGGTAGATGGAAGTAGGACAATAAAGTAGACATGAACCAAACTATAGAGGATTTGAATGCCAGGGCAAGTTTGGATGCTATTTTGCAGTCTTTGTAAAGTTTCCAAAAGTTTTTAAGGAAGAACATGGCATTAACATTTTTCCTTCCATCTCCTCCACCTATAAACCTCAACCCTAGATCAAGCCAACTATCTACCTCTTCCCCGCTGCATCTCTAAATGTATGGTCTTCATTCTCATTTGGGCCCTCAAGGTAACCCTGACATTTTTCTCCACTACCATAACCAGCATCTTCTCCCATGTCCCACAACAATGCCATCATACCTTCACCAGTCTCAGGCCTTTCACCTTGGTTAGGAGAGGACCCCACCCCTGACTTCAGGAAGAAGACAAAGACCCTTAGGCTGGCCTTTTCTCAGCTCCTTGCTTCCTTGGTCCAAGCCCACCCGCGTGATGCTCCCATCTTTTCCTGCTTCTCTTCCATGGCAAAACACAAAACAAATACAAAAAACAAAGCGAAAATCTTTTTGTGCAAGGACGATCCACCTACTTGTGCTGTGGATCCCACCTGTCTCCAGGGTCTTTCTCCTCCCCCCTCGGCATAAAAACCAGAGTCACTCTCTCCAGTCTTAAAAAATGAAAACAAAAAAAGCCAAAGAACATCCTCAAGTTTCCCCTTTCACCTTTTTTTTCTCTTTTACCTACAGAGTCAAGTTTTTAAAAGGAGTAACCAGTTCTCTCTGCTTGCTTCCTTCCTTCAACCACTGTAAACCAATCCCTCCTGCCCATGAAGCTGTTCTTGCCAAAGGCCCAGTGACTTCCTTGTGGCTGCCACCAATAGACTTTGTTTTTTGTTCTTATCAGAGTCCTGAGGAACATATGACAATATGGATCATTCATTCATTCTTGAAATCCTTCCATTCATCAACAACACCATGAACAGTACCAAGTAAGGTCAAACGTGACGCACACTCTCACCTTTTCAGTTGTTAACAAGAGAAACTGTCACTAAAGTTGCTTGCCACTTCTGTCTAGAGATGGTGACATGAAGCTGCCTTGGAGAAAATCTTCTGTGAAGAAAGCCCTGGGTGTAGCGTGACCAACTGTTCCAGTTTGCCTGGGACTGAGAGGTTCCTGAGAGCAAGACCTTCAGATGCTAAAATTAGAAAAGTTCTGGGAAAACTGGGACAAGTTGGCCACTCTACCTGGGTGGTACGTTTAGGCATGAAGATAATAGGCAGGTTGGTGCTTATCCTCCTGGGGAAAGAAAAAAAAGTAGGCCATAGCAGCCCGTACCCTCCGGGCTAATGGAAGGAGACAGACAAATATTTATTCATAAGAGCCAAGGAAATGCCTGGGATTAAAAAGATGAAGACCCTGACTCCTGCCATTTTGCTTTTTAAAATAACAGCCTTACTGAGATATAATTCACATACCTTATACTTCCTATTTAAAGTGTACAGTTCCGGGGGGCTTAGTATATTTACAGACCTGTGCAACCATCGACACAGTCAATTTTAGAACATTTTCATCACCTCAAAACGAAACCTCATACCCCTTGTAGTCACTCTTGGAATCACTCTGCATTCGCCCGTCCCAACTCCCTCAGCTCTAGGCAACGGAATCTACTTTCTACCTCTGTGGATTTGGCTCATCCTACACTCATCCTTGGGATAACAGGAGGGGTGGTTGGAATGATAAGAACTAGAATATTAAAGGTAATGTCACCATATTTGTATTGGGGGGGCAATTATTTCCTGCTTTCCATATTTCTAAGTGAAAGGACCTCAGTAGATGTCACACTCCTACGCTTTCTCCACCCCCTTGGTCTGACTTGTCTGACTGGTGGGTTGGGGAGAAAATCTGGGCATAAGTGTACCAGCGCCTTCTAAGCTTTCTTTGAGAAACAACCTATGTGCAGGAGGCAAGAGTTCTACTCAGCTCTCTGCCATGGGATAAGGGTGGCTGTGCTGGTGCTGGTGGCCTGGCATTGTTTAACTCTTGTCTGTGCCTGGGCCTGTAAATTTAATTCTAGTGTGCATTTCTAAGCTGTATCTGACAACTTACTTTGAAATAATAATAAAGCTGACATTTTTATATTTTCTACTTGATGCCTGTGTTTGTTCTTAACTGAATCAGAGCTCAGGTAGGGAAGAGGAGTGCTATTTATTGGTTGATTGATCAATCCCTAAGAATTTTTACTTTTACATTATTTTATACCCTTAAGTGATTAAACATTACTAAAACAATTTATTCTCATGCTTCTCCTCCTCTATGCTTGTTTGTTTTGGTTTTGTTTTTATGGCCACTATTCCTCTACTAGCCCATAAAATGTTGAGTGGTTCCATGTTTCTCTCCTTGGCCCTCTTCTTTACCTGGATGGTGACATCCATTCCAAAGGCTTCAACTCACACTTTTCCAGCCACATCTCTCTGCTGCCTGCTCCCAAAACATCTCCAACTCAACCTGACCCAAACAGAATGTCTCCCTTCTGGCAGAGATCACTGGTTGCCTGTTCAGTGTCCATTCTCCCCTTCCTCCTTAGTAAAAGAACTTCCATTTTATCACGAATGACAATGCACCTAGCTGAAAGACTCTTATTTCTGAATCTCCCTTTCTTATAATTACATATGTCCATGTGACTGGTTTCTGACATGTAAGAAGTATTGTGTAGGACCTTCTTGAAGGTCTTTAAGGGAACTGACTCAGTTAAAAGCTATTCAATTTTGCTCTTCCCTCTTATTCCTCCTTCTAGCTGTCTGGAATATAATCAGGATTTCTGGAGCTCCAGCAGCTATTTTAGACTATGAAGTAAATTTGATGGTAGAAGCCATATGCTAAAAATAGCAGAGCAGGAAGATAAGACACTGCAGTCCCTGAGGACTTCTTGGAACTACCATACCAGAAGAGAAGAGGATTTCTCTTCTGATGCTCATTTAATTCATTCAGGATTCATCTATCCAGCTTCTTTTCTGTTGATTTGTTTCAAATGTGCCAATAATGTTAGAATAGTAACATCAAACCTTGCTGCTAATTCACACGTAGGTTGAGATGGATTCGATTCCACTACAGCTTTCAGCTCATCATTATCCATCGTGGTCTCAGGTCACGCACGTGGCTCATTTTAAAGATTAAAATCACCAGAACGGAACTTCTCAAACCATCAACGAACTGTGCATTCATTAGCCACATCCTTCCCAAACACTTATTTGATATTTTGAGCTGTCTGCACTGCATTGGTTCTATGATGGAACTCATATTAGAAAATAACATGAATTATCCGTGGTTTCACAAAAATTGCTCTAAAAAGGATTTGAATGACTAAGGATGTACCTTCATGATAAAAATAAAACAAGCGTCAACGTGAAATGTCAGAGATGTCAACTATCAAACTTAGTACTTAAGGAAATCGGATATTTCATAATATATTTGCAAGTGGGAAGGTCTGATTGGTTAGCTTGCTGCCACTCAGAAGAGGGCCCACACTGGACTCTTGTGCCAACTCACCCTACAGCTGATGAGCCACCTCGTGTCCTGCAGATATATGTTGCAAACTGTTTGGGGACTGATCCCTGGTCCTGTCAGCTGTGGCCAGGAGAGCAGAGGTGGCTTCCCCTACAAAGCTCATGGGCACCAGCCTGGCAGATATAGCAGGCACATATTGCTCTGATTTTTTTGTCTGCCTAATACTCCTCTCTTTTGGGAACCCCCCTTTTCCCTTCTAGGTTGTTCTCCTGGAGTTTTCAACTCCAGGCTCACTTACCCTTTGGCCTTAAGACTGGGCCAAATTATAGTTCTGGCCAATTTATAGTATGGAATTTTTCTGACAACGATTGTTGGAGAGAGTGAGCACATGAATGAGGCAGTGCCAATCAGAAGATGACTACACAGGCTGTAGGAAGTAGACTCTCTCTTTCTGCTGGGGTGCCTGAACAGGGAGAATATAAATCTGGAGTCATCCAGTGGAAAATGTCTGTTTTCACAGGAAGCCAAGCAAAGGTGAGAGGCGAATGGAGAGAGGGTTTCTGATTAGTAAGTCCCAGGTTCAAGGGCTACAGGCTCTGTCTTCTATTGCTGTTTCCTGGATGCTCTGAGCCACTCCACTGCTGCCCCAGCTATGAGAACCGATACATTTCCTTCCTGCTATATAGCTGGTTTATATTGTTTCTGTCACTTCCTCCCAAAGGACTCTGATGAACATAGGAGCTAAAGTAGGAAGAAACTGACTGTACCTCCTGCTACAGGCAAGAGAGACTTGAGCCCATTCCTACAGAGAATAAGGCCATAATTCCCTTTTGGGGTCTTTGGAGGACCTGGCCTGGGACATATTGACAATGTAAGTATATATTTGCCTCCTGAATGCTCTTCCTGAAACCAGATCCTGTTGTTCCCAATCTTCTTTCCTCTTTTCAGGCTGTTAAGATAAAGACCACAACCATCAGTGGGCCTGCAAGGTCTGATCTCCACTGTCTGGATCAGGGGGCTGCAAACTTTTGTGTCAAGAGCAAAGGGTGGATATTCTAGGCTTTGTGGGCCATACCATTTCTGTTGCAACTACTCCGCTCTGCCATCATAGCAGAAAGCAGCCATGGACAATAAGTAAACAACTGGGTATGGTTGTGTTCCAATAAAACTTTATTTACAAAAACAGGCAGTGGGCTGCATTTGGCCCATGGGCTGTGATTTGTTGAGCCCTGGTTGGGAAGGTCCGGCATCTTGCTCCCAGACTCAAATCCCGCCTTCACTGATTTCCTCTTGGCATCTTCCTATTCCTACCCACGGGCTCCCTCTGCTCACAGGGCCTCTACCAAACTTCTGTTTTCTCAGCCTGGCTATGCTATCAAACCTTTGTATGGTTAACCTCTACTTACCACCTGGGCCACTGCTCCAGCATCCCACCTAGATGGGAAGTCTTCTCTGACACCCTTAGACTGGGGCAGATTCCTCTGGCACTCTCTGCCTCGCCTTCATGATATTTACTGTAGCTGTAATTGTCAGTATTTTCATGTTGGTTTGCTGTCTGTTTCCCCTCTGGATGGTAAGCTCTGTAAGGACAAGGTCCTGCCTTTTTTGTTCCATACCTAGCAGAGTGCTTAGTACATCATAGTAGCCAATATATATTTTGCTGAAGAAGGGAGGGAGGGAGGAAGGGAAGGAGGAAAGGAAGGAAGGAAGGAAGGAAGGAAGGAAGGAAGGAAGGAAGGAAGGAGGGAGGGAGGGAGGGAGGGAGGGAGGGAGGGAGGGAGGGAGGGAGGAAGGAAGGAAAGAAGGAAGGAAAGAAGGAAGGAAAGAGGGAGGGAGAAGAGCAGGGAGAGAGGGAAGGAGAAAGACTAAGGGAGGGAGTAATGAAGGAAGGAAGGAATGAGTCCTCTGAATTTGCCTGTTAAATGACTGAGCATGACTGAGCATTCAAAGTAACAAAAATAAATGGGATGTTTTCTTGCCCACCCATTGTCGAAATCAGGAGAATGTGAAGAACTGGTAAAACTGGCACTCCTCCTTGCCCATTTAGGCACTTGGTAGCTTTCGATGTTGGGGAGATGTGACCTGCAGGTGACATCAGATCTCTGGGCAGACTGTGGAGTCGAGGGGTCTTCTCCTTGCAGCCCTTTCTCTCAACACCCTGCCCCTCTCACATGTTGCTTTCCATGTGTCCAGGTTTCCTATAGGGGTGCCTGCCAAGGTCGGATCTCCCAAAGTGCCCTTCCCAAAGTTACTCAGGACCCCTGGGGTCAGATCCTAGCTCCAGGACTTAATGATTGCGTGACCTTGCGCAAGTCACACAAACTTTCCAAGTGTCAGTTTCCTCTCTGTAAAGAGGGATAATGACATAGGGTTTGGGGGAGGATTTTATGAGATAATACATAGAAAGTACTTAACATAGGGCCTGGCTCATATTTAGTGTCAATGTTAGCTATGATTAGCTAAATTTTAGAGAAAGGACAATCTAGTTATCTGATTGTAGCCTGGCCCATCCTCAACATATGTGGGGTCAGGGCTAGCGTACAGGTGGCCTAAATGTTTAAAAATTATAAATCAAGGCCGGGCGCGGTGGCTCACGCCTGTAATCCTAGCTCTTGGGAGGCCGAGGCGGGCGGATTGCTCAAGGTCAGGAGTTCAAAACCAGCCTGAGCAAGAGCGAGACCCCGTCTCTATTATAAACAGAAAGAAATTAATTGGCCAACTGATATATATATATAAAAAAAAAATTAGCCGGGCATGGTGGCACATGCCTGTAGTCCCAGCTACTCGGGAGGCTGAGGCAGAAGGATCGCTCGAGCCCAGGAGTTTGAGGTTGCTGTGAGCTAGGCTGACGCCACGGCACTCACTCTAGCCTGGACAACAAAGCGAGACTCTGTCTCAAAAAAAAAAAAAAAAAAAAAATTATAAATCAAGCTCTCAAATAATGTTTGTCTTCTCCCCCTACATTGACAAATATGACTTCATAATGGAAAATTTTGAATTTTCCAATTTTTAATTTGGAAAACTATAGTTTTTGTATGACTAAAAGTCTATAAAATGTCAAAGACAACTGAATTCAGTTATTACTGTGCATGTACTCTTGATGGCCCAGACATATTTGGATGAATGATAAAGAGATATTTCATAAATTATCATATATACCAGAAAGTTTTTCTTTCTTGGGAGAAAAAAATCACTAATCATGTAATTATAATCAAAATATATAAATAATTTATGGGCTATTGATAATGATCTAAAGGATTGAAAATAACATGTAATTATATTCAAAAAGTATCCAATTTGAATATATTTTATCACAAACATTAAATGAAAGTAAATATAAAAATAAAAATAGAATATTTCAGAAAAAATTGTATTTTTAAAACATAAAAATATTAACATTAAGAGGCAAAGTAGAAATTATGATCAATGACTGTAAAAGTTATAAATAAAATTATTTCAATAAAGCTGCAGTTTGTATTTAAAATTTTAACAATGAAATTAAATCTTAATACTTTTACAAAAATAAACTATTCACTGTCTAGCATTCATTCTCTTAACTTAGTTGCCAATATAAATAATTGGTATCATACTCCACTGATGTTATGCCTAGACTTAGAGACATATTTAAGAGTAATATGAATCATTTAATATTATGTTTCTCAGCCAGCCATGTGCATTTTTGGTGATTATGCTAATTCACGGGGACTTTAGCAACCACAAAAGGAACACAAGTAAAGGGGAAAAAAAATGCTCAGCATCACATGGAATGATACCGAGCTATATAAAAAACTCTATTTCATTCTATTTCTATTTCATCCTCCTTCTCTGGGAGGAAGGCACTGACTCGTTAATGAATTTGCCTTTTCTCTTACTAAGGCCCATGCCACTTGAATCCTCTCTGCACTCTGAAGCAGTGTCAGTCTCTGACGATGGCAGCAGCAACCCACAAACCCTCCCTCCTGGCATTCAGACCCGGTAGCCTTTGTTTTGAAGACAAAACGCAAGAAATGTGAAAAAGTGTTCTCTGGGGCCTGAGCAGTTTTGGTCCCAAAAGTGGCTGTTTGGGATTAGGGGCAGTGATGTGCCGGTGCTGAGCATCAGATCCCAAGTGACAGAGGCACACACACGTTCTTTAATAAGTGTGTGTGTGTTTGTACGTGTGTGTATACATGTGTGTGCTATCGTGGGGGCCTGGAGGACAGGGGCCTCTCTTCTCTTGCCCAGGTCTGAGGGCAGTATGGAAAGGCATTGCCTAGATGACAGGCTGACAGGTCATTTGGGGTATTTGCATTGCAAATACACATTTCCGCTTAGCCCCCAAAGAAGCCCTGGGAGGAATGGGGCCTTCAAAGGCAATTTTAAGCTGAGGGGTCATACAATGCCTCTTGTCTACTCGACCCCTTTCTGCCCATCACACGTCTGAAGAGTGGGGTGTGGCAGCTAGTCTCATTCTGACTCTGCATTCTGTACACTTTTGCTAAGGAACAATAGCGCTGCATTTGTTAAGAAACCATGCAGCAAGCAGGTGTTTGGGTTCTTAATTTCCTGACTGATAGCAGAATTTCAGGGAAACACTTTGACAAATAACTTAATGATAAACCTATCAGAATGAAACAACAAATGGAAAAGAAAGATAAGATTCTCATCTGCAGAACAATGCCAACACTTTTTTTTTAAGTCAGGTAAAAAAAAAAAAAAAGAAAATCACCAAGTTATACTGCTCATAAATACCTTCCAAAAAGCCTTTTTAAAATAAAGGTATCATTTATGAGCACAATGCAACAGGCTAACCCTTCAAATAAAAACTGAGGTAAGTATAGAATTGTCATTTTACAGAGAAAAAATGAAGGCCCAGAGAGGCTAACTGGCTTGCACAAGGTCACACAGCTGCTAAGTGGCTGGGGCAGTATACCAAGCCAGGTTCATCTGTGTCCAGATTCTGACCTCATAACTATGGTGGCACACTGGCCCTTCGATCCTGTTTACCCCACATCTAAAGGAACCAATAATCAACATTAGCAAAAAAAAAATTCAGTGGGACCCCTGACTGACCATTTTTCTTCTGCCAACTCTTCAGTTCTTCTGACTGAAGACAAATAAGTCTTATTAACACCATACCACGTAAATATTAATAGTTAATAAGCATGTGTTAAACTGTTAGGTTATAAAGTGTAGAGCAGGGGTCCTCAAACTTTTTAAACAGGGGGCCAGTTCACTGTCCCTCAGACTGTTGGAGAGTGCACACTGTGGGCCCGGGACGAGTCGGCTGCTAAGCAGGACAGGCAGCTGCGGCAAAAACACCCTGCGGGCCGGATAAATGTCCTAGGCGGGTGGCACGTGGCCCGCCGGCCTAATTTGAGGACACCTGATGTAAAGCTACACTTGCTGACCTACCTTTCCCATTGGGTAAAAATCTGACTGCTGAACTTTGGACTGCCTCTTCCCTCTAATTACAAAATACTGACTTGCTTCATCTTTCAAAGACCAACAACATCTGCAAGGTTAATGCAAGTTGAAAAAGTGCTTACAAGGCCTTGAGTCATAAGGTGGGAAAATACGTGGTAGCGCTTCAAAAATATTGACAGTATCTCTGTGTTTTGCCAATATCTTTATGATTAATGAGGTTTTTTAACTGTTTTATTAAGATGTTTTTCATATTTCATGACATTTACCCATTTAAAGTATACACTTCATTAGTTTTTAATATATTCAGAGTTGTGTCACCATTATCACAATCTAAATTAGAACATTTTCAACACCCTAAAAAGAAACCTATTATCTATCAGCAGTCATGCCCTATTTCTTCTCCACCTAGCAACCACTAATCACTTTCTGTCTCTATGGATTTGTTTAATTTGGATATTTCATGTAAAAGGAATCCTATAATATGTGGTCTTTTGTTACTGGCATTTAGCATAATGTTTTCAAGGTTCGTCCATGTCATACCATGTATCAGTACTTGATTCCTTTTTGTGGCCAAGTAATATTCTATTGTATGGATATACAATTTGCTTATGCATTTACCAGTTGTTAAATGTTTAGATTGTTTTCAATTTTTGGCTATGATGAATAACCAAAAAGGACATGTTTTCATTTCTCTTGGATATATACCTAGGAATGCAATTGCTGGATCATATTGTAGCTCTATGTTTAACCTTTTGAGGATCTGCTACATTGTTTTTCAAAGTAGCTGCATCATTTTTCATTCCCACCCACAGTGTATGAAGATTCCAATTTCTCTACTGTTTGTCATAACTTGTCTTGATTTTAGCCATCCTAATAGGTATGAAGTAGTATCTCATTATAGTTTTGATGTGCATTTCCCTAAAGTCCAGTGGTACTATTTGAAGAAATGTCTATTCAAATGCTTTGCTCATCTTAAAATTGAGACATTTGTCTTTTTATTACTAAGTTATGGGAGTTCTTCATATATTCTGGATACAACTCCCTTCTCTGATATATGATTTGCAAATGTTTTCTCCCATTTTGTAAGTTGTCTTTTCCTACCTTGATGGTGTCCTTTGAAGCATAAAAGTTTTTAATTTTTTTTTTTTTTTTTACCACAAACCAGAATAGTTTTTAATTTTGATGAAATCAAACTTGTCTGTTGTTTTTGCTTTTGGTGTCATACCTAAGAAGCCATTGCCTAACCCAAACTCATAAATATGTAATCTGTGTTTTCTTCTAGGAATTTTATAGTGTTAGCTTGTGCGTTTAGATCTATAATACATTTTGAATTAATTTTTGTGTATGGTGTAAGGAAGGGGTTCAACTTCACTCTTTTGTATGGGAATATTCATTTGCTTCAAAACCATTTGTTGAAAAGACTGTTTTTCCCTATTGAATTGCCTTGGTACCCTTTTTATAAAATAGAAATAAATTGACCATAAATGTTAGGGTTTATTTCTGGACTCTCAATTCCATTCTATTGATCTAGATGTCCATCCTTCTGTCAGTACCATACTTTCTTAATTACTGTAGCTTTGTAGTAGATTTAGAACTACGAGTAGTAGATTTAGAACTAGATTTAGACTGCGAGTCTTCCAATTTTGATGTCTCACAATATTGTTTTAGCTATTCTGAGTCCCTTGTATTTTCACATGAATTTTAAGATCACCTTGTTAATTTCTGCCAAAAAGGCAATTGGGATTTTGATAGGGATTGCATTGAATTTGTAGATTAATTTGGGGACTATTGCCATCTTAACATTGTTGAGTCTATTAATTCATGAACGTGGGATGGGATGACTTCCCATTTATTTAGGTCTTTAATTTCTTTCAATAATACTTTGTACTTTTCAGTATATCAGTCTTATATTTCTTTTGTCAAATTTATTCCTAGGTATTTTATTTTGTGTGTGCTATTGTACAAGATATTGTTTTCTATATTTCATCTTAAAGCTATTCACTGCATATGTATAGAGATACAGCTAATTTTTGCATGTTGATACTGTATCCTGAACTTGTTTATTAATTCAAATAGTTTTATTCATGAATTCCTTATTATTTTCTATATTCATGATCATGTCATATTTTTACTTATTCCTTTCCAATCTTTATGCATTTCTTCTCATTGCCTCGTTGCTTTGGCTAGAATATCTAGCACAATGTTGAATCAACATGGCAAGAGCAGATACCCTTTTCTTCTTCTTGACCTTAGAAAATTTAGTTTTTCTCCATTAAATATGATGTTAGTTGTGAGTTTTTAATAGATGCCCTTTAATAGATTGAGGAAATTCTCTTCTATTCCTAGTTTGTTGGTCTTTTAGTATTTACTTCCACATCTCTAAAAATGTGCTTGTATTACTACTTCTTTTTTTTTTTTCAGTTTTAGACATTATCTACTGATGTCTTAATAGAGGAGAAGAAGATTTATCTCTTTTCTTCCCCCACATTCACATTCATGCCTTATAAGTATAATCTACTCTTGGTTAGGTCAATATTCAGGTTTCTCAATATTGAGATCATATATCATGGCTCAGAATTGATTCATGTAATAGAGTTAATTTTCCTTTTTTGTATAACTTTTTATGTTATCTGGGAGTAATTGTCTTATTTGATCATTTCCTTAGTTTTCTAAGTACTTAATACAAATTCAACCCCAATCTCTCTGCCAGTTTTCCTCACCACCTCTCAGTGTGTTCTTTCACATGATCTTCTTGAAAGTATCCCTTCCGGAGCTTTCTGATGGGCTCCAGTCTGAACTAGTCACCCTCTACACCTGGTCACAGTGTCATCCAGGGCCCTCCCTCCGCCACCACCTTGGGGCTTCCCTTCACCTCCTACTTTGGATCTCTTTTCTCTCTTTCTCTCTCTTTTTTTAGATCTCTTTATTATTTACTCCCTCATTTTGGTGGAGCTCATTTTCTAATACCTTCCAAAGAAAGAATGTGTGGGAGGTAAACTTTGAAGGCCTTGCATATATGAAAATGTCTTTATTTTATTCCCATACTTGATTAATAATTTGACGGGGTAGAGAAATAATTTCAGAATTTTGAAGAGATTGCTCCACTACCTTTTAGTGTCGTTATTGAGAAGTCTGAGGCCATTTTTATTTTGTTACTTGCATGCGACTTATTTTTCTCCCTGGAACTTACAGGATCTTCTCCTTGTCCCTGGAGTTCTGAAGTTTTGCACTGATGTGCCTCAGTAAGAGTCTGTTTCCATCTATTGTGCTCAGTACTTATGAGTGAAGGAGCTCAGGAAATTTGACACTAATATAAAGATATTGGTATAAAGAATATTTTGAATTAAAGGCTCTTAATGATTAACAGGCCCGTGGATCAAGATTTCCCTCTATCTGCATAAACCAGACTCACCCATCAAAAAGAACAATAGATTTCCCTTCCTCTCCTTGTTATCTCAATATATTGCAGGAAAAAATGATCAAGAATGCAACCAGACCTGGCCCAAATCATTTTAAACATAATACCTGTCTCTCAGTTTAATTTACAAGTCCATCTGTTTCCCCCATCCATTAATTCTCCCTGGTACCCATTCCTCCTCCCTAGCAACTGTTTATCACCCTTAGACAGAATTGCCTGTACTCCTCATCTCCCCCTCTCTTCCAGAAGGACAGGCATAAGAATATCTGAACTTCATTGGGATATTGAGTAATCACTTTGTGATTTTCCCCGTGTGCATGGTACATAAACCTTTCTCTTATTAATCTGCCTTAATTTTGAGTTGATCTTTCCACGAACTTCAGGGTGAAGGGCAAGTTTCCCCTCACCCCTACATGAGCTTTCAACCCAAAGCACATCCTTCAGTTGATGACTTTCTCCCTTTAATTATCTGTTTTCTCTTCTAGGAATTCTTATTATTCAGAGTTGGGTCTCTTTGTTTGCTCTGTTAATTTTCTTCCCCTTTCTCTGTAACTTTCCTTTTGCTTTGTTTCCTAGGACTGTTTCTCAACCTTATATTGCATACTTTCTGTTGAGCTTTTAATTTCTGATGCAATGTTTTTAACGTCTTAGAGCTTTTTTTTTTTTCCTGTCCTTTGACTACTGTCTCTTCTCCCATCATAATAGAATCCAGCTCTTATATCATAGATGCAATATCTTCTAACTCTGAGTTAGAATCATTTTTGAAGTTGTCTTCTGTCTGCATAGTTTCCTCTAGGTTGTGTTTTTACTGTTTGTTTTGGTTTCAACTTTCATATTAAAACTTTTTCTCAGCAGTCAAGTAACCCTTGGTTGTCTGTACAGATTTAAGAGAAATGAATCAAAAAAAAAAAAAAAAAAAAAAAAGAGAAATGAATCAAAATGTCCATGGGGCCAGGTGCAGTGGCTCACGCCTATAATCCTAGCACTCTGGGAGGCCAGAGGTGGGCGGATCGCTCAAGGTCAGGAGTTCGAAACCAGCCTGAGCAAGAGCGAGACCCTGTCTCTACTAAAAGTAGAAAGAAATTAATTGGCCAACTAGAAACATATAGAAAAAATTAGCCAGGTATGGTGGTGCATGACTATAGTCCCAGCTACTCGGAGGCTGAGGCAGAAGGATCACGTGAGCCCAGGAGTTTGAGGTTGCTGTGAGCCAGGCTGATGCCACGGCACTCTAGCCCAGGCAACAGAGCAAGACGCTGTCTCAAAAAACAAACAAACAAACAAAACCCCAAAAAACAAAACAAAAAATATGACGATGGGATCTATGAATATATTGGCGGGTTTGTAGATTTTGAGCTTCGCTATAGAATGACCCAAGTCAGCCATTCTTTGGGTAATTGCTCCTGTTGCATATTTAGATTTTTCCTCTTGGACAAGTCAGATAATCCAGAGACTACACCTTGACTCTCCTACCTTGAAGGTAAAAACCAGCATGTCAGGGTTCTGGGAACTGAATGAGAGCAGAAAGCAGGAGGACCTTCCAGAGATCGATATGAATACATTTGTTAATTCTCCACATTTTTACTATAGTACTTCTTCCCCCAGCTGTGTTTTACTCTCTCCAACTATTAATATTATAGCTTCAGTATTCTGCCAGAGTGCGAGACAGGCAGTCAGCAGTAATCTGGAGTAAGGAACCTATTTATCAAATAGCTTTCAACCACTCGTCCCAACTTTGATCTCCCTCCTTCACCCCTATTTCTAAAGGCATTTGGAGCCACCAGGTCCTGAGTCCTTCAAATTTTCTCCACATTTCACTACATTAGGTTGACTGTCAGCTTTTCTCTCTGACAGTTTAGGATTGTCCTTCCTTGGGTCTGTTAAGTGAGTTAGCACTCATCCATCTGTTTTTCAGAATTTTGGTGCTTTCTATCAGCTTACAGAATTTGATGTTGTCTGCTAGCCTACTCTTCCCATCCTTGTGGGTTTGGCTTTTTACAAAATATTCTCTTCATACAGTTTGAAATGAGGGATTAAGTAGGAGAAAAATAGATGCTGGGATCAATCCTCTATTTTTACCTGGGAATCTAATGACCATCTATTTTTAAAATACCAAGTAAAAGGTGAATGAATGCAGTGGAGGCCTTTCTTCTCCTTTATATTCCCTTTTCCCTTGGATTCCATTACTCTGTCCTCTCCCAACTTATGTCTTAAGTCTCTGATGATCTGTTCTTGGTTTCTTTGCTGCCTCTTCTTCCTCTGTCTGTCCCCTAGATGATAGAGACCTCCAGATTTTAGTCCTCAGTCCTCATCTTTGGCCTTCTCGTCCTTCAGGTCTTCAAAAGCCATCATCTCAGAACAGCCTTCCCACCCCATGCTTTCTAAGCTGTTCCTCAGGCTCCATGACTCTGTCCTATCTCCCTGAATATTCCTTCATAGCACTCATCACCATCTGAAGTTATGTTTATTTCTTTCTTTATTTTCTTTCTCCTCCCATCAAATGCAATAAGGATGCATAAGGATGGCAACTGCACTTGTTTTGTTCACTGCTGTATCAAACGGTACGCACCTGGTACATAATAGGTACTCAATAATACTACTGGGATCAAAAAGTGACAGACCTGGTCTCTTCCTGTATTTCTTCACCTTCATCTTCCATGTCTTCCTTCTCCATTTCTATGCTCATCATACCAGCAATCCCTTAAATACTAAGACTTTATACCTTAGTGCCTTTGCACAGCAGTTGGCTCACAGTGGAATGCCCTTGCCTCCCTGCCAGACTCCCCCTTTATTCTTAAAGATGCTCTGTCCTCTGCCTCAGGCATTCTGACCACCCCCTCCTTTGGACCTCACTGTTATTGGAATATACTTCTATCCCTGCCTCTGTCACATCGCAGGGTCCTTTAATTTGGTAATACAGTTGTCACTCCAACTAGACTGTGCTCCTTAAGGGCAGGACTATAATCTTGTCTTTCTTTATAATTCCAGGCCCAGGAATTCAAAGAGTGTTGAATGAATGATTTGAATACATTTAGTATGTATGACCTCCTGTGGATAGAAGAGCACACTCAAATTTTACAACTCTTAACCCTACAAAGCACATCTGTGGGCACGTTTTTTATCTTACCAACTAAAGAGGAGCTTTGATAATTATTGGATTCATTGACAGATGTTGGTTTATTAGTAGTATCATTGGACTTTATACATACATATTTAAAAGAAATCCATTTGAGGACCCGAATTTTCTCAAGTGAGTGAATGCATTGATTTAATAAATCTATGGTTGTCAAAACTCCTCTTTTCCTGGAACTCTATAGAAATTGACCTAGACTCACATTCAACCCCCAGCAAACTCTGTTCTCGTTTGCACAAAAGCCACTTTCCTCAAACCACACTTGGGCTCTTTACAGCCGCTGATGCCTTTGGATCAATAGGTAGAAGAGGCTCGTGTGTTTCAGACGTTTCTACGCTCCCTGTCTCACTTCCTGGCTCGGACCAAAATATCTTTGGACCAGAGACAGACCAGGAGCTGGCCTAAGAACATTGATCCTACCCATTTTAGACTATGTGCCTCTTTATAGATATTCCCATCAGTGTGAGAGTAATTAAGAGTGTCCCTAGATTGATGAGTGTTTGGTCCTTTCCAGAGAATTGCTTAGCTGGGCAGACCTTTCTTCTTCCATGTTTTCCAATTGCCTCCAAAGTCTATGAGGGTGGAGTGGGGGGTGATGGATCCTTTTCTTAAAAAGGAGAAGCCAAACTATCTTTTTGACCAAGGACCATCTCCCACTACAACATTTAATACACAATTCATTTATTCTACAAACAAACTGACATGTATTTCCAATGTAGTATGAAGGTTAGGAATCTTCTACTTTGAAACTGTTCCACATGTCTCTCTACTTTGCAAAGGATCCTTCAAAGAATTTCATATAACTTTTAACCACAAAGCCACTACAAATGGCCTTGCATACCCACTCCCACCCCCTGTTTCAAAGTTTAGAAAAAAACTTGAATAAATTGCATTTAGTTTGTGAAATCAAGAATTCCCTTTCCCTCTACTTTAGTCATAAATATTTTTTTAATTAAAGCATCCCTAACTGCTCATTTGACTGTCATAATAGATGCAGGGTCCAAACAGAAAAAATTCAGATGTGACTTTAGAGCTACAGTCTGTTAGAAACAGCAAAAAGTGAAAAACAAAGAGCTACTTAGGAAAACCCTAGTTGAAGAGAGGGGAAGGAAGAGCCTGAAGCTGCCCCACCCCCCAATGCCACAATCATGTAAGTCACTCTTCCTCCTCCTGCTGCCATGGCACAGGGAGAGGCCAGTAGCCTCACTCTGATGACGTCTCTTTCCCGCAGAAACATAAAAAGACTCACCACTCCCAAAGGTATTTTTAGCCAGATAATTTTGGAAAACAGTGGGCTGACCTCTGATAAGCAAGGTCAGTCTGATTTCCTCTTTGCAGACCTAGGAGTCTCTAAGATGCTTATGTGCATTGTGTTTCTCAAGGGAGAACACAGTGTGCATTTTTCTCTAAAGGCATTTGACTATGGGGCATTTTCTTCCAAGATGGGCTTTTCTCAAGGTTGGTTTTCCATGGCACACACTTTGGGAAATGCTGCATGACAGCTTTTACAACCGTCTTAACCCTGGGTTTGTGTGTTGATTCACATTCCTCTATCCATACCTGGGAACTCACCTTTCATAGCACAATCACTTTCAAGAAGGAGGAATGTTTGTGCTGCTTAGTCCATCTGTGGTTTGATTCAGGGAAGTGCTGCCATGCTACTGGGCCAGAGCTAAGCCACATTCTCCAATATAGTTTTATCCATAATAAAGGTGATATTTTCATATCCATCTGTCTGAATCCTGTGTCTCTACGTGTTCAAAATGCAGGCAGAATTTGTTTACTGGATCCATTAAAACCCCAACAAGACCCATTAAACTGAGTTCCTCTGGACACATTTGAAAACCACTGCTGTAGGCTAATGGGGCGCCACCACAGAGTTGAAAGCAAATGAACAAGGTCAAATCAAGAACTGACAGAGGAAGAGAGACCTGATAGAGTCCAGAAAAGAAACTCTGGGGACCTAATCCAGGGAAGTGATGGGTAGAGGGGAGAGGATGTCACTGGGGCGGGGCAGAGAGGCAGCAGCATTTGATGCCTGATGGCTCTGGGCAGTGGGGAGCTGAGGAGGACATCTTGGTGGCTGACTTGCATGACTGTGTGCATGGAGCTATACCAGGAGGAGTAGAGGGAGAAGGTAGGTTGTGATCTTGATCTGAACTCCATGTCCTCGAGTCCTAAGGACAGAGGAGGGAAAAGAGAACTATTGGCAATAAAAAGGAAGAGGGAAATTATGAGAGCAGGGTAAGCCTTTTGAAAGGAAATCCCCTCCTGGGGTTGGGGTAGAAAATTACTAAGACAAAACACCCAGGGTAGAATTCTCTTTGGGGCTTGGCCTTGGAGGCTGCTTCACTTCAATTCCCTTCCAGACTCACAACTTGGGAGGTGACATTAGCAGCTTCTTGAATAAGAAGGGCATTCTAATTCGAGGGGTGCTTTGTCACCTTAAGTTTACAATTGCCATTCTGTTGTCTACTTGGGTTACATTTCCTTAATTTATTGTGAGTAGATCTGTAGGGGCAGACCCCCTTGGGCCCAGAGGAGCTGGAATGTCTGGGACTTTGTCCCACCGACTTCAGAAGGTCACGTCCATGGGAAGCCCTGGCTAGCGTGATCATCCTGCCACTACTTCCTGCTCCACCTCCCTCATGGAGGAGCCATAAAGATCACATGAGATAACAAAGGTGAAGCACCAAACACAGTGATTGGCACTTGGTAGGTGCTGCCCACATTAGAGCCTCCTCTTTCTTAAATTCACAGCCTGCAAATGAGTCAGATCTCCAAAAAGGTCACCCTAGTGGTGGAAAGCTCTGACCAACCTGGGATAATAATTCTACTCTCAGAAGATCATGGTGGAGATTTGATGTGATATGCCAGGTAGACAGCCACGTACAGTGCCTGGCCCCTAGCGATACATTACACTGGCCGTTAAACTATAATCATTATCATTAATACAAAGCCAAAAGAGACTAGCGTCACTACAGTGACCTCAGATCCAACAGGCTAAAGCTTGACTCCATCCCGGTGTATTCAAAACCAAAATGTCACAAAACAGTTTTCCCATAAAAAACTCAAATTGCCATGCATCATCCTTTAGATTTAGAATCTACGAACAGTCCATGTTGTGGGCTGTGTGTCAGCTGGTCACTCGCACTTTGCAAGGCTATTGGGGACTATTTGGTGAACTCGTCTCAGGGTTCGGTGGGCTGCGGGATATAACAAGTTGCATGGTGGCTCCCAAAAGAGATGTCTGGGTCCCAACTTCTGGTCCCTGTAAATGTGACATCATTTGGAAATAGGGGCTTTGCAGATGCAGTTAAGGATCTAGATCATCCTGGATTAACTAGGTGTGCCCTAAATTCATTGACGAATGTCCTCCTAAGAGACAGAAGAGGATAAGACACAGCCAGAAGCTAGAAGGCCACATGAAGGTGGAGGCAGAGGCTGAAGTTACACCTGGAGCCACCAGAAGCTGGAGGAAGCAAAGAATATTTGCTCCAGAAAGGCTGTAGGGGGAGCATGGCCCCGCTGACACCTTGATCCTAACTTCTGGCCTCCAGAACTGTGAGAGAATATGTTTCAAACACGCTTCTGGGCCGGGCGCTGTGGCTCACGCCTGTAATCCTAGCTCTTGGGAGGCCGAGGCGGGCGGATTGCTCAAGGTCAGGAGTTCAAAACCAGCCTGAGCAAGAGCGAGACCCCATCTCTACTATAAATAGAAAGAAATTAATTGGCCAACTGATATATATATATAAAATTAGCCGGGCATAGTGGCGCATGCCTGTAGTCCCAGCTACTCGGGAGGCTGAGGCAGAAGGATCACTCGAGCCCAGGAGTTTGAGGTTGCTGTGAGCTAGGCTGACGCCACGGCACTCACTCTAGCCTGGACAACAAAGCGAGACTCTGTCTCAAAAAAAAAAAAAAAAAAAAAAAAAAAAACACGCTTCTGCTGTTCGAAGCCACCCAGTTTGTGGCAATTTGTTACAACAGCCATAGTTAACTAATATACAAGGAACAGAAACACACTCAAACTAACCTTGACAACAAGAAAGGTGGGGGAAGGGCATTTTCTAGGAGGACTCACGGGGATATCATGGATTCCAAGGACGAGAAGTTCAGGCTGGCCTCATGAAGCACAAGACCAGGACCTAGACAGTTGGAACGGGGCTGCTCACTCCTTCACAGACACCTGCCTCCCCTGCTTGTCATTCTTCTCTCTCTCTCTCTGCAGGCTGGCTCTCTTTGGCTCTTCCTGCATGTGGCTAACCCAGACGTCTTCAAGCTAACCTGTGCTCACATACCATTTCAAGCGCCCGAGAGACCAATAAATGGCTCTGTGGCCTGGTTCCAAATGCCAGGGAGAGAGACTCACTCAGCCGAGGTCCAATCAGCTCTTGCCTAGGGGTGAGCTTTCATGTCTGGAGGGCTTCAACAAGGGGTAAGGAGGCTTCTGCGAACATCCTGGGAGGTTTCTACTTGAAGACCAAAGATAGTTTTGAAAGGCAGATGATCAGCCAGCTAAGGTGCATTTATCCACAACTTGACAGGTCAGAGAAAGATCTAACCTTCGTTTCAAACCTTCCTTCCTGCTTTTGACAATGCCCTTAGCCTTCTAACCTTCTGTCTCCGCCAGCTCTCGTCTCTGGTGTAGCCGCATCATATTACTGAGGGGGAAAGAGCTGAAAAGCCGTGCATTTAGATTCTCTTCCTGTTCTAAACATGAAGTTAATCTACTGGAACAAAAACAGTATTGATTTTTATCTATTATAGTCTTCTCCCTGAAACAACAAATGTGTGCTACTACTGGTATAATATTTGGCTTGTTTCAGACACGGACCTTAATAAGAATTACGGTTCATTATTTTTTCATGCTGTCTTTATGCAGCTCCTTTTGGCCAAGCTGCACAAGAGATGTTTGGAAGGATGTTTGGAAGTTAAAGGACTTTACTTTTGACCATAATGCTTTTGATCAGTAAAGCAAAGCTTTAAGCCAAGCAGAAATCCAAGCCAGGCAGGGGGGCAAGGGTGTGACACAACAGGAGAAACAGGTTCTGGGGAGAGTCCCATTTCTTGATATTCATTCAAAACTTAATGAGAATTAAATTTTTTTTTTTTTTTTTTTTTTTTTTTTTTTAGAGACAGGGTCTTGCTCTGTCGCCCAGGCTAGGGTGCTGTGGTGTGATCGTATCTCACTGCAACCTTCAACTGCTGGCCTCAAGTGAGCCTCGTCCCTTGGCCTCCCAAAGTGCTGGGATTACACAAGCACTGAGCCACAAGCCTGGCCAAGAATTTGTTGAGTGCGTGCTAAGTGCTTGGCATTGAGCTGGAGCTGGTATTACAGAGGTGAGAAAGCTGGGTATCGTGTTTCCCACAGGGAGCTTATGGCCGTGGGAGAGGCAGGCGGAGACAGAATAAATGATGCACATGAATGCATATTTGCCAGCTGTAACAAAGGCCATAGAGGAAAGGTACCGTGTCATGGTGAGAGTCAATAACTCCAGCAGCTAGCCTGAGGGGCAGGGGAGGCTTCTTTGAGGAAGACATATTTCCTTGAGATCTGAAGGGCGAGTAGGCGTTTGAGTGTGTGGAGTGGGGAGGTGGAGGCTGGAAAAGGGGGCTGTTCCAGACAAAGGGAACATTGCATGCAGATATTCATTAGGTCATCCAGGCAGAAACCCATAAAATGTAAATCTGTGTATACCTGGACTTGCAAAGGCAGGAGCCAAGAGGCAGTTATGCTTTGATGTTTTGTCATCTGCAGCTAGAAGAGGCTGCTCCAGGCTTTCCACCAGGTCTCTGACCCCTCGTGCATCTCCCTAGAGAAATTTCAGAGGCTTCTGGGATCCCTGGCCCTGTTGAGTGCCCCGGGTCTCTCTCTGTGTCAGCCGCAACTCTCTTGGTCTAAAAGAGTCTAAGGAAACAGAGGACAGTACACTTTCTTTCTTGTCAGAAAGAAGATTAATTTTGAAAAGAGGAGCTGTTTGTTTCCTCTTGTCTCTAAAGGGAGAAGATGGGATGCTTGGGCCTCGGGAGCTGCCCCCGAGACTTCCCCATCTGAGGCCCGCTCATGGCGGTCTGCCCATCTGTGTGCCCGTCTGCCAGCCCATCCGAGGCTTGCCCAGAAAGGTCTGCCCATCTGAGACAGGCCTAGCTGGGGTCTGCCGGTCCTCCTGAGAAGGCCACCTGGAGGAGTAAATTTATCACCCCAGGAGTGGTAATCAATGTGGGGACATGAGGAGGGGGCACCTGGCTTCTCCCTAGGAGACCTTCTTGGCTGTTCCTAATGGACCGCTCCTTCCCGTGTGTCCCAGGAGGCCTGGGTGCACCTCCATCATGGCCTGTCTCCCCCACGAGGCGCTGGGCTCCTTGAGGAGCTGTGTCTTTTCCAGTTTCTATTCCATGCCTAGCACCTGGCATCTCTGTGACAGCATTCAATCAATATTTATTAAATGCATGGACACATAGACCATATTAATTTATACTCTGCTTCAGTCCCCAAACATTTTGAGGCCGAGCCATGCTGCTTAGAAATAGGTGAATGGGATTAAAGATTATCACCACTGCCTTGTATATAGCAGGTGCTTAATCATGACTTATCAAATGGGTAGTTATAAATGTCTTTATGTTAATGCTCTGAAACTTAAGTGTGGCACAATTTATTTCTTAATGGCATTGATTTTGTAAAAAGGCAGCACTTCGGGGGAGCACTCACACATCCCTAAGCTAGTAATTTCAGTGAGGCAGAGATCGTTCAATTGCCATTCTCTTTGTACATAAGGCTATATGTTTCTGTCCCTTCCTTAGAGAGAGGACGTAGGTTCTTTGGATGGCACCAACCCTTGTAGGTCAGGATGGCTGGTTCCCTTACATTTGATTATTTGTATTTAGGAAACAAAGGCTGAAAGTCCTTCAGCAATGGCAGCTGAGGTTCCTGTATCTCCTCCTTGCATAATGAGTCCTGCCAGTTAAGACTGCACGAGGGTGGGAGGGGGTGGCAGCTAGCCAGGATGGCCTGTGGCATTTTGATAAACAAACATCAATATTTATCAGAGCTGCTCCGGTGTGCTTCCTTGGCTGCAGGAACAGGGAGCCCTCCCTGGGCTTGTATATTGTTTTCTCTGTATGAGATAAATGTTTGGGGCCATTAAGGAAAAAAAAAAGATGTTTGTACTGTGCTCCCCAGTTACCTAGGCTAATTTACCGCACTAGGAGGTCTTGTAGTTCATTAATAATATACAAATACAAATCAAGGGAAGAAATTGCCTTGTTAATTGACTTTTGTGATGCTAATCTAAGACTCACTGACTTCAAACATTACCCAACAACTGTGTTTGCGCCACAGCACAATGATCAACTTTGGAGAATGGAGAAAGCCACCCACAGCAGATACTTGAAATCCTTGCTGCTGGGCTTTTAAAACAGACACTGGTTCTCTTTAGGCATCTGGAGGTAGAGGACAAAAAGAGATTCAGAGACAGGGATAGACTCACCCACCCTAGACTGGAGCCCAGATGTGCTACAAGAGAAGGTCAGGCTGTGCTGGGCCACGTGGTGTGTTGCTAGGCTCCTGCCCCAGCCTCGATGACTGCAGCAAGATTGATTAGAAACAATACCACGAGAGTCAGCTGACTGCTCCAATTAGGATCAAGGTTCATCAGTCTTAAGAAGCCAAATATCCTCTATGCCTGTCTTCCTTTGACATCCAGGGTTGAGCTTCTGTCTCTTCTTGTCCTCTCTGATCACTGGCTCTGGAGAAGACACGGAAGTTTTGTCAGTTTATCGATAATGAACTGGGAGGTAGTAGAGCTCCGTGGTGAGGTCTGCGGGGCCAGCCTTGGCAGTCATCTGGCTCTGGGTTTGAATCCTGCTCATTCTCTCTTCTCTGCAGCTAGCAATCACGCACCTCCACAAGTCCGGGAGCAGGAGTTTCAAGTTCATAAATGTGATCTAGACATTAGCAACCTCCCAGGCTCCAGCACAACCTGTGTTTTCTCTGAGTCTACTTGGGCCACCTGGGTGACAAATCTGGCTCCTCCCTGAAGAAGCCACTCAGCCATCTGCATGGGGATTGTACTGTGGATTTCACAGAGAAGACAAAGGGAGGTCTTTAAGTCCCAAGCTCCGCAGCACGCAGCCTTGATTCCCTTGTTTGCTTCTTCTATTCCCCAAGGTCCTCCTTGAGCGTCTTCCTTCTAGGACTCTTCCTTTCTGCATGGGCCCTTTGAAGTCTTCTAATTCCTCTCATTCTTGCCTTTCTTGATTAAAGAAGAGTAAGAGAAGGAAAGCTGGCTCTGGAGTGTGAAGCTTGTGATTCACTTTTCTGTTCTGTAAAATGAGGATGATAATAATTTCTACCCCATAAGGTGAGAGGAGGAATTAAATGAGAATTAAGTAAATGACATGTGAAAGCAATGTTTTTCAAACATGGCTCATGAAATCAATTTAACAGGTTACTACCAGCATTAAAATGACATAGGATGAAATAGAATAGGAAATATCAGAGTACATCTCATGTAGTAGGCATACATTTTGTTTTGTGAATCTTTTCTTCTGATTTTATGTATGTATGTGCACATGTGTGTATGTGTATGTGACCACTGGCAATGCAAAATGGACTTTTTATTGTGGGTTATGATAAAAAAAAAAAAAGGTCTGAAAACATTTTTCTAAGCACTACATGGGTTAGGTATTTGTTGTTAAAATTCATCTTCAGCTTTGAGGCAGTGATCTCTGAGACTTAGTGAGTCACAAAACCCTAATGTTGAAAAGATTAGAGATCCTTATTTAGCCCCATTTAAGAGATGAGTGACATCATGTGAAAGGCACAATTTGGCAGCCTGGAGACCTAATTCTATTCACAGACATTTTTGTTAGGCTCACATAGCATTTATTTAAAAAATTGGGCCGGGTGTGGTGGCTCACACCTGTAATCCTAGCACTCTGGAAGGCGGAGGTGGGAGGATCTCTTGAGGTCAGAAGTTAGAGACCAGCCTGAGTGACAGCAAGATCCTCCTCCCTGGTCTCTACAAAGACAGAAAAAATTAGCTGGGCATGGTGGCACATGGCTGTAGTTCCACCTATTCGGGAGGTTGAAGTAGGAGGATCACTTGAGCCCAGGAGTTTGAGTTGCTGTGAGTTAGGCTGACACCATGGCACTTTAGCCCAGGCAACAGAGCAAGAGACTCAGTCTCAAAAAAAAAAAAAAAAAAAAAAAAAAATTCATTACTATCATTTGAAAAGCAGGAGTTTGGATATAAAAATATAGATCTTCCATTTCTCTTGAAAATTTGGAGATTTGGCCATACCAGGTGTCCTTCCTCATTTAGCCCCTGCCTGGGCTCTGGAAGCCTGCCAGACTTTTGACTCTTGGTTGGCTCTCTGGGGCCGAGTGGCTGCTCATTCCTTGTGCTGGAGCCCTTCCCTATCCATGTTTATTTTAAAGAATCACAAAGGTGGCATAAACCTGATGGTCCTTTGGTTCAAACCCCTATTTGTCAGTGGAGGAAAGAGGCCCAGAAAGGAAAACTCATCCAAGGTCACTCGGATCACCAGTGATGTGGGTGGAGAAAGAACCCAGGTCTTTATCCTCCTGTCCAGCCCTTGGGGACAAGGTAGGGGGGAGGGTGGCTGTCATCCTTTTCATAAAACTCAAGACCTCTTAAGAGATGTGCTTGATTCACCACAAAGGTCATCAGCGCTCACTTTTTTCTCTCCTCTCAGTCAAGGCAAATGTTTACTTTGCAAAAGTGAAATCAGATCCAGGGTGGTTTCTGCAAGCTTGGCGTACACTGTATTTAAATGTCTCTGTCTTTGCCCTCTGTGACTTCTCCTCATGGCCTTGCCATGGCTGCAGCTGCTCTGAGAGATGCTTGAGCAACATCATTTACCTAAGTGGGCGTTCAGAAAGGACACTTAATCTCAATGTGGGTTGGCTATTTGTTTCAGCTCATTTTAGTTCAAGGTCAGAGAAAACTAGCTTAGGGCGCATTTTGTGTCAAGCACGGTCACAGACGATACCAGTGTGAGCAGCCTGAAACACGTGTGACCCCCTGGCCACCCCCCAAGAGAAGGCGCAGGGCAGCCCTGGTGGGGCCATTCACAGAGGGGGAAGCCGCCCTGCGCCCAGTGCCTGGAACAGCAGATATTTTCGATTGTTTTAATTTTTAAAAATTACTTTTGTATTATAAAGACAGCCAAATGTACATAAAAGTAGAAAGAATAGTATAATAAACTTTCATACATCTATCACTCAGATTCAGCATTTATCCAAGATTTTGCTACGTTTGCTTCCTGCCCTCCTTTTTTTTTTTTTTTTTAATTTCGGCATATTATGGGGGTACAGATTTTAAGGTTTCAATAAATGCCCATTCCCCCCCTCCCCCCACAAGTCTGAGTCTCCATCATGACCATCCCCCAGATGGTGCACATCTTACTCATTATGTATGTATATACCCGCCCCCCTCCCCCCTCCCACCTGCCCAATACCCTATTACTGTAGTACCTATGTGACCACTTAGGTGCTGCTCAGTTAATACCAATTTGCTGGTGAGTATATGTGGTACTTGTTTTTCCATTCTTGGGAAACTTCACTTAATAGTATGCCTGCCCTCCTTTTTAACTTTTTCTTTGATGTATAATTTATAACAGTAATACCCATCAATTGTAAGTGAACTGTTTGATGAGGTTTTAAACTTTTATTAATTTGAAATAATTTCACTTATACAAAGTTGCAAAAATAATATAGAGAATTCCCATATGCCCTTCACTAAGCCTCCCCAAAAGTTAACATGTTACCACATTTGTTCATTATTATTTTATCATACTCTATGCTTCCATTAATATTTTTCTGAACATGCACACTGGTAAAGAAACAATTATCTAATGATATTTGCTAAAGCACTGTAAGGAAGACTTCATTCAGGGCACATATGATAGCTTTAGGGACCACTGCAAGTTGCAGTGAACTCTGTGCACACGTGTGGATTTACAGCCAAGGAGCATGGTGGGGTCAGTGGATGGGAAATTACTAGGAGGAAACATCAGGGGTGAGGGGATTCTGGCAAAACCAAGCTAACAGCATTCTTGCCAAAGACTGGCCAGGGTGACCAGACTTCACCTGGGGGTGGTGGAGGATGATTGGATATCAAGGATGGGTGCTCCTTGCTGAAACCGGACTTTGCAAGGACGTGCACAGATGGGCCTGGCAGGAGACTCAGGAGCCCAACTACAGTTTGGCCAAGCAAAGAATCTTTGCCAACACACTATTACTACTTTTCTGAACCATCTGCAGGTCAATGAGTTTCAACAAATGTTTATGCCCATGTGATCATCTCTTGAATCAAATTGTAGAACATTATCACTACTCTAGAAAGTTCCCTGATGCCCTTCTCCCAAGGCAATCGATGCTCTCATTTTTATCACCATAGATTAGTTGTATCCGTCCCTGACCTTGAGGTGGATGGAATCATCCTCTACTTTATTTTTGCTGAATTATTTTAAAGCAAATCCCAGATCTCATGTTATTTTAATCTCTACATACTCTGGAAGTATCTCTAAAAGTGATGGGCATTTTCTCATGTAGTCACAATGCCATTAAGGTTATGTAAAAAGTCTTTATAACAAGCCACTATGATTATCTCCACTTTACAGATGAGTGCACAGCGCAAGGATGTGGAAAAACGTGCTCAAGTTCATGCAGGACGTGACTAAGGAAGATCTTCCTCCAGGATCTGTATTTAACACCACGTAGTCCCTGAGCTGGCCCTGGTGCAGGGTCCCCAGCAGAGGTTTTGGCTGCCTTGGGGGAACAGGAAAGGCTGGCATCTTGTTCTTCTTGTAGTTCCTCTCAACTGGGCCCCCACAGCACATGACAGTACAGAAATGTGCTCCAGAAATGACCCCTTGAGCCCTCCCTGACCCCCTACACCTGCTCCAGTACTTCTTATGGATGCTGCTTGCTGCCTCAGCTACCTCTCTCTAAAGACAAAAAGCCCAAAAACAATGGATGCTGGCATGGATGTAGAGAGAAAGGAACACTTGTACACTGTTGGTGGGACTACAAACTAGTACAACCTCTATGGAAAACAGTATGGAGATTCCTCAAAGAACTAAAAGTAGACCTCCATTTGATCCAGTAATTCCACTACTGGGTATTTACCCAAAGGAAAAAAAAATCTTTTTATCAAAGACACCTGCATGCAAATGTTTATAGCAACACAATTCACAACTGCAAAGATGTGTAATCAACCCAAGTGCCCATCAGTTCATAAGTGGATTAACAAAATGTGGTATATGTATACCATGGTGTACTACTCAGCCATAAAAAAGGATGCATTAATGCCTTTTGCAACAATTTGGACGGAACTAGAGACCATTCTCCTAAGTGAAGTATCTCAAGAATGGTAAAACAAACACCACATGTACTTGCCATTAAATTGTAACTAACTGATGAGCACACATGCACACAGAGGGAAGTATAATAAAACTCGGTGGAAATCAAGGATGGGGGAGGAGGGAATGGGCAAAACCTACCTAATAGGTACAATGAACACTATCTGGGTGATGGGTACACTCACAGCTGTGACTTAAGCATTACAAAAGCTATCCATGTAACCAAAGACATTTGTAGCCCCTTATTATTTTGAAATTAAAAAAAAAAGGCAACACTCACCACCCAGTGGCCAAGCAGCTGGAGACCCGCAGATGTGCTTGAAGACGGCTGAGAGCTTCCCAGTCATCACTGTCTAGACTTCAGCAGGTGCTGAGACAAGTTAAATCATCAAAATGCAGAAAAGGTATATGGCTTTAATATTTTAGATCATATCTGCAAATGAGTTCTAATAATACACAAACCCACATTTGTACAAAAAAAATATGAAACTAACACTGACAGCAACCTGTTCTTCCAGGAGGCAGTTTGGTAGAAACAAATCCAAAGAGTATTTTCCTCCTGAAAGCCCAGCACAGAACTCACCAGGAACCAATAACTTATTATAAGCTTGAATCAACTCCTGATGATCACAATTTTACTCTGCCTTGTAAATTGCAAGGTCCGTGTAGCAAGATTTAAAGATCCAAGACTTAAAGGTATCCATACATCAAACCTTATTACCCTTCCCAGAGGACATATTTGTTTGGTAAAAACATCCTTATTGCTTGTTCCTGCAACAGAGGTAGATGGAGCTGTTTTAATGGAAATGGATTTTTAGCAAAAATATATTTCCCAGTTACTTATAGCTTCTCTTCTCTCTACATGGCAGGCCTGTTGGCAATCAGGAGGGTTTTCAATCTGGTTTCCCTTCCAGCCTCAGGGAGCAAGAGAAGGGCCTCTCAGACTGGGGGATGGGGCAGGGGAGGCTGAGGGGGGTGGCCAGGGCTCCAGCAACCCTCCCTCTCCTTCCCTTCCCCACAGTGGGCTGTGTGGTTTCTGTTTAATCTGCCTTAAGAACTAAACTTCTGTGTAAGATGCCTTTGGAAAACCACTGGTGTCACTGATATTTTCTTTCTCTAGCATGTAAGATGCTAAGAAAGTTGTTGTAACAGGAGGGAGTATAATTCCCTAGATTGTCAGCACCTGAGGACGTGGCCTTGGGTCCTACACGTGTAGATTCTGGTTAGATGCTCACAGACTTGTCACCGCAGTGTTCTTCCCTCTTCCCCCTCCCAATGACTTCTTGGTATCCAGATTTTAAACAGGAACGGAGGCTTGAGAAGACTTTAAAAGTTCTTTTTCGCCTCCTCTTCCTCATCTTCTTCTTCCCTATTTTTATTTAGTACAGGTTGAGTATCTCTAATCCAAAAATCCAAAATCTGAAATGTTCTAAAATCTGAAACTTTATGAATTTCGATGTGAGACCACAAGTGAAAAACTCCACACTTGACCTCGTGTAATGGGTGGCAGTCAAAATGCAGCCAAAACTTTGTTTCATGCACGAAATTATTAAAAATATTGTATAAAATTACCTCAGGCTGTGTATAAGGTGTATATGAAATATAAATGAATTTCCTGATTAGACATGGATCCCAAACCCAAATTTCTCATTATGTATGCAAATATTCCCAAATCCAGCAAAATCTGGAATCTGAAACACTTCTGGTCCCAAGCAGAGTAAGGGATACTCAGCCTGTATAAAGCTATGTGCTTATTGAAAAATTACTAAAGTATAGAAAAGTAGGAGAAATAATAATAAAAAAATAACCTTTATCATCCATTGCCTGGAGACAAGAAAGTGTATTTTCTGTCTTAAAAATTTTTAGGTGCATTTTAACATAGCTTAGATCAGACAGTATATATAACTTTGTACCTTGCTTTTTTTCACAGACCCTTTCCAACACAAGCATTTTCACGTAGTGTTTAATATCTCATTTTTTTTAAAGCAGCCTGTATCTGTATTTCTTCTTCTTCTTCTTTTTTTTAAGTGTTTAATATCTCATTGCAGGATGGCTATGTTAAGTAGATAGCAAGGGATGCCGGGTCTCCTAGGGACAAAAGTGGGTGCTGTTGCCTTGGTGCAATTGCCCGAACTGGGAAGAAGGACGAGGGTGGGGCCCAGGCTCCCATCTTGGTCCTGCCCCACCCTGATCCTCTCCTGAACAACTACAATGCCTGGGGAAGGAGGGAATACCCTATGAACTGGCCAATCATAACTCAGCATGCCAGCAGCAAAAGAATGCAGAGGACTCTCTAGCCCACACGCCAAGAAGCGTAGGTACCATAGAGTCGGAAATGACCTACAACAACCCGCATGCGTAGTAATGCAACTCCAAACTGTCCAATCAAGGTGGTTCCACGGTGACATATCTGAACCACTAGGGAGGTCCCAATCGTGCACTATGAAACAAGTTGCAGATCATAACCAAACTCTTTTCCCTGCTGTGACAATGGGTCCGGTTGTCATCTGTGGTGTATGTATCATGCTCTGTAAACCTATATCTTGCTCTTGCCCTGTAATCTTCTCTCTCTCTCTCTCTCCTCTATAAACCTCATTCTTTTGCTTGCCTTACTTACTGTGTCTGGTCATTATTTGGCCGTGAGCATGTCAAGAACCGACATTTCAGACTAAAACCTGACAGTTACAAGGTTTCCATACAAGTGGGGGTAGCAGGAGAAATTTTATTTACCTATGTGTGTTCTATGTAATTCACTTTAAGTTTCTCCTAACATCTCATTGGGAACTCACTCATCCCTCTCTCTCTACGGCAAGAATCAAGGAGCGCTCTGTTCTGCACGAAGCCCGTGCTCAGGATGACAGAGAAGTCAGCCACCGAGATGGCCAGCTAAGAATGGCTTCACACCAATTCTAACACCCAGACTGTTCGCGTGGAGCCTGGTGAGTGCGAAACTGAGGATTTTCCCTGTGGGTCGTGCTGGAGCCCTTCTGTGTTCCTGTTTTTCAGCAGCAAATCACATCCTTGGAGTTTCAGGGAAGCTCACCACCCTTTCATGTCATGAGTCCCATGCATGCTGCAGCCCCACGAAGCCTTTCCCAAACCTTTAGTGTCCTCTCCAAAGTAGCCAGGAAAAGGACCCCTCCTCTCTGTCTGCCATCAGAAGCCAAGCTGTACTATATAGCACAAGAGGGTGTAACGCCCACAAAGGAACAACTGAAATATTTGTTGGATGTTGTCTCTGCACCCAGCGGTTGTGCCAAGGAATTATATGTATGAGATTTCATTTCCTCCTCATTTTTCTCCCCACTTTGCAAATGAGGAAAGTGAGACTGATTCCCAGAGAGCTTGAATCCCTTGCTCAAGGTCACCAGGTAACAGGGAAACCTGGGGCTGGAATCCAGTTCTCTGCCTTGAATGCCTTTTCCTATAACCCAGCCTCTTGGCCGTGATTCCAGTTGCACGACTGTTTTTGCCTGGGCCAGTCGCAGATCTCTTCCTCTGTTCTCACCAGGATTCTGTCTTCATCAAAGGAAGGAAGGACTTTTCTCTGCCTGCCCCTGGCCGGAGGAGCCAGCAACACCTTCTCCTAGGCCTTCTCTGCACCAAAGGCAGAGAGGCACCCTTGGCCGCCCAAAACGGCCTCATAATCTTCCCAGAGCCTGTTGGTGTTCAGAGAAATAGGGCAGGAAGAACTCTCTGGAGACAGGGCCTTTTTATTTTATTTCATTTCACAAACACAATGAAAAAAATCTTGCTAATAGGATTGCCGACTCAGCAGGCCTAGGCAAGCAGTTCCAAGTAAATCTAAAGCATCCTGGCACACCTGGAGATTGATTACAAGTCGGGAACAATGACAGGCAACCAGAAATTAATCAGGAGAGTCGCTTTGTACTAAAGGGAGGGAGTGGAGAGAAAGTGTATGTTAGGGTGCAGCCATTGCAACCAGCTCCTTGATTTTGTGCCTGTCTCTTTGGGGGCCCCCACGTGGGTCTCCAGGCTGCCTGACTGCTTGCAGCTCCAACCCCTCAACCTCTCCTCCCCACGGGCCTTCGCACTGTCGGTGAAGGAGGGGCTTCCTCTGGTCCACGTGTAATGAGCCTTCTGCAGTCTTGTCCCCGGCCTCACAGGCCTCACTGGAAAGGCACAGTGTCTTCTGGGCCAAAGGGGACCACTCCTTTCTCATTTTGGCCTGGCACCAGCAGCTCTAATTGAAGGGTTGATGGACCACAGCCAGCCTCCAAATCACTACCTAACACCTTCTGAGCCGGGCTGTGCATCTTCCACACCTGCCCTTCCTCTTGTCACCTCTCACCTCCACCAGGTGGACTGCTGCTGTGAGGGAGGGATCGGGCAGGCAGCTGCCCTGAGGTAAGGCACAGAGGCTTGGGCCAGGCTGTGCCCTGGTACCCGAGCGGCTCACGAGCCCCCTCTTCCTGGTCACGGGTACCTCCCTGGAAAGTGATCTGGGCTTGCTCAATTCTTAGTGGTATTGCCCGATAGAGATGTTTCAGGCACCTCTTGGAGGAAAACAGGCCAGTCTCAGGGCTGGCCAGCACTGGTTCCATTTCCAATCCCGAAATTGTGCTACAGAGGCACCAGCCTCAGATTCAATTTTCTTCTGTTATTCAAAAGGTCTCCCCGAGCCTCAAGACTGTCATTAGCAGCACCTGGTTTCATTCATCTTCATTTCAGACCCGAGCGCAGGGCAGGGCATCGTCCTGGTGCTGGAGCCTTTTACGTGTTTGGCTTTCGTGGCTGCCCTTGTAGGCCAGCGGTCTCCTCCTGCTAGTCCCAGCGCAGCTGAATTCCTCCTTGTCCAGCCAAGTTTATCCTCCAGACCTGCTAGGCTGGGATAGTTCCAGATCTAGTTCTGGGGCACATACTGCCCATGAACATGAGCCCACCTTATTAGGTCATGTGCCCCGTGAAGCACGTGTGTGGAGGGATGAAGAACCCCCCCCACACACACATTGCCTGGCCAACTGTGGACTCAAGGAACTGACAGCTTTGCGTTGTCAGACTCAACGTATATTTCAAAAAAAAAAAAAAAAAGTGTGTTAATTGAACACTAAGCTTGAGTAGGGGGAAAAAATGACCACTTTGAGCTCACATTTTCTTCATTTCTTTCCCTTGGCATTTCTTTGCTATGGATAATGTCTTTTTTTTTAATTATTATTTTTTGGATAATGCCTTGAAAACCTCTCAGGTCGAGGCTGATTTGACATTGGCTCTTTTCTTGGATAGTTTGGCCTTGCTCAGTCTGGGAGCCCAGTATTTTGGAGTTTCGTGCTGCTGACATATTCAGGAAAGAATGCCATAATTGGGCTTTAAAATTTTTCTCCCGTGACAATTCTAAATGTTGGTAGGAACGTGCCTTAGATATTGTACTAAGTGCATCACATCATTTAATTCTTAAAGAACTGAGCTTGGAGAGTCTACATGAATTAGCCTAGGTTGCAAAGCTAGTGACAAACTGATCACACCTGCCTCTGTCCTGGGTGATTCACCTGCCTCTTGACCTCTCAGTCTTACCAGCGACCTCCCACTCACAAAGACAGCCAGCACAGCTTACTTTCAACAAAACCGTTTCATGGGAGCTCTTTTGCACCTGTTATCAATTGATCTGCACGACAGCTGTGTGAGGTGTGTGGCCACTTGTATTATGACTTGGCAGTACCTCTCACCCTCTTTCTCAGGTTTGTTCTCTTTCAAGGAACTACGCTTTCCTCATTTCAATGAATTGGTTCTAGGGCCACAGCAATAAAAATGCTGCTCCCCACCAAAAAACTGAAACAAACAAACGAAAATAATAGGGCCAATCTTGGGACCTCGCTCCTCGGGCTGCAGTGAGTGGCTCAGTGATGGACATGTGGCCCCAGCTGGGCCAGTCAGAGTTGATCTCAGGGGTTTTCTTTTCTTTTCTTTTTTGAGACAGAGTTTCGCTTCATTGCCGTGGCTAGAGTGAGTGTCATGGCGTCAGCCTAGCTCACAGCAACCTCAAACTCCTGGGCTCAAGCGATCCTGCTGCCTCAGCCTCCCGAGTAGCTGGGACTACAGGCATGTACCACCATGCCTGGCTAATTGTTTCTATATATATTAGTTGGCCAATTAATTTCTTTCTATTTATAGTAGAGCCGGGGTCTCGCTCTTGCTCAGGCTGGTTTCGAACTCCTGACCTCGAGCAATCAGCCCGCCTCGGCCTCCCAGAGTGCTAGGATTACAGGCGTGAGCCACCTTGCTCGGCCCGATCTCAGGGGTTTTTATACTTTGAGATAGATGATGAATGAATCTTTTCCGGGGGGGGGGGTACCTGCATACGTGAGCCCAGAGCTGCGTTCCAGCCTTGAACAGAAAGCAGGTTTGGGAGAGTGAGGCCAGAAGCCAAGGAGAGAATGCAGGATTCTGAAGTGTTGGAGGCCCTTACTTTGATTCCTCCTGTCCAAGTTCGCTTTCTAGGACATGCATTCAAAGAAATCTCACGGAGAGGCCAAGAACTAATTTCTAGTTTCATCAGCTTCTGGGGGGAGTGGTTGCATATAGGTTGTTTTTAGGCTGTAGATGATATGCACAACGTGTCTATCTCTTCATCAGAACTCTTTATGATGCAAATGACAGGACACCCCAACTTAAACTGGGTTAGACGATAAAGTAGGCTTAGTGGCTAATGTAATTCAGAAATCTGGAGGAAAGTCTGCATTCAAGTGATGCTTGATCCAGGCTCTAATGATGTCCCTGAAGTCATTTCTTCACCTGTCCAACCTGTCTTCCTCAGGTTTCACAGAATCACCCCTAGAAGCTTCAGGCTTCCCTGACAGCATGCCACAGTTTCAGACCTTCAGAGAAAAAGAGGATATTTTTTTTTTCCTATAGATTTTTCAAAGTGCTGAGATGTGCTTTTCCTTGATGGCTCAGGCTGGGTCAAACGTTAAGGAAACCACTGGCGGAGGGAGGGCGCTATGTTGTGGGGAGGGTGCAGGGCAATCCTGTCCCAATTCCATGGCAGAGGATGGAGGAGGGAGAATTCTCTAAAGGCAAATCAGAATGCTACGGAGGAGAGAAACAGGGGATGGAGGCAGTGGGACGTAGTGGCCCACATGCACCCCAGCTTTTACTTCTGAGGCCACTCTGTGTCCCGACTTAGGCTGAGATGGGCTGAAATGCCGGGCCAGTCCAGCTTGCACAGAGACAAGCTGAAGCAAAGGTTTTTAAAACAGCTGCAGAGGAGACACACTTTGGGATGATCTGCAGCAGCTGTGGCCACTTTGCCAAGCAGCTCACTCCATCTAGGACCTAGCAGATGACATGTGACACAGCCTTCCTGCTGCCCCTTCAGCCCTCCATGTTGGAGAGTAGAATTCCTAACCCCAGCCGTCTGACACTCCCAGACTCGACTGCCCATCAGAGTCAAAGCCATGCCCTGTCTCCCGTTATCCTGGCCCTTTGCACTTCACCTCCCTGGGCCGGACACTAACTTGCTGTGCACAGGCCTGTCTGTCCCCGCAGAGGGCAGGACCCTTGAGTCTAGGGGTGGAAGGGCCTGTTTATGAACCCCTCATGCTGACAACTGAGGCTCCATCAGTGTCTGTGGCATCACAATCTCTAGAAATTAGGCTGTTTTTGTCTTAAAAAGTCAGCTAAACAGACTCTCCTGACTGCTAATTAGGAAGATACAGCTTCAATTTTTTTTTCTTTACTTCTAGAAACCTGACCTTTCCAAATGCCGGAACAGCTGTCCCTTTTGCATTATGCATAACAGGGAATAATTAGAGACAACCTCAATATCCATCGGTAGGGCACCTCTCTGATGGGACACTCAGCAGTTCTTTTATAAAATGAGTTAGAGTCACATGTCCTCTCATGGAAAGATGTGCAGGACATATATTCAAGTGACAAAACAAATTACAGAACAGGAGGTAGTACAACTCCCCCCACCCAGGCCAAATAACGCACAGAAATCACTGACAGATGACAGACACTCCATGTTGCTAATAGTGATTCTCAAGAATGGGCAGTATGGGCAGTATGAGGTAGTAAAACTTTTGCATTTTGCTTTGTTTCACATTGTTTCTTATCTTTGCCAGTGAGCACATATTACTTTTGTAATTAAAAAAGATTAAAATAAAAAATTAAAATAGCTCTCAAATTAGAAGAAGTCACTGCGTTGGGGGCATGGTGGATTAATGTTCATCGTTCGCTGCACCCTCCTGTTGTACTTTCATACTGTAAAAGTGAGAAACTAAAAGCCTACATTTCCCAGACTCCCTTGCAGCTAGGGTCGAGGGTGTGGTTTAGGTTTAGGTTTAGGTGAGGAGGCTTTGCTGCTACCGCTCGTGTTGACCAGCACGGCTGTGGAGGGACTGGGCTTTACTGAGGCTGTGTTAGTGAGGCCTCAGTGTCCAGTTACCAACCGTGGGGGCAGGGCGCAGAGCTCCATTTGCTGGTTTGCATTAGAGGAGCTGTGATACGCTTCTGCAGCCACTTCAGCTGGAAGCTTCCAGTCCGGCAGGTGGCTTTCTGGTGGCAGAAGAGTCAACTATTGCCTAGTAGCCTGATTCTGCTGCATGACTGAAAATTGTACTTTTTTCCAGCCCTTCCTATAGTTCTATAAACTATTTGTAATAAACCCCTTTCTGTTTAAACTAGCTAGAGTGGATTTTTTTTTTCTTGACAGATACACATGAAAATCTGGAAACAGTGGCATAATATTTCTTTGGGTTCAAAGCCCTCTGATACCTTTTGGAAACATGAGAGAATTGTTTTCTGTTTCCTTTAAATTAAACTCAACTGGGGAAATGAGACTGAACCTCTTAAAATTCCACGCTAGTAATTTACAAACCTGATGACACACATGGAAAGAGTGAGGAATGTGGTCTTTGAGCCTCCAAAACCACCTGTCTACATTTCCCCTCCTGTGCACACAGTTTCTCTATCTCTGGTCATCCCACCATTTCACTTAGAGTCACTTTTCCAGACTAGTCTTCCTAGGCCAAATCCTACGCCAAATACAAATGGAAACACAAGAAAAAAATTATAAGGAAATAAAAAAGAGTGTAGTCTACTAGTCCAACTGATATTAGTAACAGCTCCCTTTAATGTAAGAATGAACTGTGAGTCCTCTTTTTCCTTTGGGTTATAATTCTATTTTTAAAACTGTTTGATATATAACTTTTGAAGCTAGGCAGCCTCAAAGTTACTCACCAACATTCATGTCAGACACTTGAGTCCAGAGGAAAATGAAGAACGCCCTTCCCTGATGGGGTCGTCCTGACAGTGCAAGGCTGAGCCTCGAGGCTGGAGGGAAATCGGAAACCGGAAGGGCTATTTGTCATCGGACCAAGCCCTGGGTCATAGCACCTCCTCGCCAGCTCCACTTTGCCCTGCCCTGTCGATCAGCACCTTCGTCCTAGCAGCCCCGGCTGTCTGGCACTTGACAGTTTACAAAACTCTTGCAACCTTCCCCATCTGGCATCAGCATGGCCCTATGAGGCTGGCAGGGCAGGTAGCATTAGCCTCACTTCGAAGACGAGGAAGCTAAAGTGCAGAAAGTTTACGGGACTTGATCAAGGTGACAGAAGCAGCCAGATCTTGTATCAAGGTTTCTAACTCAAAGTCCACTGTGTTTTCTAGAAGGCCATGTGGCTACTTGTGTTTTATTCTTTATGGTCTTACCCCTTACCAGGGAAAGCACTGGTTTCTCCTATGACTCTGGGGTTAGCATTGAAATAACACACGGGCATCTTGGAAACTGGCAAGGCCTTGGCCTGGGTGACTTGGCTTCTGGCTACAACTCGTGCGGTTCTCCAAAGCCGACAGCATTGGTAACTGTCACCCTCCACCACGCTGCCTTTATCTGCGTGAACACCTATTGGATCCTGGGAAAAGAGAGATGGAGAGCTTCAGGCAGATAATTCTCTGTGACCACTGGATGTCAGTACTGATCTGTGCTTGATAGCTGCACCTCTGTCCAGGCCAGGCACAGCCCTGAGCACCAGGGATTAAAAGGGCAGTCCTCCATTTTGGTACATTGACCAAAAGCAAAGTATACAGTGAGTATGTATTTTAATTCAACAGCTGGGTTTCCCTGACGCCATGTCTGACAGGCTGTTGTTCTTGGATTCCTCTAAATTGCTTGATCTAGTTCTTTTGGACCTGATCTCGCAAGGGTAAGAGAAGAGCCAGCCTTGCAAACATAGGCTTAGATCATCTCTGTTGCCTGATTAATTCGCTTTCCAAGGACAGCACAACTTCAGGTGTATCGAAGTATCCTAAAGCAAAGAATTTAAGTGGTTGCCTTTGAGATGGGGAAAATTGGAAGGGGGGGGGTCTTGTAGAACTATGTGATTCATTAAACTATAGGACTATGTAGCTTGAATAAAAATAGAAACAAAAAAGTGTCATAAAGCAACCACTAAATGTGGAAGGAGGAGAAAGTAGAGAAATAAGGATGGGTTTATGGACTGGGCACGGTGGTGCTAGGTGTTAGGGTTTTGGGGGACCCAGGATTAGAAGCTTTCCTTTTATTAACTCATTCACTCCTCTTTTAGCCCCACAGGAACCCCACGAGGGAACTGAGCATTACAGAGGTTGAGTCTGAGAAGCCAGTGGGAGGTGGGGCTGGGCTTCTAACGCAGCCTTCCTGATTCCAGAACTCACGCTCCTAACCACTCTGTTATCCTCCACTTCCACCCACACAGTCTCTGTGACTTGTTCAAGATCACACAATGTCTGGGGCTACGGGCAGTGGAGGGGACGGAGACTAAGTGTTGTGGTTTCCTGGCTGTCTCCAATGCTCTTTCCACGGCCTTACTGGGCCTTGCCCAATGTCTGTGTCAGAACAGAAAGGGGTGAGACCAAGGACTTGCTCCCCTACTATTTCTTGGGGAGGGGCCCAGATGGTCGCAGAGGGCCTTTGGAGAGGGAAGGCAGGCTCAATGGCCTGCCCAAGAGCAGGACCAGCCCGAGGGACCCTCCTGGGACCCACCTGCCTTTCCTGTGTTGTCTGCCTGCACCCTCTGCCCTGGACTCATGAGATGTCCCCAAATTGGCATGTGATCCTTTCTCCCCCATCCCTCCTCCTCTGCCCCTGGGAGTTGTTTTTACCCCAAGGCAGCCTTCCCAGCCTCTCAGTCTGGTATGCACATGGCAGGGGCCTTTTCTCGCAGCCTGGAGCTTAGCAACAGAGACTGTGCAGGCAGCGTGAACCCTGGTGCTTGGTGGCTCAGTGCATTCTGATCTAGCTGCCCTGAGCTCTGAGGTTTCTTCAGGTTGCTTGGTGGCTCCAGTGGTCCCCAGTTAGCGACAGGTGGAAGGCCCAGCCTCTGCACCTGTTCGGATGGAGCCAGGAGACCCTCCATGGCCACCCAGCTCTAAAGTTCTGTGTTTCTAAGGGAAGCTGAGCTTGGGGCATGGCCCGAGCAGTCTTATATTTGGATGACTTCATTCATGACGACAGAGGTGGGCGCAGTCTCAGCTCCCTTTTGACAGTGGGTGCGAGAGACTTAGTGAAGTTGGAGACGGCAGATGGATGGGGTCCTGGGGGAGGGGCAAGGTGACTTTTATCTTTAACCAAACAAACATCTCTGCCCAAATGACAGCTTTGGCTTAGCAGGTGACAAGGCACCCTTGAGGGAAGTGACCAGATTGACAGGGAGGCTGGGCTCTCTTCTAAATTCACTGCCTTCTCCAGGGAGACTTTGCAAACCTGGCAAAGGGGGCTTTCTAGGGAATTATCTTGGTGGGAAATGGATGTTGTTGAGTGTTAAGGTCTTTTTTGGTTTTTTTTAGAGACAGGGTCTTGCTTTCTTGCCCAGGCTGGAGTATAGTGGTGTCATCATAGCTCACTGCAGCCTTGAACTCCTGGGTGCAAGCGATCCTCCCACCTCAGCTTCCCAGGTAGCTGGGACTACAGGTGGGTGCCCTCACACCAGACTAGTTTTTGTATTTTTTGTAGAGATGGGGTCTTGCTATGTTGCCCAGGCTGGTCTTCAACACCAGGCCTCAAGTGATTCTCCTGCCTTGGCCCCCCAGAGTAGTGGGGATTATAGGCGTGCACCACCGTGACTGGCTGAGTGTTAATTTTATGAGACAGGTGGACTGGTGGGAGAGAGAGGAATACCCCAAACAAGTTCAGAAAGACAGTAAAGGACATTTAACGGCACAGTGTTTGTGTGTGTGTGTGTGTGTGTGTGTGTGTGTGTGTGTATGTGCGTTTTAAACCTGGCACTATCTTGCTGTCATATCAGCCCTCTAGCTGGTCTCTCAGCCTCCCCACTGTACCCACTTTCCTTTCTGCACAGATTTAACAGCCTAAAGCCTCATTTTCATCTCCTCACTCTCAGATCTTTCAGTACATGTTCCAGTGGGGAAAGCCTCTGGAGCCATATTCTGTGGTTTTAAGCCCCAAGTCCGCCACTTGCTAGCTGGAAAACCTTGAGTAAGCTATTTAACCTCTCTGTGCCTCAGTTTCCTCATCTGTAATAAGAGAACATTGAAGCTCTGACTCAAGGGGGTGGCGGGGGGGGGCAAGGGCAATATACATAACCTTAAATTTGTACCCCCATTATATGCTGAAAAAAATTAAAAAAAATAAGAGAACAATAATTCCTCATACCTATTTCATAGGATTGTTTGTAGAACACTAGGGCAGGAGCTGTCTGTAGTGCAGTATGGGCAGGGTTAACTATTACTCTTTCGCTTGGCTCCTTTCTAAGCAAATGATAAGGAACATGGCTCCAAGAAGCATGGTCCCAACCGCCAAGGCCTGATCCCCGCCACCCACGCAGGGAAGGGCAGCTATACGGCCTGGGATTCGCTACATTTGCAAGGCTGGGAAGCTGACATTTGGAAAGCTGATTGTTCTGGTTGTTCCGTTCGATCTTCTGCCAGTGGCTCCTGGCACAGGTGTGGAGAGAGGGCTTCTGGTGTCTCACCCATCACTGCCTTTGACCTCCCCAGCTCCCTCAATGCCATCCTTCTTGCTCCATTGCACAGAAGAGTAAATTGGCTCAGAGATATGAGGTGACCTGCTAATGACAGGGGACATCCTGAGACTGGAACCTAAATCTCCTCATTCTCAATCCTGAGGCCTTTAGCCATGCAGTGGGCCTCCCGGCCTTGACTGGTCATTTTCAGCCTCTTGTTTTCCTGCTTGAGTGCAGGGCTGGGACCCTGAAGGCTCAGACAGGAGCAGAAGTAGTTTTGGGGGCCACTCACCGTGCAGAAGGTGTGATCTACCACTGGTCTAGCACCCTCAACATTCAGATTGTGCAGAATTGTTTTAGAATTAGAGGATGTTTTGCGGGCTTTTTTTTTTCTTTGTCTTTCCTTGAGCAGTTAAAATGTATTTTTCAAATTCCCTAACAAGCTGGATGGGAATTAGGGCAATCTGTGTGTGGGGGAGTGACGAGTGTGGAGGAAGAGGGTGGCCAGCGAGCATGACTTCCTTTCATCCGGTATACAAGTTTTGGCTTGCCTCACCTTGAAACAGAGTTTTCACGGAATAAAATATGTCAAGGTAGACAGAGTCTCTCCTTATGAGATGTCGTATGACTATTCTTGCATGCAGTTATTTTCTTTTAAAATAATTTATAATGGCAGAGCTCACTGCCATAATCAGTTTCTGTTTCCATTATAAATCCAATTCTGGAGGGTGATGGTGTCTGCCGTTTCATCTTCCTCGGGGCTTAAACTTTATATTTTCTCTTAAAAAAAAAAAAAGAAAAAGGAAGCAGCTTGTGTGTATGTTTAAAGAAACTAAAATCCTGGGCTTTTGGAAGACAGTTTAGCAATAGGAATTTAGGCAGGAAAAAGAATTAACAAACAGGTATTGACTCCCATGTCAATATCTATCAGTCAGTAGTGAACAGTTCCAGTGCTGTGTGGAAAAGAGCTGTGATCGATTAGTGATGTCTGTCATGAACCTCTGCGGCTGGGAGTGGAGAGTGGATGAAGGGACCCGCAAACATTCCTCTATAAACTAGAACACGGTACCTTTTCCCCTAACAGGAGCTCCTTACCTCTTTATAGCATTTGATAGTTTTAAAAGCATTTTTCATGTGCTTTATTTTCATTTAACCATTACATCTGCTGGGTGAACTCAGTAGGGCTAATTTGTCCTCATATTAGTTAATGTATCTGTTAAATGTTTATCAGGCAATTGCTGTACGAGGCTGTGGAGACAATTTCTAAGAGTGACCACCACCAGTTCCTCCCCTTCCTGTTCACGCGTGCTGCCCCTCACATCAGGGAAGTCTAATTCCCTTCCCCTTAAGTCAAGGCTGTTGTTTGTGACTTTCTTGACCAAGAGGATGCAGCTGAAATGATGAGGTTGCAGTGAGCTATGATGACACCCCTACGCTCCAGCCTGAGCAGGAGTTTGTTACTCTGATGGGCTTGGGAGGGCATCTGGCCTGCAGGAACTGTTTGCGGGGAAGCAGGAAACAGCGCCATGGAGCTGCTGGGGGTGGCTAGAAGGCTGCAGCAGGGCAGCTGTGCTTGGCAGGCCAGGGGGGCGGTGGCCTCAAGTCTGCAGGCCAGGGGACAGTGGCTCCAGGTCCTTCCATAACTTACCTAAGTCAGTGCTTTCCAGGGAGCCAAAGGCCTCCCCGCACCCATTGTCTCAGGATGGAAGGAAAATTCTTTAATGGCTATTAAAGGTTAGTGTTCAGGACTTTAGAGGATGATGCTCTGATAGGAATATTTCTCCTTGCTGAAGAACCAGTTGCTTCTAGATTTTACCCCAACTATGTTTCACAGTCAAACTAAAATGAGGAACTGAAGACATTTTTAAAAATCATGCTGGATCTCACATTTCTTCTCAGTGTGAGGCAAAAGTCAAGTCCTTTAGGCTTGAGTTAGTCAGATAAAAGTGTCCTATTGTCCCCTTGGCTATGAGTGCATGCATGTGAGCATGTGAATGAGGATGTTCTGGGTAGCAGGGAACAGAGACGAGGTCAGATGATCTGCAGTCACAGGGTACATTGTGAGGTCCCCCGAGCTCCCGTTAGCAGTCGTGCCACGGCCACCCCGTCCTTTCTTTTGGAGACTCAGCCCCTCTCTGCTTTGGTTTCCACTGCTCTTGCTGCTGCCTAGTAGCATATTTTCTGCAAGCCTCAAGTTCAAGTTCTCCCAGAGAGAGTCTGGTTGGAATTGGCTCTGATCTAGGATAGAGCTTTGGCTCCTGTCTGACTACAAACCACTGCCTTTTGGGGCCGTGTCCACCCTCAGTTGAACCAGGTACAAAGCATGGTGGACCCTTTGTGAAAAGAAGGTCTCAGAAGAGGCTTTTGAGGAAGCAGGTCCACTAAGCTGGCCCAGAAAGGGAGGTGTCCTTGGCAGGCACCATTATCTGGAGTTGGGGTTGAATACTACTAGTGTCCCTTGCAAATTGCAGGCTGTGGCCCTGGACCCAGAATTCCAACCAACTGGGCAAATTCAGCAGCCCCAGACAAGGTGCAGGGAGGCCACTTCTCAGGAGCTAGCTTCTGGGAATAAATTCCCTTGGGAAACTCTGCAGGCAGCTTAAACCTCAAGAAAACCACTCATTAGGAGCTTGGGGAGCTGTTAATTGCCCTGTCCAGCCAAGACGCAGTGCCGCTGCGCCAGCCTGCTGAAAAATAATGAAGTCACTAGAAGTTCCAGCTCTGTCCTCATCTGTCCAGGTTCCCTCCTGTTTCCTCTTCCTCCTCTCATCCTAGACACTGTGCTCCTGCTGCTGCCCCACTGCCCCGAGACCCTGGCCGCCGTGTTCAAACAGAACTGCTCCCCCAGGGACCTCACGCCGGGCAATCCTATTCCCAGAAAGAACACTCGGGGAAAACAGAACCCAGCAAAGGCTTGTTTTGCTGAATTGTAAATAAGTTCATCTGAACGTTATGTTTACAAAGTTATAAGGATTAAATCACATAGAGCTACTACTCATCTCTTTCTTAGAAAAATGTGAAAGCTCAAGAAATTCATCTGGTCTGGGCCAAGCTGTGACTTCCGGTTGCCATGGCGATGCCCACGTCCTCTGTCTCTTGGTCCTGCGCTGGAGCAGGCCAGTCTCAGGCTGCAGGACAGTGGGGTGGTGCAGAGAGACCGCTGGAGGGGGCGCTGGGAGGCTGTTTTAGTCCTGGGACTGATGCTAACCAGTCCCTCTGTGCTTCTGAAACATGAGTGTTGAACTAGTCGATTTCAAATGACTTTTCTAGAAGGAACATTCCATAGTAAATTATCTGAGTTTAGGGGGCCTTAGACTCTTTGAAGGGGATCTAGGATGTGAAACCACTTGGTACTAGGGAACATTCTTCCCTAGAGTGGGTTAAGGTGGGAAGTAGGGCCCCCCCCCTCGCTGAGGAAGTGGGAGTGGGCCAAGGCTGTGTCTCTGGTCTCAGCCACCAGGGGGCAGCACCTAACCTCTGCTGAGCGAGCTGGTTCTCTCTTCAGGGACTCAGAATTTGAAGAGTGATGATCCAAAGAGGTGATCTCAGGTAGAGGTTATTCAGGGTGGCAGCAGCTGACTTGCCAATGCAGTGGCTGGGGTGGGGAGTGCCTGGCGGTGGCAACAGTCTTGTCTCAATCAAGTTTTCCCTGTGGCATGAACATGACTGTGTTCTCATTGTTAACTTCCATGGTCATGTGTCTTTTTTTTGCTGCTTGTTCAATTTTGTAAGAGACTTAAGGCTTTAAGTAGGGATTTTGTGTTTTCCCTTTAGTTGGCCAGAGCTGTTTTCTATTGTTTGAAACCAGGAACCCTTCCCAGACCCTTGGTGAACTAATTAACCCACAGTTTGCTATTTATGATTGAAACCATTTTAAGGCCTTACCTAATCCCAAAGGCTTCAAGGAGGACATTGGTATCAGTGATACTTCACCTAAGGGTGCCATATCAGCATCACTTTGCCTGCCAGTTCTGCACCCCTGGCAGTGGCTGCCTGGGGCACAGTGTTGAGGAGGATTCTGAAGCCCAGACTCATTAGCAATGTCTGTTAATGGGCAGACAGTTGAGAGTGGCAGTGCCTGAACTCAAAGGTGGACTTGCAGGGGGCAGAGGAGATATGTTTTGTGGGATGGTGATAGTGGGGTAATCTAAAGCCTCTGAACTCTCCCGCCTCTGTGAAAGGCAGCTGAACTTTTTCTGTTATCATCTCCTAGTAGGACAGCCTCTCTGACAAACCAAAGATAAGATCAGTATCCCTTATGGGACTTGGCAGAGAGAGATCCAGTGTGAGCTGTTCCAATGACTGCAGCTGCAAAGCCGGAGGGACCAACTTACAGATTCAGAGCACCAAAGCTGGCAGGGCTCTTAGAGGTCATTCACTCCCAATGCTCCCATTTCACAGGTGAGGAAACTGAGGCCCGAAGAGGGGAGAGATGACTTGCCTGTGGCTCTGCAGCCAATTTTTAGTGGCAGTTTGGGGTTTCACATTGCATCACTCTAACCATTGTTCTCATCTGCAACGCCCCGCACCCCAGCACCTCTGACCTAAACCACACTTCCCGGCTCTCGGTGGGTCTCCCTACCTCCAGGGAAGATTTGGCTACGGCACCCCTATTCTATACCACAATGTGCTGAGCCTCACTTTCCAAAAACTCTTCATAACCCCATGAGTGGGACAATGTTCTCACCATTTTACAGGTTAGGAAAGTGAGCCTCAGTAAATTAAGAGTTTGCCAAAGGATGCAGGGATGTGGACGGAGGATTAGAACTTGGGCCTCCAATTCCAAGTGCACTGCCTGTTCTGGTTCCCTTCCAGTGCCTTGAAATAGCTGCTGAATGGATTTATGAAAGATTGCGTTATGTTGGTTCTTTCTTTTGGATCACATGGCAGTTCTGAAGCCTTTGCTGTTCATGAATAAGAGTCTTGCATCAGCCTCTGGCCTTGCTCGTTGCTCATGGAGTGCAGTGTTGCTGAGCTCACCCTGATCTCTGGGCTTCTCCGAGAGCTTTTGGGGGCCCCTGTCTCCCAGTGGGCACCTGAGGGTGGGGGGAAAACCCTGTTTCAAAAAGGAGGTAAGCTAAAATATCCGGGTTATCTTCAACACTGGGCTTGGAACCTGCTAACAGGTCGCATTCTCATAGGCCGGGTTAGTCAGAGCTGGGGACAGGGGCCGGCCTGCATGGCCTAGGCTGCCCTGGCCCCAGGGGTGCAGTGTGGCCTCCTCTGGGCTGCTTCCCCCGCTGGGTGACATCCCCGCCTGGGCTCCGTGGTTTGTCTACTTGCTTTCATGTTCATTTTGGGTCTCTTTCCACTGGCCCAAAGTAAGCTCCAAGGGAGGACCTTGCCTGTTTTCCTCTGTACAGGTGCTAGACGCGTGAGTAGCTGCTCGCTGGATGATTGTTGAGTAGAGGGATGGATGGGTAGAATGGAGGGATGAAGAAAAGAGTTTCTAGTTAAAGTCCTGGAATGAGATATTCTGCATTGGTATAACATCTGGTTATTCCACTCAAGTGGCAATTTATGTTCTACTGAGTTGAACAACTGACCCCAAACAGGGCAAATCCAGAAGGGCGGGGCCTCTAAGCACTTACTGAAGGCCCCATGACAAAGGCCCTCCCCACGCCCTTCCCATAGGCCGCTCTAATTGACCTTGAATGAGACGTTGTTTACAGCTGCGCCTTGGCAGCCATTGATCTTGAATTGATTAAGCAAGCAGTTTGCAAAGGAGAAGCACAAGAACAGGGACAAAGAACCCATGTACTGAGGACTTCACACCACCCGTTCACCCCTTCTGCTCCACACAGATAGTGTGTGGGCACTTTCAAAAAAATAAACAAACAATTAATGAATTACTATAGAGAGAGAAGAGGAAACGGCTCCAACTTTCTCCCAGCAGGAGGACAAATTGGCGGCCCAGGGCCCTGAAAGGGCATTCCCAGCCCTCATTAATTTTAACTGGGGGTCCCTGTCCAATTCCCCCGAGAGCAGGCGACCCATCAGGGCTCGATGAGCTGGGACTTTGTCAGCGATTGTAAACTCTTTGGATCTGCTTTTTTTTTTTTTTTTTTTTGTGGCAGTTCCAGGCCTTGGCAGGGCCCCCGGAAAGAGCAGAAAACTTGGGTTCTCTTGGCTCTGCCTAGCTGCGCTTGACTGGACAAGGCACTCTTGGGGCCTCAGATCACTCATCTGGAAAATGAAGGGGTTGGACAGGAACAGTGGTTTCCAAACCTTTTATATTTTGCGCCGGAATCTATTCTTTAAACAAAGCCTAACTGGGCCACCTCTCCCCCTATAAATACGTTAAAAACACAGTTGGGAAAAGGCGGGGTGGGGAGAGGTGGCGTGGTCTCCCACTCCTCCCACCCCAAACTCTAGTCTGACAGGGGGCTCCATGGGACCCCTCGGCTCCCGCAGGACACAGTTTAAAAACCACATCCAGGTCTCATCTAACCGTAGTTGCTCCTCATCAAAGGAGCCTCTTGCTTATAGCAGTTAGGAATTGTGTTTGGCTGCTAGTAATAGGAACCTGATGAATAGGGGTTTAAACACATTAGGGGGTTATTTATTTTTTCAGTTTTTACTTGGTAACAAGAAGTGCAAAAAGGCAAGAGGTCCAGGGCTGGGGTGGCAGCTTCATAGCATCATCTAAGAAAACAGACCCAGCTCCTCTTCTCTTTCTGTTCCATCATACTGAGCACGTGACTGCCATTCTCCAATTGGACTCATTGTCAAACTGTGGCTGCTGGAGCTCCAGACATCACATTCACATCTGAAACAAGGAAAAAAAGGAAGAGGAGAAAGGCAGACAGGCACATGGCAATTTGTTCTGCTCCCTTTAAACAACTTTTCTGGGAGCACTACCCATGACTCCAGCTGATGCCTTCTTGGCAAGAAGACATGTGTCATGTGACTACTTCTGGCTGCAAGGGAGGGCAGAAAAAGTTACCATTATTACTTTTTAAACCGGGGTATATTGGCATCCAGCATAAAACCAGGGTTCTGCTAATAATACTGATGAAAAGAATGGATCCTGGGTAGACCCCAGGAAGAAACCACTACGAGAAGCTAACATCTATTGAGTACTTCCCAAGTACCAGGCGCCATGCTGGGGACTTTCTGTGCATTATTTCATTTCGTTCTCATAATTGCCCATGAGTGAGGTAAACACTCATCGTTCCCATTTTACAGCTGAGGACGTTGAGGCCCAGAGAAGTGAAGTCACTTGGCCAAGATTCTGCAACAAGTAAGTGATGAAGCCAGGATTTTAACTCAGATGTTCAGATGCTACAGCCCGAATCCTTAGCCACTAGATTATATCTTTATCATGAAGACCATAAAGTGAATCACATCCAAGACCTTTCAGTGCTGTTTCAGCGTCTTTAAAAGAAGGAAGGCTACAAAGCACTCCGGTTTCTGTGTCGTCTTCCTCCTGGTGACGAAAGCAGCATGACGGGCTGGGGCGGCCGGGTGCCTTCACCAGGAGGTAAGCGTTTCAGATTTGGTTTGGAGGTTTGGTTTGGAGGGATTTCAGGGGAAACATTTTCAGGGACTTGACTTGCAGGAATGATTTATGAAGAAAGATTAAAAGAGCTAAATATATAGGGGCTGGCACGGTATGAAAAGAGTAAGAGAGAGAGAGAGAGGAAGGCAGCACAAAATAAAACACACAGACAGCCCTGAGCGTTCCAGAAATCTGGGGAGGGCTGCAGCAGCATGAGGCAAAGCGGGTCACGGCTCAGATCCAGTTGAAAAAGGGAAAATAGCGAGCCCTTGGCTCCCTCCATCAGCTCAGGGCTGGGAGGTGGGGGCAGCTCCTGCCTTCAAGCACTCAGGAGCGAGTGGCTAGCTCAGGACCAGAGCCCTGAGGGAATACTCTTGCAGGTAGAGCTCAGGAGGAACCGTGGTCTCCTGGGGGAAGGAAGCAAGGTCTTTAAGTCAAGCTTCATATTTAGAGACCACTTTGGCAATTTTTCCCCTTTGAGTCATCACAACAATATTATCCCCATTTTGCAGATGAGAAAATTGAGGCGCAGCTGGCTCAAGTGACTTTCAGATCAGGCGGCATCACACTGCTCCAGTCAGTGGCAGATCCAGGGATGGGGACAGCCGTGTTTCTACTGCTCATATTTTCAAAAGCAGCATCTTCACTCGGCACAGTAGCTGACGCATAATAGATGCACGATAAACGCCATCTTTCTATGTAACGTAGCTCATGACTGAAACCATGAACATATCCTCTTGTCCACCAGGATTTCTCTTAAGGGAAGTTCAGCCTTGGTGTCAGCTCATCCATCAGGAAAAATACTTACCAGTATCAGCAGAAACTGGGACTGTCTTCCCCTGCGAGCAAGGAGTGATGCAAACTAAATTCTCATGAACCAACATGGAATCAGACAGCTACTACCCTGGGATTTTATTTTCTAATTAATTTTTTTTTTTGGCCTGGGGACCTTTCTGGGGTGTTAGTAACATTCTATATCTTGATCCATTGCGAAAATTCATTAAGCTTTGTTATTTGCATACTTTCTATTGACATATACTAAACATACTGAAAGGTTCTTTTTTAAAAATAAGTGATATCTTCAATAATTTAAAGTCCTTAATTGGCATTGTTTTTAAAACTGGGACGTGGCAGAGACTACAAGGTGTCTCCAAATGGCACTTTCTCTTTCCTCTTTAGAAGAAGAGGCCCGATTTTTAACTGGGCACATAGCCAGTTGGAATAAAAATGACATCTTCCAGCTTCTCTTGCAACTGGGTGTGGCCTTGTGACTAAGTTCTGGCCAATGGGATATAAAGGAAGCATAGTGTGCAACTTTCCAGAAGTCACCCCAAGGCAGGTGACATGCCCTTCTTTCCTTCCTTTCTCTTTTTTGATGGCTTGAAAGTAGCTAAGATGGCTGGAGCGTGGCAGCTATCTTGGTCCAGGAGGTGGGAACGATGCTGTAACAGCAGCTTAAGGGTGGCTGGTCCTTGAGTACCATGGAGCTCCTCTGGCAGCCCCGAACTGCTTCCCTGCAGTTCTTTTTTTTTATGAGAGTAAATAAACTTCTATCTCGCGGAAGCAGCCATTTTGGGTTTTCTGTTATTTGTAGCCAAACTTAATCCCAATTGATATGTATGATGGACATCAAATTCAGCTTATTTCATGGAGAGGGAGAAGAGAGTGTAATTAGCTTCAACCTTATTGGTAAATGCTTTGTTTCTTTAGCTGAGTGTGTCTATATTAATAGCACACAGATTATATTAATAATTATATTGCATGCCGATATGGAAGCATCATATATTAAATCTTTCAAAAAGGCACTGGCAGAAACTGTCAGAGCAAGACTATGAGTCATACAGAAAAGAGAACCAAAGGGGGACAACTTTTGGCTTCACCCCCAGGTTCTGCCCCCAGAATAGCTTTGGAGTGAGGATCTGAGCGCAGCCTCGGAATAAGCCCTGTGGACAGAAGAAACAAGACTTGACAAGACTTGAAGAGACAAGGGTGGGTTCGGCCTGTGGGTACCAAAGCCACTGCTTAGAAGCAAGAAGGGCAGTGGGAAGAACCCAAGGCCTGGGCACCCCTTTTTCTCCCACCCACTGCCAAGACCCAGGGGCTCTCCCTGCAAACAAGTTGTGGACGGCTCTCTAGACGACCTACCCTCCTATGCCCACCTTCATTTTAATGAAAAAGAAGTATTTCAAAGAACGTATTTCTATTGCAACCAGTTCGGCCAGATGTGATTAAGGTAAAACATGGACGGACGTCCTCATTCCTGAGATCTAATTTTACCCCTCGGAGCCAGCCACGGTGAGCACAGGGCTGTAGGCAATGCCACATTAAAGGCTGGAACCCCAGTGAGACCAGGCAGATGTCTTCAGCCACCAGTGTCCTCTGATCGGATCTGCCCTCCAACGCTATAGGCTGCGCTGGCGGGGGGGAAAGGGCATCTGCTGTGGTCCTGGGGGAAGTTCCAGGAACTCCTTGAACTTGTGACTCCGGCTTACCTAGCATCAGGACGTTCCAGGGCAGCAGACCTAGCTCTTGCCTTGCCTGGTCCTCAGGCTATCAGCCCTGCACCCCCACCCCCCACCCTAGGACGGGCCCCAGAGCCCAGGGTGCCACCTTCCTCCCACTTGTGTGATTCTCTTTCAGAAAGTGGCAGCCTGCTCCACGCACTCCTGGATACTGTGGTGACAGATGCCACAAAAACACGTGGATGGATGGACAGGCATCTCTATGGGATGGCTTGAGCCCGAGGGACCGTGTGTTAGGGAGCTGGAACCCGGCACCCACGGGGTGCAGCAGCAGGAGCAGCTCTGGGTGAGACTCGGCCCTTGCTATACCCCAGTGACTGTGCAGTGGGACAGGTCCCTCATCTCCGTTTTGTTGGAGGACACAAAACCTGCCCTCACACTATTCCCTGGAAGAGCCGTGGAGTCCACACTGCTTGAAACAGGAACTGAGAGCCTGGCAAAGGCTTTTTCTTGATTTTTACAGCAATAAACATAGAATTCGTTTTACTACTGAATTGACTGTACTGGGAAGTTGAGAAAGTTCTAGTAAATCTGGACATATGATCCCCATGGCACATGAGCCCATGGACTTAATCGCTATGGCGCCCTCCCTCCCTGGAGTTCTAAGGGAGCCAGATTCCATTCAGATGCTGTGGAAGGGAGGGCTGGGTGCTTGTCGCTGGAAGATAAGAAGGACATCATTATTAGAGCACTTGGAACCAATAGGCAGCCTCATTGAATTTCCTGTCTCCCTGTGTCACCAAAAATGTTTCTGTTGGTAAAACAATAACAAAATAAAAGAAACCAACAAAAAACCAATAATGAAAACACCAATCCAGTGACTTAATAAGAAATATTTACTACACATACTCAGAAGTCCAGAGATGAAAGGTGTCTCCAGGTTGGTTAATTTAGCAGTTCAATATCAAACTCAAGGCTTCAATGGCAAATGCAAGACCCAGGTTCCTGCCATATTGTTGCTCTGTAACCTTCAGCATATTGACCTTTGCAAACTTGTCCCTCATGGTCACAAGACTCCTGGCATCGATCTCACACAACAACATCCAAAGGCCAGAAGGTCAGAAGAAGGCTCATCTTTTCCTCATGTCCCTTTTGAAGAATGTGAAGCAGACTTCCTTGTATGTCTCCTTTTATGCCATAATCAGGCCACGTGTCCATTCTTAAGTCAATCACCGGCAAGGAGAACAGAATTACTACTACGATCGGTTTGGTTCCTATCCTTAGCTACACTTTAGAATCACCTGGGGAGTTTCAAAAAACATGACTATGCCCAGGTCCCAGCCCTAGAGAATTGGTTTCAATGGATCTCAGATGCGATCCATTCACAGGTATCTTTAAAATCTCCCCTGATAACTCTAACATGCAGCTAGCATGGAAACCTCTGGTTTAGACCAATCAAGTTTCCTCCCTGGGGCTAGAGCCAGGGTTGGAGCCAGACTGCTGTGAAGCACACGGTCACCTGATTCCAGAATTAAGGTTTTATTTAGCAAGAAAGAATGGCATGGACCAGGGAAGGCGGTGCTGTCGGGTAGGCAGCGAACAACATGTGAGGAGGTGGGGATTCTGCTGGAGTTATGGCACCATTGGGAAATTTCTTCTTTTCTGGCTCATTTTGATGCCTTCCATGATGCAATCGCCAGCTAAGGTCACATAGAAAAGGAGAAAATGAGAGAAGGGGAAAAAGGTTCCTTGGCCTCAATACTTTTGTGATGAATGTGCCGAATTTCAGTTTTTTCAATGTGTGGTCTCTGAACACCTGGGCACTTTAAAAATGCAAATTCCTTCACACTGAGCAGGTGTCTGAAGAAAAAATAAACAAACAATAAAACATGCAAGTTCCTAGGCTCCACCCAGACCCATGGAGCTAGCGTATCCAAAAGTGGGACCTGAGATTGTTATTTTAACAAACACAAGTGATTCTCATATGACCCCAAGCTGGAGAGCAATGGAACTAGATGCAGCAGAGAAGAGATGTGGTCAAAGTTTTTGATTTCTCCAAGGGGATGAATTTCATTTTCTAGTCACTTTCTTTTGGGTCCCTGTGATTTGGGAAGAGGGAAAATGCTTGCCTGAAAGTTGGCCCATGGGGCCAAAAAGAACCAGCTCTGAAGATGAACGTGTTGGTGTGTGTTGAGTTGCCTGGAGGTGTCTTTAAAAACAGCCCAGTTTGCCACCTGGGGCAGCCGTCACCTGCTGAGCGGAGAGTGGCAGCCTGGGAAGCCCACGGAGGGAGGTGCGGGCTGGCTTCCGGGGCGCTGTGTGGCCCCGTGTGTGTGTGTGTGTGTGTGTGTGTGTGTGTGTGTGTGTGTGTGTGCACCTGTGTGCAGATGCATGTTGGGGCTTGGGGTGTGTGGTCTTTTACGGTTCTCTAGAAATACCGGAAGTCATGCTAATTGCTCTCTACTCCTCGAAAAGTGGATTCTTACCCTGGAACCAGTGAAATGGAAACAGGCGCAGAACACAGGGGCTTTCCAAGCCAGACCTGCCCCAGTCGCAGTCCTCTAGCCTCAAGGCCCCAGCCCGCCTTCTGGTCCATGCTGCGTGAGTTATGGATAGGATGGTCCCCGAGTACCAGGGTCCCCATGGCCAGAGGACCCACAAGTCCCCCAGAATCGGCTCCTGGTGACCCCTCCGGCTGGTTGCTCCTGTGCTGGCTCCTCCCTCTGCCGCGCTGCACGCTCCGGGTCCCTCCTGGTTCCCTGAATGTCTGTCGTGCCTCCATGCCCCTGCTCTCGCTGCTCCCACACTCCGAACTCACCCCCCAATGCCTCAAATGAGGGCTCCCGCCCAGGAAGCCGGTTCTGGCCTCCTGCCCCCATGTGGGAATGGCCACTCCCAACTTTGGGCCCCCACGATCCCTGTGCAGACGTCCATGCACGTGAGCCCTTTATCGCGTGGCTATGAGGCTGTGTCTCCTCTGGCCCTGGAGAGTCGCGTGAGGGCAGGGCTTAGCTCCATCTTCCTTGAGCTTACTGACCAGCAGGTGCCCAGTGAGAGTTTGTTGACTGACTAACTGAAGTTTGCCCCAAACATCTGTTTGGAGCCATATCTGCAATGTCTGTGCTGTGGGAGAGTCCCTCCACCGTCCTGGGGGCCAAAGCCCAGAGGAGCCCGATCTCCACCATGCTCTGACTCCAACAGGTAAGAACAAGCCAACCCTGCTGGGCCCAGAGCCCTGTAAGAAGTGGGTGCAGCTCCCAGAGCAGGGGCTCGGCCCAGCTGGGAAGGCCGAGGGCAGCCTCTCCCTTGAGGGTCTGGAGACCGCTAAGGAGGAGGGAAGGCGGAGCGCATCACCTCCTCATGTGATCTCCAGGAGAGCCCCTCAAAGCAGATGTCACCCCTCCCCAGGAGGCAGTGAACACGGCTCCGTGGCAGGGCTCACCCATGTTCCCCGGCAGGGACAGGGTGCCTGGCACGGGCTATCTGCTTGCTTTTGAGTAAGTGAAAGGTTGGGTGGGCTCTGTGCCCCCCACTTCTGAGTGCCAGCTGGAAAGCAGAGCTGCTCACCTGGGTGGGGAGCCGGGTCCACCTGAGCAGGAGGGCAGGTGAGACGCTCCAGCTCTGGGGGCGCCTCCAGGCAGGACAGGCCACCTGGGCCCCACCCCCAGCTTGCCTGGGGCCTGCAGACAAGTCACCCAGAGCACAGAGCACAGCCTGGGCAGGGAGCAGATTGGTGGTGACAGATTTGGGGCTCAGTGTATGTAGATGAGCTGGAAGAGCCACATGTCTCCACCTTGACCCAGACTGAGCCCTGCAGGCAGCTTGGGGTGGAGAAGGTGGCACAAATGTCACCTTCAGTCCCCTCACTCTGGTTGCTATTGTTTCAGGTCTATCAAGCTCAAGAAACGAGAGCAAAGAAATTACGGGCAAAAAAAAAGCACAGAATGAGATCCCTTTCAACGTGGAAGGTTTGTGTGTTTTAATAACTCTGTGTTTATGCCCCAGCTTCCTTCTGGAAGCCACAGGGCAAGTGGCAAACAGAAACAACCCAGAGGCTGTGAGAAATGCATATTCCCAGGCCCCTTCAGATCTCCTGAACCAGCTCCTCAGGGCTGGGGAGCAAAATCTGGGTTTTAACAAGCCCCGAAGCATCTGCCTCTGGCAGACTGAAGATAGAGGCCAGTTCCGGCTCCTCTGGGCTTTAAGGGCCGGAGCCTACTGCAGCCATGGGTTCCAAGAGGAGACTCACAAACCACCCAGAAGGCGGCTTCCTCCTCCCAGAGGTCCTGTGTTTTCACCATCTGCAGCTGGGCTCTGTCCCTCCTGCACCCAGGGCCACCCTGGTCACTGCCCTGGCCTCCTGAGGCAAGGCAGCCTGATTTGGCACAGCCGAGGCAGGTTTGTTGGAGCCACGAGGTTACTCCCGTGATACAGGGTGGGGAAAGGAGGAGGGAGGAGGAGCAGGACGATGGACTGAGAGAGTGTCCATAGAGAAAAACTCTTGGTCCCCTGCAGGGCTCTAGGAAACGATTTGGATCCGTCCTGCCAATCAGTCCCGTGACCAGCTGGTTTAGGGCGCGGCTGCTGCTCCTTCCCCATCTCACTTGGCTCCGCTCCTCAGGCTCCCGGCCTGGCCCTGCCCCAGCAGCTCGTGGGCATGTGGCTGCGTCTGCCCTCACGGGGCTCCTGTTCCGACGCCCGGTGCAAGCACGGCTAAGTAAATGCTCACAGCGTCCCTCTGAGATTAGCAGCATTATCCTCATTTCTCAGATGAGTAAGCTGAGGCTGAGAAAGTTGTACTGTCCGAGGTCATGTTGGCTAGCCACAGCTTAGACTGGATTTGAACCCTGTTTTTCTGGCTCGTGTTCTTGACACCTCCCATACACTCTTCTGACCTATTTTGACTAAAGGTGAATGTTTCAACGATCAGGATTTGTTTTATTTGACCTTAGATTGCAGCGGTAACACCTAAGGCTTGGCTGAGTGCCTGGCACATAGTAAGCATACAATGATGATTGGCAGCTGTTAGAACAATTAAAACAACTAATTATCTAATAGAAATAATTTTTAATAGGGTCCCAGTGTTTGACAGAGGGAAGTTTAGCCTCTATCCAGCTGAGAGAACTTAGGCTCTACAGCAGAATTCTGGGTAGAAGGATGGAAAGATTTCCCCAGGTGGGCTTGCTAGATTCCTTCTGGTTACCTCTCTTGGTGACGATTAGTTAGGGGCAGTAATACCTCATCCCACATTGTTGAGCAGTTTCAAACTATTTCCATGGCTCTGCCTTATGTGATCCTCACCACATGGCTGTGAGGTGGGGAGAGGAATATGTTTTGTTTCCAGATCACAGATGAAAAGCTGGAAGCCCAGATGGGTTAGGTTACTCTCCCAAAGCCACACAGCCCCATCTGAAGCTGAGCTGAAGCAAGTACTGCAAGTCCTCCTCCTCCTAGTCCAAGTGGGAGATGTTTGTTTATTTATTTATTTTTGAGACAGGGTCTCACTCCGCCCCCCTGGCTAGAGTGCAGTGCCATCCTCATGGCTCACTGAAACCTCCAGCTCCTGGGCTCAATAGATCCTCTCACCTCAGCCTCCCAAGTAGCTGGGACTATAGGTGCACGCCATCATGCTCAGCTGAGTTTTCTGTTTTTCATAGAGATGGAGTCTCACTCTTGCTCAGGCTGGTCTTTTTTTTTTTTTTTTTTTTTTTCCGACAGAGTCTCACTTTGTTGTCCAGGCTAGAGTGAATGTCATGGCGTCAGCCTAGCTCACAGCAACCTCAAACTCCTGGGCTTGAGTGATCCTTCTGCCTCAGCCTCCCGAGTAGCTGGGACTACAGGCATGCGCCACCATGCCCGGCTAATTTTTTATATATATATCAGTTGGCCAATTAATTTCTTTCTATTTATAGTAGAGACGGGGTCTCGCTCTTGCTCAGGCTGGTTTTGAACTCCTGACCTTGAGCAATCCGCCCGCCTCGGCCTCCCAAGAGCTAGGATTACAGGCGTGAGCCACCGCGCCCGGCGCTCAGGCTGGTCTTAAACTTCCGAACTCAAGTGATCCTCCCACCTTGGCCTCCCAAAGTGCTAGGATTACAGGCCTGGGCCACTGTGCCTGGCCAGATGTTCATTTAGAGATGACCAGTAAGAATCACAGGTTTTTAGAGCAGGGAGGACCCTTCTGGGACCACCTCGTGCAAGTCCTTCATTGTGCAGCTGAGTGAGCTGGAGAGCAGAGAGGGTCAGACTTGTCCAAGATGATAGTGCTGGCTGGGGCAGAGCTGGGGGGTGGGGTTGCCCATGGAGGGCTTACCTCCTATGGTTGGTGGTGCGTTATGACCAAGGACGCATGCACAACAGCACACATGACACACGTACACACATCCCTTTTAACTCCCGATACAGTGTAACATGGAGCTCTTTAATTCTGCTGCTAAACGCCACAAAAGAAAACATTATCTAAAACAGGTGCATACTAGAAAGTGTAGAAGAAGAAGCTGAACTCTGAAGACAGACAGGTTGGAATCAGATGATCTCCTGCCCCTCAGCTGGGTGACCATGGGTTAGTGACTTCATCCCACTGAGCCTCAGTTTCCTCATCTGCAAAGGATGGAAATAACCATGCCCATCTTGCATAGCTGTTTAAGGATTAAATGTATGCAAAGCACTTAGTTCAAGCCCATAAGCGCTCAGTGAATGAAGCCATTGTTATGAGTGCTGTTAGTGTTACTATTGATAGGCAGCTTTGTCTCCTCCAAGCTTATTGCAAAGTGCTGAGCCCAAAGAGGGCAGGAACTGTCTCTCTAAGTCATCTCTGCATCTCTGGTGCCCAGACATTGCTTGGCATGGAGCCACATCTGTTGGGTTGATCTCAAGATTTGCTATTCATTGTTACATGGCACTTTGCACTTTTCCAAATCCTCTGAATACAGTACTCCATTTGAGCCCTGCCAAATGCCCGCAGGGCAGGCAGGGCAAGTGGTGTTACCATTCCCATTTTATAGCTGAAAAAAATTGAGGCTTAGAGAGATGATGCTTCCTGCCCGAGTCACCTGACTGAGCTGACGGCGTAAGTCTCTTCAGACTCCGGGCTGCATGTGTGTGAACCGTACCCACTCTCTGTGGGAAGCAAATCCCCAGAGAGCCCTTTCGTCAGATCCCAGGGGTTCTTGCCCATAGAATCAGAAAGGGCTTCAGAGAATGACTGAGCTAAGATCATCTGGTCACACTGACCTTGTCCCCTCTTCCTGCCCAGGCTCAGCCCTGCCCTCGGACCTGAGTGAAAGCTGGGTGCTCCTGGCCCATCACAAAGGACCCTGGGAGCCGTGTGGACTTCGGGCAGGGCTGCCTGGGGCACTCGGAGAAGCTAGAAGCAAGAGGCTTTGCCCAGCTGCAGAAGACACCCAGGTTGTACATCCTGGCCCGGCTGACAGCCTCACTGACAGGTTTATTACCAAGTTTTATGACTTCCAAGCTTAGTCACTGCTTAAGTCAGCCTGCTCAGAAACAAACACATAGCAAAGCCGTGACCCAGATGCCTAAGCCGGGAAAGGCGCGCCCCGCCCTCGGCAGAACTGGCTTCTGGAGCCAAGTCCGGGGCTGGGGAGGCAGCAAGGCTGTGGACGAGGTGTATTTGGGTGACCCACACAGTTGTCCTTTATTTTTGTCAAGATTTCACTACCGAGTTTGTAGGGTGTAAGATGCAGTTGCCTGCTGCGTGACAGTGGCTGGGGGCATCTGACCCAGTGTCCCCCAGGCCTTCTTTGAGAACTAAGCCTGGAGGGGGAAGAGGGGAGGGACGCATCCTCTAGTAGACTAATCCAACTCCCTCCTGGCGGTCAGGTCATGAGCCAAGGGTGGAAGCCCAAACCCTGACCCAAAGCTGGATTCCTCTTCTACTGTTGCCCTATCCCTGCCTCCCTCCACATGGCCCCTACTAAACCTGCAAATCTCCCCAGAATCTCTCTAGTCCTCCACCCAGCACTGTGGTCCTTCATCCACCTGGAGCTGGAGTGGCCCCATGGAGTGGCCACAGCCCCCCTGCCCAGCTGTGCATGGCAGAGCCTGGGGTGGGCAGGTCTTGGGGACCCCTAACTGTGGGGCAACCCTCCTGCTGTCTAAGCCTGCAAGGACATAAGGACCATCTTCCTGCTGGTCGGTCTTTCCTCCAGCTGATTTAGGGCCCCTGCCCAGGCTAGAGAAGAAGTGTGCAGTTAAGTTTACTGCAGACTGGCTCTGGCTGTGAGAAAGAACTTGGAGGATTCCATTGAACTTGCCCAGTTCCTTTAGAGTGCAGCTTTAGGCCACTTTGGTCACGTCATGCACTTTGTGTTCCAGGTCCTCACTTAACTCTCACCCTGAATCAAGTCACCGTCATTATTTGCCTGATTAATTACAAGAGACTCTTCACTGATCTGCTGGAGAGAAAGCTCCACTCCACTCTCATTCTTGGTAAGTAGCAAAGATTCCGTTCCAGGAATGGAATCTGGGCCTCAAAGCATCTTGCTGTCGTCCAGCATTCTGTAAATCATCCCATCACCAGCTTCTCATGCGTGACTTATCACAACCCCATACACTGACAGAGGGAGGTTCAGAAGTGGGAATGGAGAAGTGGGCGCTTTGGGCCAGGGTGGCCCGAGATACATCCAAGACGTGGAGACTGAAGGTCGGAAGGGAAGTTGACCAGTGCTCCCCACCACCACTGGCTGACCAGTGGAGCACTGGAGGACATGATGTGGAGGGAAAACCTTGGGCTTGAGTCTGGCTTTGGAATCCACTGGTGGGGTGACTGCAGGCTCCCTGAGAAGGAAGCTTGCCTTGAACCTCGTCCACAGAAGGACCCCCATTTCATTCTCTCTCATGGCACCCTTGGCCCTTCCTATATTATATTTTATGGTGATGTATGATTGCACATTTATTCGTGGGTTTATTTCTTTAGTACCGGCCTTACTTACCAGACCATAAGTGCCATGAAGGCAGTGACCATGTGTTTTTGGTCAGTTATTACCCAGTGCTCGGCACAGTGCCTGGTATGTGCATCTGTTGGATGAATAAAAGGACAACTTCAAACTCTCTGGGTGTCACTATCCTCATGTGAAATGTGAGATAATAACATGTTCTTTAAAGAGTTTTTTGGAGAAATTTAAAGTAAAATGTTATGAACATACTTTCCATAAGGTCTCACATGGTACATGGTATATATGCTCAGCAAACTACCTTTAATTCTTACCACAGAGCAGTTAAGAACAGTGTCTAGAGGATGTTCAAAGCAGACCTGTGCTTCTAGCTTGTCTTTCCAGGTCATTCCCAATCTCCTCAGTGGGCTGCAGAGGTCTTTGTTCCAGATTCCTGGGGCTGCCCCACCCAGCTGCTCCTCTTTGGTCCCCTCTATCTCCCTCCTTCCTCCTATCACTTGGTCCCTCTGACTTAGGGTTGTTATCCCATGAGAACATACTGCTAAGGTCTCATCATGCTTAGAATATTAAAACCCTCTCGTACTGGATGATAGTAAAAAGTACGACTTGATAAGACTATAAGCGACCAGATGGCCTTGCCCACAGCAGCCTGGAGGTCACCAGCACTGAGAGTGGCCCGAGAGTGGGCTGGCCGCCTTTGGAGGTGCTGAGCAGGCAGGGGCAGTGAGGGTGAATGCCATGCCTGCCTGCCACTCCAGGGCAGCCAGCAGGTGGGTGTGACAGAGCAGGTGACAGGGCCGGTGTCCACTGTGCCCTGCCTCCTGAAGGCTCTCTGCCTTCAGACCACATGGGCAGGTGTGTGTTGCCATGTACTGTGTGTGGGCAGGGCACTGTGTGGCCCAGCTGCAACAGAGCACCAGGTGACAGGACCTAGTGATCGCCCCTCTAATGGGGATGTCCTTGGAAGAGTTTTAGGCAGTCCCCATAGCCAACCGTGGCTCAGATAGGGACCTCTCACAAAGGAGTTGGTAATTATTACAAGAATTCAATGATTCGTGCTATAATGGGGATCACTAACAAGCAGTTTCAGCATAAATTATTTCATTTACCTGGAGGCTAGAAGATAATATATATATATTTTTTTGTGGCAGTGTCTTACTTTGTTGCCCAGGCTAGAGTGAGTGCCGTGGCATCAGCCTAGCTCACAGCAACCTCAATCTCCTGGGCTCAAGCAATCCTGCTGCCTCAGCCTCCCAAGTAGCTGGGACTAGAGGCATGTGCCACCATGCGTGGCTAATTTTTTCTATATATATTAATTGACCAATTAATTTCTTTCTATATATAGTAGAGACGGGGTCTCACTCTTGCTCAGGCTGGTTTCAAACTCCTGACCTTGAGCAATCCGCCTGCCTCAGCCTCCCAGAGTGCTAGGATTACAGGTGTGAGCCATAATAGTCTTTAAAATTCTGATATGTTAATAAATTAATGACAGCCCAGGTTGTAAGTGCTTTGTACACCCCAGACCCCAGGCTGCTCCCGGGGGCCCTCCCCAGGTGCCTCCCCCCTCCTGGTCAGTCAGCACCACCTTCTCTGGCGCCTGCTCTGGCCTCGGGCTGGGGCACCTGTGAGACAACCAGGCCTTTGGCCTAAATGCACCCCCCTCTTGCTGTTTCTTTCACGCATGTGTTTTTATGCTGTGTCTCCTCTTTTTCCTCCTTGAGCCCTGTGATGGTTAATTTTATGCATCAACTAGACAGGGTTATGGGTGCCCAGATGTTTGGTCAGACATTATTCTGGGTGTTTCTGTGCAGGTGTTTTGGATGATGTGAACATTTGCATCAGTAGACTGAGTGAGGCAGAGGCTCTCCCTCATGCAGGTGGCCTCATCTAATCCCTGAAGGCCCGATAGGACAAAAAGGCTGACCCTCTTTGAGAGCAAGAGGGAATTCCTCCTGCTGGACTGCCCTGAGCTGGGTCATCAGTCTTCTCCTGCTTTTGGACTTGAACTTAAACATCGGCTCTTCTTGGGTCTCAAGGCTGCTGGCTTTGGACTGGAACTTACACTGTCGGCTCTCCTGGTTCACAGGTCTTTGAACTCTGGCTGGGTCTATACTACCGGCTCTCCTGGGCTCTGGCTTGCTGACTGTAGATCTTGGGACAGGAGTCCTCAAACTACAGCCCACAGGCCACATCCACCCAGCCAAGGACATTTATCTGGCCCGCTGGGTGTTTTTGCCGCCACTGCCTATCTTGCTTAGCAGCTGACTCGTCCCAGGCCCACGGTGCACATGTGTGGAATGTGCACTGCACTCTCCAACAGCCTTCCAATGGTCTGAGGGACAGTGAACTGGCCCCCTGTTTAAAAAGTTTGAGGACTCCTGTCTTGGGACTTCTCAGCCTCCGTAAGCATAAGCATGTGAGCCAATTCCTTGTAATCTCTCTCTCACACACTCTATATCTATATCTCCACATCCTGCATATATATCCTGTAGTTCCATTTCTCTGGAGAACCCTGACTAATAGACGCCCCAATTCCTCAGACTCCCCTTGGCTGTCCTTGTTTGGGCATATAAACGCTGGTGCCCAGCAAAGGCCATGAAGAGAGACTGCCCACCCCGGGAAGCCGTGGCCACTGGTACGACACCTTAGTTCTGCTGTGCCCTCCTCTCTTGCCACTTGCTGCTGCGTCCCACGCTGGGTGGGCAGCGTGTTCCTGAAACGGTGGTGAGCCAGGCACGGGTCATTCCCCAGAAGCCCTACCTGAGCCCCAGGGAGAACCCCACAGGGGCTGGGCTTGGTGGGTGCTGATTTAGGTGGCTTTTCCTAAAGACTAGCGGCGGAATGTCAGGGCTGCTAATCCGCCTCTGAATGGCTCCTGGCTCAACCCGAGTGGAATTAAATCCAGAATTAAAATTCAGAGCTTGTTCTGGACTGGAAGGGAAGACTTAGCTCTTTCCCTCAGGGACAAGGAAAAGCCCAAGGCCGGCTTGAGAAGGCAGCTTGAATGGGGTCCGCTGGGTTGATGGACTGTCTGCTGTGTGTTGAGAGAAGACAGCATCCGTGTCATCACGGGGTTTACAAATGTAACAGGGAAGCCTGGCAGGGGGCACAGGAGGCTAAAGAACCCCCAGACAGCGGGCAGCTCCCTACCCACCCTGTTCCCACTTGTCAGCTCTCTCTGCAGGTCAAGTCACCCACACCCCTGTCCTCATAGCTGCCACCCCCTCCTTAGCCTTGCTGAAGCTGCCTGCCTGTCCCCCACTGCCCCCATTTGCTGGGAACCGCCTTCCAGAGGCTGCCTGTGTCCATGGCAAGAGGAATGCGACAGCCAGGTCGCATTCTAGGTTGGAAGTCTGGCCTACTTCCTCAGCCCACAAGAAACTGCTCGGTCGTGCCTCAAGCCAGCACATAACCCAAACTGGGACCCTATGTAGGGACCGACTTATGGGAGGAGGTGGCATAGTGGAGTAGTTCATTCTGGGACTGTTTGGATGCACATCCCAGCTCTACCCCTTAGAAACCCTGTGACCCCAGGCAATGCAGTTCGCTTTCATGTACCCACTTTCTTCCTCTATAAAATGGCAAGGTTTATGGTTCCCATCTTTTGGGGTTGTTCCAATTAATGTCATTCATGGATTAAAATAATTCAGATCATAAAGCGCAAAGTCACTCTGTAATAATCCATTGGGTTGATCGTGAAATCAGAATTAATTATGACTAGTTACACGAAGGCCACCACGACCTCTCTGGGTTTTCTCAGCTGTTAAGTGAGACGATGCTTGCGTGACGTTGCCTGGCATGGGGTCTGGAACGTGTTCTCTGAATTCTCTTTCTGTCCTTTCCTCTTGCCGTTGGTTGTTTAGAGACTCAGCATTGGCAAATGAAGCCCTAGAAGCACCATCGGAAATGGAGACGTGTCGGTCCAAAATGCGATCTTGTCTTGAAAGGCCCCGCAGCCGGGGGCAGGGCCTGGCTGGTCTCAGGGCTGGAAGTGGAGATTATGGCCTGGACGTCTGGCCTACTCACGGCCACATCGCAGGCCCTGTAGGCTCTGCAGAGTTAGCCTCTTTTCATGTCATGGTCCTTGCTGCTGCAGGACTCAGGAAGAACTCACGAAGGAAAGCCCCCAAGCCCCGGCCCCCGCCATCAGCCTGAGATGGAGGTGGCGTTTCTATCTCTTCCTTGCTTCAAAGTGAGTGGCTCCCTTTCCCTCCTGATTTGGGCATAATCTTTGTCTCCCTTTTTCTCTGGGTGCATGGCATGATTCATTATATGCATCAACTGCAATGGGCCACAGGGTGCCCAGAAATTGAGTTAGATGTTATTTTGGGTGTGAGTATGGGGGTGTTTCTGGAGGAGCCTAGCGTTTGAACTGGTGGACTGAGAAAAGCAGATTGCCTCCTGATGTGGGTGAAGCTCTGAACAGCTCATAAAAGGCTGATGCTTCCCAAGTAGGAGAGAATCCCTCCTGCCTGACTGCCTTTGAACTGGGACGGCAGCTTCTTCCTGCTTTCGGACTAGAACTAACCTCGGCTTCCCTGGGTCTCCAGCTTGCCGGCTCACCCTGCAGATCACAGGACTTCTCGGCCTCCATAATCGCGAGCCAATTCCATCATCATAAACCTCATCCTCTCTCTGTCTCTCTGGAGATCCTAATACAGTGCTCAGCAGCCATATCACGGCCTCCCCACCACTTCCGCCGGAGCTCCCTGCCCAAGAGCCTCCTCCGAATGGCGTGGCTGCCAAAGGGGCGGATTGCTGGATGTCCCGTGCCTGTGGCCCCTCCTCGCCGAAAATGCCCAAGCATTCTAGGAGCTTCCCTTGGCACCCGTGGGAATACGCTGCCAATCCCTGCTCCCTTCCGGCTTCACTTACCAGGAAAGGACCCGCAAATCTGATGAATAAAACCCATCAGAGAGTCTTGACCCGAGCGTTGGTCAGAAGCTGGAGTGAGAGGCAGCAATGTTACAATTAAGTAAATGGGTGACCTCAATTCGGAGACAATGTTTGTCGAATTGAATCTTCAGCAGGTTAACTTTCCTCATATGAGTAAAAATGATATTTGGGATTAAGTTTTCACTGCACTGAATGCATTACTGGATTTCTGCTTCTTGTCATTAGAAAGGGGACGTAACCTTCACTAAGGCGGTCTGCGGGGACCGGGGCGGCTGGCATAACTGCTGAGTGCTGACTGACCACAGGGGATTAGGGCCGAACACAACTCATTTCACACTGAAAATAAGCTGATTTGTTTTTGTTTTTAAATAAGCCTTATTAAAAACTGGCTGCCACTCATGTAGGATCTGAAGATGCGTAGCAGGGCAGGGCTTTGGCATCCCTGGCTCGGCAGACACAGCAAAGCTGCTTTCAAACAACCGCTGCTGCCTGCTGTTCGGGGCCCTGGGCAGGCCCAGGACCCATAGTCCCCGGGCGTGGTTGAATGTGGGAGCTCTGGGCCCCACTGCTAAGTGCCAGGGACAACTCACAGAGGAAACCCAGGGACGGTGCCCAGTGGGTGTCGCTGAGTTTGAGGGCCATTCTCTGTGCGCCCCACTGGCCTTTCTGAAGCTCCTCGCGGCAGGGAACTTTCCTGACCATTTGTGAGTCCCATTTGGATAACCTGCCTCCCTCTCCCACCTTCTCCTCTGGCCCCGCTAGAGAAGCTGTCTTGGTTCTAGAACAGATCCGGAGTTCTCTAAGTGTGTTCTGGGAAAGTGTGGGAGTCCCCTGGACCCCATCAGGAGATCCGCAAAGTCAGAACTAGCTCATAAGAATATTATGGCATTATTTGTCCTTTACCCCGTCATTCTCTCATGGGTGCGCGGTAGAATCTTCCAGAGGCTCCAGGACACGTGAGGACGTCATCACTCTGAGGGCTGATGGAATGTGTGCCTGTGTGCTCTGTTTGCTAAACATTTCTCAGCTTTAATTTTGAATATGGAAAATATCGATAGATATAAGTCATAAGCTCTTTGGGGTTCATGATTATGTTTTAAGTGTTTAAAGGAGCCTTGAGATCAATATATTTGAAAACCACTGTTTTAGATCTTTCCTTTTTTTTTTCCTTTTTAAATTCAAGGTGAAGTGCCACATGTATCTCAATATTTATATGCTTCTTAACCATTTAACAGGTCTAAAACTGTGCTATCATTTTTATTATGTTCCTATCTTTTTTTAAATGTGTAATTAACAAAGTCTTTGAATGTTATGCCCCAATTCTATTTTTCCCATGAACCCTTTGATTTTTATTGTGTGATTTAAAATAATTATTTGTAATTGTGGTAAAATACACCTCAACATAAAATTTAACGTCTTAACCATTTTTAAGTGTGCAGTTCAGTGGCGCTAGGTGTATTCACACTGTCGTGCAACCATGACCACCGTCCATCTCCGGAACTTTCATCTTGTAAAACTGACACTCTGTCCCGATTAAACAGTAACTCTTCATCCCCCCACCTCCAGCCCCTGGCAACCAGTGTTCTACTTGCTGTCTATGAATTTGACTAGGTGCCTCCATATAATTCCACTGTATAAGTGGAATTATACAGTATGTGTTATTCTAGATTTTTCTTGATTCCTTCCCACCAGCAAAACTATCTGGCCTAGGGTCCTGGGAGGCGACATAGTACCTGGAGCTAAGATGCTCTTGTCCTATAAAGATGCATCACGATGCTCCTCCACATCATGTATGTTGTGACTGCCAGCCCCTGGTGGCAGTGGCATATTCACTCTCAGCTCTCGCCCCCTCTCAAAGTAAGCTAAGTGGTGCGCTAGATAGAAACCACCCCTTGCTCCTCAAACATGCTCCCTGGGGGTGTCTCCCCAAGCCCACACCCTCCGCTCCAAGAGTTTAGCAAAATATTCACCAAAAGAATGAGCTGTCTGGCAAGGGGCAGCCTCTGCCGACAGAAATGATCTGATACGTTCATCAAATGTTTGTTTCTGGTTTTTCTCTTTATCTTGTAACCCCAGCTCTGATACCATCACCCAAGAGATGGTCATATGGCACAATGCAGAGAACTGAGAGTTAGGTTTTTGGCTTTGAATTCTAAAAGGAGTTTAATAAAAGATTCATGTGGGATGTGTCTCTGGCACGGAACAGAAAACACCACTGCCATTGACTTAAGTGATAAAGAGAACTTATTGGCTCATGTAAATAAAAAAGTCAATGGTAGGGTGGTCTTCAGGTATAGTTTGATCCAGACACACATGATAGCATCAGAGCATGGCTCTATTTCTCTCCTGTGCTCTTGGCTTTGCACTTTTTCCCATGCAGGCTTTGTCCTCAGCTCATGGTAGCAAGATGCCACATGTTCCCTTGTTCATATCTAGGGGTGATGGAAGAGCAAGAGATTGCATTACTCTCCCTCTAATTATTGAATAAAATCCCAGAATTTTTCTCTGATTGGACCAACCTAGGTCAGGGGCCTTGAGCCAATCACTGTGACGGTGGCCTGCCATGAATGCAGGGGAGAAGTGGAGGAAGATGAGTTCCTGGTGGTGGGAAGGCCAGATCAGGCAGGGCCTGGAAAGCCACCATAAGGGTTTGGATTCTATTCTAATGGCCTTGGGAAGCCTGTGGGGATGGAGCAACAGTGGGATATAATCTGACTTACATTTGTGTAAAGACCATTCCACTAAGGGTGGAGAATGGATTAAATAAATGAACCTTTTTGGTGTGGAAAGGATTGAAAACTTCTTGCTACTTACAACCCCTGCTTCTTTTTAAGGAGGGTGGGAACCATTATATGAAAGACCTTTTTGTCCTGCTCTGGCAAAATCTGGGAGCAGAGGCTGGGCAGAACTGAATTTTGGTATATAAGAAAAGGGACTGATTTATTATTATTATTGGCAGTTGTTGTTCTTCTGAGAGACAGGGCAGAGATGTGGCGAGAGATGGACCCAGTAAAGGTCAGAGGACTAGAGGCTCCATTTCAGAAATGTCTGAGGGTGCTCTGGTTTGGATGTTGAAGCTCATGTTGGAATTTGACCCCCAGTGTGGTGGTGTTGGGAAGTGGGGCCTAGTGGGAGGTGTTTGGGTCATGGTGGAGGGTGGGGTGAGTGAATTCCTCATGAATAGATTAATGTCCTTCCTCAAGGGTGAGTGAGTTCTTGCTTTTCCAGGAATGGATTAGTTCCTGCAAGAGTGGGTTGTTACAGAGTCTGGCTTCCTCTCTCACCTTGTGATCTCTTTGCATGTGCCCACTCCCCTTCCCCTTCCTGCCATGAGTGGAGGCAGCCCCAGGCTCTCGCCAGAGGTAGCAGCCCAATCTTGGACTTTCCAGCCACTAGAATTGTGAGCCATATATACCTCTTTTCTTTGTAAATTTAATTATCCATCTTCAGGCATTCTGTTGTAACAACACTAAATGAAATAAGATGGAGGGTATTTTTAAAAGTAGGTTTATTGAACTTTGAATTTTAAGTTGTATATATCCTATGATGTAAATATTCCCAGGTCACCCAAAGCATCTGTAGTCTGTACACTTATGAACACCTGTGTATGGGTGTGTGTGTGTATGTGTGTGTGTGCATACACGTATTATAGAAAAGGGCTCAGTCCCAAATCTGGGTTAATGTTGCATGGGTCACAGCAGCATGTGTGAGATTATAAAATGAGCCCAAAAGGAATGATTTAAGAGTCACCTAGAGTAAGGAGCCAGAGGTCTCTAAAACTGCAAACTGACTCCCATCTCCAACCCTGCACCAGGAACTTCCAGAAACCTTGGGTGGGGCAATGGCTTAGGGAAATCTGTAGAGTGAGGATTGGAAGCACTGTTACTTAGAATTTAAGGAGCAAGTCATCACCAGCTGACATCCGAGCTGTAAATGCTTTAGAGTTTATAAACTAATTTCACATGTGTTACCCAAAAATGAAGTAAAATTTAAAAAAGGCTTTCCCCGAGAAATTGCCACCCTCTGCTTTGGGAGTTGAAGACTTATTCTGAACGGGTGTGAATTGCAAGATCTCTTTGAGATGCTATCTGGCAGTGCCTACTACAATTTTAACACACATTTCCTCTGACACAGCAATCCCACTTCTAGGACTTTGACCTACAAAATAAAAACCCCAGTACAGGGGAAGAGATGCACAGTAATTATTACAGTGTCATTTATAATAATAGCAAAAACAAACATAAAAAGCAAATTAACAAACAAGAAAACCCCAACCTAGAAAAAAATTTGTCTACCAACAGGATATATGTTAATAAAATCATGGTATATCCACACAATGAGATGCCATACAGCTGTCAAAAAAGAGTGAGTCAGATCTATATATCATGAGCTGGAACAGTGGCCAGGACATATTGTTACATTTTTAAAAAGCAACTAGCTTGTCTCAGTTTTGTTTGTTTGTTGTTTATAAGCATTAAAAAAACCCATCAAGGATATACATCAAAATAGTAATCATCAAAGGGGTGGGATTAGAAGGATACCATGAACTTAAAAAAATATATATCTATATAATACTTTATATATCGTGATATTTGGTTCTATATTTATACAATAAAGTAGACAAACAATTCCAATTTACTTTGAGGAGGAGCTGCCATTGCAAGCAGTGGGCAATATGTTTCAGAGCTCTGTGGATACCTGGTATTTTTCTGAGGATCAAAGCAGGACATTCCAATACCTGATTTTTTGTCCCCCCACCCTATAAGAAGTACCTTCTGCATAAGAGCCTGTGTGTATGTATGGGGGTAGGTGGGAGAGCGGGCATGGCTCCAGCCAGTCCCTATGTACTCCTTATCCCACACATCTTCATCCAAAAAACCTCCTGAATAATCAAAAAATAAAAATAAAAAAAAAGGAAAAAAGAAAAACACAGTGTTGAGGAGATGGAGGCTGAGTTTTCCACATGCAAAAGAAGTAGGTGGAAAATTTGGCAAAACTCTGGAGATGGCTGGCAGACACCCAGGAAAGCTAAAATTATCTCCAGGCTTGAATTTTCCTGGTAGAGGCTTAAAATCTCCTCATCTGTTTGCATGGGGAGCCCAGCTGGGAAAGGAGTGTCCAGCAACATTGGTTGGTCCCTGCTGGACATGTTTCCACTTCCTGTGTCTCTCTGCTTCCTGTGTCCCTCCCCACTTACTTTCTCAGTCTTCACTTCCTGCCTTTGTACTTCTTGGCTGTCTCTGTTCTTCTTACAGTGTCTTAACCTGGGACTGGCCTGGGGGCTGAGACCCCTCTTGGTCTCAGCCCCAACAGAGTTGGCCCCTTAGCTGCGGTCCCCAACCCCTGGGCTGCAGACAGGCACCGTCCATGGCCTGTTAGGGACCGCGCCGCAGAGCTCCACCTGGGCATCTGTGGAAAAACTGTCTTCAGGAGCTGAGTAGGGGTAGAAGGAGGTGAGTGAGAAAGGGAAGCTTCCCGTCGCTCACATCACTGCCTGAGCTCCGCCTCCCTCCCACCCCTGTCTGTGGAAAAATTGCCTTCCATGAAACCCGTCCCTGGTGCCAAAAAGGTTGGGGACCACTGCCTTAGAGAGAGAATTGTGCCGGGTGGGCCCCCTCTGGTTCCACAGAGCAGCATGGCTTGGGGCTTTGCAGCTGGCCTCCTTTCCTGGTTTAGTTTTCTGTCTCCCCTCTTTTAGTGCCAGGGTGAGGAGGGGCCATGAGGAAGCTTTGAGAAGCTTCTTCACCAGGTAAACCAGGGCTCGGCCTGGAAGGAGAAGGTGGGATGGGGGTCGGGGAGGCGGGGGAGAGCCGATTGCTGCTGTTTTCCAGGTTTCCATAATCCCGAAGCTTCAACAAGAGGCAACTGGACACCATCTCCCTAGATGGTGTCTGCCAGGAGGGTTTCTGAATCACACTCCCTCCGGGCCTGGACAAGGCCCCAGCAGACGTGGGCTCGGGTCATTCAGCATAAAAAATACTAAATGAACAATGACTCTCTGCAAAGAAATGGCAGCTTTCCATTGGAGAAAATGTATTTTCCACTTGAAAAGCTAATGAAAACCAGTCATGGTGAAAAACCCAGCCAAAGAAAGAATGTAGGCTTTCTTTTCTTCAAGAGGAGGATGACACCAAGTTCCGGGTGGTTCTTTGTGGAATCCAGACCTGGGCAGAAGAGGGGGCTGGGACATTTGGATTCCCCTGGACCCTGGCTGGAAAATGGGCCTTGGGGTCAGGCAACTTGGTGGGGATGGCAAAGGCTAGGGGAGCCCCGGAAATGTGCTCATTCTTCTGAGGGGGTGTGGGGAATGCCTGAGTTGAGGAAACTTCTGGAACATCTAAATATAGCAGGAAAGTCAGAGCTATGGAGTTTGAGGGAGACAGGAACTTAGCTGTTAAATCTGACACTTTCTTAGCTGTTTCTTTTTTAGTTCCCCTGTGCTAAGATGAATGCAGGGAAATCGAGACTGAGTCTAAAATGCTCCAGGTTTCACGTGCCTTGTCCACAGCTTAATCCAAACATTGCCTTTTCCCATTAACATGCTGCCTTCACCTGGCATCGGGCCTAACTGGAACCATCAGTGTGCCCACCCTCCAGAACCTTCTTGGCTCACCGCACTCATGCTCTTCTCTCCCATCACCCAGAGCACTGATGATATGGCTCACTTCTACTGATCCATGATCTTTCAGATGCTCTCTCCCCCTGCTTAACAACCTTCAATGGCTCCCTACTGCTTCCAGAAGTTCTACATTTTAGGTTGCTGTTCAAAGCTCTTTATAATCTTGCCTTCATAGCTGCATCTCCCATCACTACCTTGGAAGCCTCTTAGATTCCAGAACTAAATAAATAGGCCATGCCCCATAACTGTGCTCTTGTATACTCAGATATTTTGCGCATACTGTTCCTGCTCCAGGAATTCCTTTCCCTTGCCTTGCCTGCTGGGGACTCTCTGAGGCCTTCAAGAAGCAGCTCGGGTACTGTTCTTGCCTCACCACAACCTTCACTTCTCTGAAAAGTCAGTCCCAAGCTCCCAAGGCAATGTGTGCAGGCGCTAGTTAGGGCACTTTGGACACTGAGTGGTGATTATTCAGACCTTGGACACAGTCACCTCCCAGAGCCTCGGATCCCCCATCTGTAAAATGGGGATAGAAAGACCTCTTGCACGAGGGTGGTGAGGATTGCCAGTGAAGCAAGGCATGCAGAGCCCCTGGGAGCGCTTGCCTAATTGCTGCCTGGGATTGTATGATTAGATGGTGAACACTCTGATGGCAGGGCCCGTGCTTTTGTGCCAGTGACTCCTAAGACAGAAGCTGGTTGGGGAGTTTTGCTCTGCTTGCTTGTTGAAGAGAGGGGTGGCTGCCTTGTGGTATGTTGTCTCTCTCTGGGTGCATGACTCCTTCCTGAGCATGCTGTCCTCAGTCCCCCATGGTGCATGGCTTCCCACAGGGGCTCAGTAAATATTAGCCCAGCAAATAGAGGTGGGGAGAGACAAACATTCTAGTGCTGTCGTGGAAGGTCCTTTTTTCCCTCCTAGGACACCTGGGGGTGCACTGTCTCCTCTGGCCAGGGAGTGTAGACTGGGGACACTGACCAGCCTTTCTAACCGGGACTTTGCTGGTTCTGCAGGGGAAGGAGAAGCTCCTCAGATATTCCAGGTGTCCCTGGCAGGGATGAGACAGGGACAGAAATAGCAGTGGCAAGGAGGGGCTTCCTCAAATGGCAACAGTGCATCGCATCTTTAGCAAGAGCCTTCTTTGTGCCTTCAGGCCGCCAAGCATTGTGTGCATTTTCTCATTAACTCTCACAAGCCTTGTGGGAGTTATATGCCCATTTTACAGATGGGGAAACAGGTTCAGAGAGTGAAAGAGACTTGCCAGGGCCAAACAGCTTGTTCGTGGAGGGGCTGTCCTGAACCCAGAATTGGGCACACCGATGCCAGGTGTGCAGTAAAAGGAAGGCATTGCTATACTATGCAGGTGGGGAGCACTTTCACCTGAGTTAGCCCATTCGCCTGCCTGGTAGCTCCAGGAAGGTTCTCTCCCAATTCACCAGGTCGACCTGCTGCAGCTGAGCCGCTCTAACTGCAGCGTCTTCCTTGCTGGCCAGGCATCACCTCCCCAGTCCTGGTGAGCTCATCTTTAGGAATCTGGCCCCCACACAGTCCCAGTCACCCCTAGAGAGTGCTCACCTGCTCTCCCTCCTCCAGGCTGAGCCCAAAGATGCAAGCCTTGCATGCAGCCAGAAGGGATTTAGGAGCCCTGGAGGTTTCTGGCCAAGCTGCAGGTTGGCAGCCTTCTGGGGTGGCTCCCCTCCTTGAGGTGGGCCTCAGCCACATGACCACAGGCATGGCCATCCTGCCTCCTAGGTGCAGAGGCTCAGCTTTGATCTGGAGCTGATCCTTCCTCAGGGGTCACAGTGCCTGGGCTCTGGAATCCCCCTGGGGGAGTCCTGCCCAGGGGTGGGGACCAAGCAGAGCCCTGGCTGATCGACTGCTTCCATTTGGCCCCCAAGACACCGTTATCAGAGTGGCTGCCCCCAGATGTGTCCTTAACATGGGGTAGGACTCTCCCTGGGGTGCTGGTAGCTTTACCGTGGCCTCTGCTTGGGGGTTTGAAAAATAGGCCAAGTTTACTTTCATTAAAATTAAAAATATATATATATATGTGTGTTTGAGACCAGGGGCGGGGGATGTTGGGGTAAGAGAAAAAGGCCACATTGTCATTAAGTGGCAAGGGAGGCCCTGAGTATCTTTGCAAAGTTCAAAGTATACAGGAAAAGCACAGAATCAGGTAGCTGCTTTGGGCTGGCAGGGGACCCCCCTTGGGACTCAGGAATGGGGAGGTGGCCTGAGGACTGACCAGGCAGGATGTCCTGGTCCCACAGCCCCACTGAGCAGAGCCTCAGTCCTCACTCTCCATGGCCCTTTGTATAGTAACCGGGGATTAGCTGGAAGGACCTCAGGAGGGCTGGAACCACAGGCCCCTCCCAAGGCCAGCCCCTCCCAAGGCCAGCCCCTCCCGTTCTAGGGGAGGAACCTGAGGCCCAGAGCAGGGAGAGACCTTCCAAGAGACTTCCACCATGCTCAGTGCACGGCGTACCAGATCCTTCCTTCGAGTCCCCTGCCCCATGTCCCCACAGTGCTAGACAGGGAGGGACTGGTGCTTTGAGCTAGTGAGGTCTGGAGCCCAGGGTCCCCTGATGTCCCCTGGGGCAGGGTGAGAGTGAGGACACCCCGTGGCATGCCTGTGTCAGGTCTGGCCGTCCAGGCCTCTGCTTTGTGCTGATGAGCAGGTTTGTCGTTGGCACTTTTGCAGGAACACAGTGGAATTCTGGCTCAGGGCATGGTCACCCAGCTGGGGGCCTGGAGGCCTTTGGAATTCAGCCACTGAGAGCTTGTCAGCAAGTCCTTATTGAGCACCAACTCTGTGCTAGGTGCTGAGTACACAGTGATGAGCAGAACAAGCTAGGACCGTGCCCTCGTGGAGCTGGATGGCCAGTGGGATGGGACAGTGAAAAAGTCAACAAACCCACCGTGTGGTCAGCGCTGGGTCTGGGTAGGCTGTGGCGACAGGACAGAGGCCCGAGGGCTGCTTCCCATGGGCTGGGTGGGGAGGGCAGGGAGGGCCTCTGAGGAGGAAGGGGGCATCCAGGCTGAGACCTGAAGGGCGAGAAGGAGGTGGCAGTGAGAGGTGGGGGCACAACGCCAGCCAGAGGGACTGCGTGTGGAGGCCCTACAGAGGACAGACTCTGGGGGGACTGGAAGGCAGCCAGTGTGGCCAAAGATTAGTGAGAGAGGAGAGACAGGGGAGCCAGGTGAGGGCTGGGGAAGCGGTAGGAATGCCATGCTGCTGCTGCCCTGGCTGGTGGGCACGGTGGCCGTCAGGGCCGTGGGTCATCCATCTTCGCAGGTGCCTGCCTTTGCTTTTCCTCGCCTCCCAGCCAGGGAGGCTCCTTCCAGTTGAATACAACCACTCCACTACTCCAACAGAGGATGAGACCCCGGGATCAGTTCCTGCCCCGACACAGGTTTTGCTCATCATAGGATTTATGTTCTGGATCCAGATATCTGCAAGAACATCTTGCAGAATAGGTGATGTGGAAAAAGAGGCTCCATGGTGTATCAGTTAACATTATGTTTGGCTGCATATAACAGAAAACACGTGGCTTAAACAAGATACAATTTTATTTTTGTTAGGTAAACAAAATTTGGAGGTAAATCTAGACCCCAGGATAAGTCCTAGATCATCCATTAAGAAGCTACCTCGTGGCCCAAGATGGCTGCTCAAATGCCAGCATCTACATCTGCATTTCCGACAGGAGAAATTTGAGGGAGAGAAAGGCACACCTCTGTAAGGTGCCTTCCTGGAAATCATATATGATTTATGTCTGTCTGTATTTCATTGGCTAGAACTTTTTAGAGAGTTGTTCCTAGCTGCAGAGAAAACTGAGAAAGGTAGTTTTTATTCCAGGTAGCAATATGCTAAGCTAAAAATCTTAGAGGTTCTATGTTTAAGGAAGGAAGGGGAAATGGAGAATGCTAGACACTTAGCATTCTTTGCCACATATGATCAAATACATTTGAGAATATTTGGTTAAACGAAGTTAAATAAGTACACTCATGGGCATTGTTAATCTGCAAAAGAGGCTGTAGTACGTAGCCTTTGCAAAATGTATTAAACTATAGAATTGGGGTATGTGTGAAAGAGAGAGAGAGAACTTTATGGAATTAGTGTTCTGCAGAAGATATTCATGTAAACTTAGTCCTTGATGAAGTGTAGACTTTAAAAATGACTGATCCAGGCAGCGCACCTTCATTTTAAAGGCTAAATGAAATTCCTTCAATAAACCTAGACCACCTACCCTGGATCAGACGGGTCCTGGGCTGAGTGCCGGGATCTACAGATGATTCGTGTTTCCTGCTCTCAATAAGTTCAAAGTCAGGGGAGACATATTCTCAGTAAAATAGTTACAAGAAATTCCAAAATAGAACTTGAACTTGGAGAATGTGACATTGGCCTGCAGAACCAGATGGCTGGGGTACAGGCTGGGGACAGCATGGAGTGGCAAAAGGAGTTGGTGCAAGGTGACGAGGCCAGAGGGGCGGACGCAGGCAGTGGAGGAAGGCTTCGAGTGACCTTCGGGGAGGGGGCTGTGTCCTTGTGGCAGCCGGAATGATAATGTGATACGGCAGAAAGGTCATGTAACCTGCGAGCCGAATCCAGGTCTTTCCTCCTCCCTGCCCTCTGCCACTGTCAGGGCTTCTCCCTGTCCTGACACCAGACAGCTAGTTGGTCACCAGAGCACACGTCCCTCCCTCCGCAGGTTACAAAGCTCTGTCACCTCCTCCACTCTCTCACGTGATCGTCACAAGAGTTCTAAGAAGCGCAGAGAACAGGGAGGGCTGCTCTCAGTTCTCCACTTTACAGGGAGGCTGGGCGGGCTCCATCATCATGCCCTCTGCGTGGCAGATGGCCGATGGGAGGAGCCGCTCCCCGGCGGGTGCGTGGAGAGAGGGGCTGAGAGCAGAAGCCCCCCTGAGGCGGGGCTGAGCTCCCCGGGGCTCCCCCTGGCCGGCTAGGCGCTGTGGAGGCTGCTCCACCACGCTGGCAGGGAGGGCCCTGCGCCAGTCTCCCAGGGCTGCCATAACGGAGGGCCACAAACCGAGTGGCTTCAGACAATGGAAACTTTGTTCTCTCCCAGTTCCAGAGGTCAGAAGTCTGAAACGAAGGTGTCAGCAGGGCCACATCCCCTCCGAAGGCTCTGGGGCAGCATCCTTCCCTGGTGCTGGCCGCAATCCGTCCAGTCCCAGCCTCCATTGTCCCGCGGCATTCTCCTCTGTGTGTGTGCAATTTCCCTTGTCTTACACAGGCGCCGTCACTGCGTCAGAGCCCGTCTGAATCCAGCATCGCCTCGCCTTTACTTGATCGCATCTGCAAAGACCCTATTTCCAAATGGGAACATTCACAGGTCCCCAAGGCCAGGACTTTCATGGTGGTGGGGGCTCTCAACTCCACCTACAACAGACACTTTCCTTCTTCAGCTCATGCCGAGCCAGCCCAGGCTATGGAGAGGACCCAGAGCCAACACCCGATCCTGCAGCTCTAACCTCCAGCAAATCAACAAATCCCGCTTATCTCTGGTGTATCAGCCTTTGCATCGATCCAATGCCCTCAGTGCGCAGCCTGCAAACACACTGTTTTCCTGCTGACGCCTGGCCAGGGGTGTGCTGGGGGAGCCCGGCCAGCTGGCAGAGCTGGCAGGGCCGTGGCCGAGCTGTCCTCCCTCGGCGCCGCCTCCTGGCCACAGGTGCTCATCTGCAACCCGGCAGGGGGCGAGCTGGAGCCCACCTCCCCGCCCTGGCTCGAGGACCCGCTGGTTCAGCTGCCTCACTTTGCTGTGTCACCAATTCCTACCTGTCCTGCAGGCAGTACGAGTTTGCTGCTGCGACAAAGTGCCGCAAACTGGGTGTTTCAGCAGAAATACAGAAATTGTCTCACAGTTCTGGAGGCCGGGAGTCTGAAATCAAGGTGTCAGCAGGATCGCTTCCTTTTGAGGTTCCTTCCTTCCCCAATCTTCCTGTGAGAGAGAAGCGCCTCGCCCCGAGCTCCTGGTGGTTGCTGGCGATGTTCGGCATTCCCTGGCTTGTAGAGGCATCACCCCGATCACTGCCTTCATCTTCGCCGGCGTTCTCCCTGTGCGCACGCGAGTCTGTCTCCACGTTTCCCCTTGTTATACAGACACCGGTCATATGGGGTTATGGGCCCACCCTACTGCAGGATGACCTCATCTTAACTAACTAATTGGCTATGATCCTATTTCCAGACAAGGTCACCTTCTTAGGTACTGAGGGTTAGGACTTGAACAGCTGAATTTTGGGGTGGACACAATTCAACCCATAACAAAGGCCCATCAGAAATCTCACCTCCTGCAGCAAGCCTTCTGCACTCGAACTCACACACTCTTCCCTTTTGGGAACTCCTGTACACATAGTGTCTGAGCAACTCAGCGGACCTGGGCCACCAAGCCACCTTGGCCTTCTTGGGTGTTTATTTTCTGTCTCCCTATGGCTGGACTTAACTCTGGGTGGACAGCATTTATAGTTTTTGAGCACAAGTGTAGCACAGCAGAAGCCCTCTTATCTGATGTTATTAGGACTGGTAGTTGGGTGGTAAATTGAAAATTCAAAAGGAATGCCAGCTAGCAGCACGGCCCAGCGTGCAGTGGGCAACAGATGGATGCAGGAATAGACCGCAAAGGTTCACCACTGTGTCGGTTAAATACACGTTGACTAGGAGAGATTCTTTTGCACAAAACACAAACAGCAGCCACCAAACCCCAAGATGAATGGAAACTGGATGCCAAGGTATCCAACCGCTGGTCGAGAGTGCATTTTTCTTTAAAGATACCATCAATGCTCCGGACCATTTAAGACTCCCCCTGTCTGTTTTGGACATCAGGGCAAGTGGCTGCACAGAGCTGTTCGGGGCTTTAAAAGTGGAAAAAAATACTGACCACAGGATTTAGGAGAATAAAGTAGACTTGTGAGAGTTAAACTCTGAAATAAATGTAATAGGTCCGAAGCAGAAAGTGGCAAAGTCTGTGTTTCACCTGAATCATGGGACTGACATACCCCAAAAAGAAGTGTGTGTGAGCGTGTATGTGAGGGTGTGTGAATGTGTGTGTTGTGCATGGTAGTGTGTGTAGAGATGTGTGTGTGTGTGTCTGTGGGTATGTGGGCTCATACTATGTGCATGATCGTGTGTGTGTGTGCGTGTGAATGCACGTGTGTGTGGACAGGCAGGGCGGCCCAGGAAACAGAGAGGACACTGCCTTTGCTCAGCGAGACGTAGCAAAGCCAAGCAGTGTATCCTGGCTGTCCCCAAGGGAGACAGGGGACTCTGGGCCAGGGACTTGGGCTCCCGGCATGTGCTCAAGTTCTGCCCATTCTTTTTTTTTTTTTTTTTTTTTAAACAGAGTCTCACTTTGTTGCCTAGGCTAGAGTGAGTGCCGTGGCGTCAGCCTAGCTCACAGCAACCTCAAACTCCTGGGCTCAAGCAATCCTTCTGTCTCAGCCTCCCAAGTAGCTGGGACTACAGGCATGAGCCACCATGCCCGGCTAATTTTTTCTATATATATTAGTTGGCCAATTAGTTTCTTTCTATTTATAGTAGAGACGGGGTCTCGCTCTTGCTCAGGCTGGTTTCGAACTCCTGACCTCGAGCAATCCGCCCGCCTCGGCCTCCCAGAGTGCTAGGATTACAGGCGTGAGCCACCGCGCCCAGCCTAGTTCTGCCCATTCTGGGGAGATAAGTACATCAGGTCATCGCAGTGCGATGCTGCTGTGATCAACGTCACCCACGTCATCTACTATCCCCCATCATGTTCCAAACTCAGTGCTGACTGTCACTGGGTCCCTAGGAGCTCTCCCCCAGGGAGGGAATGTGCCCACGAGCAGACCTGAAGAGCCAGCATGTGGGGACTGGGCATTCATCTCAGTTCTTCCCCTTGCTAGCTGGTGTCCTTGGGCAGCTTAATTACCCTCTCTGAGCTTCAGTTTCTTCATCTTTGCAGTGGCTTTAGTAGTTCCTGCCACATAGGTTGTTGTGAAGATTAATGAAACAACCCAGGTAAAGTGCTTAGCACAATGGCTGGTACATAGCAGGCCTTTAAAAAGTAGAAGCTTCCATCATCATAATAGTAAATATTATAGTAAATTGTATAATAAATAAAAACGTCAACATTATGTTTTATGCATGCCCCTGAGAAATGGATCCATTCCCAGGGGCTGACCAAGGGCACGATCTGCTGTTTATCATGGTTCCCTGGCATGCACCTCTGGCGCCCACGGGGCAGACAGCACCCCTAGACTTCCAGACGGCCCCTGCCCCCTCCTCCTGCACATCTGTCCAGCTGTGCGGACCTGGCACCCAGGCATGCCCTGCCTTCCTTCCTCCCCCCTCTTACCTGCTCTGGAGAGAACACAAACATGTCAATGACAGCACAGTAAAATCCGATGACAGCCCCAGAACTCCTAAATCTTCCAAATTGCAGTCTGCACTTCCTCTAACTTTACATCCGGGCATGCCTGGTGGAGCAGACCCGCCCCCGGGTCTAGTCCCAGCAGCTGCCATCGAGTGTTTGCCTCGTTCAGCTGCAGGGGGCAGCGGACGGCCTCACACACTCCCACGTCCAACTCTCTCCAAGTTGGCCGTCCACGTGGAAAAGAGCAAATCCAGTGAATGTGCCACAGGAATCCCGAGGCAGCACAAAAGGGAATTCCCAGTTGTTGGGGTCGTGGCAACCCTCCCTGCTGTATATGGGAACTCAAAGGGAAGCTTACTATTCTGAGCACTTAGGAATTAGGCTTCCGCCCTCAGGTTCGAGTTGAAAGCAGTGGTTGGAATTCTGGCGTCGACTCTGCCAGAGAAGGGGGCGCTGGGCCAGCTCCTTGGCAGAGGCAGGACGTCCTGGTCGGCCTCTGTGCCCCCAGGGTTGGTGAAGGGCTCTGGGGACAAGGGCTCCCCTGACGGCCACTCACTCGTCACAGGTGCAAAGAGGCCAGAACTTTGCCTCCGACCCTTTCTTAACTGTGGAGAAGAATCTCCCAGTTTGGGTGGGGAGAAGCAAAGCCATTTGATAATTCATTTCTTAATGAAGAATGAATCATTTTTAAACGCCTCCTGCCTCTTTGACCAGCTGACCCTATAATTAGACAAAGCACGATCATTTCCTTTCTACTGCTCCTCCCCAGAGCGGGATCTGCTAGTCAAGGCTAACAGGAAGCAGACGGCACACTCAAATTAGGATGCTTTAAGGAGTCCTTGAAAAAAGGACTGTTGACAAAGGCGTGGGCAGGGCGTGGGGAGACCGAAAGGGCCAGTGCAGGGTGCCGGGGCTGGGAGCTCTCTCACCCCGTCCTGACAGAGTTACTGAATCTGGAAGGAGGCAGGCAGGAGGACAGGTGGCCTTGACAGGAGTGGGGGTGGGGTGCCTTCTGCTGGGGGTACAAGCCAGCCGGAGTTGACCCTGTGAGGAGAGAGACAGAGGAAGAAACATCCCAGCCTCACGCACCTCTGCCCCTCAGTCTTCTGCCATGGATCCCACTGACTAGACCCAATACGGAGCCAGAGGGGTGGCAGCCTGTCACTGCAGGACAGACAGGTCAGTCTCGTGGGGCAGAGAGCAGTGTGGACAGGAGCACAGAGTGGATCTGGAGGGGCCAAGGGCAGCTGCTGGCACCTGAGTGCTCTTGTGTTCACCCCGCACCCCGCCTGATTCGTTTCCTCTTAAGCCTGTAACTGTGCAGACAGACACCTTGTCCCTTTGCTCCTGGGCACTCTTGTGTTGTCGTTATTATCATATATTGCCTGATATCTCTTTGCCGATCCAGCGTGTAAGCTCCTTGGGGACAGAGATTGTGTTTTCCCTTGGATTCACCCATGGCCCAGGGTCCCTCCCTTGCACACTGTGTGCAGGTGTGCGTGTGTGTGCGTGTGTGTGTGTGCGTGTGTGCAGGTGTGCGTGTGTGTGCGTGTGTGCAGGTGTGCGTGTGTGTGCAGGTGTGCGTGTGTGTGCGTGTGTGCAGGTGTGCGTGTGTGTGTGCGCGCGCGTGTGTGTGTGTGTGTGTGTGTGTGCGACAGTTGAGTGTGCATCAGTGAGGACAGGCCAGGTGATGTTCCAGTAACAACCAGCAGACCTCAGCAGCTTTGTACAGTGAACATTTTCTCTTGTTCCCACCGCTTGTCCATTGCAGGTCAGATGCAGAGCTCAGCATGTCATAGTGACTTTGGGACCCACGATGGCTTCTTTTCAACATTGACAGTCACAGCAGAAGAGAGAGGAGGATGGAGTGAATTGCACACTGGGCCGAGGTGTCACTTCCGCACCACACCTTTCATTGGCCAGAGCAGGCTCGTGGCCACCCTACCTTTTACAGCCGGGGAGCAGCATCCTCACATGCTCAGAGATCGGAGAACCGGAAACACCCGGTAAACGGCTCCCAAAGTGGGTGAGGGTGGTCTCTACCAGGGAGCCGTGGAAGAGTGATTAATAACTGAATTTAATTGAACAGTGGGGGTCAATAAAAATTAAATGAATGAACAAATTTATGCCTTTTGACCTGTTCTGTTCAAATCAGTTAATTCAGCCACAGCAACAAAAAGGTAGCCGATCACATACCCAAGGAATTATAGAAATCAAATGATTTTTAAAAGGCAGACTGGTTTATATTACAATATCCCATTTCTGGCTGACTTTAGCATAGCCTATTTTGTTTGATATGAATTGTCCCTGGGATGTGAAATCTTCATTTTCCCCCCATCAGATGTGATATTACTTTCTAGATTCTCATGTCCTTGGCTGTTTTTTAAGACTCAGACAGATCCACATAGATCTGCTCATCGATCTTGGTGCCTTCTTTGGCTTAGCTGCTGCCACATGCCTTTCCCTGCCCTTTGAGAGACACCCCACCAGTGGTACCCTGTACCATCCCCAGGCATCAGGTTACAAAGTTGCCCAGTTCTGAATCCTCCCCATCCCCAAATCCCTGGACCATACAGGAAATCACCTCATTTCAAGAGGGGAAAAAAGGGTGGAAAAACATTTCCAGGTCTAGGCAATCACTTTGTTGAAAAAATATAAAACCAAGTTCTCAGCGTTATTAACAAAAGTAGAAAAGCATGTCCACCCATCCTCAGAAATTATTCACACCTAGCAACTGTTCCAGTAGGGACCCTGTCCAGCTGGGGTTATGATCAGCTTGTCTCAGCCACAAGGTTTCCCAAAGAAATTGCCTCGAAAAATCATGAAGAGACTGTGATCAAAGGTGTAAAAGATGGTTATATTTAAAAAGAGAAACAAATAAAACAGAAAACTGTGGTATCTCTTCTCTGTTCTCTCTAATTTTTTCAGTAATCTTTTGTATACCATGTACCCTGAAAGCAAATGACAAAATTGCTTCCTCAGAGTAAATGGTCAAAGTGATTTTGAAGGCTGGACTTAGGCACTTGGATGTTTTGTAATATTTACAGTGCCAAACCAGATCTCCTGGGACGAACACTAATTCATTGGCTCTCTAAGGGCTTTTGTGCAGTGAGAAGAGAAGGAGGAAACTGACCCTATGACACTAAATGCACATGATCTCAATGATAAGGTTATTGTAGCAGTAATCTCAGTGGCCTACAAAGCTTGGGTGGCTGGCAGGGTCCTTGTCTGTTTTCCTGAGAGGGTCTGGGTCAATGTAACTTTGGGACCTTCTTAAGGGTGGGTCCTTTTGTGTTCCTGCCTCTCAGCTTCAGCTTTTTTAGTAATTCAAATTCTGACATGACCTGCCAGGGAGGGAGTGCAAATGATCAGAAATACCAGCTTCTACCTTTTCAGCTTCTCCTAGTGTAATTTCTTTACCTGATTGTAAAAGTAGCATGTGCTCATTGCAGGGAATTTGGAAAATATAAGAGATCAAAAGGAGAAAATAGGAGGCAACCATATTTCCCTACCCAGCAATGATCACCATTAACTTCCTGATGTCTCCGTCTCCCCTTTTTTAACCTTCACTTTTCTCTTTCTTGATATTTAAGTATTTCAATCACCCATCCCCATTCATTCGTATTTATCGAGCACATACTATTGTCCTGTTCTCAGCATCTCAGCATCAGGGATGTAACAGTAGAATAAATGGATACAGTCCTGTTCTCATGGAGATAAAATAATATCAGAGACAGTTACTAAAATTCAGCGGGCAGAAGGAACACGGGAAAATCTCTAAACACTTTGAAGTTAAACAGCATACTTCTAAATAACTCATGGGCTAAAGGGGGTGTCTCAAGGAAATAACAAATACATAGAACTCTGAGGTGCAGCTAAAGCAGCACTGAAAGGAAAATTTACAGCACTAAATGCTAACACTAGAAAAGAGAAAACATCTCAAATCAATAATCAAAGCTCTCACTTCAAGAAGCCAGGAAAGGAAGAATAAAATTACACCCAAAGCAAGTAGAAGGAAAGAAAGAAAATCAACAAAATTGAAAATGGGAAAACAATAGAGAAAAATCAACAAAACAGAAAGATGCTTCTTCAAAAAAACCAATAAAATTGATAAATCTCTAGCAAGACTGACAAAAATAAAAAGAAAGAAACATCACCAAATTAGAGGTGAGACAGAGGTTATCACCGCAGCTGTTAAAAAGATAACAAGCAGATATTAATACTTTGAATCTCTTTTTGCTCATAAATGACAACTTAAAAGAAATGAACTAATTCCGCAAATGACAAGAACTACCAAAACCCAACCAAGATGAAATTGACAATCTCAATAGCCCTATGACCATTAAAGAAATAGAGTTTGTAATTTAAAAAGTTTTCAAATTTTTACTGGAGCATTCTTATGGAAAAATTAATACCGATTTTATACCATGTTTTTCAGAAAACAGGAGAGGAGAGAGCACTCCCCAACTCATTCCATGAAGCGAGTGTCATCTTGACTCCAAAACCAGATACAGAAAGCACAACAAAACCACAGACCACTGTCTCTCATGATCTCAGATGCAAAAATCCTCAACAAAATATTAGCGAATTAACTCCAGCAATGAATAGACATACATTAGGGAGGTGGGGCTGATTTAACAAAATCAGCGAAGACTTCAGATTTGGATAGACTTAGTTTCAACTACCAGCTTCCCATGTGATTCAGTAACTCTCTGAACCTCAGTTTATATATCTGTAATTTGGGGTAACACACAGATTTTAGAGTTGGTGCTAGTAAATGAAATGATATGTCTAAAATAGTCAATGGTAAGTTATTATTTTGCCATATTTCTTTTGGGTTATTTTTCTCATAGAAAAATAAAATGTTACAAATATAGCTGGTATTTTGTTATGGCAGCCTGAGCTGACTAATATGTGGAGCACATTCCTACCCCAGGGCCTTTGCATGCCCGCCCCTTCTGCCAGCTATGCTCTTCTTCCACGGCTTTCCTTCATTTCCTTCAAGTCTCTGTTCAAAAGTCACCTTCTCAATGAGGCCAACCCTGAAAACTATTTAAAACTGCAACTCATCTTCTCCCAGCCAGCACTTCCAATCTCCTTTTCATGTTCTACTTAAAAAAAAAAAAATTGTTTCCCACACATAATTAAACAGCTTTCTAATATATGGTATTATTTACTTATTATATTGTCTATCACCTGTCACCCCTTGCACAGATGTAAGCTCCAGAGGAACAGGTATGTGTGTCTGTTTTGTTCACTGATACAGTCCAAGTGCTTAGTACTATGATTGACAGTTCAAGAAATATTTCTTCCCTGAGTGCATGAACCTCTCCTGCCCTGGGGAAGCAGCCCGCCAGCCAGGGACACCACGCCATACCAGGACTGCCCAGCAGATGGCAGCCGATGAACGCCAGAGACAGCTGGGCGCCCACGCTTTGAACTCAAAGGTTCTTTCAATTAAGTGCAAGATAACAACCTGGGAGACACAATCATGTTCGACTTAGTCCTAACGCACACTTGTACTCCTGACGAAGATGTTGTATGCAGGAGGTGAGCTGGTGAACTGATAAAGCCTTTATCTAATACAGGAGACTGTTTACCCACAACTCCGGGGTGAAAGAATGTAAACAGCTGTCAAGAAGAAAGGAGGGCAGAGTCCTCCCACGGTGGGGACAGGGGTGCAGAGGCCTGTGGCCATGAATATGCATCACTCCCCCAGAGGACAGAAAAATGACATTTGACCACCACTACTGAGGGAAAGAAGTAAGCCCCTAACACACTGTCAGGAGTGTGGAAGTTTCTAGTCTTACTCCTGACACCCCAGAAGGTGCTTCATTACGAGAACCTGGAATCTCCCCCTGGACTTCTGCCCAGCTGCCCTCTTCCCAGGTGTTCCTGTCACCCATCCAATCAGGGAATTGAGCTGCGGTGGTAACAAGCCCTCCAAACGCCAAGTCCAAGGTGAACCTGCCTTAGCTCATACTCAGCATTTGCATATGTCAGGGTAGGGGCGGCTCCCAGGCAGATACTGCTGGGGAATCTGAGTCTACTAACCCAGAACAATCCCAGCCAGCTGGTCAACCGAGTTTCTGCGACGATGACTACAAGAGCTAGCATGTATTGAGCACTTCCTGTGTGCCAGGCGTGTGCTGTGTAGGTGACCTGCAAATATTTCATTACTTCGTACAGCGACTCTCTGAAGTCCACACTCTTTTCTTCCCTGTCTCACAGATGACAGGAGAGACGTTGGCACTCACCCGAGGACCCAGCCAGGTGACTGGAGCTCACCCTTGACCCCTGGGAAGCAGGAATTTGCTGCAGCACACCATGGATCCTGACAGCCCTCAGAGAACATCTGGACCAGCCCCTTCTATTGACAGATGGGGAAACTGAGGCCCAGAGAGGGGAAGGGACTGGCCCAAGTGCAGGAAGAATGCTCCTGGGCCTCAACATTCCCAGCTAGTGCTGGGGGGCCAAATCGCAGCCTTTTATTTCGCTTTCCCCAGATGCCAGCCTGCCTCAGCCCTGGCCAGCACTAACACTTCCGAATGAGATCCTGCACAAATGACACTTCTCTTGTTTTAGGAGTTTTGTCAACCAATATAGACTGTCCGGCTGGAATCACTGGCCTCTCATCGTGTGAACTCTGGCTTCTGCAGCTATTGGCTGCTGTCTTTGGTCAAGCCACTCACCTCTTGGCTGATTTCTCATCATTAAAAATGGAGATAACAATATTTATGAAAGACTATGTTACATTCTAGGCCGGTGTTGTCCAATATAACGGGAGCCACAGGTGCAAGCCACATATGTCATTTTAAATTTTCTAGTAGCGACATCCATAAAAGGTAAAGGGAACAGGTGGACTGAAGCATTTGGCATGCAGGCACCATCATTAATTTCCATAATTTGTTTCACTTAATGAAATATCCTCAAAATAGTATCATTTCAATATCTAGTCAATATACAATTGTCAGTGAGGTACTTTAAGTTTTATTTTCATAGAAGCCTTCAAACTCTGGCGTGTATTTCGCACTTATAGCACCTGTCCATTTGGACTGGGCACGTTTCAGATGCTCAGAAGCCACACATGGCGAGTGGCTTCTGTGGGGGACAGAAGTGTCCAGGCCTCGATGACATATTGGGCATATGGCTCCCTGCTCGTGGGTCTTTCTATCTGCACCGTGTGTGGGGCAGATGACAGTCAGCTAGAACCTGACCAGGCAGAGGTGGCCTTTGTCCTGGCAGCAGGACGAAGTAAGTCCCCGGCCCTCCCCTGCTCTCAGCAGGCCACCAAGCTGCCTTTGAAAACCTTCCCTCTCCAGATCGATTCCCTCCGGCGTCACGAACAGGACTTCCCCATTCTCTGCAAATATTCCTGTCCATTCTGTCCTTGGCGCAGTGGCAGGACAGACTGAGCTGTAGTGAGGGAGCGGAGTAGAGAGGAGGGCGGGGTGCCAGGAGAGCTCCCCTCCCTGAGGACGGGCTTGGCCCTGGGGCATCCCTGTCACCGTGGGACCTGGGCGCTATCTCTGTTCATCAGCTTAGAACCTCACCTCACCGCACCCAGCTCAACCCTGTGGGCTGAACTGAAACGCCCTCCTTATGGGAGAGCCCCGCGCCGTGGCCATCACTTACGTTTGCTGATGAGCAGCTGTACGGGCGCGAGTGTGCGTGGGCCGCGCTGAGAAACATACAAAGGCTCAAGTCCGACTTCACCCTCAGGGCTCGAGGACGGAAGATCGGAGCCAGTGTCTGCCTGGGGTCCCCAGGACAGCAGTGGTCACTGGGGCTTGTGGAGAGGGCTGAGGCCCGGGGGCAGGGGAGCTGGCAGCTACAGAGGACCAAGGAGGACAAGCAGGGACCCTGTGAGCCCAGGCTGGGACGGAGTGGGACGTGCAGGTGGGATGGCTCAGGCACAGGGGCCTGGGGTAGCAGAGGGCTGCCTGCTCACCCTTCCCTGGTGGACACAGGCTTCTCCCCTTCTCTCTGCAGGGCAGTGGTGAGGGCCAGAGCTCTGCGTTCCGACTGCCTGGCTTCCAGTTCCAGCCCTGCCACTCTCTGTGTGACTTTGGCCAGTTATCCACCCTCTCTCGGCATCCGTGTCCTCATCTATGAGTGGGGTGGAGACTCCTTCCTGGGGTTCTCTCAGTTATAACTGAGGCAATAAATGCGAGGCTGAGCATCGTGCCCGGCTACTGTTATTATATTTTACTGGGGAAAGAGCTGGTTCCCTGGTACTCTGGCTTGTCCAGAATAGAGGCATCTTGTTATTTTTCTCAGTTAATTAATTTTATGGATAAAAGTACAGCATTAATGGAATCTATGCTGAAAGAGAACAGTTTCTGAGATGTATGGTTAAGTGGAAAAAACAAAGCATGTGAGCCAGTGTGGAACATACATGCACGGCCTGTATTTGGGATGGCACAAGAAGTACAGGTGAGGGGTGACTGGAGAGGGGAACTGGGGACATCGGTGTGAGAGAGGTTGGCTTTTCATTATCTAGCCCCTTGTAACAGTCCCATTTTGCCAGGAACATACATTACTGCTTTTTGCTTTTTTAACATGCATCACTTTCTCAATTAAAAAATAATTAAAATATCCTCCCCTCACCAATTATAAATGGTCATTGTAGAAAATTTCCAAATTCTGAAAGAAGAGCATAAAAATGCTGTACCATTTCATTGCTGGGTGTTTGAGGACCCAGGGTCCCTGCCTAGGAAGATGGTTTGTTCCTTAATTCATTTTCCATGTATCCCCATTTAAGCATCTGCAGGGATTTAACTGGGGCGAGAGGAAAACAACAGGGGGGCTATTTGTGCATGCAACATACACCCGACAAACAAAGCGCTTCACACACGTGCACACAACATGCACCTGTCAGCAACCAAACCACTTCACACCCACATACAACAACCCACTTCACTCACCCATATCCCAACAACTAAGCACTTCACACACCCAACAACCAAAGCTCCTTGTACACATGCACCCCACAACCAAAGTACTTATACACATGCACACCCTAGCAATCAAAAGAGCTTCACACTCCTACCCATTAATCAAAGCACTTAAGATGCACACACCAGTAACCGAAAACCTTCACACACACACACACCAACAACCAAAGTGTTCACACACCCACTCACACATTCTCCAACAACCAAAGCACTTTACACACACCCCACAGAGCTTTACTCCCCCAATCAAAGTGCTTCATACACAGCCCCCTGAGAACCAAAATATTTTACCCATGCACCCCGATAACCGAAGCTCTCTGTACAGACTCCCCCCGCCAAAAACCCCTAAGCATCTCAATTTGTTTGATGCAGCAGCAGATACTTGAACGTCAAGACATGAGACTGCGACTTTCTTTTCAGATTAATGAGCAAAAGACTGGAGGAGGAGAGGGGGCGAGGATGGCGGGAGAGAGCAATTATACCCAAATCTTTTCTCTGTTGATTAGGGATTCCTTCTCCAGCCTGCTTTGGCTCCGGCTAAATCTTTTTCTAATGAGATGTGGCTTATCCAGATCAGGGCGCTGAGAAAAAAGTTGCAATTAACTTTAAGAAGAAAAGGAGTGAGTGAGAAAGGGAGGGAAGAGTGGAGGGGGAGGGGGCCTGCAGGGGGAGGGACAGGCCTTGGGGGCAGGTGCGGAAGAGACAGAGAAGATGGAGCAGCTCTCTGCAGGTGGAGGGGCGCAGGCCTGGGCTGCAGTCACTGCTCCTCCTCGGGTTTGGAGCTTAGAGAACGTCCCTGGGGCACCTCTGCCTGCCTGCATCAGGCTCAAGTCAAGGGCTGGAGAGTTGAGGGTCCCTTTGGGTCCGGGGCTTTGCCAGCTCTGCACACCCACCCTCTAGGTGCATGTCCCTCTTCTGCCTCCTCCACTCTCGGGGACACAGCCCCCAGCCACCTGTCTGGAGCCTCGGTGACCCCAGGTGTCAGCTCAGCACTCACTCTGCTCTTGGGAGCCACAGAGCCCCCGTGTGGCACAGGCCTCAGCACTGACCCTGGGTGGGGCCTCCCTGACCTGCCTCATCTTCCCTTCTGGGAGGGGGGCCTCGAGTTATTTTCATGTGAGCCACTTAGAAGGGAGTACAGGGACTAGGATTGATGGAGAGACTTCATAGTGTGGCAAAAATGCCTCAAGCTCCCAGAACTGCCACCGATCTGTCTTCACGTGCCTCTCTCTGGGCAGAATCAAGCTTGACCAAGCTACAGCCATGGGACAGTCAATCCCTCCCTCCCTCCCTCCGAGGCTCAGTTTCTCCATCTGTTAAGGGAACTAACCAGCGACCCGCAGATCTCCAGGTCTCTGCCGTCCTGACCCCCAGAGACCCCGGGAAAGGTCCCTCAACTCCGCACACCCGATGTCAGGAGTGGCACCTCCCGCCCGGCCGGACTCTGCTCTGTGAATCCGCGGGACACTTACACCTTCCTGCGGGGTCTCATCCACTCAGAGACGGGCTTTTGCCCTATTTGGCAAGAAATAGCCAGCGATGCCTGAGGGCAGCTTTCACAAATCTCGAGGTCTCTAACCCGGTGCTCCTGGTGGGGTCTCAGATAATAAGGCAACATCTGTGTGCCAGCTGAGCCGGGGACCCCGAGCCGGATCAGAGGGAGTCGGGCCGGGAGGGTGGATGCAGGGCAGATGTGGGCTGTGGTCTCCCTTCTCTGGTCCCATGCGGACACACACAGGCCGAAGGGGTCCTGGCAGATCGTCCAAAGCTGGGCTCCTTTTTCTCCTGTCCATTCCCTGGACCTCCCTGTGCAAATTTTTGGGGATATTTATCACATTGCTGGTGAATTGTGGGGAAAAAATGAATCTCGAGACTTCGAATTGTGCCCCATCTGACTAGCTTGCTTGGTTCCCAAAGAAGAAGAGCCCCGGTGTGTTGGTGGCCACCCACAGACACGTGGATCCTTCGCTGGGATATTTGGATGACCCCTTATCAAGTAAGCCATGGAGACGACCCCAGGCCGAAGGACAGATGTGCTGGGCTTGTCTTTCCTGTGTCTAAGTTCCAGAGAGGTCACTCGAGTCCCCGCCTTGGAGCCTGGTGCCCGGGTCCCCGGGCAGCCCTCCCTTCTGTCCCTGCCTTCCACCGTGTTAGCTGCTGGGGCCAATCTGCGCTTTCTCCTGTCTTTCTCTGGCTGTCGCCAATCTAATAAGCATATGTGCTAGAAATCCTAGCTGGAGTGCTAAGTTAGAAATTCATCTTAAACATATAGCAAGGTCAGATGAAGGGGAAAAAAAATAGAAAACAAAACACAAAACCCTGAAACAGAAATTGGACACAGAAGGGCAGATGCAGACAGAACAGGAAGTGCTGGCCCTAGGCTAAATGAAACAGCTGTCACCATTGTTCTGCACTGAAAACTGCCTTTGCAAACTCCATGCGGTCCGGGCTCAGAAAGCAGATGTTAATAATTACAGCACATGAAACGAAGGGCACAGGATTAGGCAAGTGACGAAAAAGAAATGGTACCAGTAGATTTATAACTCGCTCAGGCAAATCTGCTTGGGCTGGTGTGGGGGGTGGGCTGGGCGGCCTCGCTGCAGATGCTCCCGCCCAATCCCTTTCCTAGGTATGGCATTTCGGCTTCCGGGATTGTCTCAGAATATGGGGATTGTTTAGATTGTTTTATGGTGGGGGGCCGTGGAGGCCCATTCTAGCCGCCTTCCCAGGGACCCCACGCCTGCGGGGCCACAGCCAATTGCCTCTGACCTGCAGGAAAAAGACAACATCCCCAGTGCTCAGTCCAAATACAAAGAGATAAATAGTCAGAGGGTTCACTGTAAACAGGGACTCATGGACACAAAGCCAGGCAGCCATCCTTGGAGCTCTTGCTTTTACCAAAGGGTTCATGTCTAAAATCCAGGAGCTCAAGTTCTTTGCAGCTGAAATTGATTCACACTGTAAAGTCAGCCAGCGCTCGCACCTCGGCAAAGGGGCTCTGGGAGAATGTTGGGACAGTTGGAGAAAGTCAGCGGGCAAGTTTCCTGGGCTAATCGCATCAGTAGAAAAGGCAGAGTCTTCACATGCTTTCTGAACGTCCATCGGCGCTCTTCCACGTGAGCCAGAGTTGCAAAAGCAAAACAAAACAACACACTCAACGTCTAAAAAAAAAAAAAAAATCCTCCCATCCCATCACCCCTTGGAAAGGTTAGAAAGAAGGTAAAGCATGTGTTTGGCATCTTTCAGCCTGATATGGAAACCATATGCTTAAATACACTAGCAAACATACTTAATATAACACTCTCTTTTATTAAATGTGGTTTTATAAACGCTCTCCGCAGCCAGGGCACCTTCGCCGCGCTGGAGGCTGGGGCTTGGCAAAACAATCTTCCCGCTGTTACATCTATTGATACACATTTTTTGAAAATGAGTCTCGGACCCTTGGAAAATAGACTGGTTCTGATTATTACTGCGAGAGGGAAGGGGCACACGAGGGCATCTTTTTTCCTCTGATAAATTAAAAGAACTGTAACGGGTGCTTTCTGCAACCTGTAAAGGGGCAGAGCCATCTGTGATTCATTTAGCAGCTCCTTACAGAAGATTTATTTGATTAATTTGGTCAGAAGAGAGAGAATATGGATTTTCCCCTTCCCTGAAAGGCGCGCGCACACCCGCGCACGCACACACGCACCCACCCATGGGCAGACATCTCAGGAATGAAAAATGACTAATCGTGTTATTGGAACTGGCGAACTCGGGGCCTCGGCGGTGAGACAGCGAGCTCCCGCCCCGCCGGGGCTGGTTTCAGAACAGAGTTCAGATCCTCAGGCCCAGCGCCACCAGAGAGTGCGCCTGGAGAAGGTGCCCGGAGGGAGAGCAGGACCGTGAGCCGCTGGATCGCTGCGATTAGGCATCGATTACAGTGCCAGGCACTGTGCTGAGCTCTGTGTGTGCACGGCTCACTGCGTCGCCATGACAACCCGGGGTGGGGGGGGGGTACTGCTATCATCTCTGCTTCATAGACACGGAGACCACTCCACGCCCAGCAGGCCTCGGCTCAAAATTCTTTTTTTCAGATGCTATTTTGCTTTCTCAGTTTTCTATGCCTAAGCCAGGTGAACGGAGGCTGCATCTTGCATTTCATCCACGTAGGCTGTGCTTCCCCCTTTCCGTTCTGTTGTTGACCCTAGAAAAACTCCTTTGGGCTTATTTCTGGTCTCAAGGAGAGCTCTGGTCTCCTCTGGCCTTGGTTGTCTCGAACTTACATGGCCTGGCCCTCCAAGCGATTACCCGTAAGCCACTGCCAATTCCTGGTGGGTGGGAACAGCCTCTGAAATAGGTCCTCAGGGAAGGCAAAGAAAACAGCACGGGTGAGAGGAAATCAAAAAGTCATACAAGATCTGAGCCAAAGAGGATATCGGTGGCAGCAGCGGCAAAACATGCCAAGTAAATGTGCCACTGTTCTCTTTCCCGTGCTCATGGCAGACATTGCTAATTGATCCCAGCTCTCTCTCCTGCTCACCCTGAAAATCCTCACCACGAGGTCAGAATTAGCAAATGAGTGGAAAGCAGTTTGCAGTCCCTTCCTGTGGAATCTTTCATTTTGGGGAGGGAGAAACAGGGGCTCGGATAGGACAAGTCAGCTACAAGACCAGTCAGGAGGTCAGTGCCCAGCCACAGATCAATGGCTTTCCCTGCCTGATAGATTTTGCTCTCACACCTGTGGGGCCGCTTGAAGCCAGGGTGCAGTGGGTCACGAACCCCTGTATTTTGCTCTGTCTCTGCTCTCACCCACTCCCTGCGAGAGAATGTCACTGAAGCTTCTCTGCAGACAGGATAAAAGGCACCCATCCTCTGGAAGGCTGGAGACGACTGAAATCTTACTTTAAAATAATTAAGCCCCAAACCGGGATGGGGTGGGGCAGCCTGAGCCCTCAATCTGTTACAATCTGGGGCCTAAGATTCTAGAAAGAAGTGGAAGCTGTCACTCTGGAAATGCTGGGACTGGTGGACACTCCCCACTCTCTCGCTTGCCACAGGAAATGCCTAGATCAAAGGCGGCCAGGACTGAATAGGCTTAAGGTATCGAGGGCTGGTCTGGCTGCAGGGCTGTCACCCTGTTCACCCGGGGCCCCAGACTTTTCAGCTGGGCGGAATTTCTCTGTGGAAAGAATAACAGGATTTTGTGGAAGGAGGAAGGAGGCTCCAAGTTCAGAAGTTCCCTCCAGAGCCCCTGTCCTGCGGGTCCCTTGCTGGGACCTAATCTTCACTGTTTCTCAGGCTGCTGTGGCGCCAGGCTGATTTTGAGGCTCACTGCCTCGTTTTGCTGAATATCTGATTGGCGGGAAAAAAGCTTTTCCATAGAAAAATGAAACTGAGTACTCGGACTTTGGCTCAGAGAATCAGAGGGTGAGTCTGAAATGCAAAAGATTTTGAAGGGAGGCGGTCATGGTCCCTTTGGGTAGTAAGAGTGTTTTCACTATCCCATTTAGCAAGGTCGCCTGCTGGGTCACCGGGGGACCTACTTAAAGACCAGACAGGAATTGGGCGCCCCTGCATCTCAGCGGCTGGGTGCTCCTGGGAGCTTCTGCTATTTTGAGGAGCCCTAAACACACTTTGTTTAAACATGGCTGTTTAATCCTGTTTATACCACGAATCTCCACTACCTAAGAAGAAAAGGTTGCTGACCGAATCCCACTCTAGCCCAGCACAGCCTCTTGGAAAGATCGCAAATATTGAACTAGTGAGGTCCGAATAATGAGGATTTTATAGGGCCCATGTAACACCCCTTGAAGGGGTTTGTTGACCAATCATCATTTGTTGAATGAAAGTGCTTACACTGCAGAAGGGGTTTTCTGGAATGTGCCTGACTGAGGGGGTGACTGGACAGTGCAGAGAAGGAGCCAAGCTGGAGGGTGGTAATAAAGCCAGCAGGTCCTTTGTGTGCCATTCTGGACTCCGCTTAGGGATAAATAAGCGGGCTGGGATGGGTATGAGTTGTCCCTGAAGACACTTATACAAAGAGGATTGTGTGCCACTGGGAATTACAAACAAACTCAGTGGCCAAGCAGATATCACTAGCTGTGAGCTGTGTGACCTTGGGTTAGATAACATCTCTGTGCTTCAGTTTTCTTCTCTGTAAAATAGGGGTAACTATAGTGCCTACCTCATAAGGTTCTTGTTAGGATTAAATGAGATAAAGCACTTGGAACAGGGACTGGCACATGGTATCAAGAAAGCACTATATCCCAGGCCTGATGCAGTGGCTCATGCCTGTAATCTTAGCACTTCGGAAGGCCAAGGTGGGAGGATTGTTTGAGGCCAGGAGTTCGAGACTAGCCCAGGCAATATAGTGAGATCCTGTCTCTACAAAAAAAAAGAAGAAAAGAAAAAAGAAGTCATTATCTTCCAAAATGTCCATCAACTGACAAATGGATAAATAAAGTTTGGTCTATCCATACAATGGAATATTATTCACCAATAAAAAGGAGTAAAATCCTGATACACACTATAATTTGGGTGAACCTGGTACACAGGTTGAATGAAAGAAGCTAGGCACAAAAGGCCACATATATGGTTTCATTTACATGAAATGTCTAGAATAAGCAAATCTGTAGAGATGAAAAGTAGAGTAGTGGCTGCTTTGGGCTGTTGGGGGTGGTGGGAGATGGGGTTTCTTTTTGAGATGACAGAAATGTTCTAGAATGGACTGTGGTTATGGTTATACTCATCTGTGAATATACCCAAAACCACTGAATTATACATTTTAAATGTATGACTTATATGGTATATGAATTATATCTCAATAAACTGTAAAAAAAGAAAACATCTCATTTTTTTTTAAGTGAGTGTGGTTATGATAACGGCATGATGGAACCATTGACAACTGGAGAATGCTCACTCCACCTACAGACACTCAGATTAAAAAAAAAACCAAAACATGTCTGGATCCAAATTTGGCCTCAGTTTCTCCATCTGCTAGAAGAGATAGAAGCTTCACCTTCAAGGGCTGGGCGAGGTGGCTCATGACTGTAATTCCAGCCCTTTGGGAAGCTGAGGCAGGAGGATCGGTTGAGTCCAGGAGTTCAAGACCAGCCTGCGCAACATCATGAGACCCAATCTGTGCAAAAAAAAAAAAAAAAAAAAAAAAAAATAGCTGGATGCGGTGGTGGGCATTTGTAGTCTCAGCTACTTGGGAGGCTGAGGCAGGAAGTTGCTTGAGCCCAGGAATTGGAGGTTACAGTGAGCTATGATTGAGCCACTGTACTCCAGTCTGGGCAACAGAGAAAGACCCTGTCTTAAAAAAAAGAATTAATATTTAAGATAGATGATCAAGTATGAAGGGTACAGGGTAGGGTCAAGAGGCTGGCCACTCACCAACTGTGCAACTTAAGGAAAATAATTTCCTTGGACTACAGCGTTTTCATCTATGAGATGAGAAAATGGTAGGTGCGACCTCTGAATGTCCTTTAAGCAAAAACCTTCAGAGTGCACGATAATGGCCCAAATCTCATCGTTGGCAGGGTAAGCCAGACTGGACCATTCTAAGGCCATCTCCCACAGACTGGAACTTGTCCTTTCTATTCCAAGGGTCTTCAGTTCTAGAATCCCAAGCTCAAGCTCACAGCACAATGGCTGGAGAAGGACCTCACCGTCACCTCCATTCTTGTCCCCCTCAGACTGAAGCATCGACATAGCTCCTTCCTCTCTCTGGGGCTGGAGACACTTGGTCGAATAGCACTGCCCCCAAATTCACGTTCACTGGAGCCTGTGGATGGGCCCTTACTAGGAAATATGGTCTTTGGAGATGTAATCAAGTTAAGATGAGGTTGTACTGGATTAGGGTGGCCTCGAATCTAATGATTAGGGTTCTTCTAGGAAGAGGGAAATTTGGAAGCAGAGACACAGACAGGAGAATGCCATGGGAAAATGGAAGTGGAGACTGAGGTCAAGCTGCCACAAGACAAAGGACACCAAGGATTGCCAGCAACCACCAGTAGCTAGGAGAGAGGCATGGAGCAGATTCTCCTCTAGAAGGAACCTACCCTGATGACAGCTTGATCTTGGGCTTCTAGCCTGAGCTGAGGTCTATCACCTCCCATCTTTCCTCACATGCGTCCATCTCTTCCTCCACCTCTGGGCCTGGGAAAGGTCATTCGGTCAGTCAAGGACACTCCTAGGCCTGGCTCTCTGTGGCCATAGGAGTGTGGAGAGGGAGAAAGTGGCCTCTTGGACTTCCATAGTGGGAAGGGGGCCCTGCTTCCCCTTCATGGCAACTTGCAATGGGAGAAAGGCTGTGCCTTGTAAGGTCACCTGGGGTCATGAGGATAGGCGCTGGGACATTGTGCAGGCTGAACAGTGATAAATGTCCTCAACCAACCTTCATGCATGTATTGGCCATTTTCTTCTTTTGTGAGTTGATGGATCATGCCCTTGGCCCATTTGTCTCTCAGGTTGTCTGCCTTCTGTCTTTTGATTTGGAGATACCTTTCGTGATCATGCATGCTCCCTCCCCAGATTCCTCTGCCATTAGGGCAGCTGAATTTCTGAAGGCACAGTTAGATCACTCTTGCTGTCTCTTTCTGCCCAGACAAGCTCAGCCTTCCCAAATATGAGTGGTTTTCTTAGAGTTGCTGTACATCAGAAAAAGAGGCCTCTTCCATAAGACATGTTACTTCTGCTTGTTGGAAAATAGTTATAATATACTGATTTTATTAGAAGAGATCCTTTATTGCAATCTGGAGACATGTAATAAATATACAAATCGATGACGTCCAAGATGCAATTGGCACCCCTTTGGCTGGGGTGCCCTGGTGCAGTGCACAACCTGCTCAACTATACGGAGTTGCTCTGCTCCTAATTTCTGGACAGGCCCTCGGTGAAACATAGCCCTTGTCTGCAGCCTCTAGCTGAAGCCTTGTGTGCGTAACTAGGCTCCAGTCCCGGCCTCTTCACCCCACCTTGCAGGCTGACCTTGAACACGTCATGCCATCTTTCTTGGCCTCCGTGGTATCTGCTCTTTCTTCCTCCTGAAGAAGGAGGACAGTACCTCCCAAGACGATGCTGCCTGTGGGAAGCCTTCGGAGAGAGCAAAGGGACCGCGCGGAGGTGTTACTAACACTACGGAAACACATTGACGTGGACGTGATCTAACAGCATTCACCAGACTTTCTTTACAGGCTGGCGGTCCTGTGCTCGTTCAGCCAGCTGCCTGGAAGCGCGCTGTGACCGGGCTGTGGCTGGCGCTGGCACCTCTGGCGGGGGTGAGTGAGGAGGCACCAGTCCAGGGGTCCCGGGGCTCCAGGTTGGCTGATTGTTCTGTGGGTTCCTGAGCATGTTTGCAATTCCTAAGAGTCTAATGGAAGGGTGCAGTTACTCCCAAGGGCACGTGGGCTGGCCGACGTGCCGCCTTCCTTTGCAGGGATCTGGAATGGTGTCAGCTGGACGTGGTGCCGCTAATTCTCTCGTGGTGGTCAGAAGCTGCTCGAATGACAGGACTGCAGAATTAACCTTTGAAAATAGGAGAGCAATTAGAACATTATAAGTGCTTTTGCTTGGTAGACAAACAACTTTTAAAATGTCGAACCGTAGGGAAGAACAACGCTCCTCAAGGAGAGGCAAGCCCTTTGCTTTATTCAGTTTAATAAATTTATCTAATATATACCTTTGAACAGAACCTGTGTGCCAGGCCCTGTGCTTGGCACTGGGGACAGTGACATACAGGACAGAGACGGTCCCGGTTCCCGTGGAGCCGTCATGCTTACCGTGGGAGACAGCAAAATAGGGAAACAAGAGCCACCCTCTTAGGCACTTAATACATGATAGTTACCCATGGAAACAATGAAAATGTTCCACAGTGCAGACTGGCTTAATATATTTAGAGGCACTCACACGTTGGATAGACTATTACGAAACCGTTATAGCCACGATTATTGTAGAATGTCTAACAGCACAGAAAAGTGCTCACGGGTCATTCATTCATTCGATGCATGTCGGTTGAGCACCTCCTGTTACAGGCACCCTCCTGGGCTCTGAGACAGAGCAAGGAGCAGCAGAGGCGAGCTCAGGCAGACTCCCTCCTGTTCTGGACCTTACACCCTATCCAGGGGGACAGCTAATAAGAAAGTGAGGAAATACCCAAACAGGAAAAGGTCAGATGGAAAGGACAAACAGGGTGACATGGTAGAGACTGCCCAGGAGATGGCAGGGGGCTGCTATAGCAGGAGGTCAGGGAAGGCTTCCCGGAGGAGGTGACCCAAAGCTAAAGCCTGACCAAGAGAGGGTCAGCAGGCAAAGATGAGGAATCCCAGCGTTTGATCACCTTTCAAGGGGCAAGGTGAAGGATGAGGAAGTGTGATTTATGCCTACACTTGGCAGGTCAGAGCTCTGTGGGAACTTGGGATCCGGTAGCCTTTCTTTAGGGCCATAAATGGGTGAAATGAGGTGATGAGGTCTGTCTTGGGGTGCTCAGGAAGTCAGTGGCAAAGCCAGGCTAGCACTCTGGGTCTGGGCTCCCTGGACAGTGCCCTTCCCACGCTGTGTGCCATCCTGCCTGTGGGGGAATGTGCCCCGAGTGCTTTCGTGGACCTAGGGCCGCACAAAGGACGTGTCTCTTCATTAGGAGGGTCTCAAAGATTTCTGGAAATTCTACAACGTGCGTGGTGCTACCCCTGAGCCATGAAGAGTGTAAGTAAGCAAGCCACGTGCGTCCATACTCACGTGGGAAAGGAAGGCAGCAATGCCAGAGAGTGGGGATGTGGACACGGGGCCCAAAGATGCTGCCAAGAGGAAGGGGTTCCTGGGGGGAGAGGCCACAGCAGCGGGACTGGGAGACTAAACTCTCGTTTAGACACAGGCAACTTCTCAACTCCCCTTCTGTTGGCCCCTAGCCCCTGGCATGGGAACCCCAGGAGAGGAAGGGGTCCTGGCATGGCTGGGGTCCGGGGCCTCTGCCTTGCACCCTGGGTTGGAGTGTCCTAGACCTTCAAAGAGGCCCCAGCCCATCGACACAGCTGCAGGAATGATACGGGACCAGCCTTGTCCCTGCTCACTTCTGTTCCTTGTTGCTGTGCCACCCCCCGCTGGCTTTGATGTTAGTCCCACTCGGCTTGGCCCAGCTTTGAGGTCTCCTGCTGTGACGCCCCAGGATGGGTCTCCAGCGTGCAGGGCCTCGTGCGCTCTCTCTATCGGAACCTGGATCTGGCCTCCTGCGTGCTGGGCTGTCGCAGGGGGGATCCCTCTGCGGCACAGGGGGAGGTAGTGAAGGGAAAAGGTAACTTTGGGCCAGACTGGGGAGGTTTTGCAGGCCAGGGGCTAGGCAAAGGCACTTTGGTGCACATTGGGGAGCTCCCCTCTCCCTGGCCACCTGGGTGGCTTGTAAGCCCTAACGTGGGCAGGTGTAGGTAGGGGTCAGGAGTTCAGGCTCTGGGTGGGAACACTTGCTCACATCTCAGTTGAAACCATTTCCTTCCTGGGTAACCATTGTTAAGTTCCTTAGCTACTCTGCACCTCAGTTTGCTCATCTGTAAGATGGAGAGAATAAGAACAGCCACTTTATAGTTATGGGGCCTAAACGAAGAAGCACCTGGCTCATTGGAATCACTGGAAACTGGAGCTGTCATTGATGCGAAAGTCTCAGCTGGCTTTGGGAGGAATTAGCTCTTTGGACGCACAGCTGCAATGGTTCTTGGAGCCTCTTCCTGCCTCCTGCATGACAGGAGCCTGACTCCCCTCCCTTGCACTCATGTTCTCCTCCCCTGTTCTCTGGCCCCTGGCCCAGTCTGGCTGGAATGACCTTTGAGGGTCTACCATAGTGCCTTCTTTCATCTTCCTGACCTCCAGCCCCTTTCTGCTCACAGCTGCCTAATGGATCTTCCAGCCCTGCCCCAAATCCTCCACGATCCCAGTGACTGCAGAGGAAATAGCCACCTCCTCAGTCTTTATTTAAGACCCTCTGCAATCTAATCTTTGCCTTAACTTCTCAGCCTTGTGTGGACCTGGGAAGTCTGAGTCTGGAGTTTGAATCTGGGTTCCACTGCGTCTGAGCTGCGAAGCCTTGGGAAACGCACACAACCTCTGTGCACCTTGGTCATCTTATTTGTAACATGGAAATAATTACACCCGCCTCGTTGACTGCACGAGGGTGTTTGAGGGGCAGATGAGCGGGGATGTGTCTGCTGTTCGTAACCTGGAAAGCAACAGGCTATTCTTGGACCACACGGTGGTTTCCTTTCTCTGGGCCTTTGTTCAGGCCATTCCTCCACCTGCAGTGTCCTGCCTGTCACCCTTAGTGACCATTGTCCCAATGGGTGTGCCATTCAGAGCCCGGGCAAAGCCGTGTGGTCTGCGAAGCTGACCAGTCTGCCTGCAGTGACCTCTCCCGCCCACAGTTGCCGGCTCATGTTGCTCCTGCCCCTCGAGAACTCGCTTCCTGTGTCTGCCGTCTCCCTCTCCCGCCCCTGGGCGCTTCTGGAGGGCAGAGAGACACCTAAAACAGCTCGCTTTTCCCACAGCACCGCATACTCCACACGCAAGGGGTGCTCGATGAGTGCTTGGTGAGGGGATGGGGGGTATGTGGGTGAATGAACCAGTTTGGGGAGAAGGTGTATGAAAGTCAAAGGGATGGGCCGATCCCCTCTGGGGCCTGTTTTACGCTGAGATGATGATGATGTGCTTAATGGGCAGCCATTTCCCACAGTGGCCCAAATTTTCACAAATAGGATGGATCCCCCAGTGCCTGTGTAAGAAAGATTTGGGGACACAAATCGGCTTGAAAGTTGGGGAGGGAGCTTGTCTGGAAATTGCATTACCCAGACTAGCACACGCTTTAAAAACATCTCATATATACACAAACCCCTTCACTGTGGATGTGGCAGGGGTTGGCGGGGGACACATCACACAGTCGGGCCAGGGAGTGGGGATGAGTCAGCGCGACACCTCACTCCGACTGAGCAGAGTCTCGGAAGGTGCCTTCCCGGGGCAGGGTGCTGGGGTGGGGGAGGCCTGGGGCTCCCAGGGAGCTGAGGACACGACTCATGGTGACCTGAATTATGTTCCATACTCAGGAGCACCTGATTTATTATCAGGAACTGAAACACACAAAAGAACAAAGGGCCCTGGGGACATTTGTGACCCATCTGCTCCCTCTCCATATTGAGCCAAGGCGCTGCACTCTCAGCAGTTCCCAGAGTGTCTGAGCCCCTCCTCACCCCCCCCCCCGCCCCGCCCCGCCACTTATATTCTAGGGCCACACATTCCTCAGGCAATGCTGAATCCTAAGTATTTTAATGCCTGATAGCTATCTCCGTATGGATTTTTGTTTTATCATGAGGCCACTGGAAAGTTTTTTTGATATCTCTTTGAAACAGATGTCAGCAAAAGCTTCCAGCACAGATCAAGGGCAGGTTAAGGCCTTTGAGATGGGTCTGAATGTCCCTTTAACATCATTCAATCTAATACCCAAATACACCTCAAGTCATTACCCTGTTTTTATAAGAAGCTCTGAACCATATGTTGGGGAACTAATTAAGCATACAAATCAAGCCCTGGGATCAGGTGGCGCTCTGTTTAAATATCTTAACCTTTTATGATTATCTTAATTTAGAGAAAATTCAAAACACATTCAGAAGTCTTAGAAAATGAACTAACGTGGAATTTACTGGCCGGCTTCTTTTCTTGATGTTGGGATCGTTTCTTTACGAGCCCAGCCTGGATTCCTGGGGAAGTCCTCCGAGCTCACTCACGACTTCCCCGGAAATGTAAATGTTTGCCGGCCTGGGAGGCTAAGAAGGGGCCACACCTGACCTTCCCTTCCCCTAGCAGCTTCTCCCGGGCCCAGGTGTCTCCTGTGTGCCGGAAAGAAGCGGAGGAAAAGAGTGGACTCTGCTTGGAAGTTTTATCTTCCTTTTCAATAAAACAAAGTATGCCAAGAGTTGGTGGGAAATGTTCTTGCAGCCTATGTTGTTATGGGGCAGGGGCTGAGATGTAAATTGCACAGACCTGGCTCCTTAGTGGCTGCAGGTGGCTGAAGCCAGCCTCCTTTTGGATTCCAGGTTTATTCTGGGATTGGGGAGAGGGGGCTGGGGTAGTGGGTGGGATCTGTCTTTTCACCTACCTCAGGTAAGGGGGATGCTTGATCTGGAAGGTGCGTCTACACTGTATACACCTACCAAATCCAACTGACTTATGACAAGGTCTCACTGTCTTTTCACTGCTCATTCAATACATCTTTGTTGAGCACCTACTATAGCCAGGTCTGTTCTAGGCACAGTCTTGACAAGGACAGTAAACTGCTTCTGACACACGTGCTCAGTTTAGTGGACAAAGACTGGACTGGGTCTCAAAAAACACTCTTTCTTCAAACTCCTGACCTTCAGCGATCCTCCCGCTTCGGCCTCCCAGAGTGCTAGGATTACAGGTGTGAGCCACTGTGCCCAGCCAAAAAAAAAAAACAAAAAAAAAACACACTCTTTCTTAATGTTCTTAGGATCATTTAACCTTTAGAATAGGGTTTCCAGATACACTAAAGGATGCCCAGTTAAATTTACATTGCAGATAAACAACAAATCCTTGTTTACTATTAGTATGTTCCAAATATTGCATGGGACACATCCTAAATAATGATTCATGGTTTACCTGAAGTTCACTTTTAACTGGGTGTCCTGTATATTTGTTAAATCTTGCAGTTTGACTTTAGAAACAGATATAAATCTATATGGGTGCTGTCTCAATCTTGGATGTTAAATGCTGATTCGGGGTGAAGGCAACTAGAAAACACCCTTGCACCAGGCTTCTTTACCTATGTTATTTCAGGTAGGCCTCAGAACTAGGTTCTGTTATTGTCCCCATTTTGCTTATGGGTGAACTGAAGCTCAGAGAGGTTGAGTGACTTACCCAAGGTCACCAGTGGACCTCGAGCCCAGCTCTGCTGGACTTCGAAGTCTGGACTCTTTCCATGCCACCCCAGGGCCAATCTGATGCCTATCTTCCCAGAGTTCTTATTTTCCTGGCTTGCCCTGGCTTCTCTCAACTTCTTCCCCTTTTTTCCACAAACGTTCAAGGAGAGATTCACTCCCGTCAGATCAATGTCAATGCCCTAATGAAAACCACCACCCAGGCCCGGGAAGGAGGAGATCTGTGGAACCCTAATGAGAATGGTTCCGATTATGCAAAAAGCAACCTCATGGTTATTCTAATGTTACAAGTAAATATAAAACATTTAGAAATATTTGGCTTGGGCTTTTTTTCAAGTACAGATGTCTGACTCCCTGCCAGTTTGTTATTAAAAATGCTACGGTGGTTTGGGTACAAAGATTGTTGTAAAAATAAAAGCTGATGCACTCGGAGCACTCGTTTTGACTTTGCGGGGAAGTCGGCAACGGGAAGGCCGGAGCAGATGGCGGCTAGTGGCGGCTCTAAAACGGGTACCCCAACACTCATAGCCCAGTCACTGCCCTGCTTAAAACCCTGCAGGGGCTTCCCTTTGCCCCTCAAATTCCCACTTGGCTCCTGCCCCGTCTGTCCTCATCCCCCGTGGCTTTGTGGCTTCTTCCAGATCACCACGCGTTGGCACTTGCTGTGTGCTCTGCTTGCTGGGCTTCGCCCCAGCTCTGCATCTCACTGGCTCCTTCTCCTCCCTGGTCTTCAGACCCCCTCTGACCACCTTCTCTGTGTGGCCTTCCTGCCTCCAGTTGCCCTCTGTCGTGTCTCTCTGCTTATTTCCTTTATTTTCCTTATAACTCTCTGAAATTATCTTGCTCACCTTTTGTGTTTCCCACCAGAAAGTCAACTCCATGAAAGCGGGGACCCTGCCTGTCTTGTTTACACACGTCATCCCCAACACTTAGAGCAGTATTGGGCACCTAGTAGTTGCTCAATAAATACTTGTTGAGCAAAAGAGTGATGCTACTACCAACGCACCCAAAGTCCTTCATTGCTTAGTCCCCACTGGGGCACGGGCCAGAGGGAAAGTGGCAGCTTCTATAAATTTTAACCAACTCATGGAAAACAATAAAACTTGGGAGAATCCTAAACCTCTGCGAGTGATGGTTTTGAGCCCAGCAGGAATTTCCAAGAGCACGCTCCAAACTGTGGCAATGGAAAACGCTTAATTACTATAGCATTTGCTTATGTGTAGAAATATAAAACAGATAGAAAACTGAAGGAGTTTGAATGCAGCAACATAAATATTGTCCCCCTAATAATCTTCTTATTGCAGGCAAATAAATGTGTTGATGTGACCGGAACAATTTGGGAGGCATGGGAGGGGGAGCACTCCTTAGAGGCTTTTCTCCTTGGCTTGGCATTCAAGGCTCCATGCACACTTTCTTGGACCTCCCTACCCTGATTTCTTCTCCTGCCTCTCTTTATGCAGCCTGCCTTCCACTGGGCCTGAAGTGTCTGTCACGCCCCCTCCCCTGTGTGCTTTCCCATGTCCGCCCCTCCAGCCCGCTCTGTAGAATGCCCTGCCCCACCTGCATGCATCCAAAACCTAGTCCCAGGGGTCTGGTTCAAAGGTCATCTTCTCCTAAATCTCTATCATATCCAGCCCTACCTGGCAGCCACCTCTCCCTGCTCTGATCTGTCTGGGCACTTCTTTTCTTTTCTCCATCACCTTCTATTTGATATCAAACCTGACTTCAAGCTGCTTCAGGGCAGGAACTGTGCCTCATTTCTGTGTCCCCCACTGCCCCTGGCACAGTCATTTTTGTTGAGAATGAGTTAATGACGTTTCTTGGGACACACAGCCTCCAGTCATTAGCTCCAGGCAATAATGATGCAGTGTCAGGAAGCTATAGCCAATCGCCCAAGACATGAAGGACAAGCGATGTGGTTTGCAGAGTGGGCAATCCACGCCAGTGTTGACATGACCCCACATGTCCAGATGAAAGTCCAGCAGACCAAAGATCCAGAAAACAAAATGAACTTTCCCTCTTCCATTCAGATGTTTTCCTATTGGGTGGCCCAAAGCCTGAAACATCTGAATTCCTGGGTGCTCTACAAACCTCTCCTATTCCCAACTTTCCCAAAGGTTTTATTCCAAAACTCTGTCCAAACAAACAAAGAAATCCCTAAAGGAACTCAAGTGCTAACACTGAACATATGAGTCCAAGAACCAGAGATCCAAGTAGAAACAAATACCCTGTTTTTGCCAGGTAAATGTTGTCAGATACATGGACATGCAAATATATTTATCTCAAGTGGGTTATAAACAGAGCAAGCATCTCACAGAGGGTCCAAAGCCACTTGCAAAAGATGGTAATCGGTTCTGGAGAATCTCACACATATTGAGCCAAGGATCCTCCCTTTCTGCACGATCTAGGAGATTTGGAAGTGTTCTGCAAGCAATGTGGTTTTAAAAGGAAGCCCAGTGCAGGCTTTTGATCTATATAGGATAGTATGTATTCATGTGCAACACTGCTGGATCGACAGGCCACATTTAAACACTCCCCTCACGTACACAATCTGGATTTATTATTTTTGTTCGGGGGCACATACATCTTTTGAGTTTCTACATATATGGCACATGGAGAGGTGAGATAGGAACCCTTGGTGATCTTTCTAAGTGTGACGTTGGCTGCTTCAGGACTATTGTCATATTTTTGACGAGTGCTCGCTGTTAGAGCTAGTAAAAACGTCTCCCTGAACTCATTGTGGATTGCAACAGGAGGAAACACTCCATCACTGAAAAGTGACACTAATGCATTCTATTAGATTTGCTTATCATGTTAAAGAGCATATTAAAAGGAAATGTTTGGGAAAGGGATGCCATAACTTGGTATGATGGATTGAGAATTCCTAATTTGGAAAAAATGTGCTAAGACAACGTGATTGATGTGAGTGACCTACTTTATTTCATAAGAAAGTATGAGTCGCCTCGGGCCCATTGGTACACATATTTGGAAAAAGTTGTTTTTTTTCCACATTAAGTTTTTATTAACATTTTCAAAAGAGCGAAAATACCGTAGAAGGATATAAGTTGCAACTTGTCAATGCAGATGTGTTTGTAGTCCTGTGCTGCTTAGAAAAACCCATCCCCTTGCTGGAAGGGTTTCTGAATTAGGTGAGTTCCTTGCGAGGTGAACACCTCATGGAGAGAAACATGACACTCCTTTCCCTGATACAGAATGACAGAAAAGAGGCATTTTTATTTAAAGCACAAATGAATCTTCTGCTACTTGTAGGTAGTGATCTCTTAGAATGACTAACACTTCTTGGAGCCCCACTGCCACCTTTCCAAGCACAGGTGGCAAAGGATTGAGGCTGAGTTAACCATTTCAGTTCCGCCTTGGAAGATGAGCCCCAGACTGAGTTTCCTTGGGCTGGAAGGCAGGAACTCTTAGGTTTATCCCAGGCAACAGAAGGGACTGCTGGGAGTTGGTGGCTGGCAAAACACTCCGTTACCGTTAAAGCAATGTTGCCACTGAGTTTAAGAACTTACAAAATGCGTATGAGATAATGTTTACTGAAGAAAGTAGGATGTAAAGTAAAAATATATATTAATAAGTGGAGGTGGGAGAATAGGTTGGCACATGATTTCTGAAGGGCAATTTTGTTCATTTGTCACTAAAGCCTTAGGTTGTTGTATGCCTTTGGACCTAAAACTTCCAGTTCTAGAAATTTCTCCTAAAGAAATAATTATTCATATTCACAAAGATGTAGCTAATCAGATGTTCACCACTGAATTATTTCTGATATTAAGAGACTCAACCTAAATGAGCTTAGGAGATTGTGTAAATAAATTCATATATTTAATGTAGCCATTAAAATGATAACATATGAGAATGTGGAAAGGGTTTATAAGTAGGAAACATGGATTATAAAACATTATGCATACTATGTTGCTGTTTGCAAAGCTATACATATATATATGTCTACTTAATTCTTAGACATCAAAATAGGTATACTTTAGTATATGTATAATATATATGTTATATATATTAAGATACTATTATTAACTGTATACATATATATTTGAGGAACATTTATTAAAATGTTAAAAGTGATTATTTTTGAAGAGTAGGTTTTACAGGTACTTTCTGTCTTGTTCCTTGTGTATGTTTCCATTTTCTATACTAGCCATGCTTTACTTTGATAATAAGTAAAGCAGTTATTAAATGGAAAATCCAAGAGACTCAACTGATTACTTAATAGAAACAATAAGTGAGTTCACAAGGATTCCCAGACCCAAACTAAACAGTTTTCTCATAATAATAATAACAAGTAAAAAATATAAAATGAAAAATTATTCCATTCACTACAGCAAAACAAAACAAAACAAAGCATAAATCATCCACAAAACTAAAACACACTAAGTAATTCATGTAAGAAATATCTGAGACCTGTTTAGAAGCAAATAATGAAGTACATCAAAGAAAATCTAAATAGATTACTGTGTTTCTGGTTGGGATGACTAAATATTGTGAAGATTTCATTTCTTTCTCAAATTAGTTTGTAAATTTTACACAATTCCAATAAAATTTCTGACTAAATTAACTGGCAAGTTGATTCTACATATTATTAGGAGAATAGATACATGGGAACAGACAATTTTCCTAAAAGATTAAGGATGAGAGGAGGCTTGCCCTATTGGATTTTAAAAGATATTACAAAGTCAGAGTAATTAAGCAATATGACAATGTTGTAGGACTATGAAATATGCTAACAAATAAAATAGAATGCAGAACAGACTAAAGGGAAGGAAAGAGGTTAATGGACTAAAATATAGGAATCTGGTATGTGATAAAGATTGTATTTCTTGTTAGTGGAGCAAAGCTAGATTGTTCCATAAATGGTGTGGAATAATTGGTTATCCATTTGAAGGAAGAAAAAAGTGAGTTTTCACCCCATACTACATTCACAGAAAAAAAGATTACAAATGTGTTAAAGATGTACACATTTTTAAAAAAATTATAAAAGTTATAAAAGAGAGTAAAGAATATTAATTCCATAATCTTGAGAATGAGAAAGTCCTTTCTTAAAAAGAGATAAATCTCAGAATCCACAAAGGAAAAAACAAACAATTTTGCCTGCATAAATATTTAAGTCTTTAGGATGAGAAGCACACACTGTAAACAAATGACAAAGTAGGAAAAAGAATGCAACTTTTATGAAAGCAATAGATTTAAGAGCTTTACTATATAAAGTGCTATTTTAAGATAAGAGAAAGACTATCATTTCAATAGAAAAACTGGGAGCAAGCTTTTTATAGAGAAGACAATACAAATAACCACTAAACATATAAAAAGATGCTCAACCTTACTACTAATCAAACAACTTAAAATGAGAACAATAAAATATTATCGTCACTCACTATTCTCAAAGTTCTAAATGGGAATGATGACATTCAACACATTGAGGATATGGAAAAATACTTTGATCCAGTGATTTCATCTCAGGAAATTTACCCTGTGTAAAATCCAGGAAGTGGTCCAAAGAGGCTGGAATACTTGTGGTTGACTGAACAAATGAAGCAGACACATTGTCGGAAGGAAAGCCCAAGGTGTATCAACAAGAGAAGAGAGCAAGCAGGAGAACAATACATCTTTGTGACCCCCAATTTCTGTCTAAGAAGCATATATCACTATCTGTATATTTAAAAGAATTTTTATAGCGGACCGTCAATGGTGGGTAGGGCGTGGGGCACCTTCCTTTTGACTCTTTCCTTTTCTGTCATATTTAAGGGGATTTTTTTGATCATGTATCAGTTTTATAATAAAAACAATGCATATCTAACAAACCTGCCCAGAGAGGTGGGGGGACTTGCCTAAGGTTAACAGCACATGAAGGCCACAAGGAGCTGAGTGTCCTGATACTCAGGCTCTTGGTGCCCCAAAGAGTCTCTTCTTCCTACTGAGGAGCCTGCAGGACCACGGCACAGCCTCTCCCCGAAAAGGAGCCTACAAATGCCCTGAAAATGCCACTTGCAGCCACCTGTGGGGCTGCAGATCACCGCATGCCCTGGGCACTCATGCTTGGGAGCCGCCCACATACAAGGCACTGGTGTAGTGGGTTTCAGCGTGGCACCTGCACCCTCAGCAGTGACGGGCTGCTCAGCCCATGGCAGTGGCAGCTCAGCGGCTCACCTTGCACGGGACTCTGGGTGGATCCCTTCAGCCCCAAGTGCTGAGCGGGCAGGGATTCCTCCCCCCACCTCAACCCCCACACTGCTCCTGCACTCACTACGCTGGGAATCCTCACACCGCTGACCTGCCAAGGGGTCTTCTTGGGGCAAGGGGTGGAATGCAGGAAGATGCATTGCTTCAAAGTGTACAGCAGCATCAGCTTGTATCTTAAACTGCTTTATAATTCACTTTTCCACTCGTGATCTTGTGTGATCTTCAGAGTCATCCTCCAAGAAAAGAAGAAGAAGTATAATTGTTATTATTCCCATTTTATAGAAGAAGAAACTGAGGCTCGAGAGGTTGAGTCCTTTACCTGGTCGCACAGCAAGGAAGTGTGGAGAGAGAAGAGGAGATGGGCCAACTTGGCATGAATTCTCTGCTCCTGCCATGTGGCCTCTGCTCTTCTGGGTAAATACCCATCCACAGCCCATGGAAGCAAGTTCCCCTTGCTTGAGCTTGGCCTTGACTTTGGGCACTGTGGAGCTTCCTACCACAGTATAGTTTGACTTCTGACCCTCAGTTCCTGACTCAGTGTCTGGGGCATCTGGGCCTCCTCCAGCAGCTTCCTGCTACTTGGGGACCAAGACTGGTTGGGCTGATTATTCTCTGGGGCCTCCAGAGAAGAGCACAGATCTGAGGGTTCTCTAACCGAGGGCATTGTCCTGCCTAGGAAGTTTCTGCTCACTAATGCCCTGGTCTGTAAGCTCTATGGTTAATTGATTCGCACCTGTGCTCCTACCATCTAGCAAGGTGCCTGGCAGGCAGTAGGTGCTCAATCAAAGTTTGCCAAATGAGTGGACTGGCCAGAAGACCCCCAAGTCCCATCTCTAGTCCTCCTGGAACTTCTGTGACCTTAGGCCATCACTGGCCTCATGCTGAAGCTCTTTTATCCCTACCCTAACATGGGTGTAAGTTAGTATCTAGGCCACCCAGCATGGCTAAAGGCTCTACCAGCTTTATGTTCAGAGCTAAGGGGCTGGAAGAAGGCTGATTTTACTCAAAAGATCTACAGGCAGAGACTGCAGAGAAGCGGAGGAGGATCCCCCACACTTCTGTTTTGAGTCTAGTTCTGAGAAACTGGCAGAATTTCCAGAAGATTCACCAGCTTCGATATCCCCAATAATCTGACTCTACCACGAACAGCTCCTTAACACTGGGGACCTTGTCTCCTTGCTGCTCTGTCCCCAGCACATAGCAGGTGCATGTGAATGAATGCATGGAAGGTGGTCTCCTGTAACAACTTACCACAATAGTGATCAGAAGTTTAGGACTGGAAATGACATTCTAGGCTATACAGTCCAATTCCCTGCATTGGGGACCCAAGACTTGCCAAGGTCACAGAGAGAGACAACAGAAGAGATTTGGATGGGATACATTCAGCAGGTTTTCAGAGATCAGCCAGAGCTAAGGTCAGCGTGCTTGGCTTGGTTTGGAAGCCAGGAGGACCCCGTTGGGAGCCACTCCTCACACACCAGAACCCCACATTGGCTCCAGCCAAAGCTCAATTGCTGCCGGAAGAGGCCTGATGCTGTCATAAATGAAGTCATATCTATCACAAAGATCCTTGAGGCGACTTAACCGTGAAATAATTACATGTCCCTCAGAACTGGGAGATCAAGGATTTCTAGCCAACATCCCATGATGCTCTTAAAAAATGTTTCATTGTAAACTGCAGGTAGGGTGGGGAGAGGCAAGGTTTCCATGCCAGGTTACCATGGTTTAATTCTACCTTTTCTGTTTTGGCATCATCCCATCTATGCATATATATATCTTCACAGACATATTAAAACAACATTAAAGGAGATTAAAAGAGTAACAGTTGTCGTCCATAATCATATTGCAATAACTAAATTGTACCCACATGCTTGTTTAATTACAGAAGCAATACATGAATGCATTCTCATTGTCAGAAATTAAACAATCAAGTATACATGGCAGTTAGTAAAAGTGGTAAACGTGCCCAGCTCACACAATTCCCCACTGGTTTCCTCTCCTCTCCTGAAGCAACACGGTTGTCAGCTTGATATCTTTCCAGAACTTTTCTCTGGGTTTACATCTAAGTGAACACATGTAACCATATATTACTGTGTGAATACACATACACACACAAATAGAAACAAGCGGTGTTTATTTTAAACATTAATGGGATCATATTATGTATTGTTCTGGAACTTGCTTTTTTCTTCCTTTAATAGGTCTTGGAGATACTACCGAGAGAGAGCTACTTCCATCTTTGCAATAGCTAGAAGGTTTCTGTAGTATGGAAACATCATAATTTTCTTTTTACCAGTCCCCATTAAAGGACATTTAGGTTGTTTCCAATTTTTCAACATCCCATATAGTGGATATATATAGATTCGTTCAGCCTTAAGCTCGCTGCTTCTCTCACGTGGCTGATCAATCTTTCCCTTCATGCCAGCAGACTGCCCTGCTGGGGAATGTCAGCTCCAGGAGGGTAAAGATTTTGTCTGCTTTTTCCCCTGCTGTATCCTCAGTGCTCAGAACAGAGCCTGGCTTACCACGTGTGCACAAGAAATATTTTTGAATGAATAACTGACCAGAAAGGGGAGGGCATAACTGCAAACCATTTTAACAATTAATGCTTGTCTGATGCCTGCACTTTACAAAGGCATTTTGACTCCCTAATCTCATTCTATTTTCAGAACAACTGTGTGAGATCAGTACTTTGCATTGTTATTGACCCCTGATGAGTTGAGGCTTGAAGTCCTCGCTTGGAAATCAGACAGACAAAAACATTTGAATCTTTGCTGTGTCACATTCTGTGTATGTCTCTGGAGAATTTCCTTAACCTCTGTGAGCTCCAATGTTTTAATCTGCAAAAGAGGGATACAGATACCTCCCCCAGAAGGGTATAATGGAAATTCAGTGTGATAGTATAATTAACTACCTAACACACAGTAAGCACTTAATAAATAGTTGTTCACTTTTTGTCTCCTGTTCACTATATTCTTTCTAGTGGCCTGGGGTCAATCACCCATCCCCCTCCTCGCTAAGTCTGGTAAGTCTTACTGCTTACCAGTTACTGAAATATCTTACTGTTTTCCCTAAAGAATCTCCTGGGATATTAGTCTTCCTCCAACCACAGGAGTTTCTTGGGAAGAAATACTGGAAATATTTCCTTGTCTCATGTCATTTGAATATAATGTCAGCATTTTTTTCCTGAATATTTTATGTTTGGGCACTTATCATATTAAATAATAACTAGCTGTCTAGTTTCCCAACTAGTTCTTAAGGGTAAGCACCATGACTGAATCCATTTTCTAACCCTGTTAATTACAGGTCAATTGCAGATTTCCTTATAAATGGGAAATGCTCAATATTGGTAGAATGAAAAAGTGATCTGAAAGTACTATAAATACCTGATTTTAAGTGGTCCCATACTTCCCTACTTCTGAGGGCACAGGGGCTCCTAAGCCACTGTGTTCTCACGATAGACAGCACCTAAGCCACCTGAGCCAGCTTCACCGTCCGGTGGCTGGTGTGGGGAACTTGGCCTTTCCTTTCTTCTCCAGTGTTGGAGTTTTTGCTTTTTCCTCCCCTCACTACTCAGTCAATCCACCTCTGGCAATCCTCCTAAGTTTACATACCTTTTAAATGTTCTTTTCTATCCCCTTTGGGATTGCAAGTTTTGCCCACTTCTATTCGATTTAAATAATTTGAAAGTCAAGAGCAAGCAACCCACCTCAATAGAGACTGAGGAGTTAAACTGGGATGCTGTCACAGAAAATGAATGACATATATTTGGAAGTAGAAGCACCTTCAGGGTCATTGTCTTTCAAAGTGCCCATGACCCCTTAGCCTCCCTCTGAAGGTCTTCATCTAATTCCTCACCCCATCACCCTCCCTGCTCAGACATTTGTTTTCCCTTGCCAACCAACATTCTCTTCTATTTGTCTGTTATGTTTACTATAACGACCTCTATCGCAATACCTATAAGATTTTACTGCACTTATATATTTACAAGGTGGTCTTCCTCCACTAAACCATGATTTTCTTGAGGGATTTTGAATCTCAAATGCCAACACAGTGCCTGGCAGGTAGGTATATATTTGGAAAAAAAATGGATATTGTTTTCCTCTCTCATTTTTTTCGTGGCACACAACCACTGTCACTCAATACACTAAAGTTCACATGAAACTGAAAATTCTATATTTTTGTGAGTAAGCATTTAATAGATTTTTTTTTTGGTGGAATTTTGAGCACCATTGATAACATTGTTTTTATGAGGGACAATGTTCTGAGCCCCACACAGAGACTGAGAAAGAAACCTTTGGAATTCGTTTGAAATTTAAAGCCTTCTGTCCTCTTTCCTGACTCAAGTATGGAATCCTGGTAGGCTGGGGGGTGGAGCCCTGCGCCCATCAGCAAACACAGTGCCTGGCTAGGACAGGACAGGGTAATAGCATCAAAGGTAGAAGAGGGACTCTGGCGACTCTGGTGTGATGGGCCCCAGCAGGATCTTAAGATTGCATTGCCCTTTTAAGGAGCCAGCCTTCTTGGATTTAACAAAGGGGAGCCCTGGGGAGAGGCTGGAATGAAGGTGCCCCCCACCCCCACCCCCTCAGTAGAGCTCCCAGTGTCCTGTGGCTGGTCTTAGCTCAGCATCTCACGATTTTTAGCTCAGTCTTTTGCTTCTTCTTCACTTCTCCTGTTTGGTCTTCTGCTACAACATTTGTCCAAGATTTTTTCCCTGTATTTCTTTTTCTTTACTAAGGTATAATGATTAATAGTAAAATACTTAAAAGTCTTAAGTTTGACGAGTTTTAGCAAGTGTATACATCTGTGTTACCATCACCCAAAGTGAGTTCTAGAACATTTCTAGCACCCCAGAAAGTTCCCTGTGCTTTTCCCCAGTTAACCCCTGCCAGAGGTGAACACCATTCTGAATTCCATATCCAGAGATTAGCTTTGCCTCTTACTTTATACAAACTGAATCACATAGCCCACTTCCCTCTTTTATTCACTACAACAACAATAACAAAAATGTGTAGACATAATCTAAATTATTTTCTTTTCCAAGATGTCAAAAGTCAACATCCCAAAATGTGTGGCAGTGGTGGCCTCTGGGTAGGGGGAATTTGCATGATGGTTACTGACTTCTTTACACCGTCTGGTATGACATAAAAATATACATACATATACTTTTATAATAGGGAAGGAAAAAAAGCTTCTTTATGGGGTAGAGGGGCACGGCTCTTGTGGAGAAGTGAATAAATGAGATTCAGAATAAGCCTGGCAACGGGGCTCTGGTTGTCTGAAGGCTGAGAATATCCATCCCTGGCAGACTCTTGCTAGTGTCTGGGGACCTGGTATATTACCTTGGAGGTCAGAGACCCCTCAAGCCACTCCCTGTCTGGATTCTTGGTTATCTCTTTGAATGTAGAACACTTTGACCAACGGATCAGTTCTAACTTAAACTCTTCCTGGTGGATCTTAGCAAAGAGAAAACATTATCTTAAGTAAGGATTAAGAATACCATGAAAGTCATGAAAAAAAAATACACACACATAATTGGAAACCATTGATCACACATTTGAGTTTTAGCGATACAAGTAGGGCAAAGGGTCATAGAGCGGAATATACAATTACAGATAAAACCTATACACCATGGTCTCTGAATATCATCTGACCACGGATAAGGGCAACTCCTTGTTCTGTTTCCTTGATGGTTCTGCAATACAGATGGGTGCACACGTGGAGAAGAAATGAGTGTAAGTAAGGCATACATGCAGAGAAAGTTTAGATCTTGAAATAATATTTGTAGGAACACTTAAAACATGAAAACCTAGCAATTTCACAACAGAATGCAAGGCCTAACTTCGTTGGTTAAATGGTCCCATATGTGGTAATCTACAAAGCTGGGATGCTTGGAATGGGCCAGCCTGGGTGGTGCCAGGGTTCTGCGCAGACTGGCTGGGCAGCAAGCGAGTTGTGCAACCTCACAAAGCCCATTTCTGCTTCTCTAAATTGGGGTGATAGTGACAGTGTCCACCTCACAGGGCTGGTGAGAGAGGTGACTGCAGTGAGGTGTGATCAGGCTCTTTATAAACCACATATGATATTCAGGCATCAACTGTCTATTATCTCTCCCTTCTGAACCTGGAATGAATGCTCTGGAGGAGGTGTAGGTCAAGGCTCTGTAGCGCATGGTCGATGGTGGTTGATTTTATGGAGGACTAAATAGCCAAGTGTTATCTCTTTCCTCGCCCTGTGGACCTTGACTTCCTCACTGGGGAAATTTTGGTAGGAAATAAGAGTGAGTAGCGAGGAAAAGATGTTGGAGTCTGACAGCCCCAGGTTGGAATCCAGACTCCCTCATTTATTAGCTGTGCATGTGACCTTGGGTGAGCCTCAGTTTTCTCATGTGGAAAATGGGAATAGACGTTAATGGATTCAACAGATTGCTGCAAGGACTGGATGAGACAAAGCCTTGTAATAGGAGCTTAGCACAGTACATGGGGTAGGTGCCATCTGTGATAGAAATAAATTATCTCTCACTTGAGGTGCGCTGGCAGTAGGTGAGAAAGGAAATAGACCCTATCTTGCTTTCAGCACACGTGAGCACGGCCCTGTAAACCAGGATCATGGGGGCTCAGAGCAAGGGGCAGAAATATGGAATGCTGATGCTTGCACCATTAGAATACAGTTTTCCATCACACAGGGCATGGGCAAGATGGATCACCTGGATGAAGAAAATGCTGCAGATGGGCCAGATGTGCCCGAGCCCATCTGGAGAAATCCACATCCACATGGTTGGCACCCTGATGCACTCCTCATCTGTGCAGCCAGGCCCTGGGACTGCAGCCATCAGGGAGGGGGATTAGGCTGTTTTATTTTTAGCAACAAGAGACATTCTCTTCCCTCCTACCTGGGCTCCCACTCTACCCACCCCAGCTCATCCCAGCAGGTACTTGGTAACCCCTTCCTGGACAGAGCAGGGAGGTACTGCCTGTACTTCTCTACATCCCAAACAACCTTCCCCCAAGGCTGGGGACTGGACCAGATCCCAGGCAGGATCCAGGCCTCTCTGAACTCCCGGGTTTTGCTGGAAGTGGGATGCCCAAGTGCCTGCTCTGGGTTTTAACCATGTTTCACTGTTGTGTTCAACAAGATGTTTACTGGGTAACCTCTTGGGGGGGGTTGCTTTTGAGAAATAAACAGCCCACAGCATGGCACCCTGACAGTATCTGTCCCCTCTTTGCCCTTTGCTAGATCTACCCCCACCCCTCCCAATTTCCCTTTCCAACTCCCAGGCCTCTGAATTAGCAGCCTCCAGTTTATTTGGCTGTAAAGTTAGGATGTTTATCATTTCTTACATTTTACTTGGCTATACCTGACTTTGACTTCTTTTAAAAATTTCTTTCCTACTTAAACTGAATCCCTTGAGTGGTGCTTGCTTTTTGTAGAGGCGATAGGACGCCCCGAACATCTGATATCCTGACTTTATTTTTCTCCAGCACACCTGGCCCCTGCCCTCCTATGGGAACTCCCGACTGCCTGCTTATTTTAGCCCTTAATCGATATTAAAAGCGGGCTGCACTTGGGACCATCTGATCTGAAAGCGGTCCAAGCCCGAGAAAGCTTTTCTTAGCTTGAGGCTGGGGCGGTGGCCAGCAGGGCGGGCACCTGCAGGAGCCCGCACGCTCCTCCGCTGGCCCCGCTCGCTCCTCCGTCCGCTTTGCCCGTGTGGGGCACCGAGGCTGCAGCCCCGAACACGAACACGGGGTGCAAGGCCTCCGCTGCTCTCGCAGAAGCCTCGGCTGAGCCTACGTTGCACTCCTCAAATTCATTTTTAATTCATGACATCAGTTTAGGGACCATCGGTGCCTCTAAACGGCCTCTCTCAAAACCAAAACCATTTCCACAACACAAGCGAAAAGAGGCAGCGTCCAGAGCATCGGCTCCTCTGTCCCTAGGGAATGGATATTTGGAAAGCCACTTTCCAGAGAGGACCTGCTGTCCCCTGCCCCGGCTTTTCCTGGAGCCGAAATTGGACACCAGAGTATTTGTTATAAAGACATAGCTGGTCTCAAAGTGGATTCCATTAGGACTCTACAAAGTTACATTAAAATGATCAAATATGTACTTCCAAAAAGGCTCTCCCGAATACCTTTACACACACAAATAAACATAACTTATGTATATCCAGACTTGTATACAAGATGCATTATATAATGTAGAATATAACATTATATGTTAAATAAGTAATACAATAATGTAATATAGGAACTAGATGTCAAATACATATTAAGCGGCATATAATATGATGAAACCGTATAATACATATTGCATGTCAACCAGTTTTCAATACAAAGGGACCATACATGTTATAGATCATACATAGGACACAGGATGTCCTCTGAAGTAACTTCGGTGCTGTGCTGGAGCTCCTTGTCGCGAGCACTAGCTCAGTACAGCGTGAGAGAGGAAGGAGGGACGCGCACCATGGTCTCCCACGCTGCCACCCCAGCCCTCGCCCTATCCCAGCTCCCAGCACACCCACGTGTCTTGGGGTGGATGAAAAGATCCCAAATGACCAGCTCCTTATTGAGGGTAACGGAGTTAACGGATTATCTCTTATAGAGGTCAGACTGCAAACTGGGGGGAGGGCACAAATTTTATAAATGACACCCCAGGGCACACTCACTTGGTTCACTGCAAGCCCTGTGCGTTTTGGCATTTGGTCCCCCGAGGATAAACCTAAAGTATTCTGTCTCCAACATGAAAAACAACTTAAAGTGTCATTTTCCAGTGTAGGCATTTAGAGGCAATTTGGAAATTGAAACGAATCTTTATATGCAAGACTGGAACGTTGCAGAGGCCCTTTAAAACTGCGGTTACCAAGGCAGTTAGAGGACCCAATGATGGGCTGCAAGGAGACGATTCAAAGCCCAGCCATAAATGCACAGTTAGAAATTTGATATTACCCACGCACTCTCAAGTAATACAGTTTAATGATAATTGCTGCGTGTGTTTCCCTTCTCAGACTAGGGAAATAGGAGAAATACTTTGACAGAAAAGTTACCCTAAAGAGTTACACCGTTTAAAGGGGGAAAATATCTCAGTGGCCAATTTTGACTGACTAGCAACCTAAAAGTGTGTTGCACGAATTAGGTTTTCTCTAGAGTTACTTAGAAGAGGAGCCTCAAAATCAATTGTCTGGAAGATGGCAGTGTGTTAAATCAGGGCTGTTTTCGATGGGAACGCCCAGCGCCCCTCCTTAGAGCAGCCTTGGACCCGGAGACCCTCCCGCGACCCCCAGTTCCCGGCCCGAGGTTTGGGTGCACGCAGTGGCCAGCAGCCCACTTCGGGGACCGTGGGCGGCTCCGGGCGCGCTGCAGCGCGAGCAGCTTTTATTTGCAGTCTCTTTAACTCTCCGCTTCTGGTTCTCTTCCCTGTGAGCGCCCTGCAGCGGAGTGTTAGACAAGCTCTGTCGTCTGTGGGCTCTCACCTCAGAGTCAATATTATCTCAGATGGGCACAATAGACTGGAATGAAAAGCTAATATTGAACCAATGCGGTCCCTGCCCGCGCCGCCGCGATGCCACCCTTTGTTGCGCAGCCCCCAGCAAGCTACTAGCGGCGGGCTAAGCGGAGGGCGGCCGTGGTCTGGCCTCTGCCGGTCCCGGCTGGGGACCGAGGGGACACTTCGGGCCCAGCGTGGAGCCCTCGGAGGCCCAAGCGGGCTTCGGCTGCAGCAGACCCCCAGAGGCTCCCTCGGGCCCCACTCGCGGCCTCTCCTTCAGCAGCCAGGGGCTGGCGGCTCCGCGTAGCCACGGGGAAAGCGGGGCACAGGCGCGTCCCCAAGTCCAGACGCCAGGGAGAGGCACGCAGGGGAGCGGGGCCTGGTGTGGACAATTTCCAGGCTCCAGGGGCCCCAGAATGTGAGGGTTTCAGGAGCGGGGTGGGGGTAGATGCGGGGGCCAGAACCAGAGGACTCCTTCTGCCTCCCGCGGGGAGCTGGGACCTAGCAAGATTCCCAAGAGGACACCTGTAATTAATGGGCTCCAGGGCTGGCCTGGGTGTGGCTGCTCTGGGAGGAGTGGGGTCTTAGCGGGGCAAGCGGGGAGACAGGGAGCTGCGGTGATCAGACCCTCTGTGGGCATCTTCGAATGCTCCCAGGCCCTGTCCCCTCCTCTGTCTGCCCGCTCGCTCCGCGCAGGCGGCAGAGCTAGGGAGGGAGAAGTCACCGGTCGAGGAGCCTTGGGGTCGCCTCGCTGCCAGCGATGGGAGCTCGGGCCTCGCCCTGGTTTTCCCGCCGACCGGTGCAGGCGCTGCTCTGTGGCCACCAGCAGAGGTTTCGGGCCGCATTGAGTCGTCCACACCAGCAAGCCGGGACACCGAGTCTGGGTCGCCGCCCCGCAGCGCTGCGTTTCCAGCCCTGGGCGCTGCAAGGACTCCGACCACCCTCCAGTCCTAAACCCCGGGCTTGAGTCCGCAGGAGACAAACCGGGAAGAAAGAGGGCGTGGGGCGGGGCTGAGGCCAGGGCAAGTGGCCTGGAGGACAATGGTGGGCGAGTGCTTACGAGGCGAGCGTCTGAGTTACACTAAGTGGGGTGGCCTGGATCAGCCTCGCTGCGGAAGACATTTCGGGTGCCCCAGTCCACCTGCGGGGGCCTCTTCCCTGTCGTTCCTCATGGCTAGAGTGCAGGCTCCCGACAACTCCGGGTGGCGAGGAGAGGCATGCAGTCCAGGTCTCCTGGAGAGAGCACAGCTCCGGTGGCCATGAGGTGTGTAACCCCTCTGAGTCTCAGTTTTCTCATCTGAAAGATGGGTATCATAACTCCTTCCCAAACCTACCACACCAGATCGTGAGGTTCACTGAGATCATGGCTGTGAACTTCTTTTTTTAAACTATGAAACTCGACACAAGTGGGAGGAATTGTTAGTGTTCTCCTTCTTCCATGAATCCTCCCCAAGTTTCAAGGAGTTCAAAGGAAAAAAAGCCTCAAGTTTCCTTTTTTCCTCAGACAGCACGATGATAACACCCTCTCTAAGCCCCAGCCCAGCCCCAGAGTCCAGAAAACGGGGGAGGTACTGACAGAAGAGTTGATGATCCCCTGCAGAAGGGCTCTGCGGAGGCCAGCGTGTCAGGGGCAGCTCGAAGGTGGACTGACGCGGAGAAGCCCGCAGGGCTCCTTCTATTGCGGGCGGGGACCAGACTCCAAGATAGGAGGCCATCGGTGGTGCAGCCTCAGCCACGAAGACGCCAGGGAGCCCAGCGGCGCCGTCCAGAGGTGCGCCCCGCTTCCCACTCTGGTCCCGTGCCAGGGCTCCTGGAGCCGCGGGGGATCTTGTGGCCCGATGGAGACGCAGCTGTGGGGGCGAATGGATTCGGGACACCCCGCCCACACATCGTCCCGGGAGAGAGCGGGGGAGACAGATCTGTCTCCATCCCTAGGCGGGGCAGTCGCCTGGGCAAGAGTGCCCCTGTTCCCCGCATCCCTGTGTGTTGTGTCTGTCTGTCCCTTGCCTGTCCTTGCTTGGTCTTGAGCTTTCATTTGAAGGCAGCTGAGGGAGAAAGAAACGGGGAGTCCCTTCGATCCTGTGTCCCCGCTTTCAGTATTGAATGGGGACAGCGTATGTGTTGAGGGATCAATGCGAGTGTCAACGTGGCGGAGATAAAACCTGACGGCGGGTCCCACGTGTGGCTCCGGGCGCCGGCGGAGTTTCTAAGCCTGAAACGTCGCGTCTTACAACAGTTGGATCTCGGGGGCGCCGACGTCCGGAGGAGGGGGCTCCTGCGCAGCAGAGGCCGGGCCAGGGTGGAGACCCTCCCGCTAGGACTCCGCGCTCGGAGCAGTTACGCCGAGGGCGCCGCTCTGGGTCGCCTTCCTATCACTGGGTTTGCAGTGGAGCCCAAGCCGATCCCGCGGCGTCACCTTACCAGACGAGCCAGGCTGCCCCGGGACTGACGGGGCCCGCGCGCTCCAGGAGAAGGCGCGAGTCACCAGAGCCGCACGGCGGCGGCCCAGCGGTGCGCCGTTCCGAGAGTGTGGCTGGTAATCAATTGTCACCTCCGCACGAACCAAGGACCCCCTGGCTCGGGGCGTCCTCGGCGCGCCGCAAGGGGGCGCGAATCTCGGAGAGCCGCACCCTGCGACTCCACCCCAGGCGGGGCCGCGCAGCCGTCCAGGCCGGTTCCCCGGGCCACGGCGGTCGGGCCGGGGGATCCGGGACCTCAGGCATGGAGTCGTGGGCGCATTTGCGCAGTGGCTGGCCATCTCCCCGGCACAGGTGATCACGGCGGCCGCCTAGTCCTTAGAGCACAGTCTGTCCCGCCCCTGTCCCCCCTCCCCGCCCCCTCGGAAGGGAGCCCGCGCGACTCCTAGTGAAGCTGGAATTGGAGCGTGGATGGTGAACTCTGACGCTGCAGCTCACGGAGGGAGCAGCATTTCCAAGTCGCCCGCTCCCCTCTGTAGCCAGTGAGCATCTTTAGATCTCCTTCCCTGGTCCGGTTTGCGGTCTCGGCGAGACCCAGGCAGCGGGGCGCAGCCCCAGCACTCCGCGCACCGGCTGCGGGACCCGGCGGGAACCGCGCCCGCGCCCGGCCCTCGCCACTAGGCGCCGCTGCGCGCACGCCGATCGGGGCCCGGGCCGGCGCCGCACGGGCCTGGCGAGAGGCCTCTGCAGAGGACGCCAGAAAGAGATTTCTCGTAGTAATTTTATAAAAATGTTTTTAAGATATTAATTCTACTTTTCGTTTTCCTGCCGACGCTCCACGCGTTCGGAGAGGCCTGGGAATTACTGTGGGTTGGAGCAGTTCTTAACTGGCCCGAGGCCGCCCCAGCTCAGGTCGCCTTTCCCGTACCTCGGGGCGGGGAAAGGGCGCGCCCTGCGCTGGCATTAGCGCTTCCCGCTCCGCGCCGCGGGCGCACGGTGAGGGCTCACGGGACTGGCTCACTGCGAGGGTCCAAACTGCGGCGACCTGGACGTGTCCAAGTGCAGCGGGTGATCAGGACCCCACAAGGCCATGGCCTAACAATAACAAAATTTGATGAACGTTAAGCATTAGCTCACTCACTCCTCTCAACAACCATTAAGATAGCGGTATTTCCTTTTCAATGATGAGATAACCAAGGCTCAGGAAGGTGAAAGTCACACAGGTAATGACCCCAGGCAGCTCCTGAGTATCTTCTGAGTTGCAAGAGACCGTGCACCCACCCCAGACACCTCACAGGCCTAGCACAGAGCCATAAGAGGGTTAAGACGCTGCCATTTGCGCCTTTGACGCACAGGGTGCTTGCAGAAAACTCGGAGCAGATGGTTATCGGAGATCCCCAGGAATTCCCGCCCTTTGATGCCTCCTACAAGCCAGGAATCCAGGCCTCTCTCAGCCCAACATCTCCCTAGGGAAGTTTGAGGCCTTTGGGGGAGCAGGAGGAGCATGGCAGGAATGTGAGACCAGCATTGGCTCATGTTTGTACAACTTTAATGTTCAGTCTCTGAAGCTCAGCAACAAGCCCTGGATGGGGTAAGTAGTAACAACAGCAACATCAGGGACAGGAGCATTTATTGTAGTTCAGTATGTGCCAGATATACAGTCTAAGCACATTGCTTATTTCACTGAAAAATCTCAAGGGCCAAGGTACTACTATTTAGTCCCATTTCAAAGAAGAGAAAATAGAGGCATAGAGAGGTTAGGTAACTTGCCCAAGGTCATGCAGTTAAGCTGTAAATGCATGCCTCTTTTTGGTATTTGGGAGTGGGGGGCAAGTTTATTAAGGTATCATTACATACAGTAAAATTCACCCTTTGTAGTGTACAGTTCTATGAGTTTTGAAAAAACATATACAGTCATGTAAGTACTACCACAGTCAGGAAGTAGAACTGTTCTATTGCTCACCCCAAACAAGCCATACTGATTCCCTCCACTGCTTCCCAGGCAGCATTGGCTGCATTTTTACATACAACAAAATGAGGGCTGGAGAGGTTTCATCGTTGCCCAAAGTAAGTGACAGATCTGGGATTAGGACCGTCAGATGTGTCTGCTAGTCCAGCTGCCTGCAGTGTATAGACGCCTGAGCCTACACAGCCCAATAGGCAGCTGTGCCTTGGGGAACACATGGAGTGGAGGGAGGAAGCCCTTTCCCTAAACTGGAGTCTCAGAAATCCTCCCACCTCTGAATGCACGCACCAGTACTTAACCAAACACCCACTCCTTGGGCGGCTAAGGAACAAAGGTGGGGGATAGGGGGCTGTGACCTGCAAGGCCCAAAGCCACGAGTAGAGTGAGCGGCAGCTGTGGAGTCTAAGTTCAGGGTCTGAGTCCAGACCAGAGTGCCCAGTGCCCTGGTGCGCCTCCACTGGCCACTATAGTTAATGAGTTACTATCCTAGTTAATTCCCCCACAGTTGAGCCAGACAGCGCAAACCTTCCTGGGCTCCTTAGGTCTGAGCCCATGAATTAGCATAGATTACCCAGCTTCCTGGGCTTCTGCACTGCCCCGGACTCACCGAAACCATTGCTCCTTCAAGGGGGCCGGAGTGCCACTTGGGGCCCCTGGAGCTTGGGGTAGAGGAACTAGCATGCCCTTCTCCCTTCAGGAAGGTGGGTACCAGACCCCGCTGCTTCCTCACCCTCCTCACCTACCAGATGGCCAGCCAGAGCCCCAGGGACAAAGCAGGTCATAGGTGGGGCAGTTTGTAAAAGTTGGTGGCTTGCAGAGGATGCCTCCACCCATTAGACCTCGGAGCAGTCTGGTCCTCTGCTTCAGACAAATGTTCCCCACCTCAGGCAGGAAGCAGAAGAATCCTGTCTCCAGACTGTCACTCTGTCACTTGCTCCTTTAGGACATTCTGCCAACACCAACTGGTGGAAGGGGGGAAGGGTTAAGGGAGTATGGACTATACCTCAACGCTCACAGCTGAAAGTTTTAAGAGAGGAGGAGCATCCAACACCCTTCTATGTCACACACCATGGGTGGGGGGGCTCACCCTGTCTCCCAGACATAGACTGAATTCCCCTTGCCCCCAAGGTCAACGACTTTTATCTCCCAGCCAACATCAGTAATGCTAACTGTGCAGTAAATAGCCATTATCTGCCTCAGGGGTCCTCAAACTATGGCCCTCCTGGTGTTTTTGCCACTGCTGCCTGTCCTACTTAGCAGCCGACTGGTCCCGTCCGGGGCCCACAGTGCGCATGTGTGGAATGTGCGCCGCGCTCTCCAACGGCCCTCCAACGCTCTGAGGGACAGTGAACTGGCCCCCTGTTTAAAAAGTTTGAGGACCCCTTCGAGTCTGCCCTGAAGCGAGGATAGAGCTTTTAGTAGTCTCACTTTGCAACCCCAACATCTCAGACCCAGTTGGAGGGCCTGGCCCTCCAGTCCTCTTTCAGAGGCTCATGGGAAGGTGCCCTCTTCTGCTTGCCAGGACCTGGGGTCCATGGCCTGCCTAAATCGGGTATTTGTTTCCTGCTTCAGAAATTGGAGGGCTGACCCCTAGTTCCACTCTGGGCTTGCTGGCTGGGCTAAGCCAAAAGACCTCCACCCTTCAGGCTCCATGTCAGCCTAGTAGAGATGGGGCCTCTGTCCCCACAGCCTAGTTGAGGGAAGGATTTCCAAGCTGGAGAAAATATTTTTGGGGACAGTGGTTCAGAGCCAAAGGAGGTGCATCTTTAAGTGCACCCCCACCCCAAGAAGCTGAATCTAATGCCCAGAATCTTTGGGCCTGGAAAAAGGAAGGGGGCAAAGCAAGGCCACTTGGAACCAACACAGTGTCAATACCAGGCCAGGCCCCCAGCCCAAAGCTGGTGTCACAGAGGTCCAAAGCCTAAAGGACAGGAAGGTTTCTCCCACCGTGAAGACAATGCTGCACCTGTCTGGCGTGTGAATCTGTGCGTGTGTATGCCCTGGGGAGGATGGGGGCAGAGAAGATGATCTCTGTCATCTCCCCACTAATCTGTGTGGCACGCTGACAACCCCAGAAAACGCTGCTCCCAACTCCTCTCTTGCCTTGAAGGGTTTCAGGGAGGAGGTATTTGGACACCCTCCCCCGCCAACATTATATCTGGAATAAAGTAGAGAAATGGACACAGAAATACACAACAGATGAAACCAAGGGAGGAAGAGGGTAGCTCAGGGAGCGTGGAGCACGTCCTAAGACCGTGAACCCTGCCGTTGGGTCTGGTGGCCGTGCAGCCTTGCTCACTGTGGACTTCACTCTTCTCCTCCCCTCCCGATCCACTTCTCCTGGCAACCTGGTCACCAAACGCAGGCATTTCTTCCTCCTTAAGAGAAATAACATGGGCCTGGGAGTAATAGATTTAAAGGACGCTAGATTTTTTATCATTAATTGTAAACGTGCAAAATACCTGCTGGTACTTCACTTTAGAAGATTGTAATTGGCAAAAAGAAAAAAAAAAGAGAGAGGCGGCTGATGAATAGATAATAGATCTTTAACCACCAATAAACAGAGAGCAGCGCCAGCAGCCTGGGGGATGTGATCATAATTATGCCGCCGCGTGAGCCAATGGGGACGAGGGAACTCGGCCCTAAAAATCATCCCAAAACCGAAGGCGAGCTCGAAAATGCGGACAAGGCCCAGGACCGGAGACTCAATCCGCAGTCCCTGGTCGCGAGCCCTGGGCTTGCTCAGCAACTTGTCCCTAGGACAACAGATGGCAGAATAATAATAGAAATAATAATAATAGCAACAACAATAATAATGACAACACTATCCAAAATAACTGCAACGGAACCATAATAGTAGAGTAGCACCACATTGGGCTCTCCCCTGACCTTGGACTCCCAGTCCCAGATATTCCAGAAGGAACTGTTTTGGGGAAGGAGGTGAGCACCCTCCCAGACGGAAAAAGCGAAAGCCCGCGGGGCGAGAGCGGGCGCGAGTTGGAGTCCCGCCGCTCCGGCAGGGTTGGCGACTCCTTTTCAACTTGCAAACGAACGAGCGGGGTCACGGATCGGGAACGCACAGACCCTGGGACCTCGAGGCTACGCGCGGTTGGAGGGGTGGGAGGACCCCCGCCCGCACCCCAGGCTCCCTCTTCGCCCGCGAGTTTTGGCGAGTGTGGGGACGGGTACAACCGGACGGCACCTCTAGCCCACGCCGGAGCCGGCCCGCCCGCTTACCCTCGAGGTGCTTCCCGGGGCGATCCCGGTTCCCCCGACGCGGGCTGCAGCAGCGGTGAGCGCTGGGCGCGAGCAATCTGTCTGTCCGTCCGTCCTATCCGCTTGGGCGCCGCAGGCTCTGGATCCAGGGGGCCGCAGCGGAGGCGGCGCCGACCGCGGACTCTGCAGGGACCCGGGTGCCCCGGAGGGAGTGGTAGTGGTGTTGGAGGAGGAGGCAGTGGCTGAGGAGGAGGAGGTGGGGAAAGAGGAGGAGGAAGAAGAGGAGGAGGAGAAGAAGGAAGAGGAGGAGGAGGAGAAGAGAGCGGAGGAAGAGGAGGAGGCGAAGGAGGAGGAGGAGAAGCGGCAGCGGGCGCCGCGGGAGCGAGTGAGCCGGGCCGCGGGGCGCGGGCGCGGAGAGGCCGGGCGGCCTGGCGGGCGGCGGGAGGCACAGCCGAGGCAGCGGCGCCGACTCCGTTCCACCTCGGCCCGGATCCAGGCCTCCGGGTTCCCAGGCGCTCGCGTCCCTCTGACGCACTTTAAAGAGTCTCCCCCCTTCCACCTCAGGGCGAGTAATAGCGACCAATCATCAAGCCATTTACCAGGCTTCGGAGGAAGCTGTTTATGTGATCCCCGCACTAATTAGGCTCATGAACTAACAAATCGTTTGCACAACTTGTGAAGAAGCGAACACTTCCATGGATTGTCCTTGGACTTAGGGCGCCCTGCCCGCCTTTTGCAGAGGAGAAAAAACTTTTTTTTGCCTCCCCCGAGAAACTTTCCCCCCCTCTCCTCCCTGCCTCTAACTCCGATCCCCCCACGCCATCTCTCAAAAAAAAATATTACCCCAATCCACGCCTGCAAATTCTTCTGGAAGGATTTTTCCCCTCTCTCCAGGTTGGGTGCGTTTGGTGCAAGATTCTCGGGATCCTTGGCTTTGCCTCTCCCTCTCCCTCCCCCCTCCTTTCCCTTTTCCTTTCCTTTCCTTTCTTTCTTCCTTTCCTCCCCCCCACCCCATCCCCCGCCCCCGCCCCCACCCCCACCCCAAACAAACGAGTCCCCAATTCTCTACCGTCCTCGCCGCGGGCAGCGGGCGGCGGAGGCAGCGCGCCGCGGTCGCCGGGAGCCGGGAGCCCAGGGCGCCCGCTCCTCGGCGCAGCATGTTTCAGCCGGCGCCCAAGCGCTGCTTCACCATCGAGTCGCTGGTGGCCAAGGACAGTCCCCTGCCCGCCTCTCGCTCGGAGGACCCCATCCGTCCCGCGGCGCTCAGCTACGCCAACTCCAGCCCCATAAATCCGTTCCTCAACGGCTTCCACTCGGCTGCCGCCGCCGCCGCGGGTCGGGGCGTCTACTCCAACCCGGACTTGGTGTTCGCCGAGGCGGTCTCGCACCCGCCCAACCCCGCCGTGCCAGTGCACCCGGTGCCGCCGCCGCACGCCCTGGCCGCCCACCCCCTGCCCTCCTCGCACTCGCCACACCCCCTCTTCGCCTCGCAGCAGCGGGACCCGTCCACCTTCTACCCCTGGCTCATCCACCGCTACCGATATCTGGGTCATCGCTTCCAAGGTACGTGCCACGTCGCGGGACTGCAGCGCGCCGCTCCCGCCGAATCCTTCACTGCCCCCGGCCTGCTCCAGGTGGGCGCTTGGCAAGGCCTGCACCGAGGTTGCTCCGGCTCGCGGGCCCGCGGGCCCGATTCGGGAACTGGGCGGCGCGGGGCCGGGCGCGGCGTTGAGCCCCAGTCTCCGAAGCTGCGGCGGGTTTGGAGTGCTGGCCTGCGGGCCGCCTGGCCCTTTGGGAAGGGGTGTGGACGGAGAAGTTGTCTCCGAGTGCGTTGGGGTCGGGGCAGGCTGTGACAGCCTGCTCTGCGTGCCAGCCCGCCAGGGAGCCCGGAGCCCACAGAGTCCCCAGGCTCCAGGTCCCCTGGAGATGCCCCCAAGCCTTTCTAGCTCCGAGGGGCGCGGACTGTGCCGGGCCGCCAGCGTTGCCTTCGCCTGCGTTCCACCCCGTTCGCCACCCACTTCACGCCCCTGCAACCCAGACCTGCGACTTCTTGGTCTTCCACCCTCTTCCGGAGCCGAGGGCACCCTCGTGCTCCGGGAGCAAAGTATGGGGGTTTATTTTTTCCTGCTCTTCTGAGACCGGGGAGGAGCGGGAACCCGCGCGGTGGAAAGCTCGGGCGCGGCGCTCTCGCCGAGAATGCTTAACTGGGGCGCCGAGCGGCCACGGCGGGGAGGCAGATTCCGTCTGCTTTTTGTTTTTCTTTCTCTTAAGAGAAACGAAACGGGTCTTGAGACCGACTGGGAGGGGAAGATGTTTGGGTGTTTTCATTTCTTGCGATATTTTTGATTTGTTTGTTTTTCTCTGGGTGGAGAGTGGGAGGAAAGTTAAAACTTCAGAAAAAGGGATAGTTTGCCGGTGAGAGTCGGTAGAAGATCTATCTCCGGCGGCGGCCGATCAATACTCAGCGGCTTGTCGGTTCATTAACCCTTTCCGTCCCTGCCAGAGCCTCGAATCAGGTAGATGTCACCCCCCTTCCCACAATTAAAAAAACCAAACCAAACAAAAACCTTTCACCCTTACTCCTGGACTGGGTTTGCCTACATTCCTGCCTGGACTGTCGGTTTGTTTTTCTTTGTTTGGGTTTTCGGTGAATCGATTTCCTACTCTAACGCGGGAATCCGAAACTCTCTGGCTTCACTCGAAAACTTTAGGGCCCCCCTTCCTCATTGCCAGCCACGCTCTTGGTCCCCCACCAGATCCGGAGCGCCCGGAATGTTGCGGGGCCGCAGACTGTCCCTGTCGCTCGAGAGCCCCCGTTTCGATCCCTTCGCTCGCGTCTCTCCTCTAGTTCTCTGGAGCGGGGCAGCAGCGGGAGAAGCCGGGCACACACCACGGCGAGATTTCTGTCGCTGTCGGGCTGCAACGACTCGCCCGGCCTCTGTACTTTCCCGGAGGGGTAACAAGACAATTTTTAAACAAAACTCTGGATAGCAGGCCGCCGCCTCTCCACCCTGGGTCAAAGTTCCCGGAGAGGTTAGAAAGAAGAGAAAGCAATTTCTTTGGGTCGTGGGCGCCAATCCCCGAGCAGGGCCCTGCGGCTCCCTCCCCTGCCCCCGGCGCCGGGCGCGGAGGTGGCGAGGCCCGCGGCGCCAGCTCGGCTGCGGAGCCCGCCGAGGTCATGAGCCTGAGGACTGGCCCAGCTGGGGCAGCTGCTGGTTGGGTGACACACAGGTGGAGCCCTGGAGGTCCAGGCCGGGCAGCTGGGCCGGCGTCCCCTTCGTGCGCCTCCGGAGGATCACCGGCCCCCGCAGGTCGGGCGGCGCGGGCTACACGGAGTTCCTGAGCGCTGTGCCCGGCCAGCCCGGCTCGGGAGAAGCCAGCGGCTCGGGCTAGAGCGGCCCCCCTAATGGAACTTCTGCTGTGCCCCCTGCAGGGAACGACACAAGCCCTGAGAGTTTCCTTTTGCACAACGCGCTGGCCAGAAAGCCGAAGCGGATCCGAACCGCCTTCTCCCCGTCCCAGCTTCTAAGGCTGGAACACGCCTTCGAGAAGAATCACTACGTGGTGGGCGCGGAAAGGAAGCAGCTGGCACACAGCCTCAGCCTCACGGAAACTCAGGTGAGTGTGGCCCAGGCACCAGAGACCCTTCCAGGCGCGTGCCCCCACTCCCAATCTGGCACCCAGCACTGGTAAGTGCGGGGCTCTGAGAGGGCCTTTGGTTAAGGTCCTGGTAGCTGGTTCCACGCTGGGGCTCAGGATTTACGTTTCAAGGTGCTTGGCTTTGTTGGACTCCAGCAAGGGGCTGTAAGAGCCGAGCCACTTCAAGTTCTGGGGATATTGCTGAGTTGTTTCCTCCGTCCAGCCCGACATGCCTTGTAGCTCCTGGCTAAGACATCTGCGCACTTTTGGCGAGACTTTTGGTGAGAGTGCGGGGACCCTGCTGGGGCCCAAGAAGAAGGATATCACAGTGAGGTGTCCAGGTGTTTGGGGCTGGAGGCTGGAGAGGGCAGGGCGTGGGTTAAGGGAGAGTTCTGAGCCGCTGCGGGCCCCAGGCTCGCACCGTGGGCTCCAGTTACTTCCCTTAAGGGGATGGGAGAGTCAGAAGGTGGAGGCCAGGCGCGATGGGTGCAACCTAAATTAGAGAAATAAAACTGGAAGGCTGCAGAGAGGGTCTGGCTCAGGGGACCGGCCTTCTGCGCAGCAGGGTCCCAAAGCAGGCCTGGCTTGAGCTTGTCCCAGGGTGGGGAGGCGGCGCAGGGCTACAGTAGGCGCTACTGTACGCGGAGCCGCAGGACAGGGTCAAAGTTCCCAGTAAACAGTAACGTTTTCGGGGCAGATTAAGTTGTAACACTTTTTCTGGGCAGTGCAAGAAGGTCGAGGCTTTTGTTTTAAAATGTCCCCCCACCCCCAAAACTGAGGAGGGCCTGGCGGGTTTGTGCCGGGCGGCACAAGGCGCGGCCGGGCTGATTTCTCCCGGACAGCCAGGCTGCGGTGGTCTTTGTCCGCCTCGATGCCCACGCTGCCTGGAGTCTTTGTGTGCGTGTCAAGCCCCGAGCGCACTGACGCGCGCCTTGGGCGAGCGCCGGGGAGAAATGAACCATCCTCCCCCTCAATTAGCAAACTCAAAGCAAATTAAATTCAGCCTTGTTCCCGCTCGCTTTTTCATGGGGCACTTTGGGGGACTGGGGCATTCGGGGAGAGCAAGTAGGAACTGGCTGGCTTCTCAAAGGAGGTAGCCGAGAGGACCTCAGGGGCTCAGGGATTGCGACTGGGCCGGGCTATTGCTGTCTATATAGGATGGGTGTGCGTATGGGAGGTGCAGTCACCACTATCTCCCTCATCCGTACCCCAGTGCCGAAAAGCTTGGATAATGTTACTGTCTGGTCTGAGAATGGGGACCCACTACCCAGCTTTCCCAAGGGGCCATGGCATGGCAGCCGGCTCCAACCTCATTGCGCCACAGACCTCTAGCAGCTGCTCTGGTGAGGCCAGGCCGTCAGCCCCACCCTGGTGGGAAGTGATGTGCCCAGTTTTGAGGTTGACTCTGGCCAGTTCTGGGGCCAGTTTGGAGGAGGGAAGAGAGAGATGGCTCACTTTGGTCTCCCTTCCTCATTCTGTTTCTCTCTTACTTCCCATCTATCCCACGATCTTTCAGAAGCTTTCACTTTTGAACCCCTTTTCGTAGCTAGAAAGGCACATTTGGGCTGGTCCAGAGGCCTATACATACTCCACTGTCCTTCCTGGCTTCCTCCTGCCCCACCTCCCTCCTGCTCACCTGTAAGAGTCCCCACCAAGGAGGACGCAGCTCAGACAAACCCTGATCGTCTACCGAGGACCCCGGCCTTGCATAGGAGGCGCTATATTTAGGAAACGCCGCCTAGACCGACAGAAAATAGAAAGCATATTGGGCCCTGAGAGAAGCTGTAGCAGCAGGCGACGGGGTCTTTCTTGAACACGCTTGCTGTAGGGAGTTAGGGATATATCTCCTTTTATTTTTCATTGCTTATTTTTTTTAGAAGGGTTTCCTGTACTTTGCAGGACCTTTGCTGTCAGTAAGGTATGGGTGGGTGCCCCGTGTAGGGCTGGGTGAGAAGAGGCTCAGTGCACTCTGGCCCATGGGACCCTGGGAATGGCTCCCCGGAGGGCTCAGAAGGGCAGGTAGCCAGGTCTCCTACGCGCCCAGCACTAGGGGCCTTGCTCCGGAGGGGAGGCCCAGGGGAGGCCGGACCTTAGGATATGCATCAGGGGGGCCGAGCCTTTGCAGAGTCTGGGATGGGTGTCAGGGCTCCGAGAAGGGATGGAGCGCTTGGCAGGAGGGCGCTGTGAAAGAACTAACGCGCCCCGTCGGCCTCTCCCCCGCAGGTAAAAGTATGGTTTCAGAACCGAAGAACAAAGTTCAAAAGGCAGAAGCTGGAGGAAGAAGGCTCAGATTCGCAACAAAAGAAAAAAGGGACGCACCATATTAACCGGTGGAGAATCGCCACCAAGCAGGCGAGTCCGGAGGAAATAGACGTGACCTCAGACGATTAAAAACACAAACCTAACCCCACAGACACGGACAACGCGAAGCAAAACAGAGACAGGGAGAGGAGGAGATGAAGAAGAAAGAAACCCCTACGAAACAAAAACAAACCGCAAACACATTCACCGAGAAAGGGAGAGGGAATTGAGGGAGCGGCGCAGCGAAGACTTTGGGCAGCGGGGGCACAGAGTCCCGATCGGAGGCTGCACGGGGATGGCAGAGGACGGAGGCTCCTTCATCAACATGCAACCCTCGTCAAAAGAGGCAGCTGAGTGAGTGAGTGAGTGAGAGAGACAGAGAGAAGGGGGAGAGAAAGAGAGAGAGAGAGAGATCTATCCGAATGTGGCAAACCTGAACGTGCGCTCTGACAAGGGGAGCTGTCAGTCAAACACCAAACTAGCGAGACAAGATGATTGGCAGGTATTCCGTTTATCACAGTCCACTTAAAAAATGATGATAATAATGATGAAAAAAAAAACCAAACAAACAACCCAACCAGACACAGGACTTTTAATTTTGCACTTCGCAGTGTTTCCCGCCCCCCCCACAATCTTTAAAAGTGATTAGTAATTACAAATGAAAATTCCATATCTAGCCCCATCCCACACCTGTTTCAAAATCTTGAATTGCATGTAGCAGTTTTTGGGCAAATGGTGTCTAAAGACCGAAAATGAATTGTAATTTTCTTTTCCTTTTAAAGACAGGTTCTGTGTGCTTTTCATTTTGATTTATTTTCCGAGAAATGTGCAGTCTGTAAACACTTTTTGATACCTTCTGATGTCAAAGTGATTGTGAAAGCTAAATGAAGTAGGCTCAGCGATAGTGGTCCTCTTACAGAGAAACGGGGAGCAGGACGGGGGGCTGGGGGTGGTGGGGGAGGGTGCCCACAAGAAGAGTCAGGACTTGTACTGGAAAAAAATGCTAAATTAATTATATTTCTTGGACATTCCCTTTCCTAACATCCTGAGGCTTAAAACCACGAAGTAAACTTCTCCTTTTAGTGGTTGGAGAAATTGGCTGAGTTCAACCATTCACTGTAATGGCCATTCCAAACTTTAAATCTATCTATTGCAAAAACTGAAGGACTGTAGTGAGCGGGGATGATGTTAAGTGTGGCCAAGCACACAGCGGCAAGTTTTCAAGCACTGAGTTTCTATTCCAAGATCATAGACTTACTAAAGAGAGTGACAAATGCTTCCTTAATGTCTTCTATACCAGAATGTAAATATTTTTGTGTTTTGTGTTAATTTGTTAGAATTCTAACACACTATATACTTCCAAGAAGTATGTCAATGTCAATATTTTGTCAATAAAGATTTATCAATATGCCCTCAGAGTAGTCGTCTTGGAAAATTGAAGTGGATCTTTAAAAGTGTACCTCAATAATTTGAGTGTGGTCCTTCCCCAACGAGGCTCAAGAAACCCAGGCTCCCCACCCACAAAAGGACCAGACTGATGGATTCTTAGGGATTTTAAAGAAGGATGGGAGTTGGAGAAGGGAGAAGATTAGGAAAACTTAAGTCCTTCAGAAAAGGGATGTGAGAAAAGTTTTTCCAACAAGACCTTTGCCCGTTGCATGCCCTACTGAGGGAATTTAATTTGAACTTCAGGTTAAAAATGCTTACTTCTCTTAACCTGTTTTTTTTTTTTATTAATCCAGATATATAGTTATGCATTGAAGAATATTCCCCCAGGATTAGGGAAAACACTTAGCAGAATCAGAATCACGGGACTTCTAAACTTTGTTTCTGACTTCAACCTCCAAAGTACAAGTCTCTCTCTTCCTTCCTTCCTTTCTTTCCTCTCTCCCTGGCCCCTCACTGCTGAAGGTGATGGGACGAGCCCAAGGGCCTCAGCAGCCTTATAAGGCAAGCATTCTGAAAAAACCTTCAGCTCTTAATTTTAACATTAAAGAAAAAGTTGTAATCAGTCTTGGAGGAAACTTAGCTTTTTTCCCTCCCTCCTTCCCCCTTCTGGGGGTACGAGGTTGTTTTTGCATGCTTCATTTGCTTCTTATCCTGATAGGCTGCATTAATCAGTTTTATTTCCATTGATAGAGAAACCTCGTCTGTTCTGTTCGAGCTACAAAGCGTCCTGCGAGCTTTTGTGAAAGTGCAAATCAGTTTAAGCAATTATCATACCAGGAATATGAAGGGGAAAGAGGAGGCCTTGCCCAGTGGTCTCCTTTAATCTCTTAATCCACAGATCCAGGGGGGCTGCCTGGACATAATTTAGGACAATCTCCCCACCCTTTACACTGTGATAAGGCCAAGTTACAATGCAGGGCAAAAATACAAGCTTTGTTAACATCCTGCCTTGAAAAGTTAAGATTAGACATTCCGTGCACGTGTGGGGACTATAGGGCACTATGGAAATTTTTTCTTTCTTTTTTCCCTCCCCTTCTCCAAAGTAGAATTCATTCTTGGTCTCTCTCTCTTTTCCCTCCTCTATTTCTGCCTGTCTCCCCCCTTTTTTCCATCTCTGTCCCTCTGTGGAACCGGAGCTGCTCATAGTGCATTTTCACACAGACCCCTCTTGGAAAGTGTGCGTTGTGGGGGAGTTCAGGGAGATGCCCCGGCTGGAGTGGTGGCTTTGGGAGACCTGGGCTTGCCTCTCCCTGGGACAGGTGCAACCTGGGTATCCTGGAAACCCAAGTGGGGCTTTGGGCTACTTGGGCAGAGCGACCCTCAGTGATCACTAGCTCTCCCGAGCGCTTTGCAGACAGCGCTGTGGCACTGCATCCCTTTCTCTTAAAGAAGTACAAGTTACCTTTTCCTTCCACCCACCTTCCCAAACTCCCAGTGCCTCAAACACCGAATATAGTCCCGTTAAAATTCAGACTTGCCTCTTCAGAAAACATTTTCCCTTCTTGATAAAAGGCTCATTTCTGCGGGAACCATATACTTCATTTTTTTTTTTTAAGTACAAGAAAAGGGGGTTGGTGGTGAAGATTTTTTTTGTAAACGTCCTATGTAGTGTAACAGCAATAAAATCATCAGAGAATACTATTAGCTTTGAAAAAAAAAACTAAAAGCTTTATTACAAACCAAGCTTTGAAAATAGGGGGGATTAGGCGGCTGAAAGGGTCCCACAATGGTAAGAAGAAAAGGTTTCATGCTAATGAGGTTAATGCCCTTTGTATCTCAGGCCTCCACATCTTCATTACGCGCTATCTCCGGCTGCACGGAGCGGCTCAGAGAGCCGCAATCCACTCCAACGCCCCCCTTCCCGGCCCAAAGAAGGATTTGATAGCAGCTCTGTTCAAACTAGATAATTATATCTTTTCAAGTCGGAATTAAGATAAAGAAAGTGAAGCAGAGGCGGCTCGCCTTGATCCACTGCAAACAAATTTGGCGCACTTTCGAGTCCTTCCCCCGCCTCAAAAAGGCAGGACAGTCAGCTTATTAGCCGCTCGTTTGCTTTATTAATTCATCTATTTAAAGTGGCAGGATTAGAGCGTCTAATGTGGACGCGGGCTGCCGTGGCGCTGAGGAATATAAATATTTGCGAGATGCCATCCCACGATGACTATCTGGGCGTGGGGCTCAGGGCAGGGTGCGGGGGGCGCGTGTGCCCCGCCGCTGCGGCCCCTTCGCAGTGCGCGTGCTGGGCTGGAGCCCTCTGGGCAGGGGTGTGGGGGAGCCGTGTGCCCCAGGTCTGTGTGCCCCCTCGTGCCATAGAGGCAGGGGTCTATGGGCCTCGCGGGTCGGGTTCTGTGTTCCTCCCAGCATGCAGCGAACGGTATGCATGTTGCCCCGTGTCCTGCTTGTGACTCTGAAGGGGGATGTAGGTTACAAGTTTGATCAACGACCTGTTCCCTCGTTGGTTATTCGTGGGCCTTCCCTGTGCGCCCCCCGTGCCAAGTGGACGTTCGGGAGAGGCACCGCTTCTCAGTTTGCGTTGACCGGAGGGAGGGTCAAACGGAATATACAACTCATGAGTGCCGCGGCTACCTTCTCCTGCGAGGTACACATGGGCTCCGGGTGCGTTTCCTGCTCCGGATCCTGTTCCTCCGCGAAGGAGCCAGGAACTCCTGGGGTGGGAGAAGCCTTGGACCTCCGGACAGTTGCTTCTTCGTGGCTCTAGTTCTGGGCCCCGGTGCTCTCAGCTCCCTCTGGCTCTGCTCCTGGCAGCCGAGCCGAGCCGGAGCGGGCGCGTTGGCCGCCGCCCGGAACCTGCCGGGCCACTTTTGTGCGAGGGGCGGATTGTGCCAGCCGGAGAGCCGCGCCAAGCCGGCCGGGCAGAAAGGGGGCTCGGGCCTGCGCGCGGCTTTGGAAACCTCGGCTCCTCCCCGTCCCCGCCTCAAGTCGCAGGAAACAAAGTCCCGGACGCGCAGGCCGGTTGGGGAGGGACTCTGGCGGCTCAGAGGCCTGGCCCGGGCCCCGCTCCGTGGCGGGGGGTTTAAGGGCTGGGCTACCCACACGTGGGCAGCTGCAAGTCGGTGTTAGGGTGACTTAGGGTGGGGATCTGTGATTGTGTGTTTGCATAGGGCGAGTGTACTAGTCTGTGATACAGTTCGTCTGTGGATTGGGCAGATATAATTATGTGTCTCAGCCAGGACTTTGGTCACTTTGTATCGCTGCTAATTGAATGAGTTAGAGGCTGGAGAGGCCAGTGCTACTTGTGTGATTGTCAAGATGTCGGGCTGTCCTTGTGCATCTAGATTGTTTTGAGTTAGGGCAAGCGCGTGCACTTGTGGGGCTGTAGAGTGCCTATAAGGTGTGGAAATGCAGTTTATTGAATTTGTGTGCCAGGGTCTGGTCACACAATGAATGTCTGAGTTTTTCTGGAGTTGTGCATCTCAGAGGATGGGGCTGGCCTCAGTGCATGTGACTGGCGGGGACATTTCTCCATGTTTGGGTGGGGGTCCCTGTGATGGACGTCCATGCCCAGCACTAGGGCAGCACGTGTATGTCTGGGCACCTAGGCGTTGTGTATTTAATGAGGAGGCTTGGGTTGGGGTGCTGTCCCCGAAGCGCACCATCGGCTCCGGAGTTTGGCAAACAACAGTTTTTTTTTTTTTTTAACTATGCATTTTTCTAGACCTGCCTTTATGATTCTAGCAACCAGTGCTTGATTTACTTACGGATGCCGCGTCCGAGCAGCCGCGGGCGGGACGGCAGAGGATACATACTGGCCTGCCGCGTCGGGTACAGCGCCCGAAAGCAGAGCTGCGGGGCCGCTCGGCGCGCCTATCTTGCAGCTCCGGACCCGCGCCTGCGGCTTGGCCACCTAATTTTCTTCCCCTAACCATCCCGTAGCAAGGGAAAAGTGGGAGTTTTGAGAACCCTCTGACCCCAGGCGTGACACCAACCCAGGAGGCGACCTCTCCCGGCGTGACCTGGTGCGCCAGGAAACTCCAGGCGGTGCCACTCAGTAAAGCGAAAGGTCCATTCATCAGCGGCGCTCCAGGGACTAATTGGCCTTTTGTTCATTAGTGCCTGTTGCCCGGCGGGGGGTGGGGTGGGGTGGGGGCTTGGGAAGGCCTAGACTAGAGGCTGCAAGTCAGGGTGCCCTGCACGGATTGAGAGCCAGCGCTCGGGCTGGGGTCTGGACGGAGTAAAGGCGCGTCGCACTCCTAGGAGGGGGCGCCAGAGCGCGCCAAAGATCACGCCCACGTGCTAAGTTGCACGCATAGAGGCTGGTCTCCAAGCCTTGGGGCCTGGTCCTCCCGGCTGCTGGAGAACCAGCCCCCTCCTCCACCTGCAGACCCAGCCCTCCTCTTCTCTCCTCACCCTCCGGATCTCAGACTAGCCTTCCTGCCTCTCCTAGGTCCCTGCCCAGGCATTGGCCTCGGGGCTGGGTTGGGCTCGCGTCCCGCCGTTTCCCACCGGTCTTCGTTCTTAGTGCTTCGAGTTCGTTCGCGGTGGCCCCGCCGCTTACTTACCCCAGAGAGACTCTGGGTTTCCTTCCTAGGCACCAACCCCTCGCTGTCATGGAGCCAGCACCCCCTTCGCTGGAGTGGGGGGGGGACTGAGAGAATTTTTTTGGCATGGTAGGGAGAGGGAAATTGCCCATCCTTTCCGGAATTACAGGGAGAGGCAGCCCAGGTCTCCACCACTCAAAATTCCACCTCCCTCTCCAAGTCAAACCCCACCTTTCTGGTCCCTATCTCCCACCCAGTGTCCAATCTGCAAGCCTCACCATCCCCCTCCGTACCCCACACTTACTGCCCCTGTGCACACCCTCCGTAGGACCCCGAGAGAAAGAGCAGGGCTAAGGTCTCCTTTTTCAGCACAAAGGCCAAGAAGCACCTGAGGGGCCCTCCAGGTGCCTGGGGCCTGGGATGGGGGTGGGGTTGCGTTTGGAAAACGGATGCAACAGACGGTCGGTCGGCTTTGCTGGCAGTGGCCGGGCTGCCCGCAACCTCCCGGATCTCCCGCTTCAGCTTGGCCCCAGGCTGCCCCTGCTACCATCCAGCATCAGGCCCTATATATAGCGCGGGTCTCTATAGCCCTGGCTGGACCCTGACGTCAGAAAGAACTTGATCTTGCCTGCTTCGCTCCTGCTTCTGAAACTGATCCTTGAAATGAGAGAACAGACTCTACACAATTCCCATGGCCTTGACATAAGGTACAGCGATAAATATACACCACTAATGAGCAATTACCATATAATCACCTTCCAATTAGCTCGCATAATGATGAATTAAACATTCTAGCAGGCGGGATTAGGTTTCTTACTTTGTATATTATTTACGAAGGCTATAGCTTCTGCAAGGAACCAAATATCAAATTAGATAGGGAATTTTCACTTGAGGGTAATTATGCATTCAGGCCAGCGGCTGTGTTCTGGTCACTTGTCAATTGAGGCCTCCTGCAAGGTACTGACCAGTTCATTTGGGCGTTTATTTTTCCTTTTCCTTTTTCTCTCTTTAGGTTGCAAGTGCCTTTCCTCTTCCCTCTTACCACCCTGGCCCTCTCGGGGGAGTGGGGGTGTTGGGGGACTTGTGGGGAGGGTTTGCACTCTCCTTCGGAGGATGCCCTACAGGCATCGCAGCCCTCCCAGCCTCTGTCCCTCGGGCCCTGCCCTCCCTGTCCCCTCCCCTGGTCCGTTTCTCTCCATCCCAGGAAGGACACCCCAGCAGTTGGCTCTGCCCTGCCCGCCGCTGGTCCACTCCCACCGGGGCACTGCTGCCTGGCCTCCCCAGGCCCTCTTGGGACCCCACTGCGGTCTATTCCGACTTTTACCCCCACTCTCACCCCAGGAACAGGGAGAGAAAGGGGGAGCGGAATACGGAAGCCCACAACAAAACTCCACCCGCCTGCAGCCACCTCTCTTGTTCAGAAATGAATTTTGGCAAGAGATTAGTTCCTAATCTGATCTAACGCTGCTGACATTTGGGAAGAAGATGAAAATGGCAGCTCAATTTCATTCTGAAACGGGGTCACTTCTCGGGGCTCTGCTCCCCAGAGAATGTGGGTGCCCCTCCCCCCAAGCAGAGGAGCTGTGTGGAGCTGGAGGGGCAGGCATGGCCCAGACCACCCACCCCCAGGTCAGCGGGTGCCCTGCGGCAGCTTGACACCCAACCTGCCCTCCACCCTGTTTGAATGGTGGGGGTGGAAGGAGGCTGTCAGGGCTGGGGCCACTTCCTGGGACCTCCCCTGCCTGCCTTCAGGGTGCTATGCTTGGGCAGAGGTGAGGGGGGTCCTGGGCCCCCATCAAGGACTCTAGGCTAGAGAGCCTTTTTCTTGTAGAAAGTTTCAGGAGTCACTAGACAGTGAGGTGATCAAAGCGAGGTGTCCCTAAGGCCTGCTGGCTGCTTTCCCCTGTGCTCCCTGGGCAAGTAAGAGCACACCTCACCCGGAGGCTGGGAGGTTGGCCTCTGCTGAGGGTCTGGCTTATTTAGAAACCACGGATCTGCAGATAGCCTCTCTGGCACTTGGCCCCGTGAAGCTGCCAAGTCCTGGTAGGTAGGAGCCAGGACTTCCCTTCCTCCCCAGATACCTGCACACCCCCTGCGCACTAAAGAGGTGGTGGGCCAGTGCCCAGCCTCTGCCCTCAGCTGGGACTGCTCTGGCAGTGGCCTCATCCTGGGTCAGGTAAGAGAAGACAGGTGGAGTCAGGTGTTAGGGAACATGCTTGGTCACTGGATCCTGTTCTTGAGGGATCAGGCACTTCTGAGGCCCTGCCTGTGGGTACAGGGCCTGGGATGGGGGATGAAGGCACCATCATCATCAACCCAAGCTAAGGCTGAGCAGAAGCATCTGTGCCTGGGCCCCTGGGAGTGAGCGTGCTAACAAAGAGAGTTCCGTGCTTGCGTTTGGCCTTGGACCTTGCATGCTGGTGGCTGCATGTGCACGAGCAGCTGTACCTGAAAGTGCTCATATAGCCTGTACCTTTGAGCAAGTAGATCACATACATGTATGTGGAAGTGTGGACACAGCCATGGGTGGTGGGGCCACAGGAGCCCACACTGTGTCTTTGTGCAGCTTAGTAAAAGGTGTCCCTTCTTCTGGGTGGGTGGTTGCCCTGTTCACCTGAAATGTGAGCTGGATTTCAGCGAAGCACCCCTGCCCCACCCTCGTGGCCAGACTTCTTGTGCAGGCACAATCTGTAGTCCATAAGGTGGAACTGTGGTGGGGATGTCTGCGGGGTGTGATGTCATCGAAGGTGTCTTTATCACTGAGGATCAGCTACATTCTGAGTAGTCCCTCCTTCACTGGTGTGCAACCCCTTCTGCAGTGTGGGGGATCTGAATAGCATCAGCCACCAGCCACTGCCACCTGCCACCTTCAGAGTTCCCGAGCGTTGTGCAAAGGTGAGCGCCGGTCTGTTTGCACTTGTGAGTGGGTTGGAGTGATGTTTTGGCAGTGTGAGCATGTGTGAACATTTGTGTGTTTGTGTGTGTGGGGTGGGCATGGGTGTGACCCCGGGGGAGGGCACGACTGAGCCCGTTTGTGGGAGCCACAGTAAAAGGTGTGGCAGGGATGCGGTTGGCTTTTCTGTCCTGGCTCCCCAAGCCTAACATGGGCACACCCCACCCCAGCCAAGGTGGTCTGCCTCCTGCAGGGCTCACCGCCATCCCTGCTCTGTTCTCCTTGCCCCACACTCTAAATGACTGCAGTTACATCCTGTGAAAACCAGAAGTGGTATCCACTACTGTAGATCACTTCAAGTGGAGGGCCGCTGCTTTGGTGAGCAGACGATGCCATGTTGATGCAGGCATGTTGATTTCCGTTCTAGCTGTCTAGGGGCAGCACAGAGGGGCTTATGCAGCTTCAGGGACCCTGGGGTGCATGTGTCATGCTGAGGTTTATGAAAAACCAGAGCACTTTAAAGACCCCTCTTCTCTGTCCACAGCCCTGGAACCCCACAACCTGTCCTCCAAATCTTGTTTTCATAGCTGAAAAGGAGGCTTCATGTAGGATATGCCACAGGCCAGACCCACTTGCCAGCCTCAGGCATGTTGAGGATGAGAGCATGTATGGAATTGTGTGCACATTCATGCAGTGTGTGCGTGGACTGATGGCATGGGTCCACAGCTGTCTGTGTAGACCTTGGGAAAAGCAGTGTAGAGGGGTCACTTGGTTCCTGGCCCCAGGAAAGGAACAGGTGGGCCAGGAGTCTCTGAGAGTCTAGCATCCAGGCTGATGTTGATCTCAGACACTCTCTCCCTGCCCTTGGCCCTGGATCAGACGGTAGGCCAACCTGTGGGCAGGGATGAGCAGCCATTGCTGCTGCTAGAGGCACCTGCTCTGTGTCAGCGTTTCACAAACATTATAGCAGTCTGTCCCCGTCCCACCCCAATGGGTCAGGTCCTTGTTACCTGCCCTCCCTGTCTTCTCTGTCTAGTGCAGACCAGTGAGCGATGGAAGGGACTTTGCGGGGGGGGGGGGGGGGAGAGGGCCTTGTGCGTGCCCCTTCCTGGCTCCTTGACTTGCTTTCTTCTACCAGTGAGAGGGGCCAAGCCAGTGGGTGCGGAGTGTCGCTGTAAAGAGATAGGACCCAATGCAGCTGCACCCAGAGCCTGTGCCCTTCCTCCTGCTTGTCTGATTTTGATTGTCACCCATGTTTCCATGTCTGTGCCTTGCTTGCTTGGGGCCAGGGAGGCAGCTGTGCCAAGGCAGGGTGGACAGTCTTTCCCCTGTGCCCCACAACTTCTCAGGCGTCTCTTCCTTCTTTCCTTATTTCTCTCCTTCCATAATATTTATTTATTTAATTTAGAAGGATTTATTCTATAGATATATGCATTCATATGTGAAGTGACACATGTATGAAATTAATTATTAAGTGTTGTTAGCTATAGGGAAATATTTGGAGCAATCCAAAAGTCTATTGGTAAAGTAATTTACCCTAGGATGAGGTGTTATGCAGTAGTTAAAAAGAATGAGGCATAATTCATGTTCTAAAATGGGAGGTTTTCTAAGATATGTAAATGTTAATTGATAAAAGCAAAACTAGTGTGCATGGAATATCATTAGTGTAAGAGAAATGCATATAAGGTGTGTGTATTTGTTGAAACTTGCTTATAATCTTCCTAAGAGGATGCAAAAGAAACTGGTAAAAATGGATTTCATCTTTTTTTTTTTTTAATTCTAAGATGATTTCTAGTTCCTCCAGCACCTGGAAGCTCCTCGGCAGTTGCAACTCTGTACCTTTGGATGCTTAATGTCCCCTTTGCAATGGGGCTCCCAGAATGGAGCACCAGAATCCAAGGGGTCCCCTCCAGTTCCAAGTAGAACAGAACTCTGCAGTCCCTTGCTCTAGCCACTGTACTTCTGTTAATGAAGTCCAAGATGGCATTGGCTTTTTTGGCAACCAAGGGTCGGACAAAGTTATAGAAGCTGGCTAGCCCAGCTTCTCCTTTATGGAGGGATCCTACAGAAGGCCCCATTGGTGGTCCTGCAGCCTGCACTTGGGTTTTTCCAATGCTGGGAAGCTTACTGTCTCCCAAAGTTGCCTTGTGTCTTCTGAAACAGTTTTGAGTTTTAGGGTTTTACTTGAGCTCTGAAGAACAAGTCTTCTCTCTCTGGAGTCTAACCAGTTGTTTAAAGTACTGCCCCCTCGGCTGCTCCCTCCCCCATGATTATGGGAAAAATGCAAATATATAAGGAAGAATGAACAGTGTAATGCATTCATCTCTCATCTTCAGTAATTATGTTATGGGTTGAAGTGTGTCCTTCCGTCCAAATTCATATGTTGAAATACTAACCCCTAGGGCCTCAGAATGTGACCTTATTTGGAGATAGGTCTTTATAGAGGTGATCATATTAAAAGGAGATAGTTAGAGTGGGCCTTAGTTCATTATGATTGGTGACCTTGCAAAAAGAGGAAGTTTGGACAGACAGGCACAGAGGGAAGATGACGTGAAGGCCCAGGGAGAAGACAGCCATCTATAAACCCAGGCCTGGAATAGTGCTTCCACTCAGAAGGACCAACACTGATGACGCCTTCATCTAGGATTTCCAGCCTCCAGAACTGTGGGACAGTGCATTTCTGTTGTTTATACCATGCGGTGGTGTTAGAGCAGCCTAGCAAGCTCATACAGATGAGCTTGCTTAAGTCAAGGTCAATCTGGTTCCATCTGCTCTTCCTAGGATCTTCCCATTCCAGGCTATTGTGAAGGAAATTCCAGACAATATATCTTTCCCCCAATAACAATTTTAGGCTGTATCTCTAGCAGGATTCTTTTAAAAGTTCAACCACAATACCACGATTCTTTAATAATTCTGTCCACGAGGTGATGGACCATGAGGTGAGTAGACACATGTGTGGTGACTCATGCCTGGGCAGCCTGGGCAGCCTGGGCTCTAGGCTCTGCTCAGAATCCAGACTCCACTGTCCATGAATACAAGATCCTTGTCAGATCCAGGTAGACTGGACGTTCCAGCTGTAGACCTGGGAAGGAGGCTCTTCCACTGGGTGGAGCTTGGTGAAGCCGCCCACTTCTCACCTTCCCACCTCGCCCAGCTCCCTGGACCAGGTACAGGGCAGGAACACTGGTAGGGGCTGTGAGTCTCATTTAACCTGATGTTCTCAGAAGTGTCCAGAAACATTCCTGAAATCAGCAAATGCTTAGTAGACCTAAAAATACATATGAAATCCTTTTAGGGGCTGGAAGGGGTGAGGGCATGGGAGAAACCAAGCAGACCCAGATGGAAGATCTGTTACACCTGTTTGGAAACCTCTAAAATAGTAGAAAGAACTGAATCAAAATGAATGAATAACCCGAATGAATAAAAACCATTTTAAGTGCTTTGTGTATTGAGTGACTCCCGTGTGCCATGTACTTTTTAAGCGTTGTAGTGATTTCTTACATCAGTCCTATGAATTAAATGCCATAAAATTATCCCCATTTTGCAGATAAGGAAATAGGCCAGTTAAGTTTCTTGCCCAAGGTCTCTGTGCTGGCAAGTGGCTGAGGCAGTACTTGATTGGAGGTGAGTTGACTTCAAGGCTCGCTCTGCCTCGTTCTCTTAAAGGAGGACACACTCTAGTGGCTCCCGTGGCCATGATCTGAGCTGAGTGCTTGCTTCATGTGCACGGTTTCACTAAATCCTCATGCCAGCTCCATACACTCATTTTACAGATGAGGTTACTGAGGCTCCCGAGGTGACGTGATGGCCTAGGTGCCCCAGGATGGAAGTAGAAGAATTAGGACTGGAACCCATGTTTGTCTGACTCTGGTATCAGGATTTTTAACCCTGAATCATTCATTTCTAACATTTCACACCTCACCTAAATCTACTTGCTGTGACTTGGAGACTTTCTGGTGACATCAGGAGACAGTGACACAATTATGGGCCTGCACATACCTCTCCCCACACCCCCTGCAGGGCCTGAATATCCCAAGGAGGCAGCCTGGGTGCAGGGTGAGCCCATCGACAAACGCTGGGCCCCCTCCCCCATGAAGAAGGAAGACATTTGGACACTGGTCCCATTCTTGGGACAGTGAGGACTTCCTTTCCAAGAAGGTACGTGTGTGTGTGTGTGTGTGTTTGGGGGAAATGTGGGTACCTCCTCCTTTTTGGGAACCAGAAATCTTGATGTTGCTAGTCTGGCCATTGTGGATGTCAGCAGGGTGCCGGGGGTCTTAGGAGGGGTGCTTTGCTTTCTTACCTGGGGCCTTGGGTGTCTGTGGTCATGCTCCTGTACCCCTTGGGTGCCAGCAGCTTTGGCCATAACCTCCCTACTGTGCCCAGCACGATTGCTCGTGGGAGCCAGGATGCAGTGGGGGCTGCTGGCCCAGGGCAACCAGGCTAGTGAGGCAGAGCCTGGGTGGAGCTGCTCACACCCTACAGCCACCTCCTCGGGGAGGGACCCAGCAGGAGGATGAGCCCAGCAGTGTCCCCTTCGTCACCTTCTCAGCACCTTGGAGTGGACCTTTCTAAGGCTCCCTGTGCTCAGCTTGCTTGCAGGAAGCAGCTGGGCCAGGGCCGCCTTCCTCTGTTCCAGGCTGCTGGGGTCCGTGGCCCTGGAAACCACAGCTATGGGGCTGTCGCCTCTCTGAGCGGAGCCAAGTAAGGCTCCCAGTTTCCTCTGGCGGTGGCGGCATTGTTAAGTAGTGTACAAGTAATTACACCCACGGCAGCTCAGTTGCACCCTAAGCAAATTAGGTGCTGATCTGAAGGTGTAATTAAGCAATAGTGAGTGCAATTTAGCAATTGCAATTGCCTTTCCTCGCTGGTGCAGCAATCACAGGCCGAAAAGCCGATTCAAAGACCTGTTAGAGGCCCATTCTGTTTCCACGACCTTGCCTCTGCTAAGCCTAGGCAAAGAGCCCTCGAAGCCAACTTCTGTTGGATTTCAAAATACTGGGGGAGAACCTCTGGATGTGTCAGGGTGCTAAACATAATTAACATTCTTTAGGAACAAACTACACAACAAGCCCGCTATTGTTTTTTTAATTATATGTCTACTGATATAAAACAATCCCTTGGTGTTGGTGATGTGTTGATTAATTATCCCAAACAGTTCCTTTTGAAAGTTAGGAAATGTGTCTCTTGACCTTGTTTTCCATTTCAAGGGAGCCAACCTATGGAGCTTCCTCAAGAAATGTTGTTACCTGCGCTGGGAAGGGGAGGAGAAATGGACGTCTCTGGGCAGTGGTGGGGCCCGGCTGGCTTTTGGGGATTTTGCAGGCCTCGGGGCGAGGGTGCTACGTGACCTTCTAGGCAGACCCGGGGCCAGGTCTGCAGCCTCCACGCGTGCCCCAGACAGGCAGCCCAGTGGGAGGGCTGAGTGCTGGCCGTGCCCGGCGGGTGACAGGGCAGTGTGGCATTTGCCTGGAGTCTCCGGACCCTCTGGTCAGGATGTCCTAGTGACTCACTGAGCAGTCTCTCCCACCTCCCTCCTCCGTGTTTCCGAGTGCTCCCACAAGCCCCCAGGAAGCATGCCAAGGTCACGGGGCCTCGCCTGAGAGAGTCCACAAGGCTGCGGCAGGGAAGGGCCCAGAGCTCTGTCAGGTGTGTGGGGGCCACACTGTGCGTGCTGAGGGTGGAGGAAGAGTCCCTGCAAGGAGCCATGGAGGAGGGGGCACGTGTGTGTGTGTGTGTGCCCATGTGTGTAGACGGACATATGAGTATGTGTGTGGGTATTGTGTGTGCATGTGTATGTGAGTGTGTACGTGTGTGGGTATGTGAGTGTGTATGTATATGGGTGTGTGTGGGTATGTGAGTCTGTATGTGTGTGTGTGTGTGGGTATGTGAGTGTGTGTGTGTGGGGGTGAGTGTGTATGTGTGTGAGTGTGTGTGTGGGTGTGTGCGTATGTGTGTGGGTGTGTGTGGGTGTGTGGGTATGTGAGTGTGTATGTGTGTGAGTGTGTGTGTGGGTGTGTGTGGGTGTGTGGGTATGTGAGTGTGTATGTGTGTGTGTGGGTGTGTGAGTGTGTATGTGTGTGGGTGTGTGTGTACATGTGTGGGTATGTGCGGGTGAGTGTGTACGTGAGGATGTGTGTGTACGTGTGTGGGTGTGTGTGGGTATGTGAGTGTGTACGTGTGTGGGTGTGTGGGGGTATGTGAGTGTGTATGTGTGTGTGTATGAGTGTGTATGGGTGTGTGTGTACTTGTGTGGGTGTGTGCGGGTATGTGTGTACGTGAGGATGTGTGTGTACGTGTGTATGTGAGTGTGTACCTGTGTGGGTGTGTGGGGGTATGTGAGTGTGTATATGTGTGAGTGTGTGTGGGTATGTGAATGTGTAAGTGTGTGGGTGTGTGTGGGTGTGAGAGTGTATGTGTGTGTGGGTGTGTGAGTGTGGGTGTGTGTGGGTGTGTGTGTACATGTGTGGGTGTGTGTGGGTGAGTGTGTACGTGAGGATGTGTGTGTGTACGTGTGTGGGGGTATGTGAGTGTGTAAGTGTGTGGGTGTGTGTGGGTATGTGAGTGTGTGGGTGTGTGGGGGTATGTGAGTGTGTAAGTGTGTGGGTGTGTGGGGGTATGTGAGTGTGTAAGTGTGTGGGTGTGTGTGGGTGTGAGAGTGTATGTGTGTGTGGGTGTGTGAGTGTGGGTGTGTGTGTACATGTGTGGGTGTGTGTGGGTGAGTGTGTACGTGAGGATGTGAGTGTGTACGTGTGTGGGTGTGTGTGGGTATGTGAGTGTGTACGTGTGTGGGTGTGTGGGGGTATGTGAGTGTGTACGTGTGTGGGTGTGTGGGGGTATGTGAGTGTGTACGTGTGTGGGTGTGTGGGGGTATGTGAGTGTGTATGTGTGTGAGTGTGTGTGGGTATGTGAATGTGTAAGTGTATGTGTGTGTGTGGGTGTGTGTGTACATGTGTGGGTGTGTGTGGGTGTGTGAGTGTGGATGTGTGGCTGTGTGCGGGTGTGTGTGAGTGTGTATGTGTGTGTGTGTGTGTGTGTGCATATGGTGTGTGTGTGCTGGGGAGGTGAGTGGGGTGAGCTTTCCTGCTGGGGTTTCCTCTTACGTGCCTGGTCTCCGCGGTTGCTCTGGCCGGAAGTGCCTGCTCTGAGCCCACCTAGGCCGGCTCCAGGCCCTCGGCCTCCAGGCCGAGCTCGGGGCCTCCAGGCCGAGCTCGGGGCCTCCAGGCCGAGCTCGGGGCCTCCAGGCCGAGCTCGGGGCCTCCAGGCCGAGCTCGGGGCCTCTCCCGCACAGCCGGTCCTGCTGCTGCAGTGCTTCCCTCCCTCCCAGCGGGCAGACCCAGGCTGCTCCTGCCCTCTCCTTGGCTTTTTGGTGCCTGACTCGGACCAGAGGTGCTGAGTCTCTCCTCTCCCGCAACGGTCTGCTGTCCTCTCCTCCCGTCCCCTCGCTGGGGCCTGCCTTTCTGCATCTTTCCGCCCGACACTCCCGCCTGTCCCTGTGTCTCTCTGAATATCTGCCTTTCCTGCCTTATTACAAAAAATCTCAGAGGTGGCCCACGAGGAATGCAATCATAAACTTTATTAATGATACATGTGGGGTGTAAACACATACAATGTAAAAATAAAACAGTAAAAAGTCAATACGGGACAACATAAGTTAACACAGCCAAGACTGGGGACGCTAGATGGTGAATGTGCTGTGAGATCCTGTTACCGTCTGTGTCTCAGCCACTGTTGTGGCCAACAGTTATCGAATGTGCTCTGTGCAAGGCTCTGAACTCTGTGCATTACCTCATTTAATCCTCTTGCTAAGAGACACAGGGACTCTCCCTAACCCCATTTTATAAATAGGGGCATTGGGCTCAGAGTGGTTCAGAGTCTTGCCCAAGGTCACACAGCGGAAAGTGACAGAGGGGGGATTTGGGCAGAGGTGCTGTGCGGCCTCTGGACAAGCAGCTCACGGGGACAGCGGTGGTCAGGGGAGGCTTTGGAGAGTGAGCTGCTGCCATGAGTGGGGTGGAGGGAGGGTGGAGGGAGGACGGAGGGAGGATGGCCAGCCACCTGGCCACCCCAGGGATGCTGGAGGCAGTGAGGAGCCCTGGGAGACAGAAGAGCAGGCAGCTCTTGGAGGTGAGGTCCCCACCCTGAGGGCAGCCCGACAGCAGGCAGCAGAGCCCCTGGCGCCCCTCCCCACGGGCGGCCTGTCGGGGGAGGGAACACAGGCTTGTCTTAGGCACGCCTGGCCGCCTCACTGGCCGCGTTGGATTTCAGGAGCGCCGGAGAACATGCTGGGGGCAGTCCCCTGGGGAGGGGCCTGTGAACACGGTTCTCTGCGCATATCCGGTCCCCTTAACTGGCCACCAACCAAAAAACTACTTACTTTCCCGAAAGCAAGTGAGCGAACAGTGCACCTGTGTGGTGCCGGGCTGGGCTGAGACGGCGGAAAGATGGGGCGGGCAGGTAGGGGCGTGGGGAGCACAGGAGAGCCATTCAGAGGGAAAGGAGAGAGGGTGTCTGGTCTCCAGGGGGGAGTTGAAAGGCAGGTTTACAAGGCAGCAACATGATCACTCGCGCCCCTTGTCCAGGGCATCAGTCTTAGAAAATCTCTTAGTGAGGTGAGTTTAAAAATCTTCACTGGAATTAATGACTTGGGCAAGAGAAGTGGCTGGGAGATCCACCTGCCCGTGGCTTGGAGAGGGAGGGCTGCTGGTGATGAAACTATGGCTCCTCTTAATGGACCCCCACTCACATGCAAGGAACCCAGATTATGTAGCGCGAGGAAGCCAGCTTCCTACGCTGGCATGGAGTGAGTGCACATCTGCGAAAAGTGCCACCACCCTCACCAACTGTGCGGCCTGGGGCAAAATTTTCAGCTTCAGTTTCTTCATCCATAAACGAGGGCAATAATGAAACTTATGGCAGGGGGGTGTTGTAGACATTAAATGAGCCTAGCATGCAGTATGCACTACATAAATGTAGTGCCACTGTAATTATTTCTGCAGATTGGGGAGCAAATGACTGGCATTGAACTTGCAAGAGTTCGACTGTCACTTGACCATGCCCTGCTATCAGAAAGGGTCAAGTTGAGCAGTAGGTGAGTCCTGGGCTGGAACCTGGATTCTAGTTCCAGCTCTTTCTCTGATGGCTGTGTGACTGTGGGCAAGTCCTTTTCCCTCTCTGGCCTTCAATTCCCTCACCTGGGCAGCGAAGAGGTTGGACCAATGGACGTTCTCAGCTTGATAGGTCTGTGATGGTCCTTGAATACCTTGTGTAGTGGCCCCTCCCAGGCTCCCAAGGTAGGCTTGGCAGGATGGATTCATAGCTATAAGGAAAGAGTCCAGTGGGAAAGGTGATTGAAAAATCTTCTCTGCCCTTAGCGTAACTCGGCCAGACCCCTGGTGCATCAGAGGGCGGATATTTTTATTTGCTAAATCTGGCAGTGCTAATCCAGGGTCCAGGTGTTCTGCTACCACCAACCATACTGCACTCTGGCAGGGACGGGGTGGGGTGGCTTATGCACAGACTACGGAGGCAGCTCTGTGCATGTGTGTGCGTGCTCGTGTGTATATGCGTGTGCTGTGTGTGCATTATGAGTGTGCTTCCATGCCCACTGGGAGTGTGCACTGGCATAAGCCTCTGTGGGGCGTGGGAATGAGCCATCTCCTCCCAGCTCTGAACAAAGCCTGCAGGATGGGGCCAGCCTGCAGCCTGCACCCTCCATTAGCCTGTTGCTTGGGAGCAGCGGCCTGGGAGCTGCTGCAGTTCCGGGATGGAACTGACTTAGGGAAACACAGAACAGATGGTGGGGCTGGGCGCGGTGGCTCACGCCTATAATCCTAGCACTCTGGGAGGCTGAGGTGGGCGGATCCCTCAAGGTCAGGAGTTCGAAACCAGCCTGAGCGAGACCCCGCTTCTACTAAAAATAGAAAGAAACTAATTGACCAACTGGAAATATATATACAAAAAAAAATTAGCCGGGCATTGTGGCGCATGCCTGTAATCCCAGCTACTTGGGAGGCTGAGGCAGTAAGATTGCCTGGGCCCAGGAGATTGAGGTTGCTGTGAGCTAGGCTGACGCCACGGCACTCACTCTAGCCTGGGCAACAAAGTGAGACTCTGTCGCTGCCCCTCCCCCCCCAAAAAAGAACAGATGGTGGGAAGGATCCGACTCAGACCCCGCCCCTAACTCCCACAGGTGCCCAAGTTAAGATTAGCCTCTTTCTGAGTCTATGCTCAGCAGCCCTCTGGGTGGTCAGGGATCCTCCCCACTTTGCAGATGGGTAAATCGAGGCTCAGGGAGAGTCTGCCTGGGCTTCTAAGATGTTTGCTGTGGTACTAGAAAGAGGCCACTAGCCCCCAGCTAAGCCCCAGCTGGACTGGCTTCTCCTGGCAGGTGGGGCTTGAACTTGCCCAGGAAGGGTGGGAGCTGCAGGTAGCGGGCACCATGGCATAGGAGACTGAGTGAGCTGTGTGGCAGAGCTGATGCTTGGGGGCGGGTGGTGGTGAGATAATGCAGGTGAGATAATGCACCTCGCCCAGTGGCCACACAGCATATGGGGGGAGATGATCGTTATTGCAGTATTGATGTTATCAAAGTGATGCTCTGGCTACATTCTTTCCAGGCACTGTGCTAGGGGCCAAAGGAGTCTCCAGGAACTGTTGACAGTCTGGGTGAGGATCTACGTGGCCACACAAAACATACTGGGCAAGCAAGGCGAGTTGGTGGTAAAGCCATGTGGCTTGGCCTTAAAGTGCAGGAAGACTTTGAAGGCAGCAGCTGTGGTGGTCAGGGAAGGCTTCCTGGAGGAAGTGAGGTTCAGGCTCTGGTCCTGGCCTATTCTCAGCCCAGTCCTGCTTAGTGCCCTGGGCTTTCAGACATGCCACACAGGGGTGTGCACTCAGTAAGTGGCCTGAGTAGCGTTTCCAAGGGCTGGGCAGAGGATCCCAGGAGGGAGAAGAAGAGGGATGTATCATGATCTGGCCAGAGTTTTGAAGGGCTGAGACCCAAAAGAGAAGAGACAGATAAGACCCAGGTGTTGGAGTGGCCCTGGCTGGGAGGCTGCTCTGCTGAGAATATGACAGCCCCTCCCTGCCCACAGTGACCCTAGGTGCCACCATGGCCTTTGTCCTACTGCACAGGGACGGAAAGACGCCTCTTCTCAGCTCAAAGCTTGCATCTGGTTTTTATTTTCATGTGTAGCATTGACAAATGTTACTACAAAAACAGAAAAAGGCAGGAGAACCATGCCTCCTCCCGCACGGGGGGTTTCAGTGCATCGCGCCTGCGCTGCCCGACTGATGGAGGTGCGCACTCCCAGCTCGTTAGCTCGGGACTCACTGACAGAGAGAAGCTTGTGCTGGGAGGTGGCAAAGGGCCGTTAGCTTTGGCGCCAGTGAGAAATTTGGCTTCCAGGGAGAAGCTGTCCACAGGGCTCACTCCTCATGCCAAAGCTGCCCCTTGCACCCAGCTCAGGCTTGGAGAAGAGGCCAGCTGGGGCCCCCCTTCCCCATCCGTCTTCCAGGTCAAGACACTTGATTGTAAGAGTTGGAAGACCAAGTCCGACTCCCACAGTTTGCAGGTTGGGAAACCAAGGCCCAGAGAGCGGAGGGACTTGCCCAAAGTCACCCAGCATGCCAGCAAAGGAGGGTTGTAGATAAATGTGGGTGCTACAGGCTTTGAAGCCTGCTTCTGCTCCTTGCTGGCTGCGTGAGCTTGGACGGCAAATGCCCTCGTCTCGGATTACTGCAAGGAGAGTAATAACAAAAACGTTTGTACTCCTTAATATATTGTAATAAAAATTGGTAATATATCTAAAGTACCTAGCGCAGTGCCTGGCGAAGACTGAGGGCTTAACTATTGTCAGAAAACCCAGACCTCCTGATGTGCAGTGTGGCCCAGCAGTTCATGGTGAGACTTTTCCTCTGCCTTCCTGAGCTGCCCAGTGAAAGTCAAACAGCGAAAGCAGCATGGGGACCACCAGGGGCGGCTTTGCTCCGGCTTTGCCCTCTGGCCTGGAGCTAAACAGCGAGGCCCGCAGGGAGGTAGAGCTTCAGTAGGGAGATGTCCCCATGGGCAGCAACATGTATCACTCTCTGTCATCGCCCAGCACCCAGCAGAGTTGGACTCTGGAATACCCTTTCTGAATGAAAGAAAGAATGAATGAATGATGCAATGTTTGCCCATTGTTGATTTCTCCAGCCCTGGGCCTGCCCTGGCATACTCTCCCGTAACGCAGGAAGAGCATGGGTTTTGGAGCCAGCTGGCCTGGCTTTTCATCTGCAAAAGAGGTAATATCTATCTCGTGGGACTCAAGAAGAGGACGTGTGCAAAGCATGTGGTGCACAACAGTTGATCCCAAAATAGAAGATGCTGCTAAGCCTCATTCTACCTCCACCTGCACAGACAAGCTCCTGCTTTGAGGTCACCTTTCCTTTTGTCACATTCCTCAGGACCCTTTTGGACAGGCAGGAGAAGGATTACTATGCCCAGTGTGCAGGTCCACAAAGCTGAGGCCGGAAGGGGGTCAGTGACTTGCCCAAGAAGCCATCAACAAGGCCCCGACCTCAGGCCGAACCTCCTGGCTCTCAAGCCAGTACTCGTGCTGCTATGGGGCTCCTGGTCCTGCAGGCTGACAAAAACACAGACGAAATGAAACAAGTCAGCACTTTCCCAGCCCTTCTCCTCACCTGCCCTGGGGGATCCGCTGAGCTTTCCTATTCCAAGACATAAACAGTCCCCTTGGGTTGAGGCCGTGTTGGGTTTCCACCCCGTGGATCTGGGTCACGCTCTAAGCAGGGATCCGGGACAAAGGGAAGGGGTCCTCAGCTATGGGATGGGTAACGTGGGCAGGGGGCTGCGGCTCCGGGCTGGGGGTTCTTCCCAGGCTGGCTCCCGGGGCAGATGAGCCTGTGTGTAGTTTCCTCCTGAGCGCCTCTGCCGACCTCCACGCAAACAGCCCTCCCCACCTGGCTCGGAGTCCCGGTGATTAGGATTTAATGAGCTGGCTGCAGAGAGCTCAGCGGGCTAGGGTCAGTCTTCCAGGCCTGTGGAATGCACCTCCGCAGTGGCTGGGGCTCTGAGTTTTGTGTTTTGGGCCAACCTGATCCTTGTATATCTATTTGGAACCAGCAAGTCCCCCCAGAGCATTTTATCAGGTTATTTTGAGTTAGGAGTTTAATAGACATAGAAGCCTTTAAGGAGCAAGAGTAAATGAAGTTGGCAAGGGGGAGCGTGCAGGGGAGAAGGGAGGAAATCCCAAGCTCGGCTTTGGAACAGGGCTTGATGATGCTGGTGACAGCAGGCTGCATCTTCCAGGACAGGAATTCCCCTGTGGTTTACAAAACACTTCCCCTCGCACAATTCTGTTTAAATCACACAACAAGCCAGAGAGGTGGAGGTGGTTTGTTTGCTTTATTATCTTGATTGTGCAGCTAGGGAAACTGAGGCTCAGAGAGGTGCTGAGACTTGCTCAAGACCACGCAGCGGAGAACAGAACTTCTTCCAGCTGAGGGAAAGTTCTGGAGAGGAACTCAGCTGTGAGGGATCTGGGACGAGCAGCAACAGGGTTCTACAGACTGTTGGTGTGTTCCCACCTGGCATTTTCTTGTCACTGGTTCACCCAAGCTTTGGGTCTACACGGTGTAGAAAGGAAGGACACATGCCTGCTTTCAACTGCATGTGAGTCAGTGTGGATTTCCCGAGGACTTCCTATATGCTGCGCCCTTTTAGTTATTGTGGAAGCCTGAGACATGAAAAGAAGATGTCAGCTCTTGATGGCCACAGAGTATTTTAGCCTCATTCCACAGATGGCTTCCCTGGCTTTCCTGTAAGCTAGTAAGTTGTCAAAATGGCATTTATAACTTGAACATTCTGACTCCAAAGCCTGAGCACTGAAGAGCCATTCTCTATTGTCTATGTAGGAACTGAGAGATGATGGATGTTTTGTTTTTTTTGTTGTTGTTTGTGTTTTTGGTTTTTTTTTTTTTTTTTTGCAGTGTATGGTGAGGAGTATTAAGGAAGACTGCCTGGAGGTGGTGGCACTGGGTCTGATATCAGAGCATACCAGGGGAGTGGGGTTTGTATCAATGCTGCATAGAGAGAAGGCAGTTGCTCATAGTATAATTGATTTTATGAGATGTTCTCTCCTGTGAGAAGTCTGCCTAGATTAATCAGAAGTTGACTGGTTTAATGGGACCCCCACTCCTGAGTGGAGGACATTTTCTGTCTTCTCTTTTCAATTTTTGCAGTGGCATCTGCATCCCGACAATTCCATCCTCTCTTCTGTACCCCGACTTGTAGTGTTTGCCAATTTCTGTGGTGTAAATATTAATGCTTCCACCATGGCTGATTCAGGAGACAAACATGATACCACTGGGGACGGAGTTGGGAAGAGATACACACAACTGGCTCTAGGACCACTGCAAGTTACTTTTTATGTCCCTAACATCTGTTTCCAGAGTTGGATTCTAAGGCTCAGGTCTCGACTTTTACAATGTCCAGGAGGAGAAATGATTCCTTGGGTTGGGTTGGTTCTGGCTCAATGGGTGATGTCTCGCAACCTCATGCCGACAAGTTGAGGACATAAATTTCATTGTGAAAGTCAACTATACCTGCAGAGTAGACATTTTCACCCCCCACCCTGGGACATCACACCCACCTCCTTCCTCTGTGTCTGACGCTTGGTGGTCTGGGATCTGCCCGGGGCCCACTTCCGCTGTGATGCCTTGATAACCCTTTTCATGGGGAGAGCACTTTACAAAGAGCCTTTCACAGCCTCTTATATAATCCTTCCAACATCCTGTGAGTTCAGCCGAACAGGTGTGATTCCCAGCTCTTCACAGATAAATCGTCCAAGCAAGGTTCAGGGAGGTTTAAAGCTTCATTCAAGATCACACTGGCTTGTAAATGGTGGTAGAGCAGAGCCTAAACTCTATGGCCTCCAAAGTCCAGTCTGGCACATTTTCTTCCGTTTTGGGCAGATTGAGCATCGTGAATATTCCAGAGTACATCATAAATGAGAAGCTGGGTTAAAAGCCACGTGCCTGACCTTCTCCTTTCGATTTAGAAATATTAACTTTAAAATTCTGCCAACTTATACCCCCATATTTTTCATTGCTCCCTTGTTGGTTTTCTGTAGTAGTTGGAAACCAGGAGTTTTGGGGGTGGGGGTGTGGGGGGTGGTAAATGGCACATTTCACAGGTGATTCAGTCCCTCCGTGGCCCGTTCATCCTCTCCTCAGCCTCCCTCAAACCCAAACACTGCGACAGCCCAGGTGACTACGGAGAGGTAGGCAGAGGTAATATTTCAGCCCAAGGTGTTTCAGATCAACAACTTCTTTAGTCGAGATGACAAAGTATTTATTACAGGAAATCCCTGGCAAGGATGCTCTAATGCTTCTCAAAGAGACAGCAATAAAGGCAAACTTTCGCCTGGAGCGTCGGACTTCTGAGGCTGAGCTGCCAATATCTGACGGAGGAGCATTAACATTCCTGCAGGAGGTGGAATCTGCTCTTCTGATTAGGAAGTTGTGAACAGCGCACACTCATCGGTGTCTGCCTTTGAGGGCAGGAAGATTTATACCTGGGCCTTCTCGTGCGACCTGCTGGCCTCCCAGCTCAGGGATGGAACAGCTGCTGTGTTTGACTCAGCTTTCAGGAAAGGTAAAGCTGCCATCTGCCAGACACGCCCACCCACCTGCACACCCACATCCACACCCACGACCTTTGTGGAGCCCCAGCCCTGTTTTCTTCCAGCCAGTGTTAAAATGAGAATAGCCCAGGTGGATGTTTCTAAAACTTGCCTGATAGGAAGTTAAAAAAAAATACCGGTTCCAAGTTTCTCCTTGCCCTTTCCCTGTGATCTGATTCACTAAGTCTGAGGGTGTCTAAGAATCTATAGCGTTAACTGGATCATAGATAATTCTTCTTTTTTTGAGACAGAGTCTCTCTTTGTTGCCCAGGCTAGAGTGAGGGCCACGGCGTCAGCCTAGCTCACAGCAACCTCAAACTCCTGGGCTCAAGCAATCCTTCTGCCTCAGCCTCCTGAGTAGCTGGGACTGCAGGCATGCGCCACCATGCCCGGCTAATTTTTTCTATATATATTAGTTGGCCAATTAATTTCTTTCTATTTATAGTAGAGACGGGGGTCTCGCTCTTGCTCAGGCTGGTTTTGAACTCCTGACCTCCAGCAATCTACCTGTCTCGGCCTCCCAGAGTGCTAGCATTACAGGCGTGAGCCACCGCGCCCGGCCCAGGTAATTCTTATGATTGGATAAATGTGACAGGCAGCAGGCGCGGGCCAGATTGACTTTGAAATGATCATTCCAGGTTATTTTTCTCAGTCATATAATAGGATGCTAAAATGACACCCACCAGGAGATTATGAAAGGATTGAAGTAGAGAGGTCAGGACAGGGGACTGGGGGATGGGTGGAAACGTGGTACATTTCGCCATGTTGCAACCACTTCTGCTCCCCACCCTGCCCCACCCTGCCTGATCCTGGGAGGTGGTCTTTCCTTCTCATTTCAAGCGAGACAGGCTCAATGGGGACCACTCAGACACATCACATCCCCTAGAATGGGGGACCCAGAGCCTCCCTATGCAATAAGGGAAACTGCAGGAGACAGTTGGCCTTAGCTGGTGGGAGGATGTGACCCCAACTGAGAACCTCTGAGTTGGGGGACCCCAGGAAGCCCAGTGGATGGGTGTCCTAAGTAGCAGGAGGAGAGATTCCTAGCAGGAGAAACCCAGAGAAAAACCCCACAAGAGCAAGAGCGAACTTTGAACATGCGAGACAGGCAGCTATCATTCACGGTTACATCCTCTTCTTCACCCTCCTGTCCTCCAACCCCAGGGGCCTCTTGGGGCTTGGGGGCTGGGGGAGGGGATGCACAGGCTGGTGATGGAGACAGGCCATCCTGTTGCCCCCCTTCAGCCCTCTGGCTAAAGCTGGGCTGATTTGGGGGAGGGTGGGGAGTTGGTGATTGTGACTCTGGGCTCGATCCTTTAATTTCTGAAATGAGACTATGCTTGTGACTGAAAGTGTTCGAAAGACTGAAAAGCTCTGGGACCTGCCTGATATTTCACCCCCAGGACAGGGAAAGAACAACCCACAGAGTTGGTTTGAAGGAACAGTTGGGCTGGGATGAGGAATGTTGGAGAAAGTTGTTCAGTAGAATGGTTACACAACCATATTCACACTAATACGTGCGCACCTATCTCTATAAACACACACACGACACGGGTTTCTATCAATATGTGTACAGTGGATGTAGCCACGTGTATAATAGACGTATCCTCTTTATAAACTCCCATTTTTGAGAGGCCATTACTGCACATGCTCTGGGCCAGGCATTTTGACATACATCAGCTTTAACCCTCACATGAGACAGCTGCCATCCCTGTCTTACCGATGACAACATTGAGGACCAAAGACACGAAATCTTATATCCCAAGATCACTTAGTGGGTGGCTGAACTACAATTCAAAGCCAGATTCCCTCCCTCAGCCAGAAGATATCTGAGGTTCCTCTACTATGTATCAGCCCTGAGCTGAGTCTGTCCCTGGAGTCCTCGTTCCCTCCTGAAAACCGTATGTGGCCAGTTGATTTTTCAATTCCTGTGTCTATACACAGAGATCTCTTTCTCTATGCACAGATTAGTGTGATATGCTCTTGTGATTAATTGATATGCTATTGGGCCAAACTAAAAGATCCTCCCTCTCTCTTAGCCTGGTCAGGTCTTAGGCTGCTAACACAAAGTCATGTGGCTAAAGCATTTGAGGGAGGTCACTGTTATTTCGAAGACTTAGGGACCAAAATAATGGCGATGTTGGGGTACAGGGGCGACGCACTGAGACTGAGCCTGCAGCTTGGTTATTCGGTAAAATAGGCTCACAGGCCCTGGGTTAAGCGGCTCTCACTCCTTCCTTCCCCCTCTCCCTGCATGCCGCCCATGTGGCCAAGAGAACTCCTTTATCTCTGGCACAGTCACTTTCTGGGACCACGCACAGCCTATTTATCCCACGTCATTTGGAACTGCTTTAGGTGCTTAAATCCGGTCTCCCTGAAGCAGGCTGCGCTCCCAGGGTGCTGAGCTCGGGGAGGTGGAGGCAGAGCTGGGTGCCCAGGCATATGCCCGCACATCCGCATGGGGCCCTGTGCTGGATTCACAACTCTGCTGTTGTTGTCTCAACATTCTTTGAATAAGGTGCCCCGCATTTTCATCCTGCACTGGGCCCTGCAAATTTTGTGGCTGATTCTGGAGGGGGGTGTCTTTGTCTGACAAACCTTTATGTTCTCCACGGAACCCAGCACCATGCAAATCGGCTGGAGCCGATGTATGTATGTAAAATGGTTAAACAGCGACAGGCCCGGGCTGCTGTGCATGGGCAGGGTGATGTGGGCAGGGTGGAGAGGTGTCGTGCGTGTTCCATGGTTTCCAGGGTTCTGCTCAATGACGAGAAGAAGAAATCCACTCTTAACTGGGGTCTCATTCAGCAAGTTTCTCTTCTCAACTAAAGGCAAGGGACAAACTTCTCCCCAGCACTTCCACGGCAAGGTGACCTCCAGAAACAAATACCCAGAGCCAGGCATCTGGCCATAGAATTTCTAAAACAGAAAGAAGCCTCCTCTCGCAGTAGGCGTTTACTAAGAGGGTGGTGCTGGTGGGGGATGCAGGGCCTCCCCAGCAAAGCGACTGATAGAGACTGACACAGTGGACTGTGAGCAAGCCTTGAGCGGTGACAATTAATGATCCACACATCCCAAGGGTCCTGTGTCCAAGGTGACTGGCCAGCTGTCCGGTCAGGGGCTGACCGGGAGACCAGGAGCCGTGTCAGGTACTTAGAACAGGGGGAAGGTAATACAGGGAGTTCGTGACAGGTCATATGGAAGAGCCCAGAATCCTAACAGGCTGCTTCAGTGAAGTATCTGGGAGATTGGCAGGGGGAGGAGGCTGCCACCCAGTGAGCCTGGAGGAACAGAGGGAGAGATGGTGTTCCTGGAGCCCAGTGGGATCTGGAGTCTGGCAGGAGCTGGAGCTGCAGGGAGCCGAGGCCTGAGAAGATACCCCGGCAGAGAGACAGGAGGAGAAGGACCCGGTGACCCCTTTCCCCCTGCCCTCCAGTCTCTCGCGCATGCTCCCACTGACATGGGAGCCTGGGAAATGCAGCTTGTGGCATGGTCCCTGCTGTGACACAGAGCAGGGAGAGGGTGCAGAACAGATCTGCGAGCAAACAGATGTAGCATCCTAGCGTGGAATGGTAAGGGACCCTGCATGCAAGGAGCCCAACAGAGCATCTCCAGCGTATGAGAAAGTCAGATAGGTTTATCAATAATAGTAACATGAGCCATCGATTGATAACTTATCATGTGACAAGGGATACTTGATTTCACAGAATCTTCTATGACGACCCTAACAGGTAAGTGTTCTTGTTCCCATTTTATACCCGAGACTGAGGCTGAGACATTGAAACACTGGCCCGTCTCAGGCACTCAGTGGGGGAATTGGAGCCAGAGGCCAAGTCTGTACCATTCAAGACTTTTCATCTTGCCCAAGCTGTGGGGACCTTGCTCAGCTGTGCCTGGGCCACACGCAGGAAGTGGGGGAGATTGGGAATGTCAGAATCCCCTGCCAATTGTTCATGGTTTGTGAATGCAATTTCATTCAAGGTAACTGAGTTGTAAAATGTCTAGAATTTTCACTTCATGAACTATTTCCGCAAATTCTTCTCATTCTCAGGAAATTCTTTTATTAGAACCATAAAATCGAGTCAGTAGCTCTTCAGGTTTTATTTTGGCTAAGTACCTCAACTGGGCAGTTAGATCCCTCCTGATCCCACATCATAGGGTTTACAAAATATGTACAAGTAAAATGTATCACAAAAGACAAGAGAAAGAATGGAAGAATTCAGTTATAATATTAGTATACTATTCAGAAGTGATATATTAATAATATTGTTCAAAGACAGATTGTGATAAAATTAAAGATGCATATTGTAAATTCTTGAGCAATCACTATTCTTCTGTTCGAGTTTTGTTTCCCTGCTTTTACATTTTTCTTTTCATTAATTTGTTTTCAGTCATTTGATTATGTGATTTGGTTTTCTGTGTGTTCATTCTGCTTGGGATTCATTGAGATTCTTGGATCTATGGATTAAACTTTTTATTAAATCTAGAAAAATTTCAGCCATCATTTTTTCACATATTTCCCACTCTCCCAAATTCTAGAATTCCAATTACATGTATGTTAGACTGCTTAATGTTGTCTTGTAGGTCACTTTGTCTTTGTTTTTTGCAGGCTTTCCCCCTCTTTGTGCATCAGATTGAATGATTTCTGTTAAATTGTCTTCAAATTTACTGATGTGCATAGTCTGCTGTTAAGCTCATTCAGTGAACTTTTCATTTTATGTATTACATTTTTCAGTTTAAAATTTCATTTTTATGTTTTTAAGTTATCTCCTAATTATGTTCATGTTTTCCTTTAAGTCCTTGAAACTATTTATAATAGTTGTTTTGAAGTTCTTTTCTGTTAATTCTATCTAGACCATTTTTCTCCTAGTTACTGGTGACATTTTCTTGCTTCTTTGCTTGTGTATCTAGTAACATTTGATTAGATGCCAGATATGTGATTATTATGTTGTTGAATGTGTGGATTTTGTTGTCTTCCTTTAAGAAGTATTGTGTTCTGTTCTTTAGGCAGTTTATTTACTTGGGGGTAATAATAGTGCAATCACTTAAAGACTTGTTTAAACTTTGTTGGGGTGTGTAGAATAGTCTTTAGTTTAGGACTTGTTTAGCCCTATTCTTTTTTTTTTTTTTTTTTTTTTGAGACAGTCTCACTTTGTTGCCCAGGCTAGAGTGAGTGCCCTGGTGTCAGCCTAGCTCACAGCAACCTCAAACTCATGGGCTCAAGCAACCCTCCTGCCTCAGCCTCCCGAGTAGCTGGGACTACAGGTGTGAGCCACCATGCCCGGGTAATTTTTTGTTTTTAATTTTAGTAGACTAGTTAATTTTTTCTATTTTTAGTAGAGATGGGGTCTCGCTTTTGCTCAGGCTGGTCTTGAACTCCTGAGCTCAAGTGATCCTCTCGCCTTGGCCTCCCAGAGTGCTAGGATTACAGGCATGAGCCACCATGCCCGGCCTAGTCCTATTCTTAAGGCATGGGATTTTGGGATATTTATGGAATACTTTGGATGTTAAAGGAAGTTTGTTCACTCCGGCTAGTGGGTACTTGGACACCTCCCAGGCCTGTGTGAGCTCTGACAGTTTTTCTCTTTCTGGTGCTGTTCTTTGCCTGGCCTTATGGAGTCTCATGCTCTGCCTGCACTGCTGAGTATTCAGACAGACTCATGAGGTCTCCATGGAGATTCATGGGACCTTTCTCTATATAATTCCCTCTTCTCTAGTATTCTGCTTTGCAAATTCCAGTGAGCTTAACGTCTCTGAACTCCAACCTCTGTTTCCTTAGCCAGGCAAGGCTGCTGTGGTCTGCTTGGGTCCCACCTCCTTGTGCCACAACACCCCACCCAAAGGCATCCCCCCACCCAAAGGGGCCCCCCCACCCAAAGGTGCCCCCCTCCCGAAGGCAAAAAGTTGGATTCATGGAAGGGCTCATCATTTTTATTTTCCTTCTTCAAGGATCACAGTTCTATATTGCCTGTTGTCTAATATGAGAAAGTAACTGTTTTAATTCAGTTTTTCAATTATTTACGAAGGGAGGGTGAGTTATTCCATCCTGGCCAGAAGTGGAAATCCCTTCTTTTTTAACACATCTGTATAATATTTCATTGTGTGTTTATACCATAATTTATTTAACCAGTTCCTTATTGATAGCCATTTATATAGTTTCCAATCTTATTTTATGGTAAACATTTGTAGTGTAAGCCATTGCATCTAATTAATTTCACATGTGTTTGAGTATATGTGTAGAATAAATTCCAAGAGTGTTAATGAGGGGTCAAATGGTATGTTCATTTTTATTTTATTATTATTATTATTATTGTTATTTTGCATTTGTCATTTGATAGACATTTTCGCATTGCTTTCATGGAGTATTCTACATATATTTTCACCAACCGTGTAAGTGTGTGCCTCTTTTTTATACTTTTGGCAACCATTTGATCTTTACACATTTGGTGGGTAATCATTATTTCTCTTATTATGCATAAGAGTGGCCATTTTTCATATAGTTAAGAGCCATTAGTACTGTAGTTCTTCATCTGTGAATGCCTATTCATAACCTTTCCTCTACTTTTTCTAATTGAAAAAAATCACACAAAGAAAATAAAAATACATACATAAATAAATGAGAGGGTTAGACTGGCTCTCTTAGGTCTCAACGTGCTCTAAAATTTTAAAGTAAAACTACTCTAGTGCAAGTCAAAGCAACAAAAACAAACCAACCAACCCTAAAAGACACAAAAAGTTCTTGATATTTTGGAGCAGGGATCTGAATAGAGGAAGATGAAGTACAACCACGATAGGTGTGAGATTCAATATTTGGATGAATCCAGATGCAACCACCGAATGAGAAAACCAAGGAGTGGGGCTTATGGACATGCGTGAAACAGACCTAGTTGGCTGAAAGCAAGCCCAGCATGAATTAAAAGTGTGGGTGGAAACGCTGCTCCGACGTTAGGCTGTGAGGATAGAAATGCTGTTGCTGGGTTTCCCCGTGGCGGGCGGATGAGACTCACCACTGGCTTCCATCCTTGGCTTTCGGACCTATGAAAAGAAGTGGAAACCTGTCCAGAGATCAGGCTGCTGAAGAGACTTGAAACCAGGTCCTGGGAGACGTGGTAGAGGGACCGGGGGTGTCTAACACGCAGAAGAGAAGGTTCAGGGGCCCATGAGTCGAGTCCTCAGATGAGGGAAGACCTATCCTATGGAAGAACAGGTTCTACATGTCACAAAGGGGCAGATCAAAGATCCACAGGTAGAGTAATCAGGGAAATAAATAGCAGCTCACACCAAGGAAGGACTACCCAAGAGAGCTGTCCAAAGATGACAAATGCTTCCCCAGGAAGTGATGACTTCTCCACCATCAGAAGTATTCAAGTCTAGGTTACATCTCCTCTGCAGGGAAGGGCTTCAAGTATCGGCTGGCTGAACTAGTTGTCCTGCAAGATCTCTTACAATTCTGGTATTCTCTGATTTTTATACCCTTTCTACAGATGCAGAAAATCAGGCTCCGACAGAAGGGCTGGCTGGGGATTAAATGACCGAAATGGGTAAAGCCAGGTATAGAAGTTAGGTTTTGAAAGTCATAGTGGAATTTATTGTAAACTATTTCCATCTATGTAGCCTTGGGGCAAGGCTAAGCAAGGTGTCTCTGGAAACTTTTCAGTGAGGGCAGGTATTCTCACATCATAGACATACCTAGAACCAAATTCAGGAGAACTGAGTTTGAATTCTGGTTCCCCCATCCTTACTGTGCCAGTCATTTCATCTTTGTCAATGTCAGCTCCCTTATATACAAACACGGATTGCGCCACTCAGTTGCACCGTCTCTACTCAACCAGCCTCTGGAACTCCCACCCTTGCTCAGAACTCCCTCGGGATTTGTCATTTGCACCAAGGACTGCCTCCTCTTCCTTATGATTCTCCCACAAGTGTGTACCCTTGTGAGGAAAAGGACCATGCCTTGTCATTGCTTGCATCCCTGAAGCTTCTAATGAAGCACCTGACACTTAGCAGGTGCACCCTAAAAACTGTCCTGTTTTCTAACATCCTCTCTACCCCCAGCGCCTGGTGAGACTCCATGAGCTAATGAATGTGATCTCCCTTTACATGTATTAGGAAAAGGTAATAAATCAATAAAGATGTTCAGCAAGATAAAAAGAAGATCAGGGTACCTGCTCCACCCAGGTGGTTGGAATCAGCATGTTTCCTGGGGAAGTTTGGCCCAGTCACCTCAAAAGCGTTCTACTGTTTTAACTGTTGGAAGGGGTTTAATGATAAAAATATGTTCTAGACAAGAGTCTCTATCAGACACAGGGCTCAGCCAATAGCACTGTTTTCAGCCTTGTCTGTGAGATGCTAGTGGCATTGGATACCAGAAATGATGACAAGTGTCAAGATAGGTAAAATTGGATGCTTCTATTCTGACAAATGTAGCCTCCTGGCCTCAGGGCTCCCTCCTCAGTGGGAAGACAGAAGCTTATCCCCATGGCATCTTTTTTTAGCCATTTCTACCATGGGACCTGGGCATAGGGAAGCTTCTGGGAAAGTGCTGGTCACCTGGCAGGGCAAGGCTGGTGGACCTGCTTGTTTCCTCCAGCTCCGAAGTGGTGGAGCTGGGGTGGAGGGAATGGGAAGGTCTGGAGGGCTGGGGTGGCAGGTCGTAGCAGATTGAGAAATTGGGCTGAATTCTTCACTTCTGTGTAGGAGTATTCTACAGCCACACCCGGCTTTGGTTTCATGGTGGACAGGGGGACAGAGTTCGATGTCCTCGCCATTTGACTTTGGGCTCAGCCATGGGACTTCCTTTGGCCAATGGGATGTTCACAGATGTGATGTGAGCAGAAGATGGAACGTGGCTGCACAGCGTGGCTGTCTCCCTCGTGCTTCTGCCATTGTTGTGAAGAGTGTGCCCTGCATGGCCATTGCCCTTGAGACACGCAGAAGAGAGCAACCCCAGCTGAACCTAAGACACAACCGAACCCCAACTGACCCACAGAACTGCAAGCAAGAAAAATGAATATGTGTTGTAAGGCACTGATATTTTGAGGTTGTTAGGCAGCATTATGTGCCAATAGCTGACTAATACAGAGGTGAAAGCTGGTTTGTGTGTGGGGGGTCATGTTGATAGAAAGTTCCAGTTCCTTAGGATTCCAGCCAGATCTGACAGCTCTCAGCCAGCTGCTTCTCGATCTCTTAGTCTGCCCTGGTGGTCCTCGATGCTTCGGTTCTCAGAGGAGTTTATGGAACGTGGACCTAGTCAAGCCTGTTCTGAGTTACCAAGTGTGGTAGGTTGGTGCATTAATGGCTCCCAATAAATGATACCTCCTGTGTCAATGCCCTTGTGTGGTCCTTTCCCAGATTGACTCTGAGCTTGGCTGTGACTTGCCTTAGCTAGCAGATAGCAAATGTTTAATGCTGTCTTAGGTTCATGTGCATTGGGCTTCTGTTCTTTTGCTGCTGGGAACTTCTCTCTTTCTTATGAAAAACACCAAGCCAGCCTCCTTGAGGATGAGAGAGAAGAGAGGCCCCAGGATCCCAGCCATCCCAGACATGCGAGTGAGTTTATCCTAAGCTATCTGGTCTCAGCCAAACCATTCAGACCAGAACTGCTGGCCAACCACAGAATTAGGATAACTAGTATATGTTTGTTAAGCTGTTGCATTTTGAGGTGGTTAGTTATCTGTAAAAACTAATTCACACACCTAGTCAAAAGACAGTTTGGAAAACCAATGAGGCATCATTCATGAATGCACAATTATTGAGACCTTGCTGTGTTTCAGACATTGTGCTTTGGGCTGGGCTTGAGATCTCCAGGTAGGGGGCAAGTTTGGCTTTTCAAATACAGAACTGGAGGGCAGATGGCACTGTGGGGCCGTGTCTAAAGTACAGTGAGGTGGGGCCTGTGCGTGGCGGATGGTGGCACAGCAGCAAACGGGGCAACCAAGGCAAAGAAGGGCAAACCAAGGGAGCTATTACCACCAAGAGAGAGATCTGAGTTTCAAGTTCAAACTAGGATGACTATGAGGGCAACAGCAAGTAAAGAAGATCAAAGGGCCTGGAACTTGGGAGACGCCTTCTCCAGGCAGGAAACTCTTGCTCCTTAACCGCTATAGCAGGATGATGAGAATAATTCCTGACATCTGTTGAATTCTCATTACCCTATGGGTAGGTGGGCCAGATGTTCTTAGCTCCACTTTACCAAAGTGGAGTGACCTACCCAGGGCCACGAAGTGGCAAAGCTGGGACTCTGTCTAAACCAAGGGCCCACTCTGTATACTCATCCACTGCACTGAAAATCTCCCAGGACCAGGGGCTCAGCATTCATCCCCTAATAACCCTGGAATATCCTGAAGATGCAGGACTTTGGGACAAAATGGCAAGTGCTAGGCATTATTCAGGGTGAGGAATTTGATTCTAGGGGTTGGTTAGGTGCCAGGGACCCTTGGAAGAGAGGTTGTGTAGTGAACAGGGAATACATCAAACCAGCACTGACAAACCAACCTCTCTACTACCTACCCACCCAACCATCAACCAGCCAATCATCCACCCATCCACCTGCTCACCTGTCCAACCACTCACCCAGCCAGTCAACTACTCATCCAACAATTAACCAACCACCCATTCATCCAATTAAGAAGCTATCCAATCAATTAGCTATCCATAACTAACTAACCAGCCAACCTACCAGCAGACCACCGAGCGTTCAAGTATTCATTAGCTCCTACCGTGGGAGATGCACGGTGCAAGGATCAAGAGACGTATGAAAGTGATGCCGTGCCTCACTTGACTCCTTTGCTTGTATTCTTCAATTAACAGGTCTATAGCAGCCTCGTATTCTTTAAAGGATTCGAATATATCATCCTGCTCATCAATGACCTTGGCTAACTCGGGGAAATGTTCATCTGAAATTTCCTTTGGAAGAAGAATTGTTTTTGAAAAGGATAGTTTTTTTCAAAATGCTTGGATTTTTTTTTTGCCAAATATCATACATAGACTTAGTTTTGCCTTGCAAAGAAAAATTCAAGTAGTTTTGATTTGATATATCACACAGAAATGCTGCATTCCTAAAGAAATCTTCTTTCAATAATTCACATTGCTGATTCTATTCTTCATAAAATTTAACTATCTGTTCTCACAGAGATAAAATTTTGGCTAACACCTGTCCCTGCAATAGCTAATGCACTTTAGAATGATACTGCAAATCCGCACTGAATACCTCACCATTCAACTCTAGCATGTTACGAAACTGATACCGCTGTGTTGCATTTGCATCAATACAGTTAACAATACTTATAACTTCTTTCAAAGTGTCACTTAAAATAGCAGCTTTAGCACAGAAATTTTGCTGATGCAAGATAGAGTGAAAGGAAATGAGAGCATCTGGATCTGTTAATACATTTTTTTCCCTGTGCAATACACCCTTTATGTTTTCCTGTCATGGAAGGTGCACTGTCTGTATATATACACTCACTAAATTCGCCAAACTCAGTCAAACTTCATGACATTTATCTTGGAAATTGTTGAAGATATCTATTTCCCATGTCCTATTTGCAAGAGTGCCCAAAGGGAGTCACTCTTCATAGCAAAGAAAATCTTCTATTATGACCCGAATGAAGTATAAAACCTGCTCCGAGTCAGTAGTATCAGTTGATTCATCCAAAGCGATTGCATAATATATATTTTCCTTTTAAAGTATATGTGGCCAGTGAACTGGGATCCCAACAACAGTGGATTGATGTCACGTGCATGCTACTGTGTGTTGGGGCCGAAGACGTCAGGATGTGGCTCGGGAATCCCACACACTTGGTTAGAGTTTTGCCCTGGCTCTTCCTGGGTGTTTGTGAGGTTTGAAATATAATGTTTTCTGCATAGTTAATGCCTTTACACGGTTCAGCTCTCCGAGGTGTATCTGATGAAATTTGTCAACTCTGCCCCCAGATGCCCAGCCCTCCCTGCCTAGAAGATGCCTGTGCAAGAGCTAACCACTCTTCTTGGTGTCCTATGTACTTCAGGGATTATAACACATATACAAGCAACTGTGGATATAGATTCTTATTTGCCCCCCTTACACAAAAAGCAATAAATTAGATGCTCTGTAATTTTTTTCACTTCAGAATATATCTTGGAGATATTTCCATTTCTGTTAAAAAGACCTGGCTTATGTGTTTCTTGTTTACATTACTTAGTATTTCCCTGTATGGCAGATCATTCACATCTATTATATAGAGATATGTAAATATATATAAAAATATGTATATACATTAAAAACGTATTTTAACCAGTTCCCTTCCGATGGACATTTGAGTTGCTTGACTAGAAGGCTTTACCATGGCCTCATCATGGTAAGAGCCTCCTCTTGGCAGGTGGCCTGCAGCTGTAGGAGGCCGGCCACAGCCCCTAGAGAACCATTAGGGTAGATGGAACTAGGACCAGCCCTGGGGACAATGTCTCCACTCAGGGAAACAGCCGCGAGACTCTACCAGAGACTGGAAACTCATGTTTTGAAGGAAGACTTGAAAAGAAGGACTTGCCTTCACGCCACAGATGGGGAAGCTGTGCCTTCAGTGAGTCTCGGATGCCTGGATCCAGCTGGAGGCTGGTAGGTGGCAGTGGCTCATTTCAGAGCAGCTGTCCCTCCCGCCTGTGATGTGCTCAGAGGGGCATGTGGAGCAGTAGATCTAAAACGTGGGTGGGTGGTGGGTTGGTTTAGGTAAATCCTCTTATTGCTAATTGGCTGCAGGATCGAGTGTGGAATTCTCCCATTGCTTACTGCTACGGTTGCAGGGCACAAGTGACCCTATTTTTCTGGCAGCTGACTCATAAATTCACGTCAGTCCTTGACATCTTTATGATAGGCTAATGGGGGGTGGAGGACATGGGAGTCCTGAACCGAGTAGGGGTCTTGACAAAGAGGTGTATGAGACACAGGAAGGAGGCTGTCTGTCCTTTTGTCAAGAGTCAGGACAATGCAGGAGAAAGTGCATTACGGCTGTCACCCTATGCTCCTGGGAAAGGCGGGGCATTTGAGAAACTAGCGGATAGACCTGCGGGATGGAGACGATGCCTTTGTTCTTGACACAGGTTTGGAGGACTAGGGTCTTCGGGATCATACAGACCTAGTTTTTAAATCCTGCCACAGCCTTTTACAAGGTGTGTGGCTTCAAGAGTAAGTGACAACCCCTCTAAGTGTCCATTTCTTCATCTATACAGGGAGGATACTAATATCTACCACGCGGGGTTTCATGTGAATGAAACGAAGGGTGGATGTGAGCGTCTGGCATAAGCAGACATTCAGTACCGACGAGCACTTTCCATGCCTGCTGCTTACACAGACAGAACACAGGGCAAGTCTTCTTTCTTCCTCTTCTTTCTCTCTGTATCTGAACCACACTCATTTTATTTAAGCACTTTCTGATTACAAAGCTGGGAAATTGGGCAAGAAAACTCTGGGAATTTATTTCTCTGTAGATAGAGGATGTGTGTAACAAGCAGCTGGATGCAGAAGATTTTAACCACCTCAATTCTAATCACACACACAGCGTATGCTCCGTTCCCCCTGTTTCCTCTTTGTATCTCAAATGATTTATTTTAAGGTCTGCTATAAAAGCAAGGCATTGCTTAATTGTCTTGCTATAAAATATGTAAAATATTACACTATTGGGGCTCATTAGCTAACGCAGAGATGCTGTTTAGTAATCCATAAGGTGCTGCTTGTTAATGAACGCTGCAAATGATTCTCCTAACTACCTAAAGAGTAATAATAGATATGTCACCTCGAACAAACAAGTCCCAGTCCCCAGGGGGCGTGGAGACACTGGATCATAATTAGACAGAGGGGCAGAGCAGACACCTGTATTTTTGTGGCAGTGGCTCTCCACGTGCTTTTCCACCCTCCCTTACGGGTCTGCAGAGGTGGAGCGCCGCTCCGCCTGAATCCTAATTTGGGAAGGATTATTCCCTGCTCACGGTGGAAGTGGCCAGTGGGTGCTGCTGGGAGTCACAGCTCTGTCCCCCACACGTGAAGCCTTTCTGGCAGAGTGGTGTTTTCAGGGGCTCTCTGAATCCCTTGAGGCCGAAGCTGAAACTCATTATTATCATCCACTCCCTGGCTCTGAAATAAAGTAGAGTAAATGCGAGGGGCGGAGGAGGGAGTATTCTTGGACACTGGTGTGTTAAAAGCCACTTGGTTTTTGGACAACAGTATGGTGGCTCTTAAAAAAATTAAACATAGAATTTCCACACGATCCAGCAATTCACCGCTGGGTATATATCCAAAAGAATTGAAAAAAGGGGCTAAAAGAGATATTTGTTCGCTTATGTTTATAGCAGCATTATTCACAGTCACCATAAAGTAGAAACAACTCAAATATCCACCGATGGATAAATGGATAAACAAAACGTGGTATGTAAATACTCTGGAATATTATTCAGCTTGAAAAAGACGCGAAATTCTGATACATGGTACAACATGGATGAATCTTGAAGATGTTATTTTGAGTGAAATCAGCCAGACACAAAAGGGCAAATACTGTCTGATTCTGCTTCCATGGGGCACCTAGAGTAGGCAAATTTGTAGAGACAGCAAGTAGAACAGTGGTCGCCAGGGACTTGGCGGGGGAGAGAGTTGGGGGACTATTATTTAATGGGTACAGAGTTTCAGTTTAGAATGATAAGAATGTTCTAGATGTAAATAGCGGTGATGGCTCCACAACAATGTGAATGTACTTAATGCCACTGAACTGTACACCGAAAAAGACTCAAAACGGTAAAGTTTAGTTATGAGTATTTTAACACAATAAAAAAGCCATTTGGTGTCCTAATTTAGCTCAAACTGGTACCCTGTCATTAACAGGGTAGAAACAGGCCAGAAACAGGGCCCCACTGTGCCCACAACCCACAGGCCGGGGGAGTGGGACGGCAGGTCAGGGGAGTGGGCAGGCGCCAGGCTCCTTTGCGGGCAGTGAGCTAGGCCGGCCCAGGAACGCTGGTGGTGAGGGCGGCGGGCAGGTCGCTGTAGCTCAGTGTTGTGGTCTTGGGTCATTGCAGAGCTTGCCCTGGGACTGGTGCTGCCTCCATTTTTTGCTTCAGTTTTGATGGTGTCCCTAGGCCCCTTGACCATGCTATGAGACCCTAGACAAGTGACATCTCATCTCTCGGTTCCTTTTCCTCATCTGTCGGCAGAAGGGGCTGGTGAAAAGGATCTCAGAGGCCCCTAAACCCTGACCTTCTAGGGTGCCAACGACACACCTTGAAGCCTTTGAAAACTGAATGGTCACCACATCCCAGGTGGGTTCAAGCAGATCTTTGAGGTCCTTGAATTTAAGTGTGGGAGAAAGGCACCTGGACTCCCTCCCCAGCTGAGCAGCTGGGCCACCATGCCCGTAATCCCAGCACTTTGGGAAGCCGAGGTGAGAGGATCACTTGAGCCAGGAGTTGGAGACCAGCCTGAGCAACATAGCAAGACCCCTGTCTACACACACACACACACACACACACACACACACACACACACACACAAAATCCAGCCAGGTGTGGTGGGGCACACCTGTAGTCCCAGCTACTCAGGGAGGTTGAGGCAGGAGGATCACTTGAGCACAGGAGTTTGGGGTTGCAGTGAGTTATGATGATGCCACTGCACTCTAGCCCCTGGCAACAGACAGAGCAAGACCTTGTCTCAAAAAAACAAAAATAAAAACAAACAAAAAAACCCAACAAAAACAAAAACAAACAAATAAAACTTCTCTAGTGCTTATTAAAGTTTCTACATGAAGTGGTTAAGAGCAAGGGTGTAGAAGACTGTGTCCAAATCCTGATTCTTCCTTGTTCCGTGTTTCTCTGAAAATAAGACAGGGTCTTATATTTATTTTTTCTCAAGAAGACATGCTAGGGTTTATTTTCAGGGGATGTGATATATTTTTTTTAAGTACAGTACAACAATCTACATTTATTCAAATATAGTTAAGTCGTCTTCTTCTGGAACATTGTCATAACTTTCCAAATCCCAAGTTCCATCCTGAATTTCTTGTGACTCTATTTGCTTTAGAACCATGGGCCCAATCTCTCATGTCGAGCAGTAGAGCTCTCATGGGGCAGATGAAAAGGGCTGCTCGTTTTCTTTACCACTCCGAGACAAAATGTATGGGTTGTGCAGATATGCTGCGTAGCCACACCCATCACTAGGTCTTATTTTTGGGGTAGGGCTTATATTATGCAAATGCTTAGAAATCCTGCTAGGGCTTATTTTATGGGTAGGTCTTATTTTCGGGGAAACACAGTACTGTTGAGTTTGCATATAACCTCTCAAAAGCATCAGCTTCTTCATCTAAAATAATGAGACTTGCTTCCTAGTGTCATTGTGAGAATTAAATGAGATAATGTGAATAAAATGCTTAGCATTGGCCTGAAGCATGGCAAGTACATAGTAAATGTTGGTCATTAATGTAATTAATAACAGGTATCATTGATGACACAAAAGAATGCACTCCTCCTACTTCAAACCCTAACATTTATTTTAATTCATGAGCTCAGAGTGCATAAAATAAGAATCTATAAAATCATACTCATGATATAAACCAGATGTCCTCAAACTATGGCCCGAGGGCCTGATGTGGCCCGCCGAGGACATTTATCCAGCCCACTAGGTGTTTTTGCTGCCACTGCCTGTCCTGCTTAGCAGATGACTTGTCCTGGGCCCACAGTGCGCATGTGTGGAATGTGCACTGCACTCTCCAACGGCCCTCCAATGGTCTGAGGGACAGTAAACTGGTCCCCTGTTTAAAAAGTTTGAGGACCCCTGAGATAAACAAACAAAGGGAGCTTTTCATGACAGTAGCTTTCAAATAATACTTGAAGAAAGAATGATGGAATTGAACATTTGGCATCCACTATAGTAATTAATAATTGTTTAAGACAAGAATCACCAGTGGATGCTAAAATTATTGGTTGACATTATGATGGGAAACAGGATATTTACATAGCTGTAAAGTTTCTCTCCACAAGATAGTTAATAATGGCAGGGGGAGGAGTTAACCGTGTGGTGAAGGAACCTGAGGCCACCACGTGTAACTAAGATCAAAGTCAATATTCCCAGGCACAGGGACAAACCATCACCATGCACCTCTCAGTGTGCTGCTCTGAGAAGGCAGCACATCCCTACTATGGCATCCCTGCCAAAAATGCCTAAATCGAATCTGATCACGAGAAAACAGACACACTCAATTGAGGGAGATCCTACAAAATAACTGCTTTTACTCTTCAACATACTCAAGACCATCAAAGACAGAAAAACCAAAGACGGTTCCAGATTCAGGCAGACTGAAGAGACGTGACAAGTAAATGGAACATGTCATCCTGAATTGGTTTCTGGGCCAGGAAAAGACATTAGTGGGACAGTTGGTGAAATCTGAGTAAGATTAGATAATGCTGTTTTATCAATGTCAATTTCCTGATTTTGATAATTACACTGTGGTTATGTATGAGAGTGTCCTTGTTTTCAGGGAATATACTCTGAAATATTTAGAGGTAAGAGAACATTATTGCTACAGCTCTTTCCCAAAAGTTTCACAAAAAGATTAAATTTATATATGTATATGTATGTATATATGAGAGAAAATGATCCCGCAAGGTGGTAAAATGTTAATGTTTAGGGAAGCTGGTGTACGGAAGGGTTGATGGGAATTCTTTGTACTACTCTTACAACTTTTTCTAAGTCTGAAACTATTCTGAGAGAAGAAGTCAAAAGAAATTATGAGTACTATTTTGTGATATAATTTCTTTTACCACTTGTCTTGTTTAATTAAGTTATTCCTCAAGGCCACTGCAAGAGGTTGGGAGGTGGGCACTGTCACTCTCTCCATTTGACAGATGAGAAAGTGGAGACTCGGCAGGATTACGACACGGGGCTAGGAAATGCAGAGTTGAGAGTCGATTACAGATAGATTCACTCCAGCACCTGCATGTTTCAACACTTCATAACAAATATTAATTGAGTGTCTATTAGGTGCTAAGTGCCTCTTCCATAATGCTTTACTTAACTCTCACTGTAACCCTCTGCAGTGGGTTTTATCATCCTGGTTTTATGGATGGGAGCACGGCTGCTCAAAGAGGTTATAGGATGGGCCAACATCCCACAGCTAAGTAATGACAGATCCGGGATTTCAACTCAGGTCCCCCTGAGGCCAATGTGTGTCTTTCCACTTCGCCATGTGCTTCCAGGCTGCGTCCAGGCTGGGGACCGTATTGAGACGCTGGCCCACATCAGGCTGGTGGGCGTGCTGCTCTCCTTGCTGATGAAACGAGGATCTATCTGTCACAGCCACAGGCCTGATCTCCCAAAGCCGGGGAACAAAGTGCCAGTTGCATTGCAGTGTGCGCTGCCATCTGATAGGGAGCCACACTGTCATTGTGGTTGGAAAATCCGGAGGCTCCTGGGGAAAATCCTAAAAGAATGCCATCTACATGCGGATCTGATTATGCACATCGTGATCAGCATGACTTCGTTCTTGGCTCTCGAACCATCCTTAGTGGGAGTGGGCCAGGGAGGGGGACCCTCTTCCCCCAGGAGCATTTTTCACTTGCGGCCTGTGGGACTGGCATTCAGGACTCATCGGGAGAGTCTGCAGGGTTTATCCGCAGCCCCCAGGCCGGCCCCTCTCTCCGAGGGGTGGCTGCGAACAGATTTTGCTTTACAATTTTGGCAAGGCGGCTTGATCATGAGTTAGGTATAAAAATATTCAGAGGAAGACAATGACTCATAATCGGGGAATTAGAGGGAACACATGCGATGTAATGTGGTTTTAGCACAAAATCCAAGTGGCCGCTACGGTGTGAAAGAAACTTGATCCTCAGAAAAGAGGCCAAGGGGGGACTTTTAATTCCTTTAAGCAAGCTGTAGATGTCATTTCGTTATTTTTCTTAGATTAAAAATATGTATGATGTTCATAGATGTGGGTCTTGGACTAGACAAATAACTCAGCTTCCAAAACCCAATCTCGCACTGTCAGCCCTGGCTGGAGCCCATGGTGTTGGGGCTCAGTATCCACACCCTGGCCAAGGAAACGGAGGCTGGGGAAGCCCTGTGGGTTCTGACTCCTAACCCAGTGCTCTTCACACCAAATCCTCTTCCCCTGGGCTCCCTGCTGAGGCCATCAGTGCACTCCCCCCAACTTCTGTCTCCTGCTGCCTGCCTTCCCTAAGCTGTTTCGCATTATACGTTTCCTAGGTCACTGATCCTTAAACTTTTTTTTCTTTTTTTTTTTTTTTTACTGTAATCCACAGTAAAAAGTACACCTTACAGTGTGACCCAGTACACACACGCACACCCCTTCACACATATGCACATACACATACTGGATCAGTAGTGGCCAAGGTCCCAGCAGGAAACCGAATTCTCCCAAATGGTGCAAATACAGAGATTTTATTGCAGGGATACTTGCAGAGGTGTGGGCTGGGTTAAGAAAACAGGCAACAGCTGTTGAGGCACCTAAAGTCTAGCAAGAGTGGGAAGCTGTTACCATCCTTAGGGCTGACGGGACAACATGAGGGACAGTGCCACTGGAGCCCAGTGAGAGCTGCAGGCAGCTGTGATGGGGGACTAGCCAGGGTCTGTGGTCCGGGGAGGCGCAGCCTCTATCAGAGGTGTCCATGCCGAAGCCAGGAGGCAGTGGGAAGAAACAGCTTTATGATCTCAAACAGGGATACCCACTGGCCAAACCCAACCAGCAAAAAAGCCAAGGAGATGACATTTGAAGGGGTCAGCCTGCAGCAGCCCAGAGCAGTGCAGGCAAGAGTGGGAAATGGACAGTGAGTGGGTGTAGCAGAATGGACAGCAACCAGCACATGCACACACAGACACCATTCACCCATGGGACACACACCTCAGCGAGAGAAAATCTCCCCTTTCCCACCCCCTCCCCACTGGGAAGACCCAACCCTATTAGTGCACAGTGTGGCCGAGGAGGGCAGCTTTGTGAACACTGGAAAGAAGTGCCCTTTGCTCCTGGGGGTGTGGCCCCTGTCGGAATATAGTGGATGGTGAGTGGAGGTTGGGCTGGATTTCTGGATCAGGCTGGAGCGTGAAGGCCAATCTGGCAACTGTTCCCCATGGCCTTGCACACACACATGCAAAACTGAAACAAAATTTCCTGAAACAATACATACCCTTGCTGCTTGCATTGATTTAGCTTATTTCCATTCCACTCCACTCCACTCCATTCCATTCTTTCATTAGAGTTGCTGATCTTGACCCAACCAATGGGTGGCCAATGTAGTCTAAAAACGCTGGTCCAGAATGTGGATTGTGGTGCTTCTATAGCCCAGTAACCAGGTGTAGTGTTGTTTTCAGGGCCCAGGATGCACTTTAGCTTGGTGCTGTCACCTGCTAGGTCCAGACTTCTCCGAGGCAGCCCAGGCTGCCCGCAGGGGTGTGGGCATGTGCGGCATTATGGCATTATTGTGGTTTGGGTGTCAGAGGGTTTGGGTTCAAATATCACCTCCACCAAATGTGACATTGACTAGGTGACCCAACCTCTTTAACCCTCAGTGTCCTCATCTGTCAAATGGGATGACTATCTAACTCTTAGCTTTACAAGGGCATTAAGTTGAGCTAGATGAGGTCAGTAACACACATGGCATGTGTCTGTGCTAAGAAATATTGCAGCAGTTAGCACTACATCCCCCTCCCCTGGGAACAGTGGGAAGAGACCGTGCTTTGCAGTCAGATGTTGATAACTCAGGGGTTTCCTGGTCTGGATAGAAAGTCAGCCACCAGCTTCTGCTTTTCCAAACTACAAAGTAAGGAGGCCAAGGATCAGCTTCTACATGCCATGGGGCACTCGGAGGGTGGGCGAGGCCCCATATAGCACTAGGCATGCACAGCGACCTCCTGTTTACCCAGAATCCAGACTGGAAAGTCCAAATACTCAAAATTTTTTTCTGCACTTTGCTTTTATGAGGGAGAGATCCACACAGATAAAGGAGCCGAGAGCAGGGATTTGTGCAAGAGAGCAATTTCCTGGGCAGGTTTTAGAGTGGGTACAGACTCTGCCCTGTGATTCAGTCCTTCTGCATCTACACTCACAATAAATCCACTGCTGTTGTCCCACCTGCCAGCCCTGGTGTGGAACGACTCCGTCACAGCCCCCAGCCACCATCCATCTCAGCACTAGCAGAGTCTGCAGAGGTAGAAAGAACTGTCACCTGCTCCACTCTTAATAGAGGACAGTGTGTCACCCATTCCCTATGCTTTGCATGGCCAGGTTTGGTTTTTCAGGTGTCACCTTAGAACTCCTCTTTCTTCTGTTACCACCCTGGTCTAGGCCATTCCTGCCTCTGTGTTCCCTCGGTGGCCCATGCTGACATCTCCTGTAGGTGGTCTGTTCCGACTTACAGAATTTCTCCTTTTGCTTATAGAACCCTTGGATGGGACTGTCTGATTCATCTATCCCCAAGCAAGGAGCTTGCCTATGGTGAGTGCTTATGCATGCTTGGGGAATGAAAGGAGTGATAAACATTCAAATAAATAGTTTTTCAGCTTGGTGTCATTTTCCCCCATTTGTCATGTGTTGACATTTTGAAAAGGCTACTTAGTTAAATTAAAACCAAACACAAACCCAGATCAAACCCCTTCCACCCTAACTTGTCATTTTGTGTAAAGGGATCATCAAGAAAAATAACTTAGGGAAGAAAAAAAAATCAGGGCACTGCGATTCCACACTTCTTTTTATTCTTAACGTCTTACTAGCTTAGGGTTCGTAGATTCCTCCTCCCACACTGACCCAAGCCCACTGGGTTCACTGGCTCATTCCCTTCCCAAAGAAAAATAGCGTTCTAATCACCAAAGTAATATATACTTATCATAAAGATTCAAATAGTATAGAAAGAAAAAAACAAGGAAAAAAGTAAAAACTACCTATAAACCTGCTCCTGAGACATAAGAGATAACCCTTACCGTCAGAGTTGAACATGTCCTTTCAGCAGTTTCCTATTGTATGTGAACACATATACACAGTTAAACATACAAGTTATCATCAAACACAGAGTGCTTTGTAACAGGCTTGTCAAGTATCACCACACTGTGGACATGTTTCCCTATCTATAAATATAGTCCTGTGTCATGTTTTTATTTTAAAAGGCTATTTTATGCTCTATTCATAATACAGCTTTACCATAGAGTCCCTCATTGTTAGATATGTGAGCTGTTTCCACTCCCTTTCCTGTTGAAAATATCATGAGCACTTGCTTTTGACACAACTTTGTACCCAAAAATCTGGGTGGAGAATGATATTTCTTGTCCTTAGAAGAGGCTTGACAAATGTGGTTGGCCATTTACTCCCCCACTAAATAGACTGAGTGTGTAGACAGCATTGGAGTAGAAAAGTGTGTTTTCCCTTCTGCCAAGATGATAGTCAACCTTATCAGAAGGCAGGGGAAGCCTTTTGGAAGGAGGCTGGGGATTCTTTCAAGTTCATGAGAGAAACAACAGCAGCCCTGCCTGGCTGAGTGAGTTCAGGGAGCAGACTGGTTTTCCCTGTGGCCATCACGCCCATCCTAGGGGCTGAAGCCCTCCCTCTACAAGTACACAGATGCGTGTTTTACTCTCTGGCATGACAACCTACTAGGGAAATACAGACAGAAAGCCCCAGAGAGCTCGATAAAAAGACATAAACATGCCTATGTCTAGAAGGTGAGAATTAAGACCAAGACCTGAAAATTTTCAATCAGCTTCCTTCCTTTTCATGAAAAAGTGTTTTATTCCAATAGCCATAATCAAATGCAAAAGTGTGCACCATGATACAAAGCCACTTAAATTTGTGAGCTCAAAAAAAAAAAAAAAAATCCTGGTGCTGTAACTTGATTGTGTTGACAAATTAACCTAATGAGAATAGTTTCCCACTACAAATTCATTAAGCAAAAATGTGCAAAGATGGTATTTGCGGCCTGTTAACCCTTAATTGGCTCAACACTGAAAACACTTAATTGTGACGTGTGTCACCAAAATCCCTAATGTAGTTAATCACTGTTAGACTTACAAAATTATACATTTTACATGATGATCTTTAATTAAAAATTATTTGGGATTATCTTTAGCCCATGCTTTAAAGTGAGCAGCTTTGGTACACTGGGAAAATGGTGGCAAAGACAACGGTACCAAGAGTGTTGCTGTTTCCTTGTAACCAAACTTCTAGATATGGGAAACAAGGAGCTAAGAGACAGCCTGTTTTGAGAGAAGCTTCAAATATTTCAAAATGAGATGGTGAAAAGTGGTAGGCAAAAATAGAGGGGAAGGAAGCCCTGCCATTTGACTGCTGTATGATCTCGGACAGATTATTTCTCTCTGGAACTCAGGTTCACGATCAGTGAAAAGTGGGGAATTGGGTTAGGAAAATTCTGGAGCATACGCCAGGAGTGAGGTGAAAAGAAATATTTTCACACGTCTATTGCTCCACCAAAAAAAGGCAGGACACGATTCATAAGCTTCTCACTCAATGGGGCCGATGAGTGAATATGCCGTGGACTCCAACATGTGCTATGGAAATTTACAAACAGTAAAAACAACACAAAAAGGTGGGGCTCAATTAGATTTTCTTTCTGGCTCTTGACACATCTGCCTTTGGAGCACTCACAGGCACAGACATCTAATTGCCTGCCTCCTTCCTTGGTGGTCCCAGTAGGTGGGGAGGAAACTTTTCATCCTAACCAACAAACCTCAGTGCTAAGAAAATACTTTTTCTAAGTTAAAAAAAAAAAAACAATTAAATTCTAGAGTTGTGCTAATCTTCCTCACACCTTCTATATCCTGCACAATCCACTTCAGAGTTCAAATCCAAATTATAGTAGCATCTTTTGGATCCCCAGTGAGCCATCATCACGTACACAATTTTAATGATCTATATTCTAAGGTGGTTGAACAGTGGTCTCCCCCAAGAGACTTGGAAGTCTCTGAGGCGTGTGTTCAAAAAAACACAGCTGGTGGCAGGCCTTGAAATCCCAGCGGGTGAGCAGGGAGTGGGTGGGGGAGGGGAGGAGGCCGATGGGGATGACCAGGTCTATGCTGACTTCTGCCCATCCAGCAACATGGTGGTCCCTGGCATGAGCCACCATGAAAGAGGGGGTGTTGGGAAGAGGGTGGGTATGGACTGGAGTGGGGCTGAAATGCCAGGAGTATCAGTCAAAGGGAAATTGGGTGTTCCTTGCTCCTTGTTATGATAATAGACTAGGATCAAAGACTGCCAGGTTCTCTTGGGGAGGCTCCTCTCTTGGTAGGTCAAGTGAACTTCACTGGACAGTTGCTCCTGTGTGCAAGGCTCCATGCTGGGCCCTGTGGGTTCGTGCTGGGAGGAAATAGAGCTTCCCATCCACTTCCTCCCCCTCCTTCCACTGCTCCCTCCTGGTCAAAGGGTTCAATAGAAACCCACCTGTTCTGGGGTTCCTGAGCCTGCTCTCCATGGGGATCTAGGCTCCGTGCTGGCTGGTCTTCCTTGTCATTGGGGTGGCTTCTGTCTCTTGGACCCATTATTGTCTAGGACTGGGGCTATTTTTCTGGGCCTCTTCTTGGCTGGGGCAAACACTGTGGCTGTGGGCGAGAGGCACCCACCTCCCCTGCTGAGGTTCCCTGAAGCTGGGCCCGTCTCCCTGGCCAGTGGCGAGGAAGATGGAACAATGCAGGGCATCGCTAGGGGATGTGAGTGTGGTCCCTGACCTCATGGCTTCAAGGCTGGCGGGGCAGGATCATGATGCCCGTGAACCGGACACGGTGTGGCACACACAGGTCCTGCGAGGAGGCAGCTTGGGGAAAGCTGGAGGGAAGTCTTCTCCAAAAATGAGTACAACCTTTTTGTGATTTTTGGTCCCAAATGAAACTATATAACCAAGTGAAACAGATCAAAGCTAAAGGCAGAGCTTCTCTAGTAAAAGTGAGAGGTAGGAATTGCCAGAAAACATTAAAAATAATTATTGGTGACTGAATAAATACACACTTCTCTAAAAAATATTCAAGCATTAAAAGATTAGGCTAACATCTATTGGCCCTCAGTGCACAGGCCTGATCCTGTTGTACCCTCCACAGAGATCACCATGATAACACGCTGATCATGTTATCATGGTGTTAACATGATAACACCATGTGTTCCTGTGTAGACCTTTAACCATGCTTACATATAAAGCTACATCTACACACACAGCATTGTCTTGCATGCGTGTTACATCAGAGGCAGACCCAGGTGTATCCGATGAGTTCCTTTCAACTGCCACGTGTATTCCACTACGTGGGATTTCTCCCCATTTCACAGAGCAGTCCCCTATTACTGGACACTTAGATTATCTGCTATTTTTCATGGTTACATATGAAACTTATACATGTCTTTTTTCATACCCAGATGAGAATTTCTTTATTGAGAAGAAGCATTTTTCTGACAGCTTGGAAATGAATCATCATGCTAGGGATTTGGGCCAAGGAGAGCTCCCTGGTGGAGGGGTGGGACGGGATGGAGGGGTCCACAGAGGAGCTGGGCTTGTCTCAGGCCATGGAAGGGGAACCTGGGCTTTAAGTAGATGGAGGAAAGGGCGGGAATGGCTCTCGGGTGGGGAGAGCAGAGGCGTGTGGTCAAGGGCACTGGCTTGGTGGGCACAGGGCAGTGTCTGATGCCAGGTGGGGCTGGTGTGGAAGGGCATGCTTTGTGGGGGTGGCAGTGGGGTGAGAGAAGCCCACAGAGGTGTTCAGAGGCTGTGCTGGACCCCAGACTGGCTCTTTATAAGGCACCTGAGTCTATTCCTACCTTAAAGGTACCTAGAGGGGGCTGTCATGTGCTAATACGCAGCCTTGTGCCCCTGGTCCAAGGCCTTTCCTTTCTCTTGCCAACACGCCACCGCTCAGCTGTCGTCCCTGTACGGCTGAAAGGAGGAGCTCACAGCCAGCATCACCAGCGTCCCTGGGGCTTGGGAGGTGGTGGGTGAGGCCCATCCAGGTGCTCCCAGCAACCTCCGGAGGCTTGGGGGAGAACGGTGCACGCCAGCTCCCTTGGGGTGAGCCGGGGTGGGTCCATCTCTTGGGCTCTGCGAGGAGCCTCACTGCCTCATGGTGATGCCAATCACAGCTGTCGCCTGCTCCCACCTTTGCCATGAGACTGGCAGGAAAGGCCTCGGACTGGCCCCCACACTGCCCTGTGGATGTCGGGGTTGCCCTTCCAGATGGGTGTGTGGAGTAATCACAGAAGTATGGGCTCCCAGAGGGCTGGGGAGGAGGAGGGCATGAAGCCAGGAGGGCGACAGCCTTACGGAAGCTCCCTTCTTGTGGGTGGGGCCACCATGCCTGAAGCTGCTTCTTGTCCCAGCCCATTCCTGTCAGGATGGCAGAGATCCAGGAGTAGCTCCAGCTGTGCCTCAGCTTCCCTTTGTGCCTCAGGACTGGCTCTCTAAGCTCTTGGACATCGTCCAATGTGAGTCTAAGAGTCTGTGCTCTCCTGCTGGCAGAGAGGTCTGAAGACCAACGGGGAGTGGCAGTGCGGTGTGACAGTGTGCAGGAAGTCTCTTCCAGCATCCGCCAGCATCCCTACCGAGTGCCTCTCTCTTCAGGCCCCGCTGTGGTCAGCACCTGCTCTGAGCACAAGGACCGACCCTCTGTGGGCTTCAGGAGGGGGTGAGGCCTGAGTGCCACCAAAGCTGGAAAATGGAGGGCAGTGATGTGACATTGTGCAGGTCCTGAGCACCAGGCTGAGGGGTCTCCACTGTTTCCTGTGAGCAGTGGGGCCACCGAAGGTTTCTTCATCGGAGCAGCAAAGTGATCTGCTACGGAAGTGGAGGAGGGATGGGGGGTGGAGGCAGAGTTCCGTTGAAAGACATCCGGCTGTGCAGGGGTGAGGGACGCAGAGTTGAACAGTGGGATAGCAGAGCAGGAGGGAGGGAAGAAAAAGATGCAGGAGAAATTTTGTGTGGGAAAGACCCCTCCCAGTGGGACAGCATAGCCCGGCCCCTGCCGGCTGCATTTGCTCTGGGAGAGCCTTCCTAATTAAGGTGACTTTTGTCAGGTGGATGTGTAATTAAAAGAGCAGAACTTCTAACCTTTGAGGCCCTTAGCAGTCCCAGGTCAAAAACAATGGTCTGGTCCTCAGAGACAGCTAATGCCAAGGCAACCGGGAGAGCAGCTTTCTGGAAGGGCAGACTGCGCAGCGCAAGGTGCGGCCTTCAGCCGCGCCCCACGTCCACCGCCAACTGGCTGTGTACCCAGGGCAAGGACGCAACCTCTCTGATTCTGCATTTCCTTATCTGTGAAAAGAGCACAGTGACAGTCCCGGTTGTCACCCAGTGGAGTGATTAACTGAGCCGAGAGCACAGTGTGTGTTGAACAGGGAGCTGGCACACAGTGAGCACCTGTAAATGGCAGTTGGTATTAAAGACCACCTGGCTGAGACTTTTCTCAGAGGTTCTTCCTTCTGTCAGTTTCCCCAGGCGTCCTGCCTGATGTCAGGCCGGTCTCTATTCTTGGGATACCCCACAGCTTCCCTTGCCTCATCCCGTTAGCCAGCCCTGAATCTCCTGCGGTTCCCACACTGGCTTCTTGGGATGCAGGTGCTCATGGTTCTGTGGGACTCTCCCAGGCCAGGTGCCCATTCTGAGGCCACCACTCCATAAGCATGTTTGGACTCACTGCCCTGCCCACCTGTGGATTTCTCTCTTCCTTTCCCTGGCCTTTTGGTGATACAGAAGGCAAATTTTTTTCTGGAACCTGGAGTGGGGGCAGCCATGTGCTTCCTTCTGTAGTAGGAACCAGCAATTGTGTTGGTCCAACACTGCTAAGTATTAGACAATGGCTTTGCCAAAAGGAGTGACAAAAAGGGATTTATTAGCCCCAAAAAGGGACTATTAGCCCTCAATTAGCATATGGCTTTGAATGCAATGCCCTCGAGTGTCCTATGTGCCCTACCATATTGGCTGATCCTTCCCAGCATGAATGGGGTGGGTCGATGCCAAGGGTTCAGCTGAGAATGGCAGGAACTAGTCTTTGGTGCCTCTGGGATGGAAGATCTCAGAGTGGGAAGAGGTTTGGGAGCATCTGGGGTCCAAGGAGACCAAGTTAGTCACTGTGTGATGAAAAGTGTCCTTGTGGAAGTGAGCTGTGGCCTAGGACTTCTTACAATGTGCCTGGTGGAGAGAGGGGAGGGTGGATGGTTATAGGGTTTCTTCCCCTTGCCAAGCACAGAAATAGGCAGTGCACTGAGGTTTACTCAGAGACTGGAATTTCTGGCCCAGAACTGAGCTGCCCCCATGCCTTCAGAAGTCTAGGGAACTTTGTTTTTTTGGGGGGGAGGTCTGCTTCCTTGGTACAACCATTTGGATCTGTGTGTGTCCATGGATCTATAGTAACATGGATAGAGGCAGGTGCATCTGTCTGGGGCCAGATGTCTGTGTGTCAGTGACTGGAATATTTTGTCTTGGGAATGCAGAAAGGACTAGTGAGCTTGACATGACATGCGTGGTCAAACAGGAACATGCCAGGCAAGAACATGCCGTGGCAGCCAAGTCATAGGTTTCTAGTGTGGTAGGAGGAAACTATAGATGATATTCTTTTTTTTTAATTTTAATTGGTTCAGCATCCATTTTACCTTCCTTGGGAACAATTTCCTGGAGAAAACTGTCTCTTTCTAGTCTCAATCCATTAGGTTTGAGTGGGTTGACATCACTCCCTGGTCCAGAGCTTTGCACTCCCCCTTGGCCATGATGAATGGTTCTGGGATGGGGGGCAGGAGACCTAAGCCCATCTGATGAAGGTGAATCTGGGGATTTTTCTTGGTACTGTTGGGAACAAGGCACATTTTCTCTGCTAGCAGCTCTAGGTATTAGGCAAGCCTGGAAGTATTAGCAGCCGTGTGGGGGAGGCTGTCTGGAAATGAAGCAATTGCAAAGGCAAAAGGAGTTTAGAATGGGGAGAGACACATTCTTGCACATTGTATACCTAGATTCGGCCATGCTTGAAGGCCAGGAAAACTATCAGTTAAGTGAACCTATAAATACCTCATTCTCCCTTTTTAATTGTATTTATGTCCCTGGTACCCCCAACAATACTGGCCAGCTCACAGTCTTAGAGATGGACTAATCCAATTGCCTCTCCTTGGACACCTCTCTGGAGGGGGATGCCATTCCCTTTTGGATGTGGGAAGTCCTGGATTTAAAATAGTTCCCTTTCTGAGCATGGGTTGGTGTGTGTCTCTTCTGGGAAGGGATTAGTAAATGCTTCCAGTTCATCACCATCCTGTCTGTTAATTCTTTCTGTCACACTCAAACTTGATCACACTGTAAACAGCTCTGAGGGGTACCTGGGAATGCCTGATGTGTAGTCACATCCTGGGATTGGTTAGCAGGCTGCCGTGGAAAGGCAGGCAGCCATGGGGAACTAATCACTGTCCCATCCCCACGCTCAAGCTGTAAGCTCAGAAGCACCAAGCCACGGCACCGTCAGATTATCTATTTATTTTCTCATCTTTTTTTCCTGTTCCCAAATGAATTTTCTTTCTTTCAAGAAAATACCTGGCTCCATCCTGGATGACTTTTTCCTTGCCTACTTATTGCTACTTTATATGTAGAGACCCTGGCTCTGAGGCATGCCTGAAGGCTGTAAACCCTCCAGGGAGTTGGTGGAGTGGCTGCAAAGGGTCTGTGCGGAGCTATCTGAGTTTTTCCCCAACCTGGGAGGCACCAGTTTGTGACTAGAACTTACAGGGTACAAGAACGCAGGCTGCATTCACAGAGCAGGGCAGGACACAGCAGCCCCCTCAGTCCAGGCCCCACTGACTTCAGCCGAGGCAGACTGTGAGGCAAAGCTAGTTATGGGATCCCCGTAATGACCACGGACTTTACTGACTTACACTGCACTACGTAACTGGGAAGTTCAAGGAGTGGACCTGGCTTCAGGCCCCCCCAGACCTTGGGTTTAAACAATGTCACCAGGCTCCCCATCTCCCACTTTGTCTCTGCTTTCCTCGGTGTGTCCACATTCTTAGTGCAATCCCAAACTTGCATCTCCCTCATGGCCAGCGGTCCCAGACAGACAGGGACCCCGCCCTTTCACGCTCTTCCACACTAATCCTGGAGACTCAGATGGGCAGGCTTGGATCACATGCTCTCCCCAATCACGTGCTGGGGATTGAGCATAGAGTAGTCTGATTGGCCATCCCAGAGGAGGTAGGTGTGGCCCCTTGATTGACAGC